>NC_092038.1:137268350-137893350 GCF_003086295.3 Arachis hypogaea
AAGAGGCACCAAAGAACCTAAGACTTGCTCATGAGGATGCATAACTTGCCAACTGAATTTGGTAATGAGATTGTGAATGAAAGTGAGAATCACAAACCTTGTGTAATCCTTTCCAGGGCAAGACCTTGCTCCAGCACCAAATGGTATATAACTGTATGGAACAGGGCCATTCTCTTCAAATCTTGATGGATCAAAACTTTCAGCCTCATCAAAGTATTTTGAGTTCTTATTTGTTCCCATCATTGCCCAAAATATCTGTTTAAAAAAAAAAAGGTTGACCAACAAGTTACTAAATGTTTTCTCTTCATCTATTAAATAAATGTAGTATTAATTTTTTCTTGTGTATCAAGTTTGTTAATGTAAAGAAAAGGGTACCTTCCAGCCCTTTGGAATAGTAAAACCTTCAAAGGTGATATCTGTTACTGCCTCTCTGAATGCTCCTGGTGCAGTTGGGTACAGTCTCATGGTTTCTTGTGTAACACACCATGTGTATTTCATTTTTTGTATGGTGTCCCAATCTAGTGCTGCACCTGCTCCTTTTGATTTTGTAATATCAGCATGCTCTGATTCAATTAGAAAGAAACCACAAAATATTAGTATCTTTGTCATTGTGTTAGAAAGTGTTACACAATTACTATCCTAAACTATTAAAGCAGCTACACTATATTAATATAGTTGCTATGTTACATTACCTGATACAATTTTTTGGTAGATATGAGGATCCAATCCAATGTGTTTGATCATGAAAGCAAGTGTGATTGCTATTGATGTGTAGCTAGAATTCATCAATCCCATTATGATGTTACTTATTTCAATTTTTGGCACATATTTTCCATCCTCAACAGCACCAACTAAATGAGCTAGTAAATCATTCATAACAATTCCCTTTGACAAATAATCAATCTTCTTATTGATCAATAATTGAATCTCTTCTCTGATTTTACTTGCAGCCTTCATTGCCCTGTGAAATGTAGTCCCCGGAAAATTCGCAGGAACGGCATAAATTCCAGAATACAAATCATCAAACTTGCTGATAAATTTTGCCACATGGAGTGGATCATCAATTCCTAAGTAGAACTGATAGGCTAGTGAAAGAGCAAAATTTTTCACCAAAGGATAAACCTTTAGTTCTGTTTTTCCTTCCCAATTTCTCATGAAGTGTTGGTGCATGATGGATTCAATGTTGCACCCCATGTACCTAAATAGACCTTCTGGTTTCAAGAACCCTAAGATCTTCACTGGAGCCGCAGCTACAGCGGCCGAGTTTTTCGCACGCGGCTGATCATGATCAGGAAGATTGAAGAGCATTCTTTGTGTCCTCAAGTACCAAACTTTGACATGTTTTGGTTCATTGGTGGAGATAAATTTGTTTGCACTAGGACCATAAAGAACCACTGTTGGTTCTCCTAGTAACTTGGTCTTGAAGATATCTGAGGAGTGCTTTTTCTGTTTCTCTTGAAGAAAATGATCAATTTTATGGAACAGAAATTGGTAGGTTTCATTCACTATAGGCCATCCAAAACTACCTTGGGGCAGGGTTTTGGTGCCATCATGATTTTTTCTATTCAGAACAAAGATGGATATAACAAAGGTGATCATAATTAGAAACAAAGATTGCATGAAAAAATCCATTTTCAAACTCTACCCAATTTCATTGAAGGATGGATTTTGTGTTCAAATTTCATTTAAATTGATCTCCAAACAAGACTCCATCTCTAGCTGACATCATAAAATTTCTATATTTTCATTTTTTTTTAACTTCTGCTATGCTATAAGTTGATCAAGATTTAATTTTAATATAATATCTACTCATTCCTATAAACATGCTGAGAGCATGGACCTTTTTATTGTTTTTTTTTTTTTACCTGTTTTCTTTGTCGACATTATATACAACCAAACACTTTGGACATGCTATCATATCGTTGATCAACAATGTGATCTCATCATTTTTTTTTTAAAATTGAAATAATGTATTGAATAATAGCAATAAAAATTGGTAAACTAACCATAAAAACGTCTTTATTTCTAGTTAGAATCAATGCTAAACCACATGGACGAGACTGGCGCAAGTTTAACATAAATAAATTATAGCATCGTGCGAGCTATATTGAATTTAAGATCATAATAAAAAAAAAAACAATCCCGCTAAGTAAACAAGGGAAAAAGAAAACTGTGATTTTAAGTTCTATGATTGCATGGAAAAAAAATGTTTAAGTTGTTACGTTAGTATTTATTATCATTATTATTTTAAAAAATTTCGGAATCATAATGACTTCGTGGTTGTATGATATCATTGAAATTGAAATTATATGGTCCTTTTAATTGTTTTATTGTATATCTATATTGTCATTTTTATAATTTAGATGATGTTGTCGTGGTGGTCCAGTATATATACATGTATGGTCCAGGAATATTATGTCGTTACTAACATCTTATGCGAATAACCTAACTTCAGTAGCAATATCGTGACATGTATTATCTGTATTTATCCCCATACTTTCTCAATTGTAACTGTGATGGCTGTGTTTTGCTTGGTCAATTATATTAATTAAAACTTATATTAAATATCAAGAAGGTATGATTATGGTAACTTTTAAAGCACATATTAAATGTATTTTTAAAATAATATATTATTACTTTTTATGACCAAAAATTTAAATATATAAGCTAATTCGATATCTATAACTCTACAAGGCTGCATTTATTCTTGAGAATATGACAAGACAAAATCCTGAAAATTATATTCTGTTTGGTGATAAACTAGAATAAATTATCAAATTTCAATTTTTTTATTCAAAAAATTTGAGATGAAAAATATAATAATAAAAAATATGATTATAAAAAATTAACAAGAATAATGAAAGAAAAAATAAAAAATAAAATTATTCTTTTTGGTGTTTACATATGAAAGAAAAAAAAAAGAAATAGAAGAAAAGGAGAAAGAAAAAAAACCAAGTTAATAGGCTTGGTTTTTATTTAAGTATATAAAATGATAAAAGTTTATTTTAAAGTTGGAGCCATTCCACATATTTCTTAGTATTTTTAGCTATAATATCAACTGCATGATTGATTGTTCTTTGAATTAAAGTGATACAAGTCTTTCAATTCTAATCCAGAGTCTTTTCAATCTTCTTTTTTAGGTCTCTTTTCAGAACAATATCATCAAAATTTCTTCTTTGCATCATAGAAAAAGTGTCTAAATAATTCATCTCACGGAAAACAAAAATCACATTTCCAAACAAGGATTAAGTCCCTCCTAAAAGTTCAACCTAAAGAACACTAGCATTTTTTAACTTTTTGAAATAACCTTTCACTCAATACTCATTTAAGTTATAAATAAGGCAACCAAAATCTATTTACTCACAAAAAAGGCTCTAACTAGCATCACAATTCATTTTAAGCGAGTGTATAAAAAAAGGGACCAAAAAAAAAATAACAAAAAAAATAAAAAAAATATGCATATTAAAAATGACATGCAGCTTTTTTTTGAGTTTTGAGTCATACTGGCCACTTTGTGGCTCAATTTTATCGAAATGGAACCTATACGTGTGCTTTTCTTGGATATGGAAGCATGGGGGACTAGACGTATATGTGGGACAGCTTTTTGTCAGTGTCACAGAGAAGAACTCGGACCGTGCGTTTTTTTTGTTTATAAATTTTGCCTATCAAATCGCACGGTCCGATTTGTATGCTAATGAGAAATAAAATTTGAGGTGCTCTAAATCGGACCCTCCGTGTTATCTTAACGTAGTTTTTTAATATGCAATGTAGTACAAGTCGCATGGTCCGAGTTCCATGCTTTGATTTTGAAAAGAACTCGGACCCTCCGTTTTGAGTACAGATAGAAATTGTTTTGGTGAACTGAGAGCTGAAATCACATGGTGAATGAAATCGGACTGTCCGTGTGGGTGGTGTCAACTCGCAGGGTCCGAGTTGTTCCCTCCTAACACCACAAATATGTTAAGCACACCCCTTTCTCATAATGGAGTCCAGCACGTACTCTAGCGCCATATGTAAATTAAAAAGCGCCACTTTGTTGGCACCTTATTCATCGTCAGAGTTAAAAAGATGATTGTTTTTATCTCTCTAAATCTACTAAAGAGTTGAATAAAATAAGAAAGTATTCCTCTAGCTATTTTTTTTATATGAAATTGATTGTGAGTTATGCTGAGTTATGGAGTATTGGGGAGATATACACGATTGTGACAGTTTTTAATTTTTTGCTTTAGTGAGAAAAAATTGGACCCAGGGTTTACACAAATCGGACCGGTGTTTTCTGCCAGTACATAAATCGAACCCAGGATTTACACAAATCGGATTTAGGGTTTTTTACCGGTACACAAATCGGACCTAGAATTTTCAGTACATCCTCGTACCTTGTTAAAACACCATATATCTTCATAACTCTACTATACACCAACCCTCCCTCCGTATTAAAATTAAAAAGTTCGTTAAAATTCTGCTTCAACTAGTTTTTTAAGTTAGGACCTGCAAAATACATATCCAAGAGAGTTTAAATTTTTCTAGTTTTGATATCGTCTCTGAGACAGTAATAAAAAAGAGATTTAAGAATTTGTTGGCATTTATGACAGACATCAAATGTTGTAAAACTACGAAACCCATTGTAAAAACAAAGCCAAATAAAAAACTAATATTTTTCTGACACTTGCAAACACCAGTCATAACAAATTACATAAAACTTAACCTTTCTTTCTAAAAGAAACCTATCAAACTCTTCAAATATATATAATAAAAGAAAGTAGAGGAGCCAATGGAATATTTATACAATGTATATAATGGAAGTTTAGGGAGTATTAGAGATATAACCATTAGTGTTATTTTTTCCCATCAGTTGAAACTTTTGGAATGAGTGGTATCATGACATGGTATTAGAACTCTAAATCCGAAATGTTAAGAGTTTGATACTTGGTAAACCCAAAAATCAGTTTAAACTTTTGGGAAGATGTTTATTATCCCTAGTACTCGGATGGTTATTCTAGATAATATGGGGATGTTCATTTTGTAACTCAATAGCCCATTATACACATTGTACAAATAGTTCATTGTCTCCCTAACGGGACTCATATAATATAATATAATATCATTTCTGTTTAACCATAAGGACCACACAACACAATTGCAAAGAAGATACTTGGTTCTTTCTTTTTTTCCACTTGGTATCCATCCAACGGGGCAAACACTCAAAGAAGCAAAACATGCTTTGCCATCATGCCATTGGGGCCGGGTTTTGGACTTCTAAGACTTGCTTGACTAATTAGTACAGGAGGAGTTTATGGATATTCCCAAAGATAATGTTTAAATTCGTGTAATCTGGTTAAGGAAAGGAAAGTAAACACCTACTAACTACTTTACCAACCCTCCTAATTAAAGGACTTCATATGTTAACTTCTAACTGGGGCTTAGAATTTTCATGTACAAGACTTATTCAGCTTAGAATTTGCTCGTTCAAGTAATTTACTGTCATTATTAATTAGCACGAACTATTCACATGAAATTGTCGTTGCAGGAACCATAAATCGTATTCACATCTACGCTAGAAAAAATAGCCACCTTACGAACCAATAGGCTTTTTTTTTTTTGTTTTTTCGCGGTGTTTTCTAATCCAACAAATTAAGAATTAATTCATTAAGAATCAAAGCTTCATTTAAAGGCTTGTCGCTCACAAATAAATTACTGTATGTACAACACAAAATTTAAATTCTCGACACTTGTTTAAACGAATGAATGACTGGTTGACCAATCTAAGTCGGTCAATCAATTAGTGTTGATATGGGAAAGTTTTTTTTTTTTTTTTAGTTTTTGTCTACACAACTCAACGGTAGAACTAATCCATTTTTTTTTAAAACCCGTTTGGGTTTACTATTTGTGACGCTTTGATTCAGTTGGGTCAAGTGGTAATCCAGTTCTTATTTGAGTGTTGACTCCGTCTATATTTTTGTATGATGACTTTGTCACTTCAATTGTGAGTGCCATTTTACATGGAAAGACTTATATTCATACATGTTCCTTCACTCACTCCCGACCATGTCCTTGTTCATTGCATTTTTAGAATATTACAATTTCATATTCTCAAGTCCTTCGATTTCGTGAGGGTATAACATTTTACTCTCAAAATGCTGAATATAGAATAAATTAACATATTTTTATGTTGATAAAATTCTCTATGTATGATTTCCATTCATATTGTATTTATAGAAAAATGATTTTGTTTTTTAAAGGAAAGTGCCTAAATATTAACTCTAGACTTTATTAAAAAATAGTTTAAATAACACTACCCAAAAAATCAACAACAATGTTAGGGAATCAAAAAGATATCAGCCAAAAATCAGTCAAATTACTCTAGCTGAATCTAAAATTTCTACGTGGATGGTGCTTATGCTAAGCATTAGGATGTTTCTTTTCTTTGTAAATTGGATGGTTCTAAATCTATTTTTTGATTTATTATGTTTTAGGCATTTGGAGAGGAAAGGAGAGTGAAGAGACGGAAGCTAATTGAATTAGTTTTCGTGATTCACATTGCAATCAGTTTAAAATTTTTTAAATTTAAAATTTAAAAATTTAAAATTAATTATTAATAATTATAATTAATTAAGTTGTTCATTTTTTGACTAGTTAAATACTTGGTTACCTGTACTTTTCCAAAAACGAATCACTCTAGAGAAAAAAAATAAAGGGAGAGAAGAAGAGTTTGAAGTTTGGAAGGGTTTGAGTTGATTTGCTATTAGAAGAGGTCAAATCAATTCAAAGATAAGGTGAGAATTTTCTGTAGAAAAAAAAAAAGTTGACAATCTGATGTTCCACATAATGAGGAGGAAGATGTTAATTTGAAAATTTAACATTTCGTACAGTCTTAATATTTGGATATAAGATTATTTTAATTCTTCTACAGACAATTTTGTCAAGATTTGCATCTTTTATGTCACCACAAATAGTAATTTATTCTAAAATAATATAAAGAATATAATCCTCTTAGCCAGAAAGATTATTATTATGAGAAAGTATAGGGAGCCAATAGAATAGTTGTATAATATGTACAATAGAGATTTAGGAATGTTCGATTCATTATTAGAGATATAACCATTAGTGTTATATTTTTCTATCAGTTTAAGCTTTTAGGATAAGTGGTTTCATAACATGGTATCAGAGTTTTAGATCCGAAAGGTCAAGAGAGGTTATTCTGAATAGTATGAGTGATGTTCATTTTTTAACTCATATTGGGCCAAATAAATAGCCCATTATACACATTGTACAAATATTCCATTAATTCTCTAGCAGGACTCTATTATTATTATTATTATTATTATTATTATTATTATTATTATTATTATTATTTAGCTAATAATTGAAAAAATTTTCAAGTTTTTAATATATTTGTTATGTATTTATTAAGTAAAATATTTTAAAATTTTTATTAATAATCATCTTAATATATGTTTTTAAGACACATTTTAATTAACAAAAATATCTTGAAAACAATAAAAAAATTAGTCTAAAATAATTCAAAATTATCTTATTATGTATTGTAATTATTGCTTGTATTATTTTGCATTCTTTAATTACTATTAGATTAATTATATAATATTAAATAAAATAAATATGTAATTATAGATGTTACAAATATAAAATTATAAATATTAAATTAAATAAAATAATTTTAAATTATTGTCTTTCTGACAATTAACATTACCGTTTACCTAAATTTTTTATTTATTTATTTACTGTTTTTTACGTTAGCAACCAGTTAGGTGTATAGTGAGAACATTTATTTGTCTTTGTCAATTTTATTATTGGAAGTCAATATAAGAAAAATGTCGAAATTAAGGCTTAATATAATAGTGTAGTGTTATGGCTTATTAAAAATTTTAGACTCTAATATATAATAAAAAAAAACACTTTTAGACTCTCCAAAACGCTCAATAAACAGAGAATCACAAAATTATAATGCTTAATATAAGTTATAGTTGTTTGAGTTGCTTATGTGTCACGTCTCGAATTCGATTTTATAGCTTAAGATCGACGTGTACGTAGAGTTAAAAATTAACTAGGATGAAACCCGCAAAATGTACGACGAGGTAAATTATTTATACTATATAATATATTTTAATAAATGTTATATTAAAAATATTTTAGAAAACATATTATAAATGGATTTTGAATTTATTTATTTTTAAAAAAGATATAGGTTATTTATATTAGAGTTATACAAAACTGTATTTTTATTTTTTTTATTTTTTAATTTACATTAATGGCTATATTTTGTTTTTTTTTGTGATTTTTTTGTTTGTAAATAATTAAAAAAATAAATGAATGAGAATGAAAACATATAAAAATGTTATATTAAATTTAAGAAATTTTTAACAATTAGTATAAGAAATTAAAAAATAAAGAATAGGGCTAAAATTTTTATATATAAATAATTTTAAAGTGAAATACAAAAGTATTTGATTATTTTAGTGTTTTACACAATTGTGATAATAGCACAAAACGTTATTGACGTTTTCTAATAAAAAAAAAATTTAATTATGAAAGAATAAAACGTCACTGACGTTTTATAATAAAAAATATTATTTTAATTATTAAAACACAAAACGTGATCGACGTTTTGTTAAAAAATATTATTTTAATTATAAAAATATAAAACGTTATTGACGTTTTGTAAATGATCATAAGAGTATTTAACACATAGTTTGGTCCATCACCGAGGATTTTACACTTAATAATACAATATAAAAAAGAAAAAGTTCGAAGAGTGGTAAGAGTCTTGATGATAAAGAAATAAAAAGATAAATAAGGCAAGAATTGAAATTGAATAGAAAATATACATTAAAATTGAAATAAAAACAAAAAAGGATATGTTGAAATTGAATAGAAAGAGAATCATTCTACTTTTTACTCAATTTCTTGACGCAACAAGAAAGAGACTCCTCAACCTAACTTGTCAACGCCATAGTTTGGAAATTGAATCGCATGGACTCCTCAACTTTCTACCCAATTCCCCGATGCAACAAGAGAGGTCCTCAATCTCAATTGTTCACACCACCATGGTTTCATCACGAAACCAAAAAAGGAATTTTGAAACCTCTAAATATTCTATCTACGACTACAATAGTTAAGGAGGTATTTATAACTTCTTATTAAATTAAAACAAAGAAAAACCTAAAGCCCACAAACATAAGGCCTAATCTAGTAATTAAATAAACAAAATCAAAATATATTAAATTAAAATATTCTAAAATGGTAAACTAATATCTTCTAAATAACACTTGATCTCTTTATATCACGAACATTTGAAGCACGTATCACTTAATATGTATAAGTTGTAGAATTTGAATATTTGTAACTGAAATTTTTTATAATTATTATTATTATTATGACACTTTTAATGTATGTTTATTGTATTTAATTAGTACTTGATGTTTCAATTGAATAATAATAGATCAGAATTTTTTGTTTTAATTTTTTTAAAATATTTTACTAAATAGTGATTGGTTAATTTTCATCTTTTGCCAAGTTATTAGAATTGCTAACGTAACATCATTAATAAAAAAAAGATGACTTAAACTCATATAAAGAATCACAACAGTATTCTGCAAAATTATTCTTAAAAATCTAAAACCCCAATTAAATCACAATTAATAAAACTCTTCAATTTGAAAAATAATTTAAAAGATTCTTATTAAGAAAAGTAATAAATTAATTATAATCTTAATTGTATTATATTATAAACATCTCAAAGACAAAGTTGGTCATTAACACAATTCAAGTTTGACTTCCCTTTTTGGCTAAAGTTTATTATATGAGAACTTGGCTGCTTCTGCGTTATAACTTATAACAGAGACGGTGGATGTTGAAATTGAGTACACATACATACATACATACATACATACATACATCGCCATTTGAAAAAAAGAGAATCTCCATCACTATAAATAGATAATATCTTAAGCCTGCATTGCATGAAATCCAAACCAAATAAACAATAAAGCATGGGTTTGTTTTCTCAAGCATTTGTACTTCATTTTCCCTTGTTAATCACCCTCCTCCTTCACAACCATGTGGTTGGTGTATCATCCACCACAGATAAACAAACCTTGATCACACTCAAGTCTCAGCTCAGTGATGACACTTCCAACAAACTATCTTCTTGGAACCAGAACACTTCCCCATGCAGCAACTGGACTGGTGTCAAGTGTAACAAACTAAGCCAAAGAGTAACTAGCCTTGATCTTTCAGGGTTAGGACTCTCAGGTCAATTGAGCTCTTCCATTGGCAACCTCATCCGTTTAAGAGTTCTCAACATGAGCTCTAACAATATTGAAGGAGTGATTCCTTCTAACATCACCCTCTTGACTCAGCTCCAGATTCTTGATTTATCATCAAACAAGATTGTGAGCAGCATTCCCACAGACATTGGAAGCTTGAGGAATCTTCAAGTCTTGAAGTTGGGAAAGAATAATCTGCATGGTGCAATTCCAGCTTCTCTGGGAAACATTTCTTCCCTCAGGAATATCAGTCTTGGCACCAATTATCTCAGTGGCTGGATTCCAAGTGACTTGGGAAGGCTCAAGAATCTGATAGAGCTTGATCTCACCATCAACAATCTCACAGGGACTGTTCCACCAGTTATATATAACATAACTTCCCTTGTTAACTTGGCCTTGGCTGCAAACTCCTTCTGGGGTGAGCTTCCTCAAGATGTTGGTCATACACTTCCAAATCTCTTGGTGTTCAACTTCTGCTTCAACAGATTCACCGGTGGAATTCCGGCTTCTCTGCACAACCTCACTAACATTAGGGTCATCCGAATGGCTCACAACCTCTTGGAAGGGACAGTGCCTCCTGGTCTAGGAAATTTGCCATTCCTGCGCATGTATAACATTGGATACAACAAGATAGTTAGCTCTCAAGGAAGAGGTTTGGATTACATTATTCATTCTTTGACAAACAGCACCAAACTGAACTTCCTTGCGATCGATGGTAACAGGTTGGAAGGTGTGATTCCTGAAGCCATTGGTAACCTCTCCAAGAATCTCTCAATATTATACATGGGAGGGAATAGAATCAATGGAAGCATACCCTCTTCCATTGGCCATCTTAGTGGCATGAGATTGTTGAACTTGAGCTACAATTTGATCACCGGAGAAATCCCACAAGAGTTAGGCCAATTAGAGGATCTACAAGAGCTGATTCTAGCTGGAAATCAGCTATCTGGTACCATTCCAAAGTCTCTTGGTAATCTCCTTAACTTAAACCAGATTGATCTTTCAAGAAATGAAGTTGTGGGTACAATACCAAGTAATTTTGGGAACTTTCAAAGCCTGCTCTTTATGGACTTATCCAGCAACAAACTCAGTGGAAGCATACCTGGGGAGATACTCAATCTCCAAACTTTGAGCAAGGTTTTAAATTTGTCAATGAACCTCTTGAGTGGACCAATACCTCAAGTTGGGAATTTGATTAGTGTTGCCACCATAGACTTTTCCATCAACAAATTGTATGGTGAGATTCCCAGCTCATTTAGCAATTGCCTGAGCTTGGAAAAACTGTCTCTGGCAAAGAATATGCTTTCAGGTCCCATTCCAAGTAGTCTTGGAGATGTGAAAGGTTTGGGAACTTTGGACCTGTCCTGCAACCAACTCTCAGGATCCATTCCTGGTGAACTTCAAAATCTACATGCCCTTCAGCTTTTAAACCTCTCTTATAATGATTTAGAGGGAGCCATTCCTAGTGGTGGAGTATTCCAGAATCTCTCTGCTGTCCATTTAGAAGGTAATACAAAACTCTGCTTGCATTTCTCATGTGTGCCTCATGGCCATGAAAGAAGGACCATCTACATCATCGTAGCCTTGGTGGTGACATTGATACTATGTCTCACAATTGGCTTGATACTATACATAAAGAACAGAAGAGTCAAGGTAACATCTGCGGCAGCATCTGAGCTGTTAAAGCTTCATGCTCCGATGATCTCTTATGATGAACTTCGTCAGGCAACTGACGAGTTCAGCCAGGAAAATTTAATAGGATCTGGGAGCTTTGGCTCAGTATATCGAGGCCTTCTACGCGAGGGAAGTATTGTTGCTGTGAAAGTGCTTAACATTCTAAGAACTGGTTCTCTGAAGAGTTTCTTTGCTGAGTGTGAGGCTATGAAGAACTCAAGGCACAGAAATCTGGTTAAGGTGATCACATCTTGCTCTAGTGTTGACTTCAAGAACAATGAGTTTCTGGCTTTGGTTTATGAGTACATGAGCAATGGGAGCTTAGATGACTGGATTAAAGGGAAGAGAAAGCATGCAAATGGAAATGGTTTGAAGCTTATGGAGAGACTGAATATAGCTATTGACACAGCTTGTGCATTGGATTACCTGCACAATGATAGTGAAATTCCGATTGTGCATTGTGATTTGAAGCCTAGCAACATTCTCTTGGATGATGACATGACTGCCAAGGTTGGAGACTTTGGATTGGCTAGGTTGCTGATTGAAAGATCAACAAATAATCAAGTCTCCATTAGCTCCACTCATGTCCTTAAGGGTTCAATTGGTTACATTCCACCAGGTTAGTAGCCTAACAACATCTTTAATTGAATAACAGATCATGAAAATGCTTTGTTTAACCAAAAGGGTACTTGAAATGCAGAGTATGGATGGGGAGAGAAACCATCTTCAGCTGGAGATGTGTACAGTTTTGGGATAGTGTTACTTGAGCTGTTCTCTGGGAAGAGCCCGACAGATGAGTGCTTCGCCGGTGGCCTAAGCCTAACAAGATGGGTGCAATCAGCATACAAAGTAAAGAAATTGGAGGTCATTGATCCTCGGCTGATCTCCCTCATTTCTGATGATGATCATGATCCTGCTGAAGGTCCAAATCCACAACTCTATTGTCTGGATGGAATTCTTGGAGTTGGTTTGTCCTGTGCTGCAGACACCCCAGATGCGAGAATTGGCATTCGAGAAGCTCTTCGCCAACTAAAATCAGTTAGAGACTCTTTTTTGAAGAACAATGACAGTAAGAATGCTGCAGCTACTAGCAAACGTTACTACCAAGTTTCAACAGAATAAATACTGTGGAGAGCACTCGTATGACTCATGGTTGGCACCATTTTATCTCTTTTGCAGCTACACTTCACAAATAATGGTCAAGTTGTAACTTGATATTGAAATCTTGCCATAGTACATATATAGCATGGTACTTTCGTAGAATATAAATGAGAGAACGTAATAATTCTCCATAGAAAAGAGAATGAAACACTTAGTATGTAAGCATCTCTTATATATATAAATATCGCCAAATTTATTTCTCTGTTGTTAAGGTTTATTCTTAATGGAAAATAATGTCGCATTTCGGCAAAATTTTCCCAACACATAGACATAAGAAAAGCACGTGTTAACAGCAGGTTTATGGTTTTTACATACGATATAAGTATAAATGAATAAGGTGACTACTATATTAATGTATATATGAATAAATAAGACGGCTGCCTGCTGCTGCTATACTCTACTTATAGCAATTTTTGACACACAAATTGTCATCTAGAGAAATTATTGTTTCTTTCTTAAAATTTGTATTTGTCCTAGTCCACACAAATACCAATCATATAATTTTGAAGAGTGAAAGCATCATGGTAGGAGGGAAAAATTCTGTTATGGGCACCGCATAAGATATGCTTCTTTGCATGCTCAGCCATAAACATAGAGCAAACACAGGTATTCTAAACACAAGGGTTATTACATCTAGTGCCTCTTCCAACACAATGTAGGCTAGCCCGGGTGTGTACCAGATCAGTATATAAATGGAATCAATCTCTGGTTTTTGTATCCGGTACACATCCATGCTATATAACCTGTGTTGTGTAGCATTATTTGTAACATCTACATAACTGCACATGAATTTAAAAAAAGAACATCCTTATCAAACCTTGTAAGCTAAGAAAAGACAGACGAAAAATAAAAAATTGAAATGACTTGCTAAAGAAGTAAAGACACTAATCCTGTTAGCTTGTAGTGAAGTTATATTTATATGAGATTTTAGTGATGACTGCCACAGGAATATTTACAACATGACCTTGATTACCAAATAGCCCAATCCTTCCAAAGCTTGCAGCAGTGCTGTTGCTGGTTGCATTGAAGATCACAGTTAAGACTTGTCTCTCCCCATTGGCAAGAGAGAAGCGAGTTGGCAACACATTCACTGAAACACCATATGGATTACTCCAACCAACGCCGTAAGTTTCATTCCCAGCAATGTTTTGGAATGTTCTCTGGACAACTCTAGTTTGGTTTAACTTTGCTATTGTGATTGAGGGAATGTTCAGATCAGGGCCATATAAAGTAGAGTTATAAAGCAAACAGTTTTGATTGGTGTAGTTTAGCACTGTAGGAGCTGAGCCATTGATAGCACATAGAAATGACATATAATCCTCATAACCTACAAAGCCAAAGACATATATAAACATGTAAAGACACCAATTCACTGTTTCACTAAGTTTTGTTTGAAGATCCCAGTGCACTTTTTATGCATGTTAAGCGATAAGTATCAAAGGTGCACACATGACACACCTCTCTAAACTGCAATAATTGCTGAATTTTCAATATAAGGTAGAAGCTTTCCTTAACTTCATGACAATTTAGAAATTCTTTTGAGTGACTTACTGGAATCAAAAAGCAATCCCGGATCTAATGCTGAGGTAGCATTCACAAAACCGCTTCCCATGTCGAAGGGAGTTGCCGGAGATTGGCTGAAGTCTGGAGAGGCATATGACCGCTGAGCCATTATTGGCTTACCAATGCTGTCATACAGAGAAGCTGTGGTGGAAAGAGCAGACGCAATGGCTGCAGGACTGAAATGGGGGAACTTTTGCTTAATGAGTGCAGCAAGACCGGCAACATGAGGTGCAGCCATGCTTGTGCCAGACATTAAAGCAAAATTCTCACCTAAAAATTCACCAAACCAATTGCAGATCAGATAGTAAAAAATTCACCATAACAATAAAAATAGTAACAGATTATAAATTTGTAATAAAAAAGGGTGTCATGTTTTAACTTGAAAGAAACCTAAAAATTATTTGTGTTTTGTTTTTCTACTAAAAACTAGCTATACTTATTTATAAACCTAGGAATTCAGCGGAATCAGTGGAAAGAGAACTCCAAGCTGCCCATATAAAATTTCCAGGAGCAATCAAATTGGGTTTCAAAATATCAGCTTCATGAGGAAGACTGTCCTGAGGGTCTGGTCCTCTAGCAGAGTAATACATAACCTTTGGAGCATCATTGCTATAGTTTGCTTTTAGTCCACCGCAGATGCTAGCAACAGCCCCTAGTTTAACAACTTTCTTTGAAGTCTCATCTATTTCAAGTGAAGAATTGTAGTATTGCAGTAATATCTGTCCAATTGAAATTTGTGGGAGAGGGGATCATTTTAGAATTTATGAGATTAAGAACTCAATGAGCGCATCAAATGTGGTATGCACAGAACATAAAATACACATGTATATTTAATCCTGCATATAACAAGAAGAAAGGAATAACTTCACCTTGGAATCATTTGCAGATGCAATTATTATGCCAGCCATTTTCATTGGAACTGGGTTAAGCTGAAAACTAGTCACAAGAGGGTCCATGCAGAAAACAAGACCAATTGCACTAAGATTGTTGGCCATTTCTAAGGCACTCTTGATGGTGGATAGCCCAACCACAAATCGGATCGTATAGCTACAGATCAGGATGTTTCCCTGTACCAAATCCTGATTGAATTTACTTTCATCTTGACACTCACCCACATACATATCATCTTTAACTGTTGTGTCATTGTTCAAAGCATGATGCGCATGAACCAGTTTATACATTATGTTTTTAGGTGTTCCAGCTGTGGAAAGTCACAGAAGAAATATGTAAAAATTGAGTAGTAAACAAATACCAATAGCCATATTGATAAAGTAAATTATAATGCACATATTAGCAATTCAATTATATGATTTACAAATGGAATGTGTGAAAAATTGTGAGAGAATTTCATCAATGAAACATGGTTACTGAGAAATCTTTAAAGACAACAAGAACTGGTTCTCAACAATATAATGAATGAATGAGTGACGATCTCCGATATCTGATTTATTGTTCTTCCTAGCTGTTCATCAACCAGTGAAAGATAGCAACTTAGTACATTTTAAATCAGCAATATCAACGGAATAAGAATGCAGAGATGCACTATGCTTACATCTCATGCAGTGCAATAACTACAAGCACTGAAAAGCATCCTCTATATGATGTAAATATGATAAGGAAATTTGGCGAAATAGGATTCTTTTTAAAATATTGCTAAGTTAGATACTACAAATTCCTCAATCAGCTGAGAATGTTCAAAGAAAAGTTAAGCTTTTCCACAACTGAAACTTCAAAACAAAGAACTCCATTTTTGTGATTTTTACAAAAAACATTACATAACTAACCCAACCTACCAACTCCTACCAACACACATATAAGCCAAGAACAGTCCTAGAAAGTTTGGAACCTTTACCTTGATCATGCAGAAATCCTGTTTTGAACAGAAAATATTTCCTAATCTATCATGAGTCCAAAACTAATGATAGAATCATAGAACACAGCGAAAAAGAAAATAAAATAAAAAGAAATGGTTTGCTCTATGCTTTTCTATATTAAACATGTAAGTTTCACCTTGAAGTTTGATTATAAGGTAAGAAATCAACTAAAATACTTGGCATTTCTCTGGAAAATAATGTATAGCTAACCAGGATTAGAGTAAAAAAAAAAAAGAAAACCTACGTGCGAGTCCAACTCCAGGTATGGTCATATTATTTCCAAGAATGATGGAATTGCTATAAAGTCGATCATGAGAGGCTGCTCCAACAGTAAAGATCCATGGACTGAAGGAGGACATGCTCATAGGTGAGGGTCCAGTATTGCCAGCAGCTTGCACTACAAATATACCAGCTTTTACAGCTGATAGCAATGACATGTCTATTGGATTGACGAAAGTTGCAATACCAGGAGGGCGCCTATTTGGAGTGATTGACAAGCATATTATGTCAACCATGTCCTGAGCTGCCTGTAAATGATGAACCATACTTGTAAGCCTTACCAGATATAAAATTGACGATGCACTTGACGTGAATAATATTTTTAAGGCAAAAGAAAATTATCTTTAAACTATTATATTCAAGACCAAGAAGAAGCATTGTAAAAGTCAATGAATAAATTCCAATCCAGTCTATTGAAAAAATGAACTTCTGCAAAAGTAGTATGAAGCTAGTAAAAAGGCCCTTGTTAAATGGATAACAATAGCTATATAGTTAACAAGTCATTCATCACATATTTCTCATTAAAAGGTACAAGGCAAATGAGCATAAATCCACGATAATTATACAAAAGAATAGAATATGACAACAACTGACATTTTAACAAATAGAATTATCATATATTGCAGACAAAAACATATTATGTTGGCAATGCATCATTTATCAATACATGTACCTGGTCAATAGCTGCAACAACATCTGCAGCAAATCCACCAAATCTCTTGTATAATGCCTTGTAGACAGCAATGCTGTAAAAGATTGAAATCAAACACATTCATAAATCACATAAAGAAAAAAAAGGCAGCCAGCCAGCCAGTGCACAAGCATCCCCCGTTAATGCATGGTCCGAGGCTAGAAGAGATAAAATGTTGCTCCAAGGCTCCCTTTCACATTCATAAATCACATAAACAAGATTAAAACAAAAGAATTGATTATGCTCATCTGAAAATATTAGAAATCCAGGCTAGATAAATAAAATGTCTGTTTTCAGATTAAAAAAATAAATAAATAATGAAATTGTCTCTATAATACTGAAAATGCAGAATAACTTATTAAAGGGATAAATTGTTTTTTGTTGCCAGAAAACTATGTGGAGACAAAAATAAGCATAACATTCTTATGTCAACTAAAATAGAAGTAATAAAAAAAAACCCAAGGCTTAGAGAAAATAAGCAACAATGTAGATAAGAATGGGTTGGCACTGATCAAGTTGTAGAGCACTTGATCAAGGACCACTTCAAATAAATTCTTAAGTTGTTGGTGTAGGTACACAATAAGTTTACATCCCTGATAGAGTGCAACTATAGGATGAAGCAGAACAATGCAAAACTCCAGATACTGAATTATCATACATGAAATGCTCATGAGACAACTTTTTTAAATCAGATAGTTTGAAATTAGTTACTGTGAACGGGGAGCCATCCCACTAGCATTTCCAAAATGATGCCCAGCAACGACCACTGGAATCCCATAGTTTCCTGATGAAATAGAAGCTGTGTGCCTGCAAATTGTAGATACATCAGAATGGATAATTAGTAGAAGAAAGATTGACAAGTCAAAGTTTACTGGTGCAACCACTTAACGTAACTATTATGCTGAGAACATGTGATTGAAAAAACAATGAGACATAAGATCCATTTGGAAATGCCAAAAACTCACGTGCCATGGCCATCGCCATCAAATGGAGAAGCATAGTCCTCACTTGAATTAAATATTCCTCTGGTTATAGCAGACGCTGCGAAATGACGGGCCGCAACGAGCTTCCTATTGCAAGAACCAGATGGAAAATCCGGTGTAACCTCACAGATGCCAGAGAAATTTGCAGGAACAGGGTATGGATGTTCAGATTTATCATCTTGGAAACTGGGGTGTGTAGGATCAATGCCAGTATCAATAAAACCAATGGTGATTCCTTCTCCAGCAGTTTCAAATCCACCTGCTTCAACCCAAGCTCCCTTTGGCAGACCCAAAAATTGTGGAGTATGGGTGGTTGCAGTTCTGACAGAGAAGTCCAAAACCACATTTGACACTTCTCTTCTCTTTGATAGCTTCTCTGCCTTTACCATTAAGTAATTCAAAAAATGAACATGTTTCAGTTACTCATATCACATACAGAACCAATAAGCTAAGTAATAAGCATAAATGCACCAAACACAAAATGAGATAATCAAGATGGTGAAAATTAGTGTCATACCTGCTGTGGGGTAACCAACACAGCGAATCCATTAATCAGGTAATGATAGCTATAGAGCTTCAGATATTTCTCTCCTCCTAACACTTTCTTCAAAAGTGAATCATGAGCTCGGGCAATGTAATAGCTGTGGCTCCTAACTGGCTTCGTAAGATTTTGATGTCTAAGAACAGCAAAATACCATATCCCTCAAATAAATGCATTCATTTCACAAATAACCTCAAAAATTCTAGAAATTGGCAAAAGGAAAGATAAGGAAGGATGATACAAAGTACCTAGAATTCAGAACATGGAATGAAAATATAATGATAAGTTTTTCAGGCAAACGACCAAGAACAATATACATTGTATTAAACAATCACTTAATAATTGCATATCATCACTCCACAAATATAAAACTTCCACTTCTGATTTTAACTTTTAACCAACTGGGGCGCACGCGCTGGGTGGGGGGCGGGGGAGAGAGACACAGAATACTAACTCACTCCGACATCATAAGTCCTACGAAACTGGGAAAATAAAATGAAGAAGAACAAGAGAGCCGAAAAAGGAAAAAATATGTAACTAGAAAGAATCTAACAGTACAATTACCAAAAAGATAAAAATAATCCTTCAAACATTTTTCTTTTGTAACTGTGAAAGTGATGGGGTTACCTTGTTCTATGGAGTCTATTTCTTCTCAAAGAAGTACCATGTCTGAAGCTGTGACCCCTTCTTGCCAACTCATCCTGATAATGAGAAGCAGGAGCTTGTCTCAGAGTAACAATGTAGACAGCAGTAGCTGCATCACCTGAATCAACTTGACAAAAGGAAGGTAGTATAAGCATTCCATATAAACACAACATCCCCACATGTACCCAATAAATGTTCCCCATTTGTGTTTTGGTACAAGTATGAACAAGAAGCTGAGAACAATTCTTCAGTAGCACATATAACTCATCCTGGCAAGATTTCCCTTTAACATTTATATAATTAGATATTATTTATTTAGTGGAAGAGTCAAAATAATGCATTGTTTTATAGTTTCTCCTAGAGTCTAGCCCATGAAGCAGAAGTGGAGAAAATGAATCCAAGTGTCAACTCAACACAGAAAAAGATAAAAAGCAGTGAACTCTATTCTGTGAGATAAGAACCAGCCGAGGACACTTTTGGAGAAGGGAGGGTCTGTGACTTCTATCAGTATTCATAATAGCTTAAGTATGGAAAATCTAGAACCTACCTTGGATACTGAGAAAGTTGTAACTTTAAATGCTTTGTTTATTGGCCGAGATACTACACAGAAAAAAAAAATTAACATTCCTTATTATAGTATATAGGTGGAACTAAATTGTAAATAAAGAAGCATATTTGTTAAAGAAAAAAGACGGCCATCACGCTCAATTACCAAGGTACATATCAGATTTGTGACATCACAGGTACCAATTCTAAGCAATTTTTGAAAGAAAATTAAAAAAAAAAAATCAGTTAGGAAAGTTTTGGTGGGGCGTGTAAGGGAATTTGATGGACGGTTTGTCCAAATATTGCCTCCTAGACCAACTTTCAAATATTTAAAGCAATCCTTTTAATTTTGCCTATGCCTCAAAGAAAGTGGACACATTGTGGCTGGGGTTCGGTGGCACATAAGTGCTACTACCTTTGTGCACATGTCATAGTGATACTTAGTGATAGTGCATCACCAGTCCAATATAGCATTCTAAAACTGCATGTTTCAGAATCTTTTTTAGCCTAGTTGATTAGTTATAATTATGCGATCCACGCATGCCTCAGATAAGTTTTTTTCTTAAATCGAAAAAAATTCTGAACCAGAACAATATTTTAATATGAAGAAGGTTCTAGTTAAAAACAATATAGCATGTAATCTGATAATTAAAAAGATATGATGAGTGGAAAATTCATGTGCATACCCGTGCTGATGATAACATTGTTTCTTGAAAGTGATGGTAGGCCATGCTCTCATGTCGCAAAAGCACCATCTTCTTCAATCATTACCAGTTTCAGCGTTGCCCTGTTCTCTTTTAGGAACAATTGGTGATCGATCCTCACCTCCTGCATGCGTTTCAATTCAAAAAGAAAAATGTACGGTATGAGATTCTGTCACGTCAATCACCAACTCTACGATATACATTACCATATTTCATGATTCTGCTTTTGTCTTTTCCGTCTTTTTGGACCTTCAAGTTTCTATTCTTTCTTTCTTTCTGAAAAACCTAGAAAAAGAAAACATTCTAAAGTTTATAGAGATATTTTGAAAGGCTCAAACGTAATTATTCTTCTAAGAAAATAAGATGCAAAACAATGAAACTGAAAATCTTGCAATTGCGTAGATAAACCCTAGTACGAAGATTGAGTGGAAAAAAAAAAGAGGAGCTTAACATGCAATGCATAGATGAAGTAGCAGCAGAGCAAATTAAGAAAAACATCTTGGAATTTATAAAGCTGAAAATCTTGAAATTGCGTAGCTAAACCCTAGTGCGAAAAATGATTGGAGCAAAAAGGAAAAAAAAACTTGACATGCAATGCATAATGAAGTAGTAAGAACGTAAATTACAGGGAACGAAGTGTGCAACTATGAAATAAGAGAATAAACCCTAATGTGATGAGGCTTTCACTGGAAATTAAAATGGTTGAAGCTGCTGCATGCTTATGAGTATTTGAAGAATCGTAGAACTAATGAAATCAAAGAAGAGGTCTGGGATCATAATCGTAAATCAAAATAATTATTATTTTTATTAATATCACGCTATTTAATTAATTATTTGTATAAAACTTTAATTGACAATACATAAAAATTAAATTTTTATTTTAATTCCACTCTTTAAAATAGAATGCGAACATAGGCATATAAGTTAGTTTCTCTAAATATTTTGTACATTTTTCATTCGTGGGAGAATTGAGGAGAACAAATCAAACACCAATGTTCATCAAAACAAAACCAACCTCGTACAATTGATTAAGGTTTTCGGTATTAACCTCGTACAATGGCTGGCTCTGATCCCCACAAAATGATAGCCCAAGCTGATAACTTGTGCGTATCACTGATCTCCGATTTATATATATATAATCATCATCAATCATTATCACGCAACATTTCTATTTTGCTTCTGATCAAATTGTAAATATTTTTTTCTTCTTGTTTTATTCAGAACAACCCTCAGTAGCACAAGGTGGACTGCAGATTGGAGTAGTGCTACTTCCCTTTATGAACAGGCTGGTAAAACAACATTATTTATTCATACCTTAAATTCTTATAATATAGATAGAGATGTATGAAAATTAAAGCATGTAACTATTTATTTTCTATAGCTAATCGATTTAGAGTTGCCAAGGACTATGAGAGATCAAAAGCAGCATATGAGAAAGCTTCCAAGGGACAAGAGATGCTTGCTTCGTATCCTTATTTATAACTGCTTGTTCTATAATCACTGTAAAACAGTAAAAGGATTCTGTGTTTCTGTGTCCTTGACAAGTAAACCAGCCCTTGGGATGCAGCTAAGCACATGGAATCAGCTGCTAATATGGCAAAGGAACTCAGAAACTGGAGAGAAGTTGTGAGCTTCTCTCGAAGGGCGTCGGAATTGTACATTGAGTGTGGGAGGCCACAACCTGCATCAGATGCTCTTGCAAAGGGTGCCCGGTATTGTTTGGTTTTTGTTTTCATTTTCAGTGTTCTATGCTTTAAGGATTTTGTTAAAGAACAAGTGAAAACAAACAAAATGGACTTTATGGCTTGGAGATGCTGAATTATGTAAATGATATTATGTAGCTTTCTTTATTTTCTCACTATGCAGTGCTTTGGAAGAAATCATGCCTGAAGAAGCTATTCAGCTATATACTGATGCCATTACAATTCTTGAGGAAGATGGAGGAGGACAAATGACCTTTGATCTGTATCGTTCTGCTACTGCTGTTTATATAAAACTTGAGAAGTAAGTCTTTGTAGTAAAGTATGAAGTTCCATTCAAAATTTTCTACCAATTTTCCTTGTATGCTGATTTTGCAACATTTTCCGGGGTATGTTTCTGTAACACAAAGGTATTCGGACGCTGCGCCTCTCCAATTGAAGTTGGGCTTAGCAGCTTCCAAGTGTAATGCTACCAATAGCCAGTGCAAGGTTAGGATTGATTTAATTTTGCATTCTGCATTTGAACTGTAACTGTATATATATTGTATGTTGCTGTGATGGAATTTGCTTGTTATTTTTAGGGAGAAATTTCTCTAACAGAGATGCTCATAAATGCAGGCATATCTCAGTGCAATTATTATCTACCTTTATACTAATGACTACAAGCAAGCAGAGATGTGTTATAATGACTGCTCTCAGTGAGTTTCTGCCTCTTCTATTGTTAGTTTCCTTTACTACAAAAGATTGAATGTCACTTTAATCAATTATTAATATCTATGGATAATATGGTTGTGTGGTGTGTCTAGGATTGATGCTTTTTGCAAAAGTGACCAGAATCGCTGTGCTAGCAATCTCCTTGCTGCATACTCAGATGGAGACATTGAAGAAATCAAGCGTATCGCCCAATCAAGCAGCATTTCAAATCTTGACCACTCGGTAACCTAAGTTTGTATATATTGCATTTCCTCTGTATGATAATATTCAGATTTCATACAAGATGGTTTTAGAAGAAGTTCTAATAACTGTTCAGTCAGAAAATTCATACATCAGAGAATCAATTTTTTAGAGTGTACTACCGAAATCAGTTTCTAAAAGATTTTTAATCCTCAACAACTTTTAATCCCAAATCAGGCTTTAACCTTTTATTTTATTAGACGTCAAATTTTGGTAAAAGTTTAGACAAATCGATCCCTGTTATTATGTAACAAAGACACAACAATTGCTAAAGATTTTTAAAATTTTCATATTTGTTCTTCTATATATATAAATGAACAATTTGATGTAAAGACTGATTAAAATATTTGAAGAACAAAATATTTGACTACAAATTTTCTTAGAAATTATTTTGGGATATTACTTATTTTTCACTATATATTTTGTTACTGTGTCCCTAATTACATTGATTTCTAATGGAAGCATACTGAGTAGTAAGATGTAAGAACTTGTGGCACAATTCTTGTGATGTGAAAATTACTATGTGAGTTTTGAATTCTGCAGATGATTAGGCTAGCAAGGAAACTGCCAACAGGAGATGTGAGTGCATTGAAGGGTAACACTGCCAGACAAGAAGACCAGCCTTTGGATGAAAATGACCTCACTTAACAATTCCGGGACACATTTCTTTTATTCATTTTTCGTTTCTGACGTACCATAAGAATATTTTAAATAGCAGATATTTGATCTTAAGAACAATGAAACTTCAAAAGAGGCTTGGTGTACCAAGTGTTCAATCTTATTCAAACTTTCGGAGGAAAAGAAATTTCACTTTGATAGACACTATGACTATAGTATTAAACAATTTAAAGGTGACAAAATTGTGAATGCTATGCTTTATAAACATGTCTTGGTATACTACGCCCTGTAGGAGAACAATACTGAAATCTATTCTATCTATTCTATTGTATAAAAATTGGGTTTCTGCCACTTAATGAATGGTGAGCTGATGGGCATGTTTTCTGAGAGTGTTTTCTGATTTATTTCTTTTAACTCATTAAATATAAGTTATTACGATAAACTAACTATATCAACTAATTGATTTGATTAGATATTTAAATATCATATAATTTATTATAATTTATATCAATTTGATTTGGTAGTATTTTTTAATTTATTTATTTTAATATTTTTTTAGTATTTTTTAATTTATTTCTTTTAATTTACTAAACCAAATTTTTTGTGTGTACTAATTAATTAATTTGATTAATTTATTAGTCATTAAAATAATAAATCTATGAATAAAATAGGCAACTGAGATATTTTTAACTAATAATTAAATCAAATCAAATCAAATCATATAGATTGAGCTAAATTCAAATCATATGAATTAAGGACTAAATTAAAATAAGATAATTTTTTACTTATTCAAGTTGAGCGTAATAAATACAAATTAATTTTGTTAGATAATCATAGTTGTCTAGTCTACTATATATAGATGGCCACACAAAATTATAAGAATCGTGATTTTTATCGCTCTTGCTATTTCAACTTTTCTTTTCTTCTTTTTTTTTTATGTATAAATGGACCCAACATGAGAAAGTACGGATGAGTATTTTATTGATTGTTTGTTTGATGAATATATCTCAATTTAGGCATTCTACTACTGGAAGTTGACCTGTAGCAAATTAAAGTGGCTAATGTATTTTTTTTATAGTATTAGATAGAAGAATATTTATTAAAATGAATATACCCATTGTAATAAATTTTTTTTCAATTGTTATATTTTTATGTAAGTGGTGTAAATTTTTTGAAAGCACAAGATAATAAAATAGGTTGATTTTAATATCATTAGAAGCTAAATTTAACGGTTCAAATAATCACCACTAATTATGTTAAAAAAATAATTTTGTAATAATAATGTGATTTATATATTAATTTTTTCGAATAAATCTATTTCAAAATGTAAAAATTAGACTCAATTACGCTAAAATTTTAATGGTAATATAGAATTTGACAACAAAATTAACATTTATTAAGGAAATAAATTTATTTATAGCTATTTTTTAATTATAAATAATAACAAGACTTATGAAAAAATATTAATGTCATCATTTTTATTAATTAAATCATAATATTAGGTAGTTTATAGTTTTATAGGTGGAAATTATTAAGTAATTACGTAAAAAATAGCAACGAACAAGCAATAAGAATTCAGAAAAAAACTATTATATAATACAAATTTCATAATTAAAATATGTCACATATCATATTCTTATATATTCTATTTATTATCTATTCTATTAAAAATCAGGTTTTTGCACTTAATGATGGAGTTGACGTGACATGCTTATAAGAGTGTCTAGCGATTTGTTTCTTTGAACTCATTAAATACAATTTATTATGATAAATTAACTATATCAACTAATTAATTTGATTAAATATTTAAATATCACATACTACTTTATATCAATTTGATTTGGTAGTATTTTTTAATTTATTTTTTTTAATGTTCTGTTAGTATTTTATAATTTATTTTTTTATTTATTAAACCAAATTAATTATACTAATTATCTGTATTAATTAATTAATTAAATTAATTAATCATTAAAATAATAAATCTATGAATAAAATAAGTTATCGAGATGTTTTTCACTAATAATTAAATCAAATCAAATCATATATATTGAGCTAAATTTAAATCATGTGAATTAAAGATTAAACTAAAATAAGATAATTTTTTACTTATTTAAATTAACTGCAATAAATAAAATTAATTTTGTTAGATAATCATAGTCTTCTGGTCTTCTATATATAAATAGCCACACAAAATTATAAAAATAAACATTTTTATCGCTTTTGCTACTTCAACTTTTTTTTTTATGTGTAAATATACTCAAAATGAGAATGTATGGATGAGTGTTTCATTAATTATTTGTTTGACAAATATTATAGTCTGAAAATGTCTTAATTTAGGCATTCTACTGTTGTCAATGGAAGTTGAACATGTAATAATTTAGGGTGACCATGATATTTTATATAGTATTACATAGAAAAATAATTTTTAAAATGAATATATCCATTGTAATTAATTTTCTTTGTCAATTTGTTATCTTTTACCTAACAAACAATATCCATGTTGAATATATTATTTTCATTAGAAGCCATACATAATTGATTGATAATTCTATATATAAAAATACTCAAGTGGTAACTAAATACCATATTGTTATCTCGCTAAAGTTAATTCTCTTATAATTATGCGAATGTATAGCACTATCAAATAAAAATTGATTGGATTACATTTATTTCCAATGAGGTAGATGATCTTTTAGTCCTAATCACGGTTAGAGTTGAGGAAGGTTTGAAAAATACTAACAATACAAATGCTTTTTATTTTTAATACCCAATAATAAATATATAAATTAAAACTAATATTGTTTCGTACAAAACCATAAAATGTATAGCATACTCAAAACATATCCAATCCGTATTAACTGTCATTGTTTATCAGTTACATCATAAAAAATGTGGTTATTAAAAAAGATTAAAATTAACTTAAATATACACAATATTATTTCATACTTTTTATTTTTATTTTATTATCATAAAAAATCATACATATTATAAGAGAACCTCATCTTTTTACCAACGGTTCTTCTATTCAATGGTTTCTATAAAGAAAAAAAGCCATAATAATATATTGTGTTTGACAAGAATATATGAAATTTTGAAAGGTTGAAGCATAGGTTTAGTCCTTAACATATTTGTAAATGAAGTGCAGAGTAGATAAAAAGATAGCTAATAAAAGAATAAATAGTTAAAGCTTCCTCAATACTAACAGTCATAGTGTATGATAAGTGTTCTATAACTTTTTTGGATTTGATTGTTTCTTTATTATTATATGTTGTTCGGTTTAATTTAAGCTAAAAAGACTTATGACAATCATTTTATCGTGGTAGTGTAAAAATTGTAGGTATTATATTTACTTAGTATGCTCTTAAATCTCATGTCCTTGATAGATATTTGTGACTGAGTAATTATAAAAAGAAATTGGTTTAATATCTATTTTATATTCTATTTAAATTATAATAGTGAGTAAATATTTTTTTCAAAATAAATAATATAATTTTTTCATAAAAACAACGTTTAAATAATTGTGAAATTAGATTATACCATAGATGATAATAAATATATTGGCATTAGATCTGCTATAAAACAAATTTTTAGGAATATTATGTTGTATAATATAATTTAGTTATATTTTTCTTATCTTCAATCTATATTATTTAGATTAGCATATTTCTAAAAAGGATTATTCAATTTTTTTAAATTATTAAATCAAATCAGTTACAAACTAATTAATTAGGTTGATTAAATATTTAACTATCTTATAATTTAATAAAAATTAATTATATAGATACATGATTTTTACAATTTTATTATTTATTATAATAAATTTTAAAAATAATTTTTGTAAGTTATAATTTATTTTTTATCTGTATATTTAACTTTTAAAAATAAATTTTTTAATTTTGTATTTATAATTAAATCTTTTTCTACTTTAATATATGAATTTTTTATGAATTTTTTAATTGCGCAATTTACTTTAACAAAAATAAATTAATTTATGAAAATTTAAACTTGAGCGCTTGTTATGGTTAAATTCAAACTTTAATTTATTTTGTCATATTATTATATAAATATTAAATTCTTTGATTAAACACTTATTTGATTACGAAATGATATTATATGTTACTTTTATATTGGCAATTAAATTTCAGTTACTACACAAATATTATATTTTAGATAATTGTATATTTTTTTGTTATTTTAAAAATTATTATATAATTTTAATATCATTTAATTATGTTTAGTTTTTTTAAAAGCATTGTCATTATTGGAGAGTAACTAATGTTTATGATAGTCTAAAATTGAGAAATAAAAATACAAAATATTAATATACTAAATTTTCAAAGTATAAATCTTGAAGTAAATATATGTGATTATTATTAATTATCATAATTAAAAGTCTTTATTTTATTTCAATTTGTTCAGGACATGTTTATCTTAGATTTTATTTCTTTATTAATTAATTTTTTTTGTACATTTAATTGTCATTAATTTATATAAATTAAAATGTATAACTTAAAAAAATATATACATGTCTAAAAAATGGAAAAAAAAAATCTTTTTTTGTTAGTAAAAAATTTGTGTCGCTTTAGATTTTTTTTTTGGCTATCTTACATTTTTACTATAATTAAAAGTTAGAGGTAAATTATTAAATATAAATTAGTAAAAAAAATTATAATACTTAATGAATTATCATAATCATATTTAAAGGTATTTAAGTTATTTTCATATAATAAAAGTGATATGCTTCAAAAAATATTTGTATATAATTTACTAACGAATATATGAGATATTTATCATAATTTTTATTTTTAATAAAAATATCATGGTATTAAAGTGATACATTTTAAAGATGTATAAATGAGATTTTTATTAAAAAAAATTTATAAGATAGCAAATGTAATTTTATTTTAATTTTATTCTTAATATTTAGTTTTAAGTTTACCTTTAGAGTTTTAATATGTTTCAGTTATATTATCTGATTTGACTAAAATTAAATAAACATTAAATTATTTAATAAATAATAAAATAAATAAATTTAATTTGAATTGTTCTCTTATTATTTTCTATATCTAAGAATCAAAATATACTTTTATGTATTTTGATTAATAGTTCTTAAAAGAATTACTATTTTATTTACTAACATTTTAAATTTTTTATAATATTTTCATAAAACTTGATTAATAGGTTCTTTTTTATAATGTTTTTTTTTTTTGAATTTTTTAACAAAAATATATCTTAATTTTTATCTTTTATCTTTTATATTCATTGATTATACTAATTTTTTTTACGGTGTATTTTTATCAACTACATGCATTATTTTTCTGTCTTTTTTTAGTTTTTTTTTTTTAAATTATTCTATTACCTTATTTTTAATTATTTATTTTACTTTCACTCCTCATATGTTTATTGTATTTTACTTCATCTTAGTTTCAATTTTATAGTTAACTTTCAATTATATAAAATTAAATAGTTTCTTTCAAAATATGCTTAAATATATTATCTATTATATACAATCATTAGGATAAACAAACAAATATAAATTGAAATATAATTTAATTTTAATTTAAACCAAAAACTAAATAAATTGTCAAAAAAAATAGCAACTAATTTTATTTTTAATTTTTTTATAATTTATTTAAAGATAAAAATCTCTTTATAATCACTAAGATCGCTGATAACAAAATTATAAGTCTGTATAAAATAAAAAAAATATATAAAATAAATAAAATATATATAACTTAAAGTTATTAATTATAGACTATGGACAATTTTAAAAAAAAAAATCCTTATGGATCAATATGTAATATTTTGATTTTTTTTTTTCTAAAATTTTTCAGACTTGTCAACATAAGTTGTCTATACATCACTTCTCAAAATATTATGATTTCACAAATTATAATATGTGAGGTAAATTACCTTTATAAACCATTTGCAAAATAATTTTATGTATATCCCCAAAGTAAAAAAGGCTACGTATGTGTCTCGATTTACATATCTATGTAAATCAAATTTATGGAGTTCGAATTATGTGTTTTCGTAGTAAATCGAATCTATAAGATTTGAATTACTTGGATGCTATCTATGCTATTAAATCGAATGAAGGAGATTCGATTTACAATGAGATGGATTGTTACTAAGTGAGTATAAATCAAACCTTATTGCTTTGATTTAGCATGGATCATATAAATCGAAATTTATAGATTCGATTTAGTAGGGGATGACATAATTCAAATCCTTTGAATTTAATTTACTTTCAAATCACAATGTCAAGTAATTCATATCTTATAGATTCGATTTACTACTTATTACCCTAATTCGAATTCATTAAATTCGATTTATATAGAAATGTAAATGGAGACAACTAGGTAATATTTTTGGGTTCGGAGAATTTATGTAATTTCGAGGTGGCTTTGATTTATCAACGTAAATTAACCTAATTTGTGATCTTAGTTATTGTTATATATATGAAAAATGTGACTTATTTATGCATTATTTGGATTAGAAGAATTTGTAGGAAAATAAATTGCTGAAAAAGAAAATGGATGGAAAAATCAAATTTTTATTGTTTGAATCAACAAAGAAATTGAACGAAAAACATAAAAGTGTATGTTGAGTTCATGTAAATTTTTTCTCTTCAAAATTGCAAAAAAAACTAATGCAGAAGTGCAAACATGGATAAAATTACAGAGCATTTGAATTATAATTTATATATAATATATAAAAACATTAATATAATTTTATGCTATTATAATTTTTTCTCTTCTTACTTTTTCTTCCATCCAAGCAAAAGAAAATTTCTCCTCTATTTTTTTTCATTCATTTTTTCATCTAAACAACACAAAAAAATATATACTTTTCTTTTCATTTTCTTTTCTCACATTTTCTTTCTTCCCATTTTCTTTCCTCCTATTTTCCATCTTATATCCAAACAATAGCTTAGTGTTTATCCATTTATCTTCTATTAATATTGTTATAATAAGGATACATGTGACTTTATAAAAATGATATAACCTAAACTTTGATTATCTGAGAATTTATTGAGTGGCTAGAATAGCTCCACGTCACGAACCAATGAATGCTAGCAATATGGATGATCACAAAACAACCGAAATGGGTCTTTGCAGGGATTACTCGCGTTTTGGGATAGATGGAGACACGTAAAATCCTCACGATCTGCCACGCGAAAATGGATGGAGACTAGGAGTGAAAAACGGGACGAAACCCGTCGGGTTGGCCCGCATAAGCCGCCAAAAAAGACGGGTTATGCTGAAAATTTGAGACCGCCAAACTTAAAAAGCCCGCCTACCTCGCACCGCCTAATCCATGGGTTTTGGCGGACTTCGGCGGGACGGGACGGGGCGGGGCAAACTTTCCAGGTGGGCCAAACTTTTATTTTGGATAGTATTTGTTTTGTTTTGGACAATATTGGTTTTATTATTTTATTTCAAAAATTTGGTTTATAATTATATTTATTACATATTTATAATTATAAATACTTTAATGTGTGTGAATTTAAAAATTATATTTTTTTATATTTTTAGAAATTATAAATTTATTGAAATTGTTGTGAAATTATATATATTATTTAATATTTAATGGTTTATATAAAAAAAAGAAAGCCCGCCTGATACATGGTCAGGAGGGCAGTTTCGTCATCTTAGAGCTAAGGGATAGAATGATAATCTTGTCATATTCAAGGATCTGAATTCTAGAAGAATTGTGCCATGCCAGTCTTGGACATCAAGAAGGCCAAGAGTCCGTCTCAAAAACAGTGGTGCTAAAAGAGCAACAATTTATAAGACCCATTGGACTAAGGTAGGACAACAAGAAGCCCAATAAAACTTTTCTAATTTGCTTAGTAGTATTTTTAGAAATTTTAAATTTAAATCAAATATGATCTAATCTAACTTCTTGTTGCCCTACCTTAATCCAATGGGTCTTATAAATTGTTGCTCTTTTAGCACCACTGTTTTTGAGACAGACTCTTGGCCTTCTTGATGTCCAAGACTGGCATGACACAATTCTTCTAGAATTCAGATCCTTGAATATGACAAGATTATAATTCCGTCCCCTTAGCTCTAAGATGACGAAACTGCCCTCCTGACCACTATCACCGCCAACCCACCAGCCTACTAGATGGAGCGGGGGAGAAATTCAGGACCGCTTTACTAGACGGGATGGGGCGGGCCAGCCCACTAGATGGCAGACTTTTGGCGAGACAGAGCGGGTTTTTCATTTGCCACCCCTAATGGGGACACAGACATAAGTACCTGTCCCATGGAACCTATTAAATATACGCAAATATAAAATTATTAATTTATCCTAATTTATATATACATAAATCCATTTCTTGAATTTAGTAACCCTAATTTCTGCCTCCAATTCGAATTTTTTCTTTTTTTGTTCAGACTCATTCTCAGCCTCGATCCTCTCTCTCTAACTCACTTTTTCTGTCTCTCAAGGCTGTCACTACGTCGCTCAGTATCATTCCAAAAATATTATGTTATGTTATTATGTTGGAATATGTTTTTATGTTTTTTTTTTCTTTTAAAATATTATTTTTCATAACGCATATGTTATAAATTGTGTTGAATTATGTCAAATTGATTATTTTATGATTATTATATTATATCTTTTTGTGTTAATTTCTTTCAAAAGTTTTAAAAAAATATTCGTAGATATCCGAGAAGATCTGCGTTTTCTAAGGGGTAATTAAACAGGAACTTACAATGACGGAGAAGGAACGGGAGCATTTTTTTAAAATAGGAGTGAGGGATGGAAAGGGGCTTCTCCTGAGTACTCATTAACATATCTAACTAGCAACGGAGATCCAATCTGAGCCGATTTAAGAGGGGACGCGTGGACTTTATCTGCATTGGGTTTTTAAGGTAATGAACCTAAATTGGATATGGACCCTAACAATGAATTTTAGTTGATCTAGCTTGCGTTGAGGTTTTACTAGGTGCAAATATATATTGGATTAATATTTTGAGTCATTGTTATAACAAATATTATATTATTTAATATTATAACACTTAGTATATGTAAAAGTTGGATATATTTACAAGACATTTTTTAATTCAAATTAAAAAAAATTAATTATCTCTTTTTTAGTTTTAAATATTATTTTTTAATGTAACAAAAAAAGTGAAAATAACAATAATCACTCACATAATTAAAATAGATAATCTTAATATATACATGACATTATATGTAATGACTATTTTATATAATTTATTGAATATTTTTTTTTCATCTTAATATTTAATAAATTTAACATATAAAATAAGTAACTTAAGTCATCGTCTAGGACAATAAGTATAATAGTGCAAATACTTATTTATTTATTAGTAGCGAAAAAACATGTAAATAGTATAAATTGATATTTTTTAGTATAAAAGTAATAATAAAGGTTATTAATTAAGTTAATTACATAGCCAATGAGTAATAGCTCAAATGGCATAGTCTCCCCATACTCAACTAAGGTTGCAGATTCGAATCTCCTATCTTTGGTAAAAAAAAATTAATTACATAATTAAAAAATTATGAAATTTTTTTTCAATAATAATAAAAAACAAGATCACTATTTTCACATATAACAAAGTTTATGAAAAAAAATTGGATAATAAATCAACCTTCAATAGATTATACATTAATTCAGTAAAAAAAAATAATCAATACATTGGATATTATTATTTATATACTAATATAATATAACATATTATTTGAGGAGCAAAGTTCTCCATGTATTGTTTCTACTGATATCAATCATCAATTATATATCAGCAGCATTTTTTTTTCTGTTTATATACAGAAATTTAGAGATAAATGGAGATCAGTAAGGATGAAATAAATAAAGCCTAATTGACACCAAAAGCTAGCTTAAAAAGAAAAATATAAATCTAAAAAAGAAAAGTATAAATGGGACAAAGGCACTAGCAACTACAATGGGTGTTTAATAGCATTAGCCATCTCTAACTAACAAGTTCACTCTATTACTAGGAACAAAAGAAAATTTTATATCTTGGCCTTACCCAGAATTTTCTTCAGTTTAGTTTATGAATGGACCTAACTACTGAATAAATTGAAAAATGACTAAGAGATCTTATTCTTCTTTTATCTACAACCTTTCTGGATCTCTTCGATCAACGCTACGAATGCCGCTCTCCATTGAGTAACATGTGAATCAGAGCTAAAGAACTTGAGCATTGCACTCAACTCAGCAGGACTGGCCTTTTTTAGGAATCCTTGTAGCAATGACTTCATCTCTTCAAATGAATGAAAATGTCCTTCTATGTTATCTTCTTGCTCCTGCTTTATCAAATCGAAGCCGAAAAGTTTGGTCTTGACATCACCCAGAGAGTTGTTTGAACCATTTGAGCACTTAGAGGCATCATTTCCACTGCCTGAAGATTCAGAGGCAAGTTCTTTGTGATGCCAGTACTCTACACATTGATGACTGGGATCTTGAGCTTCAATGGCCTGAAATTGTTCGCCAGAATTGATTAAAACTTCAGAAGTTAGATCATAACTTCAGTGGCTAAAAAGATCTTCAATATTTGAGATTGCGTTACCTGAATAATGGATGGCTTAAGGAATCCGAACATTTTATGACCATTAATGCTTTGCAAAACCTCCAAGGGAGGGAGTTCTTGTTCACCTAGACTCTTACACCTCTCGATCTCAGCGTTTAGTCTGTCAAGAATTGTTTCCCAACACTTATCCGCTGATGTGTTTGTGAAAGCTTCAGTTGGATGTTCTTCCATGGTAACCTGGAATATATTTTACAAAATGTGTAATAAACTTCGATCAAGAACTCGTCAATCATAGGTGTAAAACCAAAGAAAGATACAAGGTCAGAAATAATACCTTGAAAAGAGGACCAAGAAATCCAGCATCAGAGATTTCAGAAACATAATAACAGGGTCTTGTTGGATCAAGAATACTAAAGAACTTAACGCGGCTCTTGAATCCTGGATAAGTTTACCAAAACAATAAAAAAGTTGCTCTTCAAAAAAAATTAATGGTATGATCTTAAAAGTATTTCACAAAGCATGATACCTTTTGGATATATTGCACGTTCATTGCACCACCTCTTCCCATGCAAAACTGAGCCCAAACTTACAAGCTCAACAGAATTACCAAACTCTTGGATCAAGAAGCTTTGGTTTGTCAATGATATAGTTTTATCAAAGGTGTCTATATCTCCCTCTTTAAATACACTGTTGAGCTGCTCACCTGAATCTGAATGCATTTGCAGATCAACCCCGAATAATTTATAGCCATCAAGTGAAAAGAAATTTTCATCATCTCTTGAACACGATGAAAAACCTTTATTCTCCGAGTCTGATAGGATACCACCAGCTCCAAGTTCCATATTGTCTCGTTCCTTTTTCGCCACTGAATAGCAGACTTCACCTTTATTGTCATGGCTATCAGAAATATGCAGCAAATCATGCTCACCAGACAAAAGATCAGTGTTCAAATCCATAGGTAGCTCCTGCTCCGCCATAGCTTCGTTGTCCATGACCAATTTTTTGCAAGCATCTTCAGCATTAGCAGAAGCCATTCCAGAACTTCGATTTTCCCACACTTCAATAGCATGCAAGTCTCCTTCTAGTGCTTCAACCAATGTAGTTAGCTCTTCTGTAGTATAACGAAACAGAACAAATCTTGCATCCATTGTACACGAGCAACGCAAATTTGAGTGTCTAAGACAAAAATAACGGTCAGGAGAACACTTGCATCCAACAGCAGATAGATGCAAATCATAGAAACAAGAAAAGCACTCTCTTTCCTTGTGCAAATCAAAGTCATCATCCATCCGAAACCTCTTTAAATGAGCCAGAAAGTCAAGCCTCTCCTTTTCCATCTTTATCCTCATCTGTCAAAATAACAAATTAACAATAATGCAGAAAAACTTAAACAGGTAATTGCATAGTAAATTAATAAATAATGAAAGCCTTCCCAATTATAATGGATCTTTCTAATGTGCCGAAGGGTAATGAGAGAGAGAGTGCAAGAAATCATTACCTTAAGTGCCTTGGTCAGAACTCCATCTTTCCCACAGAAACTTTTCCATTTAAAATTTTTGACATTTTCTTTTCCGTGAAGAGTTAGATCTGACAGGGCTCTTACAGCTTCCTGAGCTGATCCGAATAACAATTTGTCATGCGATAATGATGTCTTACGACGCTGCATACTGTAAAGCTCGACAGCATTCTGGCCATGCAAAAACCAATCGACGGGAGCCGCATTCACAGCCTCCGCACAGTTGAAGCCACAGTTGAAGCCAGAGTGGTATGCCCTTGGAAAAGTAACAACAAATTCTCCAGAATGCTGGACAGCACGATATACGGGCACACCTTCAGATTTAAGAATTGAAGGAGATAAGAGAGTCACCTGTTCAAAGATGAAGTCATAACCAATAGTCATAATAAAGTCACCAAACATCATGAAAAGAACATAGAATATAAAGATATATTACAGTTGTGAGGATTAAAAGATTATATTGTTACATGGGAAGCCTAATATTATTTATATCTGCAACAGGGAGAAAATAGAAAATATCTCATAATCATACAAATAAATTTATTCCTAATAACCCCCGCTTTTGAAATGTCATTGTAATTAGCTTTTCTCAACTTCCATTTGTAAATTGAGTAGCACAAAAGCAACTAAAATAAAAGCATGGCTTCAACTGTCCTACCAATTCATTGAGTAGATTTGGTTGCTCTTCAAATAAATCAGGCAAGTGCTTTCTCATTGCATCCTCCAAAGCTGTGGCATGGCTTCCAGGTACACCGTACCATATTTTTGGCTCGCCCCAATGCAGATAATTAAGTGAATAGAGGTGATGATCCTCAACATGCTGCTCCAAGGAGAAGGAAGGTATTCAGATTTGAAACAAATGAAATGCAAAGTGTAGCAAGTTATTGCTTAACATTTCAAATATATCAACATAATTTTCTGAGTACTAACACACTGACATAGTTCTTTTTAATTTTTGTATAATAAAATAAACTGTAGTTGGGATTTTCAACCGAGTGTTCATGGATAGAACTTATACTAAGTAACCCCACCAATTATGCGAAGAGAGGTTAAAAAAGATTGGTAAAATTAGTCAATATGCCTTAACTTCAGTCTCATTCATAGATTTTGACTTAGAAATATGTGTTTCTCAATACTTACCCAGCAAAATGTTGAAAAGCACATTCCAACATACAACCATGGAACTAGAACACCCGAGATATCACTTCCCTCGTAACATAATGCAGAGCCTGGCAATTTTGGGAAGTTATTTAGATTCCAACCAGACATGCTATATTGATCTGCGCTCTTAGTAAAAGATGATGACTTTGGGAAACCACTTCCAAGTGCTCCAGTTTCCAAGTCAGCTCCATAATAGACCTAACAAATCAGAGAGAAAATTATAAAGTGTTTGTCCAATTATCTAAAAGTAAAGAACGACAATGTTGTCAATAAACCATAAATAATACCTCAACTTCATCTGTAGATTGCTCTACTATCCGCCAATATTCGCCCTCAATTGCCTCCACAGAGGGCTCCCATCTCTTCTGCTGATCATTATCACCAATCTTTTGATCTCCGGCGGGATCATTCAGGCCAAAGTAGGAATCCTTAAAAAGTCTATCATATTGCTCAAAATCCTTGAGTGTGAAATCTGAACCTGATTGGAATCCAAATTTCTCTTCACGCTCAGAAGTAACATCACCTTCCGAACTAGGTTTTTCATTTCTCCTACATGAGCCCATTTTCGATTGCTTTCTACGCTTTCGCTTCCTTCCCTTACTTTTCTTTCTCATTGGCTCTCTATTCTGAAGCAAGTCAATTTGTTGAATACGGGTAGGGAATGTAGCATTTTCCCACACATGCTTCTCTTTGAGCGGACACGGTGGAACCCAGGAAGTTGGGGGTATAATCCTACATATGCCGTAGGATTCAGCCTGGGGGCGGATCTTAGCTATGAAGCCAATAGTATCTTCAAATTCCTGATAACAGTATAATAAATTTAATTCAGAATTCAGAATAACATATAATTAACATTGAAAGAAACACTAAGAAAAGTAGTTAGAGGTACCTCAATAGTAGGATAAAACACAGGAGCTTCATCAATTCTAGGCCTACATGCTTCAAGTGGATTCCACCTGGCTGATACCTATAGCATCACGACATTTCATTTACTCATCATAATTTTCAAATTATTCACGTTGTTTAAATTAAGACCGCTTTAAACAACTTTATCTAATTCAATGCAGGGGATTAAAAATTAACAATAGAATGAAGAAAAAAATTCCGTTTAATTTTAAAACTTAATTCATGTTTAGTCAGAAGAAAAGTAGAAACACTTCTAAGTGTATTGTTCATGATCTATCAAAAGATGTTCTTAACACAGTAGATTAATACTACATACATTTCTGTGTCGCGGACTGCTAGGAGGTTCAACAGCATTTTCCATTTTTGGTTTGTGCCTAAGAGAATTATCCTGCAAAATATCACTTGTAAGAAAAAGGAAATTTTGGCTATGTTCATTGATACATTGCATATAGAACTGTGCAATTGGAAACTTACATGAACAAAATGGACCAAACTTAAGTTTATCACAGTTTTACAGTCAAAAAGAAAAAGAGGGGAAAATCATACCTCTTAGGCCACACTACAGTGATAAACTAAAATAAGGGTTTTTAGGTAAGTTTATATCATTCTTTTGAAATGATGGCACAGCAACTAAACATGAATTTTGATTATAGATACATAAATAGCTCTCATAAATGAAAACGCAAGGACAATGTGTTAAGCAGAATGAAAAAATCACAAAAAAGAAAAGGCAAAAATTGTCAAATTCCAATGAGAAACACTACAAAAATAAGATCTGGAATTGGTTATGATCCAGAAAAGGAAACAGAGGAGCAGTAACACAGACACAAAACACATTGCCAAGGTTCATTAAAAGGATCAAATCAAACAGAAGAAAAAGAAACTAACCTCTTTGGCACCCAATTTGAACTGTTTCATTCAATTCAAAATCTTGAAGAAACCAAATTGAATAGTTATTATTGTGCCTGCAACAAAAATAACAGAGCACCATTGTAACTCAACCTCCATCAAAGACATCCCAATTCACCATCAACGCAATCCACAAACAGTTACTGACCTCGAAAGAAACCTCAATAACTGCTAAAACAACAACAAAATTGAAAAAAGAATTACAACAAATGCAGAACACAAAACGTACTCAATGCAGCAAAACTCTTCGAAGAAAGTTCTGTTTCCATGTTGTGAATGAATACGGAGTAGTTGCGTATAAATGAATTAACCAAGAAAATTCCAATACAAAATTAACAGAGACACAGGATACCCAAAATGCAATTCAATTGCATGTATATAATTATATATATCTAATATTTATCTATGTATGTGTATGCATGTATGTATGTATATATTAAAAAATATATATACACCAATCAATATTTATCAAACTCCAGAATTTCCGTACAGAATTGTGAGAGTGTAGAATCCTTATATTCTTGTGCCCAATATCAAATAGTTTTTTGAATACGCATATATTATATTCTTATATATATATATATATAGTAAAATTAGAAAGAGGAAAAAAAAAACAGAACAATGATTTTTATGATGCTTTTGACAGGTGGAATTGGAGGTATAATATAATTAATAATTAATTGGAAATAATGGTGAAGGATACGTACGAGGTGCTACTTCAGGTGAGAACCAAAAAGTAGTGTTTTTAATTATGGAAAATGAAAATGATTTTTAATTATGATAATTATTTTTCCGAAAAAAGAAAAACAAGATCTTATTATGTTTTCTGAGAAAAAAACTCAAAAGTAACTGAACCTTAGCCGAAGCGGCTACGATTCTACGCTCGAAGACGCAATGTACTTGAACACTTCTTTTATCAATCAGAATCCTAATTTATCTTTTAATTATCTAAATATTTAAATAAATAAAAATTTCAATATAAATATTATTTTTTAAAATTTCAAAAAAATTAACAATTTAAAAAAAGATTTTATTTAAAAATTAAAAAAATAGAAATATGAGTTAAAATTTTAAAACTATTTTTCTTATCAATTTATCATTCATTTTTTTAATGATAATAATAATTTTACCATTTAATTTTACCATAATTCAGATAAATCAGCATCAAAAACATTCATCAAACAATTATTTTCTTTTCAGTTTTGGTACGAAATACATGAAGAAACATTAACATTGCATAAAAATGATGTCTTACTATAGGCTACTATAATATGTAGTATTCATCTTTAGGTGAATGTTATCATACCCTCTCTAAAATAATATGTAAGTTACCTTCTCTAATGTGATATATTTTAATTGGGTGTTTATTTTAACCTGATTTATTTTAATCTCATGAGAGTTAATAATATATTTGGAAGACGGTGACGGCAAAAGAGGCACAACAACTACGACAAAGAAGTGAGGAGGAGTAAACACAATTAGAGAGAGTTGGAGTACCTTTTCTTTGGGAAGAGAAAACAAAACACCCAATGAGACGGTGATGCTTGGGAGGCCCTTTTCTAAAAGAATGATTTGTGAAGAGAAATAAGACACCCAATGAGACGATGATGCTTTGAAGGCGTAATGCCGACAACGAAGAAGTGAGGAGGAGTAAACGCAATTAGAGAGGGTTTGAGTACCTTTTCTAAAATAATGATTTAGGAAGAAAAAACAAAACACCAATGAGACGGTAATGCTTGAGAGGCGCAACAATAATGAAAGAGTGGAGAAGGTAACTAGATTAAAATAAACACCTAATTAAAATATGACACATTAAAAATGATAATTTACATGTTATTTTAGAGAGAATAGGATAGCATTTACCTTTTATTAATGTTTATGTGGCCCTGAAAAAATAAATAAATAAAGTGTGAATTTGATTCCTCAAAATGTAGAAAGCAAGCAGCATTGACAGAAAGTGGTGGAAGTAACTAACTACAGAATGAATGACCCATTTGGTAATGTTAATGTCTCACTTGTTTTACACGTTCGCCTTCCCCATCCTACCAACGTTACTTCTAGGTTCTAAGTTATAACCCTTTTCACAAAAAGGACACCAAAAATTTTGGAGATAGAGAAAGAGAGAGTGACAAGAATATTCAAGCTTGTTAAATTTATTTTGTTATGAATTTAAAATAAATAACGAAAATTTTAAAAACTTAATCTTTCTTGACAATCTTATTTTTATAATAAAAAGATAACATAATTAATTAAAAAAGAAATAAATTAAATATAAATCTTATAAAATTCTTATCTTAAATTGTACTTGTAAACAATATTTAATTTTTAAATTTCTTTCTTTCTTTTAAAACTGTTTACCAAATTGGGCCTTAGTGATATTTGTACAAGTAACCACCATATTTATATTAAAACTAAGATTTTTTTTATTTTTTAACGTGTTCGGTAAATTTCTAATAGTAAAAAAAAATATTAAAAAAAAACATCTTTTTTGAGAAGTTGTAATTTATATTTTTTTTAAAAGATCTTTTTTTCTTAGAAAAAAGATATTTTTCATATAATAAATAAACAAAAAAATACTTTTATATTGTTATATCCAAACATAATTAATAGATAAAAAGATCTTTTTATACGAGATATCTAAACATAAAATTACTTTTACTTTTTTATAAGATCTTTTAAAAAAAATAATTTAAAAAAAATCTTTTCTTAAAAATTCACGCAAACAAGCTCTTAGTCCAACTCAATCAAGTAAGTTTTAATAAGTAGAGTCATCCTTAACTGATGTAATGGAAGTTTTTTTTTTTTTAATTTAAAGTAAATACTAAATACCTTTTTTAATCTTTGGCTATTTGTGTGAAGGACAAAATGTCTTTTCATAATTAGAAAATTTTTAATCAATCTTTAATTCTTGAAGTAACTGGTCTAAGGTATTTACAAATATTGATATAATGATGTATCAGACACCACTTTTAAACTAATAACATGAGATCACTTAAGCTAGTTATTTGGATGATTAGAGACCAAAAGTATTTTGTCTTCTTTGAAATAAATAGTTAAAGCTAGAAAAAGACATTTATTCGTTTTATTTATTTTAAAAAATTATAAATGATTAAAAGAATCATTTATGTGGCAGAAAAAAAAAATGAATATTTAGCCCCAATAAATCTAGTGTAATATGTGGAAAAAATAAAAAACTCTAGATAATTAATGCATATAATACGCAGAAAATGTATTACTAAAAAGTGTGTTACTGGAAGGCTGTAACTCAACCTGTCTAGTTAGAGTTTTTTTCTTTAACTAAGTTAAGTTAGTTTAGTGATTAGTTTATTAGTCTGCTTAAATAAGCATTAGAAAATTTTGTGTATGCAATAATCTATTAGCCAATAACAAATATTTAAATAGAGTTAAGTACTGCAACAAATTAGTCTTTATCTTGTCCAAGAAACTAAAAATCAGTTAAATTTTTCTTTTAATAGATATAGCGATAAATGCATGATCAAAATTAATATTATGAAAAAGAATTTCTCACGCAAAATATTTACATTTAAAAGTCGATTAAACAACTCTAATTCAATAATCAATTCAACAATTATCTAAAAAAAAAAGAAATTGTATTCAACAATCAATTAAACAATTGTTTTTTAGAAAAATAAATAAAAACTAAAACAAAGATTGAAAGAATATTATGAAAAGATTTTTTTGCACCATTTCTACATAACTCGATAAATTTATTTTTTCATAGACATATCAATAAATGCAAAATCAAAACTAATATTATGAAAAAAAAAATTTGCACCATATCTTCATTCCAAAATCGAATCTATTCAATAAAAAAATACTTTCAAAATGAATATTAGTTTTCGGAAAAGAAAAAAAAAACAATTGTTGTTGTAAATACGGTAAAAGAGTACTATACCCTTGATATGCAGCTCTTGTTATTAATAATAATCTCTTGACTTGAAGATCTTGCTAATTCACTGCAAGCAGAAAATAAGATAGGCTGAAATTAAAATATTGAAGACTTTGTGAACTCACATACGAATATCAGAGAAAAAAAAAAACAAAAGTGGGTGATGTAATGTCAAATGACAAAAGGAGTTAGAGACCGGGTGACAAAAAAATTGTACAGACCTCGAATGAATATTTTCTGAAATTTCAATGGTGTTTGTTTTCCATGTTTAATTTTCTCAACTAGTATAACTTTTATGACCCTGGAGAAGGATGAATTTGTCCACTGAATAAATCATGCACATGTTCAGGGGAATGGATCTTCTCAATTTTTTTTAACAATTGAGAAAATAAAGTGTGATCTCTCACCATTAATTATTATAAGTGGGATCAAGAGAAAACATGAGAGAGAGTGCATTGAAGGGTTATAGATCACACTTAACTCCCTCAATTTTTTTAACAATTGAGAGGATCCATTTCCCATGTTCAGATGGTGGTTAAATTTAACGAGAGAGTTGAAATATAACTCAAGTAAATAATATGAGATGTGTTGAGTGTGAGTACATTTTTTTGGTAAAGTTTTTTTTTCCAAATTTTGTAATTTTATATAGGTTTAATTATTTTATTATTTTTTATAATTTTACGAAATTTTTAATTAGGTTTTTATATTTTTTTCTTTTAATTAACTTGCTGCACTAATTATTTTTTTCAATTATATCCCTCTTGACAGTAATTAACTTAATTGTATAGAGACCCGATTAAAAAAAATAATATAAGGACGCAAATAAAAAGAAAAAAAAAAGTAAAGAACTCAATTAAAAAAAATTTTGGTGTAAGGACTCAATTAAAAGAAAAAAAAGTATAGAAATCTAATTAAAAATTTTGCGAAATTATAAGGACCAATAGAATAATTAAACTTTTAATTTAATTTAATTTTATATTTAATATTGTTAATGTTATTAAACGTATTCTTATAGTAATTTTAAATAGTTTTGTGAAAAGTTAAAATGGAAAAATCACATAAATAAAATTATTTCAGCTTAAAATTACATAGATATTCAAAATCAAAATTGTTTCACGCGAATACTTCTATATAAATCAATTTATACTATTTATATGTAAATTAAATTAAGCTGATTTAATAAGTAAATAATCATTTCTAACCATAAAAAATTTAGACACGATAAAACTAACAATAAAAAATTAAAATTAAAGTTATATTCATATAAGATACATTTTGTTCGATAAAAAAGACCAATCTTTAAATTTTTATTCGTAATTTCGTAAATATCCCTCCTCTTTCATCAAACTTCATTCCCAAATCCAATCCTTAACTCTAACAATATAACCGCCGCTCCCTCGTCCTCTGTCTCTATCCTCCACCCTTCTCCGCCGCCACAATCTCCTTCCATTACCACCATCTTCTCCAATTCCCTCATCCTTCCTTTTTCTTTTATTATCACTAACTCTAACACTACTACTGTTCCATTTCCTTCCTCACCTTTCTCCTCCAAAGTTCCAACCACCTCCACCGTCTACTCACTCCCTCATTCTCTTTTTTGTCTTCTTTGTCCAAAATGGGTAAGAGAAAAACACCCCAACTCAAACCTACAAACGATGTCGTTTTTAAGTCAAAGAAAAAGTTCAAGGGTTCCTCATCTACCTCTAATCCCAAAGACCGTTGCTTATTGCAAATTGCATTCCGCTAAACGAGGCCTGGGCCAAATGCCCTGTGCGCTGCAAAGGAGCGGTAGCGAAGTCAATTATTCTCCATTTTCTTTTTTTTTTATTTAATAATTATTTTATTTGGGTTGTCAATTTTTTGAGTAGATATAATGTTGCAGTAAAAAGATTGAAAACAGTAAAGTTTTGAAGGTCAAGTGTCATTACTGTCAAGTTACGGTAGACCAGATTTTTTTCGAGTTTAATGACTATACCTATGTTAAGGTGTTCTTTTTTTTCATCTTATATGCTTTCAATTTTTTAAATTTTCTCTCATTTCAATTAATTGTTCATTCAATTCGTTCAATTTTCAGCATTGCAATTGGTACTAGATAACCATTTTCAAATTTTGGTGGTTGTGACGAGGAAGAAGGGTGGAAGATAGAGACAAAAAAAGAGAGAACAACGATTATATTATTAGGGTTAGGGATTGGATTTGGAAACGAAAAATAAAGAATATTTACGAAATTATCAATAAAAATTTAAAAATTAATCATTTTTATTGAACAAAATATATTTTATATAGATATAACTTTAATTTCAATTATTCATAATTTTATCAGCGTTCTAATTTTTCGTGATTAGAAATAGCTATTTGCTCCTGATTTAATTTATTGTGCTTATTAATTTTATCTTACACAAGTAGAAAATAGTAAATCTACAGCACATCCATGGTGAATCAATTTTTTTTTCACGTTATTTTTCCTTTTGAATTTACATGGCTTGAGAATATAATATAGTCTTTTGAAAAGTAAATGAAAGAAATAAGTTTAATTTTTATATAGGAAATCACTTAAATAAAGACACTTAAAATAATTTTTTTAAGATATTTTTTAATAACTAAAATTTAACATATGTAATTAAATCATATTATTATGTTTTAATTAGATTTATCGGACAAATTGATTTAGTCGAAAAATTAATGAACTAAATCGTAAACCGATCTAAATTAATACCTTTTTTTTTTATAAAAAATGACTACAATATATCTCTATTATAGAAAATGACTAAAATACTCTTATTTTATATATATATATTAATTATTTTCTATAATAAAGATATTGTAGTTATTTTGTATAAAAAATATTAATTTAGACCAGTTTAAGATTTGATTTATTAATTTTTTGGTCAAAGTAATTTATCTAATCTAATTTTAATAAAAATAATACAATTTAATCAGTTATATGTATATTAAATTTTAATTACTTAAAAATATTTTTTTTAAAAAATTTAAACTTCTTTATCTTAGTAGCTCCTTTTAGGGGTGAGCACGGGTCGGGTTGGTTCGAGTTTAAAGTGAAATTAGAACCGAACCAATTGAATTGTAATTGGTTTGGTTTGGTTCGGATTTACGTTTTTTTGTATATGTACCCGAACCAAACCAAACCGATTAATAACGGATTGGTTTGATTCGGATAATTGGGTACCCGTGAAACAAAAATTCATAAAAAAAAAGAAACGAGATTTTTATCTTAAAAATTTTGTAAGTACAATAAGCATGTAAAATCAATAAAAATAATCCAAACATGTATGTTAAACACCAAATATATTAAAAACTAAATACATTAAAATCCAAGCATATTAAACACTAAAGGCAATAAAATCCAAACACATTAAAATACAAACATATTAAATACTAAATATTAAAATTCAAACATATTAAATACCAAATACATTAAAAACTAAATATAAAAGTGCAATAGAGAAAAACTCAAAATCATTAAAAACATATATATTTTAAAAAAAAAATTTATTTAATTAATACATGATCGACTTCACAGTGTTATAAAGTTGCTACCCATATAGAGATAGATTGTCACATTGTGAGAGACAAATGGCAAGAGCAAGTCACAAAGCTGCTACCCATCTCCATCCACAATCAAGTGGCAGACATATTGACAAAAGCGTTGGCTCCCAATCAGTTTCAACAATGTTTGAGCAAGCTGAAAATGATGGAAAGCATCGATTCTAACTTGAGAGGAGGTGTTACATGAGAAAACATGTAGAGTAACTTGTTAGAATAGTTAGTAGCTAAGTTAGTTGTAAATAATAGTTAGTTAGGAGGCTAATTGTTGTTATTTAAGAGTTGTGGCCAGCTGTAAAAGTCAGTTAGAAACCCAATTCAATGAAATCAGTTGTGAGACTGTGAGAGAACCCCGATTTCCTCTCTGGTCACAATTTTCTCATCTTGTGAAGTTCTTTCAGTCCCTTTCTGAATTTCTTGGTTTTGCAGAAGAGCAAGCAATGCTTCCCTCTGCTCTAAAATAAAATAAGGCTCAGACCTATCATCTATTTTTTTTTCTGGAACTGCATCTGCATGTTGCTGTCTTCATCATCATCTTCAGCAACTATGTTGTTGAATGCGCTTTGATTGTTCTTGAGATTAGGAGGATATCCATGTATCTTGTAGCATACGTCAATTAAGTGCCCTAATTTTTCACAGTAGGTGCACTGTTTTTGACCTCTTCCTCCTCTGCTTCTGCCTCTGCCTCTCATATTGCCATTATTAACCTCACTTCTTGAGTTTGCACTACTGCTTCTTGCATTCATCATCAGTGCATTGTTGTCTAGGGTTTCAAGCATATTTAGCTGTCTTTCTTGCTGTAAAACAGAGGCAAACACAGATTCTAGCTTCGGCATTGGCTTCATCAGCATGATTTGTGATCTCACAGTGGCGAATTGATCACTTAATCCTCTCAAGAACCTTACCACTTGGGATTCTTCTTTGTAATTTCTCATGATACTAAGCTCGCAAGTGCACATATCAATGCATCTTGAACAGTTTGGTACAAGGCGAAAGTTCTCTAGTTCTTCCCAGATTGTTTTCAATTGCATGTAATAATCAGTCACAGATAGTTCTCCTTGCTTGCTTGCAAACATCTCTTCTTCCAACTCAGCAATCTTGTACATGTCTCCTTGGCAGTAACGTTGTTTCAGTTCTCTCCATAGACCATAGTTCTTCCGCCGAGTTGATCCAAAGGAAACTTTTAGCTATGTTAAGACTCAATGAGTGATTAATCCACGAAACTACGAATGTATTGCATCTCTCCCATGCATCAAACAGTAGATCTTCTTGTGTTGGTCGCTGAAGTGAACCATCTATGAACCTGATCTTGTTCTTTCCTCTCAACACTCTCCACATTGCTCTCTCCCATACTTGATAATTGTTGTGCTCTAACGCAATAGGAATTAGGGTTGTCCCTGAAATTTTTCCAGGATGCAAGAAATACGGACTTACCAGATCTAAAGTTGGATTCTGCTGGTTTCTGTTTGAATTTGACTGCATCTGATTTAGCTGATTCAAAAGATTTCTCAGCATTTGCAGATCAATTGTTGGATTTGCCTCTGATGCCATTTGCGATTGACGCTGGAATTCACAATCAATTGTGCAATCTTCTTCCCAAGACTCGCTAATCAGAAATGGTTACCTGAATCTTTGAATCTTGTTCAGACAACACAGATCTCATTAGTCTCCATCGTTTGAGTCTCAAAAGGAAGAGAAGAAAATAGTAGAAGAGAAAAAAAGAAGACGAAGAATGAAAGAAGATTCAGAAAGGGGAGAGAAAAATCCAACAATAGTGAAATTCAACGAAATTCCTGCCGATTCATCCTTTTTGAAGTTCAATTCCTCGCTGATTTCTTCCTTCCACGCTCACCGCACCATGTTAAAATGGTGAAGTGTTCAGGAAGGGACTGGAAGAACTTCACAAGATGAGAAAATTGTAGCCATAGAGAAAATCGGGGTTCTCTCTCAGTCTCAAAACTGATTTCAATTCATTGAATTGGGTTTCTAACTGACTTTTACAGCTAGCTACAACTCTTAAATAACAACAATTAGCATCCTAACTAATTATTATTTACAACTAACTCAGCTACTAACTATTCTAACAAGTTACTCTACACGTTTTCTCAGGTAACATACGGATTGGTCCGGATTCTGCACCTTTAAAACCGTTATCCGGATCAATTATTAGAGAAGACCATTGATTTGAATCGAATCAGATTCGATTACCCATTAATTTTAGAACCAATTTAATTGGTTCGATTCGAATTCGAACAGATAATCGAATACCTAGTAGCCATACTCGCTCTTAACTCCTTTTTATGTATTTTCGCTATCTTCGTGTCTTTATCACTTTATGGGTAGAAAGACATCAAACTTTTATCATTGAAACGTCATTAATAGTTACTCTTTTTAACTTTCTCTTCTTTTATTTTTTCGATTTTTTTCCGTCTTTCTCGTTCGAAATAAACACACCAAGTCAACTCACAATTATTATTCATTTTTCGTTATTGATTCCATTATAAGACTTACCATAATTGTTTGTTAGTAAATACAAATAAATGAATTTAATTCTTAGGATAAAACATTTAGTTAAATCAAATCATCTCCAATATTTTATAAATATCTCAAAACAAAAATCATTACATCAAAATTTCATGCATGTATCTGTGTAAATTGAATTGACCTAATTTAAATTAGTCTTTTTCAGTAATAAATCGAATTGACCTAATTCAATTTACATAAAACATAATGAATACTAATAAATCGAATGACTATATATATATAGTAAATCTAATCAGGTTAATTTGATTTAGTAGTGATACAAAATATTGATATTTACTATTTTTAAATTAATTCTTTATTTATTCTATATTAACTTTAAAACATAAATGTCAATAAGAAAACACCACTCGTTTGGATTCAAATAAAATATAAAAGAAATCAAAACGAATAAGAATAGATATCCAATTTTTGTGTTTTAGTTCAAATTCCAAAAAATCTACATTTTTATAAACTTATGAATTTAAAACAGAATAATAAACGATTTCTAAAAATTCATTAAAAATCATCCTTTGACTCATTAGCATGTAAAGAATCATTACCAGAATTTTTTATGTTAAAAAAGTTAATATAAAGTATAGTCCCTCTAAGGTGATATAGGACTTAAAACTTGAATTTTTTTCAAAATTAAAAGTAACAAATAGTTATACATTATAATACGACTAACTATATATATAATATGTAATTTGAGAAATAATATATTTAAAGTTTTAATTATTGAAAGATATTATTTCTCAAATAAATATAGTTGGTCATTTTAATATATATTTCAATAATTAAAACTTTAAATATATTATTTCTCAAATTACATATTGTATAAATATATATAGTTAGTCGTTTTATGATGTATAACTATCTTTTATTTTTGACTATGAAAGTTTTAAGCCCTATGCTATCTTTTAGGGCTATACTTTATATTAATTTTTTCAACATCAAAAATTTCGGTAATAATTTTTTACATGTTAATGAGTCAAAAGATGATTTTTAATAAAAATGTAGAATTTTTAGAATTTGAACTAAAACACAAAAATTGGATATCTATTCTTATTCGTTTTGATTTTTTTGATATTTTATTTGAATGCAAATGAAGAGTATTTTTTATTCACATTTATGTTTTAAAGTTAATATTAACTTAAAAGTAATAAATGTCAATAATTTGTATCAAATTATTAGTACTAAATCGAATTAAACTGATTCGATTTACTACTGAAAAGATTAATTCGAATTAGATCAATTCAATTTATATAGATACGTTTATGAAACTTTAATGTAATTATTTTTGTTTTGGAACATCCATAAAATATTAAAAATAGTTTAGTTTAACTATGTGTTTTACTGTAATTCTTATGTATTTTCACAATCTTCAATTCTTCATACCATCACTAATTAAAGTTCTAGAAAGATGACATTAAGCTTTTATCATTATTTTGAGATGTCGTTAATGGTTCTTCTTTTTAACTTTTCCAATCCAAGTGACCAAAAATGAAATGAAAAGGTCAATCAAGGGACATAAACCACTATAAGCTAAGTAGAAGTATTTATATAAAAATACACCCACATATTACATGCATATACTTGAAATGGGACATAAGCTAGTAATACAAAGTACAAACTATACAAACACAAAATAAAGTTCCACTCAATCTACATATTTATTTGTGGTCTTGAATTAACTAATCACATATATCAAACCTTGTGACACTCAAACAAAGTAGGAAGATAAGAGAGAAAAAAAAAAGAAAAATAATACAGAAGAACATTTTGTGTATGATGAAGTATTCTTAGGCCACAGCATATATATGAAGAAGTAACATTAGTTCTTAGGCTTTAGCTTGGAGATGGACATAACTGTGGTAACGAGGAGAAGAATGATGGCAATGAAAGAAGCAATGAGTGCAGCACCACCTCTGTTGCAATATGATTCAAACTTGTCACATATCTTATCCCACCTTGCATGTGTGTTCCCATTCCTTCCCAATTCTGACATGAATGTTGCTGCTCCATCTCCAGCTGATGCTAGAACCAAATTCATCTTCACCACCCAAAAAAAAAAAGTTAGATATAATTAAAGACTATAATATAATTTTTTTTAGGTTTAATTATTATGTTGGTTTCTATAATTTTATCAAATTTGTAATTTAGGTCTCTATATATTTTTTCCTTTTAATTGGCTCTCTATTCGGCTTTTAGTTTTATAATTAGGTGCTTTCTAGTGTAAAAAATATTAGAGTTAACTGAATATTTTTTTTGCAAATTGAAGGTATTCATAATTTAAAACCTAATTAGATCTTTGACCGCATATATTTTGAAAGATATATTATGTTAATTTTAACGTTTTTGACATGAAAATGACCTAATTACAAAACTAAAAGCAGTGTAGAGATTCAATAAAAAAAAAATATAAAAATCTAATTAAAAATTTGGTGAAACTATAGAACTTAATTAAACCTTTTTTTAGTATACAAATATATATATTGGTTTATGCATGACTAAAAGTTTATAGCGACAAATAAAAAAAAAAAAATATATATATATATATATATATATATATATATATATATATATATATATATATATATATATATATATATATATATATATATAAAGTACCATGTCCAATATTGCAATTAATACAAATCGGAGTCCTTTATAATCAAATCGGGGTCCTAATATGTCCACTCCTATCATGACCAAGTTATGAAGACTTGCAACTCCATTGGCTATCACAAAGAATCTGTCACACCATAAATAACATTTACATAGATGAAAAATATTCTCTAACATGGCACTATATATAAATAATTAATCATGAATAATGAAATGATAATTGATTAGAACTAACATAAAAGCAGGGGTGTGGTGAAACTTTGCAGTAATAGACACTGTTATAGGGGTGGTACCAATGGTGGCAACAACAAAGTTTTTGGTTTGTTTGTTGAGTGCCATAACAAGTGTAGCTGAAGCTGTGGCCAAAAATGCAAGAACCCTTAGAGACATAAGGACCCAATCTTTCTTTGGTTTGTCAGGAACAGCACTGAAACTAAGCTCTAACTTTTCAACATTTCCGGAGGCCATTTTTGTGCAAGCTAAGCTAATTAAGTGTGAAAGAAGAGAGGGGTGTCTTATTATAGAGACTTGATAGAAAAATTGATGAACCATATCATTTGGTAAGTCTAAGAAGACATATTTTGGTTATGTCTGTAAATTCCTTAGTAGGTTGTCTTACCAACTAAACTTTTTGGTGGTTGTTAATTGGTAAGAAACATGTGATAGTGTGCTAATTAGATTAATGTAACAAAGTTCTTATGTTTAAAATATTTTAGAAACAAGTTTAAGTTTTGTGTAAAAATTTTATGTATGTTTTATAGTTTTATTTTTATATGGCAAAAAAAAATCATTTCTGATAAACTGTTTTTCAAGACACTAAGTTTTAAAGGCAATAAAAATAAGAAGAAATTGAAGTGAGACTCACGAGTTCGTTCTAGTGAAAAGTTACAAATCATTTCTGTGCTCTATGGAGATTGAATGCACTCAATTTGATGAATCAGTTTACAACAAAGGATAGATTTTAGCTTTTCCTTGGGAGTTGATTTTCCAAAGAAGAAAATAAGCTATACAATTGTTGAAAGATAAAAATTCGCATAAAACCTTCTTCATATGAAAGTTAATAGTTAAGAATTATATGAGTTTTTAGTATTACCTTATTACAAATAACACTTTTAATCATGATAATGCTTAGATAACTAATGTTAATATTTTTTTCAAGAAAAACATAATAAATTAATAACAATAGTATTTGCCTTTAGATAAAAAATGAAAAAATAACTATTCACATAAAATATATTATATAAAAATAATATTTAAAATATAAATTAAATATTATATTAAATTATTTAGTCAAATACGGTAATAGATGTAATAATTCTTGACTATTATTTTCGGTAGACGAATAATCATCAGATAGAATTTCCTTCCAGATTTTAGCTTCCGTGTTTGACAAAAGCAATGGGACCATAGGACTTAGGAGCAGTAGAAAATATTCCTTTTCTTATTTTATTTATATCTCTTTAGAAATATCGCTTCCAGATAATCCAAATTACTGTAACTAATAAATTTCTTTTAATATTAAAAAGGAAATTAATTTCCATAACACAAATTTATTTTAAATTATTTTATTCATTATACAAGTTAATAGCTAGTTAAAAATCATTATATAGTAATTTAAATAATATTTTTGTTATACATTTAAATATTTTCGTCAACCAAAACTAATAAAGTTGATTCAAACTCAATAAAAATTATTCACACAATATATTCACGAATCACACATTTTCTCTTTTTGGCATTTTTTTTCACGCGTTTTTTATTCATCGTCGTTTTTTTATTGCTGATGTTATTGCATTTTTTATTTTTTTTCCTTTTTTTTCTCTTTTTGCTGGAGATTATTGCATTATTTTTTTTCTTCTGTTTTAATTGTATTTATTTTTGTTAAGAGGATGAAATAAAAAAAATTATGAGAAAGTAAAATTAAGAAGAAAAATTTTAAATTGTGTAAAATTTATTAGAAAAAATAACATTAAAATATTTCAACTGTGAAACAAATTCTTATTAATCAAGAGGATGAAATAAGAATTGTAAAAATGTGAAATGATGATGACGATGAAGAGGAGCAGGAGGAGTTGTTGTTTTGAATGATGAGCATGGTGATGATGATGATAATAAGGAGGAGGCAGAAGAGAAGGAGAAATTTTAAAGTAGGTAGAATTTATTAGAAAAATAATCTCTAAATTTTTAGTTGTGACACTATTTTTTAATCTTGACACTGAAAAATTTTAATTATCACATAAGTAATTGTTTAACTAATTAGAAATTATTAAAAAATTTCTTAACTTTTGGTGTTTTAAAATTTTTTTGTGTCATTCACTAAAAATTTACATATCATTTTAAGTTAAATAATCTATTTTTTTATTATTAAACTACTTAAATGATATTTAACTCATATATAAAAAATCTAACCATTTTCATGCTATTTATAATAAAGTGATATATTTTTTTGGTTTTAAAATATATTTAAATGTATTTTATTAGTTGAGTGAATAATTAATTATGAGTTTGGATTTATGGTATTTTAAACATTTTTTATGTTATTTATAAAAAATTGATATTATTTTTAATAAATTTTTTGTGTATTTAATTAAAAATTTTTGTATCACTTTTATTATCATTAACTTAATTATGTGATAATATTAATAAAAAGATGATGATGACTATAACGATGATAATAAAAAAAATAAATAAAAATAAATAAATAAATAAATAAAAGAAGGGAGAAAATATAATAATAATGGAGATGATGGTAAAAATAGCATCAGAAAAAGAAAAAGAAGAAAATCAAGAAAAAAAAAGCATGCAAATTTAATTTGGTTAGCTTGATTTAAAAAATATTTAATGTTTTATTATTTGTATTTAAATAAATACGTCAAATTATCATTTCACACCAACTCTTAATAATTAAGTTTTTTACGAAAAGACCAATAAATTATAGTTTAAATAGTATAATCTTTTTATATTCATCTAAGAAATTGTGGGTTGGAGTCTCTTATCTTTGATAAAAAAAAAAATTCTTACGACAAAACTGAGTTTTTACCAATAAAAAAAATAAAACTTTAACTATCCATCCATTAAATGGGGTTTTGTAATTTTGACTAAGTAAATAATAAAACGATAATAAAACCTCAAAAAGTGGACCAAAAGTAAAGGTCATCGAAATTTCAAAATCTGTGTTTTTCGGAAGGGATGAAGAAATTGAATTTCATGGGAAAATATGCGAAGTAGCACACAACAAAACAAACAACACAGAATCACAGAGGAAGCTTAGGCTGAGAGAAAGAGAAAGTGAAAGAGAAAGAGAAAGAGAGAGAAAAAGGGCGTGTTTGGTTGGGTTTACTTTTCCCCCCCCTTTTCCCCCTTTTTTCTTCCTCTTCTCGTCCTTCCTTCAATCCAATCTATTCCCAATTCCAATCCCTCAATTAACCAAAATAAAATCAAGTTTATCGCCAAACCACCGCCTTCGTGGCCCCTTTTCATTCATCGAGCCACCGTTTCGATTCTTCCCCAGATTCTTTCTTCAATTTCGCATCTTCTTGTTGCCCCCATCGGTTTTTCCCCTTTCTTCCATCTTTGTTTCTCAGAAAGTTTTTTTTTTTTCCGTTGACTTGGTTTCGGGATTATTGAAGCAGGGTCATTCGCAGGTATTATTGTCAGATCATTTATTTTACCGTTTTGTGTTTTTCGTTGTCTTAATTTTGGGGTTTCTGGGTGTGGTTGCCATTTCAAATTCATAAAGAATTAGATGTTTTGTACAGAAGTGAACTTTTAATTGAGATTAGATTATTAATCACGATTGTATGTGGCACTACATAGATTTATTTTGTTTGAGAATCTTGGTGAATTGATCTTTTCCTCTTTTTTGTTTGGCAGCTATGCAGAGCCAACTTGTGTGTAATGGGTGTAGGAGCATTTTGCTTTATCCTAGAGGGGCAACCAATGTGTGTTGTGCATTGTGCAACACAATTACCTCTGTTCCTCCACCTGGTAAGCTGTGTCCTTCAAATTTCTTGATTGGAGAATTTTGTGGGCTTGATAATTTGTGTATTATCCTGCAATCTTCGTTCATTATATGCAACATTATTCTCTGTATAGACAAGATTAAACTAGAAATGGACTATGCAGCCTGCGGCAAGGTTATCAAACTCCTGAATTAACTCAACAACACTTACTAGTTTTGGTTTTATGGGTTGAATTTTACATTTTAAAGTCTACCCAGGCTTTGCGAGTTAGGTGAATTCTCGAGTTTGATAACTTTGGCCTGCTGGATTAAATACTTAAATGTAGCCAGAGTCTGAATTGATGCTTTTATTGAGGACCTTTCTCTTATACCTCTGCAGGAATGGAGATGTCTCAACTTGTTTGCGGGGGATGTAGGACACTGCTAATGTACACACGTGGAGCTACAAGCGTGAGATGTTCCTGCTGTCAAACTGTAAACCTTGCACCACCAGGTACTGTATACTTGTTTATTTTCGGTTGTGTGAAGCTTATTTGTCTATGTGCTGACTACTAAGTGCTTCAATTGGTCTAAGAAAATGAAATGAGTGTATGTCCGTAAGAGATAGTAAAAAGGGGTTGATTAAAAGTTAAAACCTAAAGCTTAGTTCTTGGACCTGAGGGTATGGATGTTTCTCACCTGCAGTCTGTTGATGATACTTCATTTTGTGATTCTTTCCCCCTAGCAAATCATAAAAATGTGATGATATGAGAGAAAATCCTTCCCATCCCAGCAGAAGCCATTGCTTTTGACTTTTGAAACAGTCTTCATTCTGGTAAAATATCATACTGGATAAATGACTATTTTGATCCTTTATGTTTATCCTTGCTTCACATCTTTTGTTTACAATATGGAGAACAATAATATTAAATCATGAAGATATAGAATCATGACTATGTTATGACAACTCTTAGGCAATTGTAATGTCATTTATATCCAACCACTTGGTGTTGACATTCCTTTGTTAAAAAAATACACTTTCATGATCAGTTTGTAGCCAACAATCTGGAACTATATTCATTCTATATCTAGAGATCAGTGATGAGGGCCTTATGTGCACAAAGCCATGCTTAATGCTTATGCTACAAGATGTTGCCTGTTTTTGAGGTGTTGGTTCATTTGGTTGTGTTTCGCGTACCTTATGTAATAACCTATGCTTTTTATCTGGTTGAAGGTTGTTTGTTGTTTACTGACTGACTGCTTTTGATCTTGTTGTTTGCATTAAAAAGCACCCAGTCAAGTCGCCCATGTCCATTGTGGGAACTGCCGGACAACACTCATGTATCCTTACGGAGCTCCTTCTGTCAAATGTGCACTTTGCCAATATGTTACTAATGTCAATGTAAGTATACATTTAAAGCGTTAGTTAATATGTGGATTGATTATATATTCTCATCAATGCTTCAATATGCCAAAAAAATAAAATTCAAGTTCATTTTCCATTATTGTTGCTTCATTTAAATGTAAAATTTGATAAATTCCTGAAATCATTTTAATTTTCTTCTTTTAAATAATTGGTTTCTTTGATATGCATGCCACTAATTTTTTCTCACAGTAATTGATTGGATCTCAAAATGGAATTTTAAAACCCACTCATACGGAGTAGGGTAACTACAATTTGTGTAACATCCCTATCTTTTTATAGATGAACAATGGAAGGCTTCCAATCCCAGTCCATAGACCTAATGGAACAACCAACTATGGGACAGTACCCTCTACTTCAACAGTATGTTTTTAAATTTAAATATATAGAAATATAGTGATTATGAAACGTTATGGTGAATTGATGATTTTCTATTGTGGTATCATGAATATGTATATGATTCTATTTCACTTCCTGCAGTCGATGCCCCAATCTCAGACCCAAACCGTTGTGATAGAGAATCCCATGACTGTTGATTCAAATGGAAAATTGGTAATTGTCATCTATTTTCAGTTTCTTTTTTTTGTTCATTTGTATATGTTTTTTTTGGTAACTTCAGCCAGCAAGACTGACTGACATGAAATTTGACATGTTGCAGGTTAGCAATGTTGTTGTTGGGGTTACAACAGATAAAAAATAATGGAATAAGATTTAGAAGCATAGTGTACAACAAATTATCACAGTGCTGTCATAGGAAGATGTTTTTTCTTCTTTTTCTTGTGTATAATGATGTTGCAGCCTGCAATGATTTCAATTGAAATGAATCTTTTGTCCAATGCCAGAGTTGGAGGGTATCATATCATATATGCATGTATATGAATTGAGGAGGACAAGTCGTGTAAAGGGGCATTAATATGTGTGTAATTGCCAAATCTATTGGTTCATTCAGATTCTATCTCTTGACTTACAAGTCCTGGACTAGCATATGCTCTTTTTGGTCTTTTTTCTTATATTTATTTCATGGATTGTGAAGCTTGTGCTTTTCATGATGACATGTTAAGAACAATTTGTTGAGATTTATTTGATATGATGTACCCACTGATGATGAGGTGGCTTATGTGATAGATTTTTACCAATCATTTGAAATGTCTGGGATAATACCAATAATGGTGCTGCAGTGAATATCATGCATTAATGCTACTCCAGAACCAAAAAGTATCTTAAATGAAAAGGTTAAAGGGAAAAAGTAGCAAAAACGTATCTCAGAAAGGATATAAAATTTCTCTTAAGCATATTGAAGTAACAAAGATGCACTTTTTCTAATATTGATACTCACTTTCTTTGTTAGCAATTTGGTTGCCTTGGGTTAAAAATTTGGAATTTGGATCCTCTAAATTTTAGATTTAGATTTACACTTTAGAGAATAAAGTAAGATTTCTCACCATTGAATGTTTTCTCTCTCATGTATTCTCTTGGTTTCATCTATAAAATAAATAGTGATAGATCATATTTTACCCTCTAAAGTTAAATTCAAAATTTAGAGAATCAAAATCTAAAAATTTGTACATATCAAGCAATTGGAATGTGAATATTCCAATTTTGCTTTGAAACAAGAATCTAATCTGTAAACCCGGGTTTGATTAAAACTTGGGGTAAAAAATTACAATAAAGTTACACGGCCAAGTAATTTTACCGACTAAGTCCCAACCAAGTCAGATACGTGCATTTCTTTTTTAAACGTGGTCGTCGTCGTCGTCTTCAACAACTACTTCGAGCTTCTTCTACGCACTTCTTCAATGACGTCGTCTTCTTTTCTTGTTTGATTTCTTCTCTTTATTTTTCCTTTCCATCCTCTTTCATTATTACCATTGTCATCGTCATCTTCTTTTCTTATATATGTTCACAAAACTATAACACAAACACAACATAAATTTTTAAAAGACCACATGCCTAGAATTTTGGCACTCAACCAACAAAATACGCACAACATAAAAAATTTGGTGCACATCACAAATTTTGGTGCGCGGTACAAATTTTTGAAGAGCTAAATTTCTAAAACATTGAGACCCAACCAACAAAATACATATAGTGTAGAAATTTTGGTGTACAAATACAACAGAATTTTTTTATGCACATAAATTTTTGAAAGACAACAATTGATTTACGCAACTAAAAATATATTCGCATAAAAATTTTATGTACTATGTGCAAATATTTTATGCTATATCAATAAATTATTAAATTTGTGCTATATGCAAACATTTTTGTGTTATGTCAATAAATTTCTGTGCTCTCCAACAAAAATTTATGTGATGAAAAAGTACAGAAAAGAAAAAGGCGGTAATGCATGCACACATTTTTTTTTTGTTGGACTTAGTTACAAAAACGTTTGTATGACTGAAGAAATTAAGTGAACCAACAATTATGTCAAAACTTGGGCAAAGATTCAAAAGGAAAATTTTCTTTTTAGGGGGCGGAATGTGTTCGGTTCATACTTGCTAGCAAGATGCGTATAAACATTATATCTGCACAGGCAGTGGAAATCACATTACACAGGATACCATATATACAAATGGAGATTCCACTTTTTAGCAAATGGAAAGGTTACACTATGAAAGAGCTGAAGAGATGGATGCCTTATCACCATGAGAAGAATTCTTATGTTTACCGTATCTGTTCTTCAATGTCTTAACTTTACTCTCTCCAATTTTTTGTTTTCTAACCGATCCTTCATTGGCACTACACATCTTAAACCCAAGCAACATTGGCATATTTCCCCAAGAGCTAGTGCTAGAAGTAGAATTCTTTACGCCACTCAATTTCTCAATCTCCTTCCTCATGTTTGAACATTCCTTCTCAAGCTCACACACCCTCATCCTCATGCTGTCCATTCCCACTTTTAGAATCTGATTTTCCCTTGCAGCTGTTGCCCCACTTCTTAGTAAGTATCTGGACCCTTCAAGATTATCTGAAACCATGAAGCAACCAACAATTGAAGTCCTAAGTTGGAGTTGCTCAAAGAACAGGACTTGAACTATAACTCTCAAGGGTAGCCTCTCATTCTGTGCAGCATGTGTGCATGCTTCTAACGACAGCTTCTGACAATCCATCACCCTGCATAATTGCTCTCTCTCAGATTCTGTCAACCATGGGTGATTCTGCATTTTTTAATGGTATCAACATTAAGTCAGTCCAGTATACAGGTGTTTTACCAGTTGGATTCAAAACAGCACCATTTTGCATGTTCCAGGAAGATTCATAGCTACTCATACTCGTATATAATGTTTAAAAATTATATAAAGTATGAGAACGAGCGGCTATAAGTGTTCCTATAGTACAAGTTAAATACTCTTTAGGAGTATGCAAATTTAAGTTATTATTCATGGTATATATACAATTAAGTTATTACCTTCAAATACATGTCTATAGCGCGGTATAGACCATCATCCAAAGGCCTGGCAAACTCTGGAACTGCTGCAGCAAGGGCTTGGAACTTGGGAAGTTTCAGGTTGACGTCCGGGGCAATCTCTACGAGGTAACCATCAATCAGCTTGGCTACCATGGTGATTGGTGTTTGTGATGGTGAGCCAATCAAATGGCTGCTGTCAGTCGAACACGGAGAAGCACCACCTGCCACCTGATCCATGGCAAGGAAGTGTTCAAGTACTCTTTGCACACAGTCAACATTGTAAAGTGTCTCATCTGAACATGTGAAATTGGGCATCAAGAGATCTTCTGCAGTAGCCTCATCAAGCTGCATCCCGATCCTCTTCTCCAAACTTGATTTGCAAGAGGGGCTAAGCTGGAGTATCATGGCAAGGCGAAGTAGACCAAGCAAGAATTTGGTTGGAACAAGACCTCTTTGCAATGGAAGTAACTTATCAATATCTTCCAGCAAAATCTTCTGCTCTTCTTCAGATAATGGTGTCAAATGGTTACTAGACTCATCAGATACCTTGTGACGATTGAAACCTGGCAGAAACTTTTCTGCATAGACAACAAGAGAACCAGCAATGATCTTGTGGCTAATGCCGTGAGATTCCATTACTGCTATAAGCCTCATATAAAGAGGTAAACTCAGAGTTGTTAAATCTCCATACCACCAATCTGAACTTGAGATGTTTGGTTTTGCACCAATACTTATTCCATTCCACAAAACACTACCGCCAGGGCTCTGCATTGACCACAAACCCTGCTCCACTATTGGCCACCCAAAGAGGTTTGGACCAGAAGATGACGCTTTTCCTGAGAGTGACTCAATGCAACTTTTCACAATGTGAAGCTCTTCAGCATATGGTAAAACGTCCCCATCACAGGTTTGAAGTGCCTTAAGTGTATCTTTCCAACTTCTGAGGACTACTTGGTTAAGAAAGGTTTCCGTTTGTGAAATAAGATTGGCATCACCATATTCCTCAGTCATTTGAAGATGCTCAGCAGCACACCGGAGGTGTACAATGTTTGAGGCAGTAAGCTCGAATTTCACATTGTAGCAGAATTTTGCTACCAGTTCAAATGTTTTGGATCCACCTGGAATGTCAGGAAGTTCTATGACACAATCTTCCCTTTCTTTCGGAGCTTCAGCTATCAGTCTTGCCAAAACACCACTTCTAGAGAGTAAAGGGAACTGCATTGATGATAATTGAAGGAAAACTGAGTTAGGACTTGGTATATTATATGTAGAACAAGATTCCAGTTGTAGCAGCATCACGTATTTACTATTTTGTACTTATTGTAAACAGACAAGGACTTCAAATTTAGTTGCATAAAATCTGTTTTTGTTTGTCTGTACTCGCGTAAGCTTCAGTGAGTCTTCAAGAAAAACCAGACTTTAGAAAAAATTAATTATACATTCAAGAAACTAGAACAATACACTATCCCCATGGATATCATCAACAAGAAGTTATAACTAAATTAATATAATAAATATGAGATACCTTGTGAAGATGGAAGGATATGTCACCAACTTCAACAACTATATCACTTGGTAGCCCCGTTCTGCAGAACCTGTGTTACATATCAACGAGAGGTTAGACATTATACAAGCGCCTTATTATCAATGAAGTGAAAGCAATATCAACGTTAGAATTTTATGATGCATAAGGAAAGAGATTAAATACCAGGCCTGGCCTTGACGTTGGAATACATCAGCTCTGGAACCCAACTTCATGCAAGCCATTGAGTATTCGCTCAAAGGCTCAAAGCTACAAAAGAAGAACTCAATAACCAGTGTCCAAAATAGATCACACCTTATACTTAAATCTTTTTATTAAGCAGCGCCAAATAAAGGCCTATTGTTCAATTATATGACAAGCATCGAAGCAAGATATCTGACACCAGAAGGTCTGTGAAACTTTGTCTCCCACAACCTCAAAAGTAGAGTAGCAAAACATTCATGTCAGTTCTCTGCAACCCAACAGAGACAAAACCACCAGCGGATAGATGAAAATCCTACAATGGTGCTCTTACCAGCTTGTCAAAAATACAAATACTAAATCCCCAAAACCACCTTATCAAACAGCTACCTACTGCACATAAAGAATAAGTCTTCTGCAAAGGAAATAAATTAGTACCAAATATCTCTGTTACGAGAAAGAAATCATGATTGTTTATGTAAAAAGAAAAAGCATAAACAGAGTTAAGTAATAACCCAGGGACTCAGGGAGCCATGATTACTTATACCCGTTTAAGAAAGATGCATTTAAGTAATTGTCTCTGGCAAAACTGCACTTTCTTTGGATGTGATATAGGGTAATTTTTTATTTGATTAACGAAGCATCTGTGGGGTCCTTTGGCTTCAAAGACACTCATTGCATTCCTCGAACTTAGAATCTGTAAATCAAGCACTAACTCAATTAGACTTAAAAAATTATATACAAGAACCGTTTTGTATTTATTAAGGAGAATTTCAGTTTAATGCTGGTGTCAGGTTCTTTGTAACAGCTTAGCTAGTGGGTTAGCTTTACCAACCAGGCCATATGGGGGCAAAGATAATAAAATTAGGATGATCGTTGAAATTATTATAATAGCAATTCTGTCTTGGGATTAGGAAAAAGAACAGGATTAGGTCATTTAATGGAGGGGACCAGTACTGACATCAGTGGATAATAATTTATGTATATTTGGGGTTAAATGAATGAAATCGTTCCAAAGATAAAAAGATAATTGGCTCATTAGTGGAAAAGAATGTGTGTGTTCGATGCATTCACATAATGCGCTAGCTTTCGCCTAAATCTAAATCCAAATCCAAAGTTGATATATAAATTTAAATCATAAATTCACAAACATTAGTCCATGAAAATGGAAGAACATTGCCAATTGTCACAAAAAATGAAAAACAATAATTAGCTAATTCACCTGCTTCGACATCTCAAGAGCTATTAAGTCTGTTATATCAGTTCCTGCCTGAAAGAAAGCATGATGGAGAAGAAGTTAGGCAAATTAACTTGTAATGCATTATCGATTTTCCAAAACCATGTAACGGGAAGTAGTGTAGATATTAAGTAAGAAAAACCGATGGCTTCCTCAGCTCCAGAGGTCTTGGATTGGAGCAAATGCCGGGGAAGGAAGCCAAGCGCGTTCTGTGACGACCATGCAGGAACGTCGGAACCGTACAAAGGGACACGTTAGGGTTTTAGAATGCGAAGGCGGCGTTCGGAGGCTTCTTCGGCGCCGGCTGTAGGCGGCGGTTTCCTCCGCCGCCACGGTGGTAACGGCATCGCGACCGTGCATTAGCCGGAAAAAAAAAAAAGAAAAAAGCGAAGAATGTAATGGTAGTGAAAGCCCAATTAGTCCATTCTAAGCCCAATAGTGTGCAATTTAACCAAATACTTATGTTTGCGTTGAATCGGAGCCTAATAAAACTGCACTTAGGCCCAATGTTTTGTTTTATTGAAATTCTGTCCAAAATCCAAATAGTATTTGCATAATAATTATTTGAGTTGAATTATAATATACTGACTATATACAATATTTTATATAATTTTTTTTATTAAAGACAAGAAGACTCAAATCCACTACCTCTAAATGAGTATAGAAAAACTATACTATTTTTTTTTGGTGACTTGAAAAACTATACTATTTGAATTATAGCTCATTGGCTATAATATTTTATATAATTATTTAATAAAATTTGTTATTTTAAATGATTATTTATGTGCTAATATAGGAAAAACAACCATTTGTATCTATGAACTTTACGAATGCTGACAAAAGTATCCATTAAAGAAGGAAACTAACGTTGTATCCATCAAAGATAGATTCCATACGACAAAAGTAGCCAAATCTTAAATTTATGTTGATTTTTTAATAAAATTCTAGAATTATCCCCACCATTATCTTCAACCCCTCCTCTCTTCTTTCCCAAATCTCAAATATCTCCATTGCCTAAAAACCCTAATCTCAATACCTAAAAACCCCAAATTATTATTTTCCTAACCCTAATCTCAATACCCCTTTCAACAAATTTCAACCCTCTCTTTATTCTTTTCATCAATTTTACCACCTCCTTCACCAACACGTGTTGATGGTGTATTGAGTTTGTGCTTCCACCACTGCCGCCGGCGGAGCCTTCTCCTCCTCCTGCTGTAACTTCCGGCTGAGAGCAATTTTGGAAGAGGTAGTCTCTCGATGAGTTGGCACTGTAATAATGATGATGATCGGCGAAGGAGTGTCCACCGAGGAAGTTCTCGAGCTTGGGTTGTTGGTGATGGTGGTGGTGTGGTTGTCGTCGACATTGTTATTGTTGTTGCATGAAGTTTTCAATAGCAGGTTTTGGTTGATGTAGTTATTTTCCTTCCAATTTATGATGATAAAGAAAAATTTAAAAAAAAAGAATAATTTGTAATAATAATAAAGAAATTAAAAGAGAAAAGAAATTATTAAACCTTGATGAGTAGAAAGGTGATGATGATTGTTGAAGGGTTCTTGATAGATGGGAAAAGGAGGGAGGTTGAGAGTAGTAGCGACATGAGTGGAAGGAGTGAGATCGAAGCAGTTTCCATCATCAGCAGCAGTTACATCATCTTGTGCAGTGGGATTGAATAACCCAAAACGAGTTTGATGATGATGAGTAGTAGTAGTGTGTTGTTCTTGAGGGGAGAGAGAGAAACCCAGCAAGTTCATTGAAGCCATAGAAGAAGAAGAAGAAGAAAGGTTAAATTGCTGAATAAAGAGAGGGTTGAAAATTGTTGAAAGGGGTATTGAGATTAGGATTAGGAAAATGATCATTTGGGGTTTTTAGGTATTGAGATTAGGGTTTTTAGGCAATGGAGGTATTTGAGATTTGGGAAAGAAGAGAGGAGGGGTTGAAGATAATGGTGGGGGTAATTTTGGAATTTTATTAAAAAGTTAACATAAATTTAGGATTTGGCTACTTTTGTCGAATGGAATCCATCTTTGATGGATACAACGTTAGTTTCCTTCTTTAATGAGTACTTTTGTCAGCGTTCGTAAAGTTTATGGGCACAAATAGTTGTTTTTCCGCTAATATAAATATAATATTATATGATTGAATGTATGTATAAAATTTATACTTACAGTGTATCAAATTAAATATAATTAATTTTTTTTAAAAAATCCATATTAATTCATAATAATTTATATTTTGTTTGTCATAGTAAAAAATTCAAAATTTATCTACCAAAATCTTTGATTAAAGGGTAAATATAGAATGGAAATTTATAAAATCCAAACATAACTAATATAAAGGTACTACACATGGTGAAGTTGTTTCCCCTTTATTGAGAGGGAAAAACAATGGTTTAAGCCAGAGCGCAGTAGAAGATGACTACCTAAATCTTTATGCCACATACAGAGAATTTAGCTTACAAATTCATAAACACATTGAGAATCATTCAACTAGGAAGTGGATGGTGTATGAGACACTTTTCCATCCACTCCCTCTTCAACCTTGTTCCAATGTGCCTCAGCCTCCTTGGTTCCCTTTTGGGTTTCAAACTGTTTTGCAGTGTCATAAGAAGCATGCAACCCCACAAAAACATAGTATACCAAGAGAAACCCTGTCCAAGCCAAAAACCTTATAAACGATTGCTTATCAATAGAGCCAAGAAGGAATATGTTAATGGCAATGGACAGAGAAGGTAGCCATGGAACCAAAGGCACTCCCCAGAGTTTTGGCTGCTTTGCCTGTGGAACACCAAGCCAAAGTCCTGCGGTCCCTATAAGCCACAATGGTCCAGCTATGACATACCCGATCCAACCATCACTGCTAGCCCAGTAAGCTGCAATTCCACATGAAGAACCAAGAATGATAACAAGACACACGATGAGCTTGATCTGGTTCTGTTTTGTGGTAACCCCACTTGAATAGTATCTCCTCACAAGAATCCCTAGTGCCACAAGCATGAATATAAAGAGGGTAGAAATTGATAGAAGGTTGGCGAGGATTCCAAGGTTTGTGAAGAAAGCAATAATAGCTGTAGCTGCAAGCATTGTTACTGTGGCATTCACTGGTGTCCCTGTTTTCTCATGAACATGAGCAAACCAAGGAGGCATCATGTGAGTACGTGCAATGTGAGTAAGGTAACGAGCTTGACCAACTGCACTTACCAATAACACTGTGGTCATTCCCTTCAATGCACCCAATGCAACAATGTACTTAGCCCAATCCCATCCAACAACAGAAAAAGCCACCGAAAACGGTGCATCTGGGTCAATTGTTTTGTAAGGTTGCATAAGGCATAGTGTCACGGCTAATAAGCAATAAAGTGTTGTGGTAAGCACCATTGAGCCAACAAGGCCAATGGGAATGTCCTTGGCAGGGTCCTTAGTTTCTTCAGCCATGGTTGACACTGCATCAAATCCTACATATGCAAAGAAAAGAACTGCTGAAGCTTTGAACACACCACGGACACCATAAGGAACAAAGTCACTGTAGTTTTCAGTTTTGGCATTGATGAGGCCGGCGATTATGATGAAGACAATGACGACCATGTGGAAGAGTGAGGCGATGTAGTTGAAGATGGAAGAGCCTTTGGTGCTGTACACTGCAAGGATGGTGATGATTATCAGGATTCCAACGGCTATAGGGTCAAGATGGCCATAATCTGGGTTCATTTTGTGGACTATTATACGGAAGTCATCAGGTTTTTTGTTACACAGGGTGGCAAAATATGATGTCCATGACCGCGCTACCGCGGCGCCGCCTATTACATACTCAAGGAGGATGTTTCCGGCTGCTATAAAGGCCACAAAGTCTCCTAGCTCTACTCTTAAGTAGGCAAATGATCCACCTAAAAAAGAAAGAAAAAAACTTGTTACATTACTCATTCTTGCTATTTAGATTGCAGGTGCAACTGTAAATAAAAAAATATAAAAAAAATAGAAATTAAATTATGTTTCGGGGATACCAAAGTCAACCACCAATATAAAATACATATTAAAATATAAATATATATTAAAAATAAATTAAATCACACATGTATTTATACACAAATAATGATATTCTCGAATGTAAAACACAAACAGTTACTACTTATTATATTGTATCCACTTTATGCTTACATCAGAGTTGAATTTCTCATGCATAAAAAAAATTCAAATTTCTAATAAAATATATATGTTCTCACTTATCCTTGAGATATTTTTATATTACATTTCACATGTATCAAGATTAGTAAACGCATCACTCGAAATAGTTTATGAAAATTATTCATTTCAGCCAAGAATTATTGTACGCTTTTATTTTGTTTTATGTTATGTAGTCAACACGAAGGGGGTACGCTAATATATGTAGGAACAATCAACGCTAGCAAATAAAGAGGCCACAAGGATACGCAACGTAAGTTGACTATTGAAGTCTTCATTATCTGTCACAGTTGCATTTCCATTATGTTATTATTTTCTTTGGCTAAAATAAGTAAACTTCATACGCAAGCCAATGAGCTCCTCACTTAAAAATTCCAGATTTGAATCTCATTTTTAATTTTGAAAAAAAAAAAAGTAATTTTATACGCAAGTTGACTCTTTATTGTGTGGGGTTTGTTCTGAGATTTTTCGTATGATGAGAAAATTTTAATTAAACATGAATGTGAGACGCCTCATATGAAGTATGGTTCGTTAAAAAGGGTGTATGAAAACATTTGATTTTAGAGAAGAAACCATATACCCGTCAAAATATTATATATATATATATATATATATATATATATATCATTTCGTTGGTTTTGATTGACCTCATCTCGTTTTAATTGTCCAAACCTCATCTTTCTTTTCTATGTAGAGTTCGGACTTCTTTTAAAAAAAGCATAAGTAGATAAATAATGTGAATAATAGATATATTGAATATTCAATTTAATAGATATGTAGTTGATAAAGTTTATTATTTTTAATTGGATTGTTATTTTTTTTTATTCGATTTATTCATGTACAGTTAACAATAGCTAGATGTTCAATTTACTAAATGTGCAAATAATTATCTTAATATTAAAATTTAGAAAATAATTTAAAATAAAATATTTTTTTTACTTTATTAAATTAATTTTAGAACCCATTATTTACATTATTTACAAAAATTATTATCTACTTAACAAAATTCCTTCTTTTAATCTACCCGAGCCGATTGGTGGCCGAAACACTTGACTCTATATTCAAAGAAGAGTCGTAACACTAAAAGAAAATGTGCAAATAACCTAACTTTGAATTTTAGTGAAAAAAAAAATAAAAAAAAAATGTTAGAAAATCATTAGATTATTGTCTTTAATCGTTAATTAGTTATTAATATTTAAAAATATAAAATAAAATATATTATTAAATTATTAAACTAAAAAAATTAAATTAATAATTAAATAATAATAAAAAATAATAAATTATAACCGTTTTTTATTATTTTTTTAAAATAAAATAGTCAAAAAGGTCGTGTTGACTTTTACACAAGTTGTGTGGGACGGCACTGTGGGCTGAAATTCTACTCAGCCATTCTACACCTATCAAATATTTTGTAGACTAATAATTTGATCAAAATATGATTTTTTTTAAAATATTTTCGCATATTTTAGTTCATTTGCCAAATAAAACAACAAAATGAATTTGTAAATTTGATATATGAAGGAGCCAAAATAGATATAATTTTAGATTTAAAAATAAAATAAGTGAAATTCCTTTATGAAAACTTAATATTTCTTAGCTATAAGAATAAAATTTCAACTTGTAAGAATATAATAATCTTTTTCAGTGTATCGTAGTCAAGCTCAGGTAACATACCAATAAAGAATTTAATTTGGATAAGGAGATTCAGGTTGTATATGACCGATCACTCTCAAAAATCAACATAACTGTTTTCTATGGACGAATAATATAGAAAAACCTATCGTAGTCAGCCTATCATGATTAAATAGTAAAAAGTATTTAAACAAAATATAAATATATAGTTATATATATTCACTCTAATAATTCAAAATATATTTCAATCAGATCAAATTAGTACATCATTAAAATTTTAATGTATCTAAATTCATTAAATTTTTCAAATACTAATTATTACAAAATACAGCTGCACTACTAGCCAGCCAAGCTAGCTTAATTAAGTCAATCACAGCACGAAATATGAGTCAACGCGGAACGCATGATCCACTAGGAGTTTTTGCGAAATCACTCTTACTTCGGCAATTTATTATGTTAATTATCTGCGTTAATCTTGCTAAAACACATTCAGACGTATATGTTATTATTAACATAATATATACCCTATATAATTCTTTGATGAGTTACAATAATTTTTTATATCTAGTATATATGGTCAAATTCTATATATGTCGATAGGTAATATTGATAGGAATAATTAGAACGTAAAAAGATTATTATACAAGTGAAAATTGCCTTCGCATCGCAATTAGGGAAAAGTCACATTTTTATGGCAATAAAATCTTAGCTGTTTATCATTTTTATTTTTCTTTCTTTTTTTAAAAAAATAGCGTATGTATAATTATTTGTTTATTTATTTGTTTGTTTAGATTTTACAGCATTTTTCAATTATTATAGATCATATGGTTTTATGAGTTGCTAGATATTTTTGTTAAGGTAATCAATGTTATTAATATTGGACTATTGTCTATTGGTATTAATGGATTTCCATAATTATATTTAAATGATAACTATTGAAATGACATTCAAAAAAATAAACCTAAAAAAATAAGTTTCTAATTTAAAAAAAGTTATAAAAATGATCTAATATTATTCCTAATTTTTGTGTTGTTTATATTCTAAATATTCTAAATAATTATCTAAATGTTTAGATAAAAAGGCGTGACTATTGTCAAATACTTATATGAAACTATTGTCACTTATATTTTTCCGAATTATTTTTATCAAAATATAGCAAAGTTGAAGTCAAACGAAAATAAAGTAGAAAGTAATTCGGTTTTTCACGTGAAGAGTACCTGCGACGGGTATTTCGACGGCGAACTCGGTGTAACAGAAAACAGAGAGCAAGGCAGAGATGCCGGAGACGACGTAAGACAGCACAACGGCGGGTCCAGCGTCGTCACGGGCTTCAAGACCAGTGAGAACGAAAATTCCGGAGCCGATGACGGCGCCGATCCCGAACCAGATTAGGTCCCACCAATTGAGCGTCTTCTTCATCTCGTGGCTGCTCCGAGCCTTCATTTCCACAAGCTCCGTATTGTCATTGGATCGGGACAGGACCCGATCCTTCAACCTCCACGGCGTCTCCTTGAACGCCTTGCTGTAGCTCCCGAAGCTTCTAAACGACTCCTCCGGGAAGAAGTCTTCCCTCCGTGGCGCGCATCCTCTCCGGCGTGCTCCTCCGTCGATTCCCATCCTACTCATCACCGAAGAAGAAAAATTGGAGTTAATAAGCGTTTTTAGATCTAATAAATATCATCATTATTGTTTGTTGTAACAATAGGTATAAAAAATGAAGAATATAATAAGAAGGCAAGAAGTGTTTACCGTAAAAGAATAGAGAAAACAAGAAGTGCTGGTGTCTCTTATGCACTTAAAACTAGTCAAGGATGCGGTGTGGATGGATATATATATATACATATATAAGGTAACATAAGATATGTATCTATGTACAGCTAGAATAGTTATAGCCTAGTGTGAATTCAAATTTGGAAATTGGAGTAATGTGTATGAACTGTATACCAGTGCTAATTAATTATTGATATACAATGCACGCAAGCTGAATCGTCTTATATTATTTATTAAGAATATTATTATGTAATGTGTTCTCATTAGTCGAGCTTGCAGTTACCTTATTCTCTATGTTTGAGGGCCAAATACTAACTACCCTTTTCTTTCTCATCAACTGTACTATAATTTGTAGTTGTGGGCTGGCCTAATGGCCTTGTTTATTTTGACTACTTTTCAGACCTTTTACACAAGTCAAAGGTGTGTTTGTTTTTCATTTCAATCCATAAATTCATATTTGAATTTAATTTAATTAAACTGTTTCTTTCTTTGTAAGATTGCTTATGTTTTTGTATAAACTGAGAATGAAGGTTAGAATATAATTAGAATTTATCGTTTTTTGTTATTAGTTAGTTATTAATATTTAAAAATATAAAATAAAATATGTTGTTGAATTATTAGACTAAAAAAATTGAATTAATAAATAATAATTAAATAATAATAAAAAATAACAAATTTTTATTTTTTTTAGTATTTTTCTAAATTGAAAATAATTTTTATGAAATTAAGTTCTTAAACTAGTATTCTACGAGTAAAGTATATATTATTTGATATTTTGCATTTTTTATAATTTTCTTTTGGCTGTTTTAATTCAGTTATTAGAATGGATTTGAAGATCTGGTGAAATATATATATGGAATAACGAAATTGATTAATGTAATTAGAAAAGAATATTATGGTGAGGGAAGAGTCAAGGCTGGCAAGAAGCAATTGGCATTAATTTGAAAAAAGAGAGAGTGGGCTGGGCAACAATTTGCATATATAAAATGCTTTTATAATAAAAGTCAAAGGTCATGTGGTATTAATTATTAAATGGAACGATAAATAAGGCAAATAATGAAGACCACATAATTAGATTGGAATCCGGAATCTGGAAGTTCAGATTCTGGCCACGTAGACTCTCGAGTGAAAAAAAAATTCACAGCATATTCTTGTCCAAAAATGTTTTAAGAACAAAATTATAGTCATAATTTTTTTTATTTTTCTTAATATATTTGTTTTTAATTTTATGTTTCTAAATTATTATTAAAATAAATAGTAATTTTAAATATAATAAATATGTAAAGATATTATATATATAAAATTATAAATATCAAATTAAATAAAATAATAATAATAATAATAATAATAATAATAATAATAATAATATTATTATTATTATTATTATTATTATTATAACATTACTCGTTTATATTCTCACGAATTTATCAAAAAGGACAAAAAAAAAAATAGTTTCATATTAATACGTCATTTCTTGCACCTCCTAATAATTCTCACTGACTCTTCTACATACTTTCAACAAATGTTGTTCATATGTCATATACTCCTGAATATTGCATTGTGAAAATTAAAACTCTTTGAGCAGCAATTTTTAATATTTTTATTATTATTTAATTAATATAAATATTAAATTATTTTAACAAATAAATTTTGAAAAATGTAAATATAAATTATATTGACTTATATGTATATATAAAATTTTGATAAATATAAATATAAATTATATATTTTTTATGTGTACATTTTTTATAAATGTGTATATAAATTATTATTAACTAAATATCAATAAAAAAAATATTTACTGATTACGTAACATTATTCTTATATTATTGAACCATATATAAATCTGTTATGTTTGACTTGAGTTTTTTTTTGTTTGTTTGATTTTGAGTTAATCATACACTTTTGGAATTGGGCTTGTCCAACTCCTACACAATTATAAAAAAATATTTTTTTATTAGTTAATACTAGTTATATTTTATGATAAAATTATTTTTAAAACTTTTTTACATAGTTTATAGTTTTGAATTTAAAATATAGAATTTCTGGTCAAATTTTAAAATTTATAATTAAAAATAAACAATAATTTTATAAAATTAGTTTATATTGACTAAAAAATTAATTCTTTAATTGAACTCGAATATTAAATGACTAACATAACTTTTTATATTTAGTTTATATTTAAACTAACATTAATTATTTGTTTTACTACAATTATTAAGCTCTTAACATTTTTTAGTAAATAATTAAAATAAAAATCTAAACCTTTACACCAAATACTGAAGTTTCTTCAATGCAGTCTAGTACCTTATTATTTTGGTCGAGCAATCTAGTCAAATTTTAATTGCTAAAGAATAAATTTAAAAAAAGATATTTTAAATGTCTTTATTTAAGTGACTCTCAATTAAATATAGAACCTCAAAAAAAAAAAAGTTCCATAATGCTAAATAACAACTAATAATTAACAACTAAGAAACCTGAATACCAAAGAGCAAAGATACATGAAACAAGCAGACAAAAAGAATATTGAGCATAAGGGAAAACGAATAATTTGCTAAAACTAAAACTAAGAAAAGAAAAGAGATATGCACAACTAAATAGATTCTTGTCTTGACGCAAAATGAAAGCTAAGAATATTTTGGCACCAAAAAACACAAATTACGAAAAGAGTAGTGAAATTCTATTACTAACAAAGATACAATCAGTAACCATTCCACTATTTAATTTCCCGTTCCATTTTTGCACCGACCATAACTCACATCCAAATGTATGAAAGCCATAGAATGGTAGCAATTTTTTCCCACCAAATCAAGCTTTGCCTGTGTTTTCCCATAGAAGCTGTAGAAGAATCTAAAGATCTGAATATATGTCACATGAAATTAAGAATATGAGTAAAATAAATTAATTAACAAAATGCTTATGTTGTGCATGCACAGTTCTAAATAGTTTTGTACTAATTTTTAACTAGGTTTTTAATGCTGTATTAGTAAGTGGTAACTAATTATTATCATACTCATTTTCTTGAAATAATATAATATATTAACTATATTTGTGTCATGACTGCAATAATATGTACATCATACATACCCAGAAGTACGAAAGACACATTTTCCATAACCTGCAATGAGAAGAAATTAAACACTGAAGTTTAGTACGAATCATGTGATCTTAAAAGCCAAGCATGAATACACCAACCATTTCGTATTGTTATATAAAAATTACTACGCAAACAAAAAATTAATCACTAAATTAATTATTATATATTTATATGATATTTGTTACATATTTTAATATGTATTTTATATAAATAATCAATTTTTTTATATACGTGTAACATGGTTCAACTAATAATGCAACGAATATACACTCTGTGCATCTATAATTATGCTCCTTCCTTTCTTTTCTGAAAAAGAGATGTATTAATTCCGTTCCGAAAAATGGATCCAACTCAGAAGATTTCTGATGTAAACGAATTCCAAATAATTGCTTTATTGAAAAGTGAAATTGCTTAAGCAACTGCTTTTGTAGCAGCTTCAATTCAACCATCCACACCCTCATGAATGATCCTTCTCCAACAATAAAGAAGAGAAACTAATGTCCTAAAAGTTATAGAAATCACACACATTAGACTTCACATGAAGTTGATAATTAAAAACATTAGATAACACTTTAATCATATCTGTCAAATTATTTAACAATTTTCAACTATCAACCTATCAACTACACATGAAGTTAACTGCACTTGAATTTCTAAATGAAAATACGGACTCACTGGGATTATGTTTGGTGATAGTAGCAGTTCCTCCAAAATTACAAGCAATATCAGAGTTGCCATTAGATTGATAATAGCTGTTGAAGGCAAAGGATGCATGAGACAGCAGTGTGTCCGGTTCATAACACGCTCCGCCTTGTTGAATGGCGGCACAATCCGCCATTCCAAGGCCACAAGCCCAGTCCAGAGCATTCTGCAAATCAACTTGAGAAACACCGCCTAATGCCACACACCATGTGGTGCCGTCGATGAATGTCGTGTTGCCTTCCGGCGGCGACATTGTTGCCACCGGCATTGCTGCATCTTCCTTCTCTTGCGTTGCTATTCCCCTTCCCATGGCTTTATCTAAGCAAGAAGAAATTCATCAAACGGTTCAAGTTAAGAAGAAATAAAGGAGATGAACAAAATTTTATGAGAAAGAGACATACCCAGATAACATTTCATAAAAAGCAGGACCAAAATAAGCCACGCTTTTTTTCTCATTGTTGTTCTAATACAGTAATACCTTCAACTAATAAATCTAGAGAGAAGGAAAGCAAGAATGAATGCAGTGAGTAGTATTAGTAAATTATTAAAGGAATGGCTAGTTCCTTAAAGAGAAAATTTTGTTTATTTTAGAGTTTTAATTCAAGTGTAGAATGGAGAACAGAAGAGTGATGATGCATAGAGTAGTACTATCTCTGTCACACTGCATAAGCAGTATTTATTTCAGCCTTTTCAACTTTTAAGGTGAATCAAAACACTACACTATGCACTTATACAAGATTGTAAATTTATGTCCAAAAAATCATAAAGCCCAAATTCAACAGGGGAAGCAACATAACACAATCCTTCTACTTCAAGTCCAAAAAAATATCCTTCTAGTTGCTCGTGCCATTGACATCTTATTCCTTCATTTTAATGTAATTCTCTGGGCCTAGGCCCTGCATGCTTACCGAAAAAAAAAATCCATCAACAAAATCCATTGCCAATCAAACTGGGAGTTTATGCGTGAAATCCTAACAAAAACTTTTTAAGTAATGATGTTATATATGTTATCTAAATAAAAATATTTTATTGGACAAAAAAAAATTAAAGAAGACACAATCATGACGATGAAAATGTGAAATTCACCGATAATCCTTCCTTTAAATGCATAAAACACGAAGGCCTTAATCCTTTTGACATTATTCTTCTGTTCAAGTATTATTTGCAAGCAAAGTCTTAGTCTAGGTAATTATCAAATTTGAAATTTTTTAGAGGTTAATAATAAACTCTCAAAAGTTGGGCATGTAAATAGTAATGTGAGAGATTATTGTGATATTATAATGCTAAAGTTAGAAAATTTTCAATTTATTCTCTTCTTAAAGAAAAAAGTATTATTTGATCCAATAATCTATTTGGTTATTAAGGATTTAAAGTAGTGTTTGTTTTCATAGAATGAAACTGAAATTTGGTATTACTTAGTAACTAGAGACTAAATTTAAAATTCAATTTATACAGTAACTTTAGAAAGTGGAAGTAAAGAAGACTAAAATTTTTTAGGACAAAAACTGAAACTTTAATAACAATTATTTTCAAGAATATCCTTATTTAATTTTTTAAAATTTTATTCTACCTCTGCCACCATCCTCATTTCTCTAACTTCACCTCTATTCTACTCCTAATCTCTCACCTTATTATCACACCTGTTTCTATCAAACAAGATATCAAAACATAACTCAATTCTATATACTTTACATTAAATACAATACAAAGACTTATTCCAATTTTTGTTTTTAGTCATAATCTCTTTTTTAAACATTATCTAAGTGTTATCTTTTGATGTATATTTAATTTTTCAAAAACACCATGTACACACAAAAATTCAATTGCCATATATTTAATATAAATATATGTATTATAATATATGTTTTATATTTAAATATATAATGAGAGATTAATTTGATAATTAACTTTTAGTGTACGCTAAGCATGATTCTTATTTTTTGTCTCTATATTATCTTAAACAAATTCTTTTATCCTTTGGGATGCAATAGAATCCTAAAACATTTTCTCATATTGATTGCTTATAATCTCATCTCTAAGTTTAGTATAAAAGATGCTATTAAATGCTACTAACTAATAATCAAACATTGGAACAGATCTAGAATAGTAACACAGTACGTAGTACGTGAAACAAAAAGTCATAACTAATGAGTTTCCAACACCTATAAAAGTAAGGTAATCTCCTAGAATCCTAGCTAGTAGTAAACAAATAATACGTTGTATTAATAATAGGGAAGAAATAATTAAGGTCTATGTAGCTAACATCATCGCAAAAATCTATGCTATAAAGAAGACTAAAGCCATAAAAACCGGTTGACTAATTAAATTGAAAGCGTCTGTTGGGGAAAATCACAACGTAGTATCAACTTGCTAACCACATGATTAAAATTTGATTATTTATACTTAGTATTGTATATCGTAGAGTGAGACAAAGTTTGTAGTTAGATGAACAACTTCTGATAAAACCAAATTTTATATTATATTAAAGGAAAGAAAACATAAAAACGATGTAGAACAATGTGGGAACATATGGCGTGGACGTTATATTATTATGGTACCGAGGAGAACGAACTGAGATTCTAGACCATTTTTTCTATTTCTCATTAGTCTAGATGCAGTCATTCCTGGATTATTTTTATTCCAAATTTAATGAACTTTATCATATAAGACTAAACTAAAATAAAAATAAAAAAAACACTCAGTTCAATAACACCTAATATATAATTTCTAGAATTTAGGTAGAGAGTCGACTTTTTTCAATTAACATCAATTAATATTTTTAAATTATTTTTATTCTAAATTTTATATCATCAATTTTAAATTCTAAATTCTAGTTCTAAATCTTAAATTCTTAAAAAAATGAGGATTAAAAAATAACTTTATAATAAAAAGCTTGACTATTATTAACTAACTAAAAATAAAATTATTATACTTACTCTATTTGCTATTAGTAATTACTTTTATGATTGTCTTTAATTTTACTAAAGCAACTATGGTAGTGTAAGGATTAATTTTGATTTGAGTCAACTTAATTTTGATAAGGATTTAGTTAATATGTACTAACTTGATTTATATTAGACAATATTTAATTTATCTTAACTATGACATGGTTTTATTATTCAAATCTCATTACACTTAAATAATATGTATATATGACACAATATTAAAGTGAAAGTATAGGGGAAAAGGCATGAAAGATGCTAGTTTTTCTTCTTTTAGAGTTTTAAAAATGTGTGTGGAATTATTTAAAGTTGATGGTGGCATGCATGATGTAATGGTTTTCAACTAATATTAGTTTAATTTACAATAACTAAGGATGAGTTGCTGACTAATGTGACATATTTTGTCCGATTGTCGGCCTATCAAAATAGCGGGAATATTGCTGGGTGTTTTTCTTTTCTCTCTCAAACGCTGCTTCATTGGAATTTTCCTTTTGATTCTTGCACAATAATATATAATTATATTAATAAACTATTCAAGTATTTGCTTAATTACAACCCAATTTTATATCCTAAGTTTGCCTTTCTTTTTTCTTATCTTTTTTCTTTTCATCCCTCTTCTTTTCTTTTTAAAGAAAAAAAAGTCTACTCTAATAATACTGTTAGAAAAATTAGTTTTAATGATTATTTATTTTGTTTTTAATAACAATAAAAATAACTACTAATATATTTAGTGACAAACAATAAAATATTAATCGTCTTATATTTTATTATTAATTAATTTTAGTGACAATTATATAATTGCCAATAAAAATCTTTTTAATTGTTACAAAAAGTGTTTAATTATCATTATAAAATATAATAATAATGATAAATATATAATTAGTATAATTGTATAAAAATATAAGTTAAATAAGATATATAATTACTATTATGTTTTTATCACTACCAATTTATCACTAAAAATAATTTTTGTTATAGCGTAAAAATATTTTAATTTTTAATATAATTTTAATTATATATGAGAGTAATTAGATAGATTTATTTTAGTTTTGAACATGATACTTGTATTTTAAGTAAAAAAGATCAAATGTATAGCTAGGATAGGCACCTGTTGGGTGCTTTTATAAAAGGGATAAATATTGTTTTGATTCTTCACGTTGAGGGTTGGAATCGAATCCGTCTTCGGTGTATATTTTGATTTAAAATCATTCTTAAAGTCGTATTTGAATTTAAAATCGTCATTTCTAATAAAATTTTTTAATTTATTCCTAAACTACACTTATAATAAAAAAATTATAAAAAAAGAAAAAAGAAAACGCGTTGGTTGGGGGGAAGAAAAGGGTATACGAAGGAGGAGGGAAGAGAAAGGAGGAAGGGGGAAAGGGGAAGGGGGGATGGGGGGACGGCGCCGGCGGCGAAGAGAGGGAGGAGGGGAAGTGAAAGAAGCCGGAGAATAAGAAGAAGAAAATGAAGGGGACGCGGGTTCGGGGTGGGGGAAGGGGAAAGGGGGGTGGGAGACGGCGGCGGCGAAGGGGGGAAGGGGGAAAGGACGCGGGGTAGGGGTGGGGTGGGGGTGGGATGGGGGGAAGGGGAGAGGGGGAGGAGGAGGGGGAAGGGGAAAGGGGGGAGGGGGTCGGCGGGCCACTGCCGTTGGAGTCCGCCTCGCTTCTGCCGCCTCACGCCTCGCCGCCTCCGCGTCGCCGCCTCACGTCGCCGCCTTCGCCTTGCTTCTGCCACCTCACGTCTCGCCGCCTTCGCCTCGCTTCTGCCACCTCACGTCTCGCCGCCTTCGCCTCGCTTCTGCCACCTCACGCCTCGCCGCCTCCGTCTCCGCCTCACGCCTTGCTTCTGCTTTCTTGCTTTCTGTTTATGTTTGGTGTTGTTTCCTGCTTTTTTGGTAGTGGTCTTGGTGGTGGTGGTGGTGATTGTGGTTGTAGTTGTGGTTGTTGGTGTTGGTGTTAGTGTTAGTGTTGGTGGTGGTGCTGGTGGTGGTTATGGTGGTGGTGTTAGTGTTGGTGGTGGTGCTGATGGAGGAGGTAATTGTGTTGGTAGTGGTGAGTGTATTTTTGTCCAAAAAAATTAAAAGGACGATTTTAATACGAAAAAAAACGTTAAGTATAATTCTAAATCGGAAGTTACGTTGGAGACGGTTTCGATTCCGACCCTCAACGTGAGGGACCAAAACAATACTTATCCCTTTATAAAACAGTAATTAAGGAAAACAAGTGAAAAACAAACTACTAAATATAGATCCTACGGCTAATTAAGTTTTAATCTTTTATCTTCAAGCTAAGTACGATTACGACTCATATATATGAAATTGATAATTAAAAATTATTAAATATATTTAGTCAAATATATTAAATTTATTGAAAATATTATTAATAAGAGTGCTGATAAAAAAAAATGACTAGTGTTAGTGAATCTGTTAATTAGTTATAACAGATTCTTGGATAGTTAATGTACTGATGTGAAACACACTTGCTCATTCAATTTTTTTAAAATAAAATTATATAATATTTATATTAATTAAGTTTGTTATTAATATGACAAGAAATAAATAAAAAAATTATAATTATAAAAAAATTAAAATATTATAAGCCGTGAAATATGTAAAAAAAATATAGTTAGAACTTAGAACAATAAATATTAAAATTATAATATTTATTGAATATTTAAATATATTTTTTTAGAGAAAATATAATATAAAATAAATACTAAATTCAATATATAAAAGGTTATCCAATTTATTAAAGACTTGCAAATTTTTTATTAATTTATACAAATACAATTAAACTAATATTTATTTAATTTTTTTTTATATTTTGTCTAATGTAAAAAAAAATTAAATTTTAAAAACCAATAAAATCTAAAATAGCACTAACTTGCATAAAAAAAACTAAATAAATAAGTTTGTAGTTGTATAAAAAATAGTAGGTAATAATGAGATTGTGTTAGTATCAAATATGAGTTTGCTAAGTTATCAAGTCTAAGATCATTGTAGCTAAAAAAATATAATGCTAACCAATTGAACTAATTTCACTTTTTGTCTATATATAACATGTTTTTATCAATCTCAGTTTTCATTCTTGCTTCTCTGCCAAAGTTCCTTCTCTGTATTCTTTAGTTTTTATCAAAATTTTTTATATAAAATGAATTGTATATGAGTTTCTACCTTTTGAGTATTATTACTCACTTTTGATTTTTGAATTTTTTATTTAAATTTAACAGAACCGCCGAAAATATTAACAGAGATCTCTCTCAGTTACTAATCTAATATAATATGCTAATTAGGTGATTAATAAAAAGGGGTACAGACTCGAGCAAAGCCAACTTTATATAGCATATAGGAAAAATACAAATCGTACATTAGGGGTTAAGATTTTGAGATCTCCATATTATTATTGTAGAAAACACTCTAGCTTGTAGGTCCTGGTAATAATTAGAAAAAAAAAATGACAATTACTGTAACAAGTAAAAGACAAACCTGAGTTTCAAATTTGGGGGGCTAATTAATAATCACATATAAAATGGATGAACTCATTAAAATTGTGACATTATTATATTATTTCTCAAACTCGTAAAGCTCATGGTTAATGGAATGCTGATTAATTATCTTTCTTCCGCTAAAACAACACCGGATCTGTGTCCATGAGTAGATCATGTTGTGTCTGCCCAAAAGTAGAGTAAGGTTCAATAAGATATATTAAATTGCACATTTTATTGATAAAGTTATACAAAACCTTGCCAAGAAAACTAAATTATCCCAATCAATAGTGAGGGCTTCCGTTTTTTTTTTTGGAAAAGTATAGGGTACTAATATATTATCTGCTAACTTATTATTAATACTAATTAATTATTATATTTTAAACACATGTATAAAGAGATAGACACATCTAAAAAATATATCTATAAAAATATTTCTATTAAACACAACTATAAAAAAGACATTTTTATTAGACACATCCGTAAAAACACTTCTATTAAATACATTCATAAATAAGAGTGGGTAGAAATTGACAGAAATACTGTTGATAACGTAGCGAAATTCTTTTCTTATTCTAGAAAACATGAATTCCAACTCCATACAAAAATCATCCAATATATTCATACATGCCATGCATGCACACCACTACTATTAATTTTGTTCCACCATGTATATATTCACTCTGTTAATCTATCTACTTTGTTTTGGCTACAAATTTTATATAGATTAGAATATTTCCATTTCAATTTCTTTTTCACCATATATATACAAAAAATGACCAGAGGAAAATATAATAAAATAATTATTTTATGCAACATTTTCGCTTTAGCCAACAAAATACAGTTCCTAGCTCACAAAGCCAAAAAAGTGAATCTGATGTAGGTGTTGCTTTAATTTAAGGGAAAAAAAAGTAAACAACTAATAGAGAAATAATTTTATAGAATTTTTTGTATATATTTCATTTGTCCAGGCTTTTTATGAAATAAAAGATAAGATTTTTATCTTTTTCTCATTTTTGTTAATTATTTTTAATATTGAAAATAAAAATATATATATAAAAAAGATATATTATATACAGAAATAGTGTATATAAAATTAAATATCTCTAAATAATAATAATAGTGATAATGATGATGACGATAATTTGTGAAATATATGCATGATAAACTACTAATAATGGCATAATATAATAATAATAATGAAACGCTTTCAACCACCGCAGGGCGCAAGCCGACCTACTATGCACATAAAGCAATAGTTTTCCTCTGCTTTCTATAATAAATATTCAAATGGATTCTTAACAAATTTTAAAAATATACCAAAATTAAATTTAAAATATATCAAAATTATTTAATAATAATTTAAATTCTTTTATTTTTTTAATTATAATTATCTTTATTTATTTATTTATTTATTTATTTTTATTTACTTTTTTATTTTTTTATTTTATTTTTTAATAAAAAAATCAAATAAAAAAATATAATACTACAAAATTAATAAAAAAATTATATTTATTCAACTAAATAAAATTATAATACAGTACAAATATATTTATTCAAGTTTAATATAAAAAGTAATGTTCTTAAAAAATAAGAGAAAAAAAATACTACATTAAAAAAAATATTTTTATATTTTTATAATAAAATTTTAATGGTAAAACTAAAAAATTTATATGTTATTGTGAATAAATTTTGGTGTTATTTTTTTGATAAATTTTACATAATTAAAAAAAATTTTCCTCCTCTTCATTTCATGTTGTTTATTTTTTTCATATTTTTTATTTTATTTTTATTATTTTATTTTTTCATAATTTTATTTTATTCTCTTAAAAAAAATAAAATAAAAAATAGTAAAAAATTAAATAAAAATAATTGTAATATCACGTGAAGAAGAAGATGAGAAAAAAAAATACAAATAAAACACAACAATAACAACAGCCATAGAAGAAGAAGGAAGAGAGAGGCACAAAACATATATAAAAAATGACACAATTTGACGTGTATATTGTGTGAGTATATTTTATTAGATTTAGATTAATTTAATTAAATTTAATTACTAAAAAATTTAAATGTAAAGCGAAACTCTAAAAAGAAAAAAAAGGGTGCACGAAAGAACAAAGGATCAAATCAAATTATTATGTACAGGTTGATGACCATGACAATTTGTGCCATTATTCATGGAAAATTTGTAATGTAGGTTCACGTAAATGAAATCATCAACTATAAAACGCCGACCTATACATACATGCATTATGCTGGCTTTAAGCTAGTTTTTAACTCTATATCGCAATATTTTCCTTCTCTTGCTTCTTAGTTCTTATCAATGGTGGCATCTATATATAGCTAGCATGTGTGTGTGTTTTTTTCGTCTTTGTAAACGAGCTGATTTTAGCTACTCTAATTAATTTTGAAAAAAATTCTAAACAAATTTTGATAATTATCTCAAAAATATAATGAGGTCTTTAGTTAAAAAAAAAAGAGAAACTTCCACTCCCCTCTTCTGCAAGATGCTAAAATGATACTTCTCTTTTCTCTATTTTATAAATGTACATTTTTCTCCCTTCTAATTTTTAAAAAATCTCTTCTTTAATCCATTTTAAATTTTTTGTGTTAACTAATATTGACTTTATTCATTTTTTAAGAAAAAAAATATTTTTTGAAAAAATATATATTAGCAAAAAAATTTATTTTTTATTATTAATTTTTTCTTACCAAAATATTTTTTAATAAATTATTTTTTTCTAAGATACTTACTCTTCAATAATTTTTTAATTATTAAATTATGATTTTACCAAAATTTTTGTTAACAATTATTTTTATACTTTACTATTAATTTTTCGATATCAATATATATTATTTTAACATTAAATAAAAAAATCTTACCACTGTTAATATGTATAACAATTAATATATATTGATATTGAAAAATAATTTTACTAAAATTTTTTATTTAATATTAAAATAATATATATAGATATTAAAAAATTAATAGTAAAATATAAAAAAATATTAACGAAAATCTTGATAAAATTATAATTGAATAATTAAAAAATTATTGAAGGGTATTTTAGAAAAAAATAATATAATTATTAAATTTTTTAAAAATATAATTTAATTAATAAAAGAATAATTTATTAAATGGTATTTTGGTAAGCAAAATTTAATGATAAAAAATAAAATTTTTGTTAATGGGTATTTTTTTAAAAAATAATTTATTTTTTCTTAAAAAATGGATAAAGTTAACATTAGTTAACACAAAAAGTTTAAAATGGATTAAAGATGAGGTTTTTTAAAAGTTAGAAGAGAGGGGAATGTACATTTATAAAATAGAGGAGAGAGAAGTGTCATTTTAGCATCTCGCAGAAGAAAAGAGTGTAATTTTCTCTAAAAAAATGTTTCTTTCTGATTCTTGATTTTAATTTTTATGAAATTGATTAGTCTCTTTATAAATACTTTTTTGTATTAAGTATTAGCGATATAAATTTACATAATATGTTAAGCTGTTAATTTATTTATTAAGAGTCAATTAGAATAGAAAATTTTTGTATTGACAATCTCGTCTTTTAAGAATAATTGTTAGAGTGTTTAATTTTTTTTTAAACACATTGGCTAAATTTATTGTATAAAACTAAAAAATATTAATAATTTTTAAATTTTTTTACTTATAAAAATAAATAAAAAATATATTAATAATTAACGTATCACATAAATATATTCTTAAAAAGAATAATTGACAAAAAAAACTAACAAATCTCATAAAACTAAATATCAAAAGTCAAAATAAAATTTTATTTTATTAAAAATCTTGTAATCCTTCAAAAAAAAAATTTTATTTCAAGGCAGAATGGTATTCACTCAATTAATTTTTGATGATTTTAGCCGACACGCACGATTTATATGTCTTTTTTTTTTTTTTTCAATATATAGGCAATTGTAACCATATAAATCTTATTTCTCATTTGGATAACGCCATTGCTCTCATATCTATAATTATTAAATATTTAGAGGGCATTGATATCATTTCTTATGGATCAATAATATTATTATATTGACACATAGGAATATTAATACACATCAGCCTCAAGTCCATTTTATATATCTTCCAATCCTACCGTGCCACACATACATCAAGCACAGAATCACTTAACCATCAACATCATGTTTTTCATATTTTAAAACTGAAATACATAGTTACATACCCTTATATTCAATTAAAAATCAAATTCATATATAACCCAATTTTGTTTTATCTTAGAGAAGAACACGTATAAAGCGTTACCCGAAACACACCTATCAGTGTTGTCTGTTTTTTAAAAAAGACAACGCTTTCAAGAGATTGTTTTTAAAAGCGTTACTTTTAAAATAAAAAAGTAAAAAACGTTGTCACATCTATAAGATAGAATTTAAAAGAGAAATTGATTGAGAAATAGAAATTAAAAGACAGAAATTAAATTAAATTTTTGTATTGTATTTAATATAAAGGCTCTCTCTCGCGCGCTTGCTCTAGCACTGCGCCATGCTGTCTCTGTTCAGGTCCGCGTGCCTCCTCTGTTCACCCTCTCTCTCCGTCGCCGTCGCCCAGCATCCACGATCCACTTCGATCCAGCACCCGTTAACAGCTCCTTTTTCTGTGCCGCTGTCTCCTCCTCCTTTCTTCTTCTCCTTTCTTCTCTTCTCCCTTTGTTTTGATTTTTAGAAATGTTGGATGTTGTTATTGTTGTTGTTGGTATTATTGTTTTGATTTTGATATTGTTCTTAGTATTATTGTTGTTGGTGGCCTGGTGATGGATTATAAGGAGGGATGATGGCAGAAATGTGGTAGTAGAGATGAGAGTGGTGTAGAGTTAGGAGGTGAGAGGTGGCGGTCTTGGCAGCGGCGATAGGGCAAAGGTGGTGGTTAAAGAAATGGACGAGAATAAACTTGAAATTATTAATTTGGGATAAGAATATTTTGGAAAGAAATTATTTGTTAAAGTTTCAGTCTTCGTTTCCAAAATTTTAGTCTCTTGTATTTCTATTTTTTAGAAGTATTGAAGGGACTAAAATTTTAAAAATGGAGATTAAAATTTTAGTTTCAATTTATGACTACCAAACATTATACTGATTTTCAGTCTCTCACTCTCAGTCCTAATACCCATTACCAAAAGCTACCTAATGTCTTTAAAAACATTACCTCAAATTCCAAAATATTGCTCTAAATCAAATACATCACTTTTATCAATTTTTAGATAATACTTTTTAAATATTACCTCAACCTACAAATATTATAGGATCCTAAATCTTAAAAATTAAAATATAAAACTTCAAGTCTCATAGCATGCAGCCTTGAAATTCAAGAACGCCAATGCAAATTCACAACTTGCTAATGAATAACACATCTTGCTGCTTCTATTTTTCTAAAGAAATTAGTTCATTTGCATTTTAGAGGTATATTTTTTAAATTTAATAATAAAATTTGATATATTCAATATATAAAAAATATAAAAACCTTTTTAATAAAATATTTTTTATAATATTTTTAAGATGTGCTCTTAAATTAAAACAACACACAAACAGTAACGTTTATTTGTTACTCTTACTACTACTGTTAATGGCATGATATCTTGACCTTTTTGTTTCTACATATATCACTTTCAGGTCACTTGCAATATTTAATTACACTTGATTAATCTTTAATAAATTTGTCTTGGGCAAGAAATTAAAGTGCAGGTTTGTTTAAAAAAATTGAGCAAATAATGAACGTTTCAGCTGCATGTGGGTGAAATTTATTTTGGGCATAATCTGGCAATCAACATCACAAAATTAATTAAGTTTAACAAAAAAAAATCTTCTCAAGTATACCAACTTTCGCAGAATCAAAATCTTTTACAATATAAAAGACAGACATTATTCACTTTATTAATGAGTGACGACTAGTGCAACAGGAAAAAAAATAGTATGACAAAACTGGTGTACAACTAGTAATTTTTTTAAGAATAAAATATATTTTTATTTTTGAAATTTTTAAAAAAATTTTAAAAATATTATCAAATTTTAATTTAATTTAATTTTATTCTTTTATTTAAATTAAATTTTAATTTTATCCTTTTAAATAAATTTTTTATCAATAAAAATTAAATTTTTTTTTTACTAACTCTACCCTTATTAATTCTATATCATCATCAGCAGCAATATTATCGATAGTCATACCATTGTCTTTTATCTACACTACAAGAAAAAACGTTAAATACTAACAAATTTACCGTCGGATTTATCAAATAAATCTGTCGGTAATAAATTTATTGTCAGATTTACCGTCGTCCTGAAGCTGACAATAAAAACGTCGCCGGAAACTGTTTATCAGTGGATTTTTTTCCTCCAACGCCGTATTTTCAATGGATTTGTCGAGACTGAGTTGATAATTATTACTGTCGGATTAACCCGATAGTAACTTTTGTGCCATTGTACGTGTTTAGGCGACAAGTTACTAACGGTAAATTCTACGGTAATATTTTTTATTTTTTTGGCACAGTTATACCACAATTAGTAGTCAAATTAAAACGCTTGTTAACAAAATTGTTAGTTCTAAAATTATCAGAAATTAATAAATTATTTTATTAAAAATAAATAGACTGAATACAATAGAATATCACAAAAATAGAATACAATAATGAAGTAGACAAATAAAAAATAAAACCCTAACCCCTACAGATCCCGATAATCATCGTCATGATCTCCCTGCTGAGGCGGGAGAGTAGGTGCTGATGTCAGTGCCCCACCAGTAGTGTTGCCACTGGAACTAGCAGTGCCGCTGCCTCTAGTGCGCATCTGCTGGTTGTACACCTCCATATGCTCTCGCAACGAATCTAGGTGCTCCAGCTTCTCCATCAGGTCCGAGCTGATGGCAACGACTCCTCCCACGTGTGCAAGAAGGTCATTGTACCTCTGCTCAGACTGCTCCGTTCGCTTGTGAAGCTCTTATGTCAGCTTTTGCACCTCCTCCCTCAAGTCAACAACTTTCTAGGGATTGGCAGGATTGGGCGCAGAGGCAGAGGAAGCAGCCAACGCGGAGGAGTGGAGGCCACTGGCGAAGAACGACCTCAACCCAAACCAGCGATTCTTGTGGGGTTCAAATGCTGTTTCGCACCAAACCCTATCAGGATCTACCACTGAAGTCTCGGAGCCAGCTTCGTCCTTCCCACTAGGCAGCTGATCATGAGATTATGCCCCGCATCCCATATGAAGTCGTTTAGTTGCTCGTTGGTCGTAGATATTCCTGATCATGAGATTATACTTCGCATCCCATATGAATTTCAACTGCACAAAGTGATTCGACAACATTAGTTAGTCGAAATAAAATACAGTTCAAATATATTTAATTAATTCAACATTATTGGGTTCTTACCGCTTACTTCTAAAACCATCGATCTCTGGTCTCAGCCGGGATCTGCGTGTAGGTCGGATAAAGATGGTTGTACATCGACTTAATGACCTCAGAGATCTCCTATGTGCAAGCATTATTATTTGGTGCAAACCTATCAGAGAAAAAAAACCTAACATTAACAAATACATAGAAACGCATAAACTTAATATTAACAAACTTAAGATTAAAAAATTATATGTACTCACATCTGCATACCATCGGGCCAAACACTCAGTCGGGTGATGGATGGCGGTGGAGGGGCATCCTGCTGGGGGCACTAGAGGAATCATCGATCGCGGGCTCTGTCGCTGCATCTGCAGGGGGCATAGCAGAAGGAGGCATATTGTTCAGATTTGGAACCATGATGAACTGCTGGTCTACTGGATCCGCCTATGATGTCACAGGGTCGATAGGATAATCGGGGTAGAGGGCGAAGACCGAACCAATTCCATTACAAGAAACCAACAGGTAGGCCAACCATAAAGAAAAAGTCAAGCAAGTGGATCTGAACTAAATCCCAATTCTCACAAACTCCAAAAAAGATATGCAACCGTTAAATACAAAATTTATCTTAAGGTAAGAATTAAATTAAAATGCATGACCGTCTGAGATTAATATTAGTTCCTAATTAATTCTTGATAATACAAAATTGTTTAGTGTAGATTGGACATAATAGTAGAAGGTGTCCTTACAAGAATGAAAAGTATGTTGTTGTTGGAAGTTCACAAGCATCTGGTGAAGTGGATTTAGATGCCGATGATGCCCAACATCAAAAGGATTACTGGGAGGAGACAATGGATGTTTTGGATGAATGGATGTTTTGGATGAAGAAGAGGTTGTAACTGCAGTTGAGGTAGCAAAGGTTGCACCTGCATAAGTATCACAGATAAATTCACATTTTCTCTTAAGGTTGAGCTTTATACTTACACCAGGTCTGACAAATCCAACTGTCAATGATCCAAAATTGTCCAAATAAACACCCTCAACAAGTACTTGCCCAAGGTCACAGGTGTTAATTACTATGACAGTCGTAGGTCAAAGGAAACTCTATTACTATATTCATCTTAAGAATATCCTATTGACAAATATATGGTAATTATAACCATTAGAAATTCTCAAAGTGAGTCAGTTCAATGGTCATATCTCTATATGCACCATCTATATATATAATTTAATAAATGAGATCTATTAATCTTCGTCCAATGAAGACTATATATATATATATATATATATTGATCTTTCCAGATTATTAATGTCCTTTTTAATAATCCTATGACCAAGAACAATTTAGATTAAATTATAAAAGATTTATCTCTCAATATTATGATCACTATCATAATGATAAATATCTAAATTTAATCAAGGACGTTATTATATTAACATTTTAATATAATAACAATAACAAATTATATGACATATGATTGATTGGATTGTGGTCATACTCCTTATTTCTAACAATATTCCTATTTTTTTAAAGTTTGTGAATTAATAGGATTAATTCAAAATTTTTAAGCATATGATGCAGTTATTTTTGTTGAGATGGTTTTCTAATAAATTAATAGTTAATTTATTTTAATTATTTAATTGTGATTAAATTAACATTCTTTTAATATAAAAGTTATATTTATAATCAATTATTTTGTTTGATTTTATTTATATATTAAATTTTATTGTGATTTTGATCACAATAAAAGGAATAAGATGCAAAATATCTTGTTTGTTTCTTATATATATAAGTGTATATATAAAGGTCAAATTTGATTTGATAAATTTTTTTAAGGCTAAACATTAGTACATAAAAAATCAAATTTTGATTTGATTGATATGTTTTGAACACTATAATTTTAGAAATGAGTTTATCTAATGTTCTTGATTATAAAGAACGGCCTGACAATCAGGAGTTTTATTTTCAAGATAATAATCAGTGTATACATTTGATGTATTAAGGATTTAATTTTATATTTTTTACCTAGACAAGCTGGGAGTATAAAATTTAATCCATAAATATTGGTAGAAATTCTCTAACAATTGAGATAAATCCTAAAAGTTAGGAGTTTGCCAAAAATAAATTTATCTCTTGTTTACAAGGAGCAACCTGACAACCAGGAAATTTGTACTCAAAGACATAATTTATTTATTTATATGATTATGTATAAGGAGAATTCATTTTATACTTGAACCTAGACAACCTAGGGGTATAAAATATAATTCAGTTAAATAATTGTCTGACAACCAGATAATTATTTGGGATTAAAATTGTATGTGATACAATTTAATCATATTCATTTGGAATAGGTATGAGTAACAACTTGACAACTAAGATACTCATTCATGATTCTAAATAATTTTAACAGAAATATAGATTTCTTAATTTACTTTCATATTTTAAATTTTTTAAATATGTACACCTTTTGTGTGGCATACTTGAAAGTAATGTATTGACTACAATTTGAGAATTGTATTTTCCAAAAGGTTATCATTGAGATGACAATTCTATTGAAATAATATTCTCCAATAAATTTGGTTATGGAATGGTTAGAAGTTGTGAAAAATTTGGAATATTGCTTTTGAAGGATTACGATGTGTTCATAACACGCAGCGGAAGAAAAGAGGTAATCCTAAAGATCTATTTTGTGTTTAAACTTTATTCCAATAATATACAATATATAGATCAGATCTAAATACCTGAGTACACTAGTAAAAATCTTTTTCCCCTTCGATGGTACGAAGGCGCTATGCGTATCCACACCGAGACCAACCTTTGCTATCAACTCCTTGACCAATGGACGTCTGATCTAAATTGAGAAACCTCTTGCAACTCTTTGCACACCATAAAATTCTTCTCCAAGAATTAGACTCACATACATTTATGTGCGTAGAGGTAAAGGAATAACAACCCTTGTTATTCTCTTTGTCTTTCTCATCTGTAATTCCTCTACTCTTGGCATACATATATATAGTATGAGATTTGTTACTGATTTTAAATTTGAATCTCAATTCAAATTTAAATCATATCTTAAAATTCTAAATCTGAATCCTTCAAATTTATGAATTATATCATAACTCAATTTGAAAAAGAATCAGTTAGGATCTCATCCAAATTTAGAAATAGAATAACTAATTATTCTCAAATCTCATTTAATATTCTCAATTATCATACTATTATTATATTCTTGGTGCTAGCAAAAAATATAATAATATTCCATTTGAATTAATATAATTATTTATTTGATCAAATCAAATTAATAATTAAATAATTCTACAGCAAAGATTAGAACACTCGTTAGTGTGTGACCCCATAGGTTCAATACTAAGCGGGTAGTAAATTAGTCATACTAAATTTACTAATCAAGGTTGGCGTCTAGCAACACTCCTCAACGACCCGATAGTATGAAGTAATATATTTTTACTAAGAACCTCAGAAGAACAAAGTATAATTCCTTCCATCTTTCCAGCTCTTGGTTAACCTTTAGAGTATGGTTTAATTGTCAAACTCTAACTTGTTACCATTATTATAATGAACTGTGAATGACATAAGAAACTCATTTCTTCATTCATTCAATCCCCTTGGCCAAGGTTTTATTCATCTCAGTCATTATAATCATAGAGCTCAAACTCTTTACCGAGAGTTTGACGGATTCTTTATTGACTAATCATTAATTCTACAAGTATTTAAATCATACCCAATATCCATTCAACTAGCACCCTAGGGTATTAGGTGTCCGGAATCAAAGTATAATAAATACATTGTTAATTACTATGACAGTCGCAGGTCAAAGGAAACTCTATTACTATGTTCATCTTGAGAATATCCTATTGCCAAATATGCGGTAATTATAACCATTAGGAATTCTCAAAGTGAGTCAGTTCAATGGTCATATCTCTATATGCACCATCTATATATATAATTTAATAAATGAGATCTATTAATCTTCATCCAATGAAGACCATTATATATATATTGATCTTTTCGGATTATTAATGTCCTTTTTAATAATCCTATGACTAAGAACAATTTAGATTAAATTATAAAAGATTTATCTCTCAATATTATGATCACTATCACAATGATAAATCTCTAAATTTAATCAAGCACCTTATTATATTAACATTTTAATATAATAATAATAACAAATTATTTGACACATGATTGATTGGATTGTGGTCATACTCTTTATTCCCAACAGCTTTACTAACATGGGTTGTTTTGACAACCATGAGTTCCGATTTCAAAGACAACCTACTATTTATTATTAAACATCTTGAGAAGATGTATGATGCCCAAAGCAAGATAGTACGACTATTAAAGATTTTATTTAAACTAGTGGGAGTATTGGGCAATATATTTTGAATTAAACAACTTTAGAAGTTGAAATGCCATTAGGATATATATATATATATATATATATATATATATATATATATATATATATATATATATATATATATATATATATATATATGGTGCATATAGAGATATGACCATTGAACTGACTCACTTTGAGAATTCCTAATGGTTATAATTACCGTATATTTGTCAATAGGATATTCTCAAGATGAACATAGTAATAGAGTTTCCTTTGACCTGCGACTGTCATAGTAATTAACAATGTATTTATTATACTTTGATTCCGAACACCTAATACTTTAGGGTGCTAGTTGAATGGATATTGGGTATAATTTAAATGCATTGTTAATTACTATAATAGTCGCAGGTCAAAGGAAACTCTATTACTATGTTCATCTTGAGAATATCCTATGGACAAATATACAGTAATTATAACCATTAAAAATTCTCAAAGTGAGTCAGTTTTTGGTCATATCTCTATATGCACCATCTATATATATAATTTAATAAATGAGATCTATTAATCTTCATCCAATGAAGACCATTATATATATATTGATCTTTCCGGATTATTAATGTCCTTTTTAATAATCCTATGACCAAGAACAATTTAGATTAAATTATAAAAGATTTATCTCTCAATATTATGATCACTATCATAATGATAAATCTCTAAATTTAATCAATGACGTTATTATATTAACATTTTAATATAATAATAATAACAAATTATATGACATATGATTGATTGTATTCTGATCATACTCCTTATTCTCAACAGCAGGCTGCAAAATAAAAATCCAAAAATGGTGGGACAAGAGCTTCTACTACAGCCAAGAGTGGTGGGACATCAAGGAAGACCAAGAGAATGAGGATGCTGTTGCAAAACTCTCAATTAGGAGGTCTCAAGTAGAGTGTTGAATGTTTGATGTAGCCTTTTGTTATTTTTTATGTTTAGAATAAAATTATTTTGTAGGCAACAATTTCTAGACTCACGTTACAATTTGTTTCTAATTTAGTATTGTGTTTGTCTTTCTTCATTGTTGCTTTTGTTGACATGAAGGCATTATACTTGTGTTCAGATTGATACAAATACTTGATCTAGTGTTGGTCATGTTGACACCAAAGTGGAACTATTTCATATTTTAATGATCAGCATTTAGTTGGTTTAATTTACATGTTACAGAATGCTATTGAATCTTATATACAACTTCCTTAAGAGCCACAGACAAAACAATTTTTTCATAAAATAGGTTCACAAATACAACTTCAATTTTTGCATTGCAACAGATTCAGAAATAGCACATATAACATCAATGATAATACATCACTTTAACAAGTTATACAAACTCATAATACTAACATTCTCACACCAATGTACAAATCGATTGTCGATGTTCTTAGGTTACTAATTTATGAATTCATTCTAGCAATCAATTTTAACATTGCTTTTGCATTGGAATCATCCATGTCCTTCTCTTCACTGATATTTGCATGGTCTCTCCATGATTGTGACTGGCGTAATAAACTCCCATAAAAAATGGCCTTTTTGCATATATTCATCTTCAAGTTCATCAACCCAAATAAAATAGTCACGTCTCATCTCTGATTTTTGCTCCACATAAAATTGGAGGAGGAAAGAACGAATTAGTATCAACCAAGATTTCTATTAACATTTGAAGCACAACGATTAGTGTACACATATCTTATAATGCGCGCACCATAAGAATTATCTATCTGGGTTCTCCACCATTCCTGACTTTAACAGCACAATATTCATGCCATGATAGCGTTTGCCACCATTAAAAGGGTGTTTCTTATTGATCCTCTTCGTCACACCTCCAACAAAAAATTCATCGATATCACTAAAGCTATTCTTCCGACATGGTAGTTTTGATTTACCTTCAAATTTGGTGCTGAAAATGTAAGACGTGTGATAAATTTAGAGAAGCTGGTTGAAACTTTAGAGAAAAAGCTATGGATATGAAGAAACCAATGCAAGATTCAGTTGGCAGTTCTGTATAAATTTTTGTTATAAAAATACAGTGATAAAGTGTCTAATTTATCCAGTGATATGCCAGACATTTAATTTGTGTATTTAATGTATTTAATAAGTAATAGTTGAAATTTTAAATATATTTATTTTAGAAGGGATTAGAATTTATTTTATTTATGTTAAAATTTTTTTATTTCTTATTATATATAAGTTTAGACTTGTATTATTATTATTATTATTATTATTATTATTATTATTATTATTATTATTAATAATGAAAAAATGTTAGATATTATATATTTTAAAAGTTTGATTTTTGTTATTAACGTTATATATATAAATATAATTTTAATTTAATAAAATTGTTCAATTAGAGTAAATTAGCACAAATTAGCCACGGATTGTATGTGAAAAACAGAGTGAGTTAACCACGAAAATAGTGTGATTAAATAACCCAACATTAGCCACAAAAAAATTTTTGGCTGAAAAATTCGGCCTGTACAAATTATTTAGCCACGGCATTATACGTGGACAATGATATACAAATTGTGGCTCTTTGAAGGTCTCCACGATGTTTAAAACTGTGGCTAATAACGTTAAAATCGTGGCAAATTGAAAATGCAACCCCCGATTAGCCACAAATATTCTTTCGTGGTTAATGTATGGTTGCTACGGTTATCTTAGAGTTTAGCCACAATTTTTTTCGTGGCTAAACCCCTTATTTCTTGTAGTGAATCTTTTGTATGTACATTGAGTATTTCGAATGATTATTAGAATATATTTTTATCCGTTCAAAACTTTTTTGTGTGTAGTTTTGTCTATTTACTAGACAACTAAATTATCATTTTTATATAAATTATGGCGCAAAAGATTCCCAATTACGTTGAAGTCAAGAAAGATCAGGTCAAAACTCACTTAAGGGCCACCTCACAGACCAGAAACCACAGAAATGAATTTGGCCCTACTTTCTTGCGGAAGGTGTCTGTATGATTGGTAATGTGCTTCCAAAAATCATCACTGATACAATACAGAAACAGAAATAAGCAGCAATGTAACGCACTTAGCTTTTCATTAGCTAGCTAAGCTGGCTCAGGAACAAGAACATGAATCAGAATCTAATCATATGCATATGCATGTAGTTGGGCATGTTTGGGCCGGCACTGTCATCTACAGGCATTACACTGTGTCATTCATCGCCTCGGCGCCTCCTCTCTCTTTGGATTCTTTTCATTTTCATATGACTTTATTTAATTTGTGGTCACATTAATAAGATTATAAGATCATAATCATTATAGGAAAAAAATTGGAACTAATTTTTTCAATCAATAATTAGTCAATATATCATAGCTTTTTTGTTCGTCCTGATTATGGAAAACACTAGAATGAAGACCAATAATTTTAATGATTAAAAATAGAAAATTAATTAATGTTAATTCAAATACAAAGAAAAATAAAAAATGTTAATTATCTAATATCTTTTAATTATTTATGGCTATAGTGAGTAAGTGTATGTAGCTTAGAAGCATAATAAACAAAAATAAAAAATATTATTTATATACTAAAATTAATTATTAAAATCAGTCATTAAATATTTATATATATAATTAATTTATTTTTAATATATATTTTATATTTTAATATTTAATAATTAATTTTAATAATTAATTTAAAAAAATATAAGTAGACAATAATATTGTTAAACAATGTGAATAATAAGATTAAAAAAATAAATTAATTCTAAATTTAATTAATAATATGAGTAATTAATATCTAATAATAACTAAATTTAAGACTCGTTATTTATATTGTTCAAAAAAGTCATTAATTATCTAGTATAACTCTTAATTTTAAGGAAAAATATAGGTAATCAACAATATTTTTAAATAATGTGTGAATAATGTGAATTAATAAGATTAAAAGAGTAAATTAATCTTAAATTTAACTAATAACTTCAAATTAAGATGTAATATGTTACGGCCCGGCCCAAATGGGATATGGGCCAGCCCAACCCACTAACCACCCGACCCAAACGGTCGGGTACAAAGCGCCCAGACGCCGACTCGAACACGCGTCCCTTACAGCTTTGCTACAGCTGTGCGGGGGGACATCGAAGAAGGTGCGCCTGTCCTTGCAGGACCCACCTCTAACACGGTATATATAGGGAAGGTCCTACCCTTCTCCCAAGGTACGTTACATGCTACTTACCCTTTTTCGCCTGCACATATCACTGACTAGAGCGTCGGAGTGTCTTTGCAGGTGACACCCCCTCCTCACGCGAAGTGCTCGGGACGTCGCCTACCTCAATCCGGTGACATACGACCAGGCGAGATCTTTCCCTCTTCAACTAGGATACCAACCCGAATTATCTGATATCCTACTAACCAAACATAATATATTTTTATTTGAGTTCATCAAAAAAAATATATTTTTATTTGATTGGTGATTATTCATGTTATTTGTGATTGTTCAAGACTAGTATAGTTGGCTAAAATAATAATCAAACTTGGGGTGAAGGGTACAATCATTTTGTGCTTGTGTGTGAAGTGTGAACCCTTTAAAAGAAGGGGCATTTCCGTCATTGCATGCAAAATCAGCAGAAATAATTACACACGACCATAACTAAGCCAGTAATTCCGGAAACACATTTTTACTACTTCTCCAGTTCCCCATACTCTTACCATAAATTCAACACCAACCCACCTTCCCTTTCTTCCCCAACGCAAACATCTCTCTCTCTCTCTCTCTCTCTCGACCCAAACTGTTTCTCTCAACATAAACCCTAACTACAAAACATGCTAGAGACTGGTGGTGCTGCTGCACCTGATTCTGAGCTCACTTTGGACACTGCAAATTGCACGCAACGAAGCTCTAACAGCACCCAAAGCAACTGCAGCACCAGCTTCAGCCGTCTCTCCTTTGACCTCGTCCCCCCCTCTTCGCCGGAAAATCTTTCCCTCAAGCCTCACCGCTCCTCCGACTTTGCCTATTCCGCCATCCTCCGCCGCAAGACGGCCCTCACCTTTCACGACTTCTGCCTCATCCGCCGCATCGGCGCCGGAGACATCGGCACAGTCTACCTCTGCCGCCTCCGCAACAGTGACAACAAAGACGAAGAAGAAGAAAAACTTAATCCGAACTGCCTGTACGCTATGAAGGTAGTGGACAAAAACGCCGTGGCACTAAAGAAAAAATCACAGAGAGCCGAAATGGAGAGAAGGATCCTGAAGATGCTGGACCATCCTTTCCTCCCTACCCTCTACGCGGAGTTCGAAGCCTCGCACTTCTCTTGCATCGTCATGGAGTTTTGCTCCGGTGGAGACTTGCACTCCCTCCGCCACAAGTTCCCTCACAATCGTTTTCCCTTAACTTCCGCAAGGTAATTAATTAAACGAAACAAAACTACGTCGTTTTTAATCTCTTCTAGACTTGGTACTTGTTAGTTGTTAGTGACATTAAAATCTTGTGCACTCTTGTATCATCAGGTTTTATGCTGCTGAAGTGTTGGTGGCATTAGAGTACCTTCACATGCTGGGAATCATTTACAGGGATCTCAAACCCGAGAACGTGTTAGTCAGATCAGACTGTCACATCATGCTCTCCGATTTTGATCTTTCTCTCTGCTCAGATGCAATCCCAGCCGTTCAATCCTCTGATTGCTTCCACGATACTTCCTTCCCATCCGCATTGCAATACTCTGCCACACACACTACCCCGTTTTCGTGCTTCCCCAATCGGATGTTCCGATCACGTAAAGTCCAAACCGTTCAACCAGACCGGCTCTTCGTGGCCGAACCGGTCTCCGCCCGGTCATGCTCTTTCGTTGGGACGCACGAGTATGTCTCGCCGGAGGTAGCAGCCGGTGGATCACACGGCAATGCCGTGGACTGGTGGTCATTCGGGGTATTCATCTACGAGCTAATATACGGTCGTACGCCGTATGTGGCTCAATCGAACGAAGCTACACTGCGAAACATCATAAAGAATCCCCTGAGGTTCCCTACGGCCACGCCCTCTAGCGCGCTTGAGCATCACGCGCGGGACCTCATCTGCGGCTTGCTTCACAAGGACCCTGGTCAGAGGCTGGGTTCGAAGCGCGGCGCTGCTGACGTCAAGAAGCATCCGTTTTTCAAAGGGCTCAACATGGCGCTGATTCGCATGTTGACGCCACCACAAGTCCCCGGCTTGAAAAGACACAAAACGACGTCGTGGCTGACAAAGGACGATAGTAATAATCTTTTCAGCAACAGTAACAAACAGTATTCTACGGCGTCGTTTGACTATTTCTTTTGAAGAGTAGCATCTTGGTATATTACCGCGGTTCTTTTTTCTTTCTTAATTACTATGGAATGACAAAAATAAAAATGAAAAATGAGATGGGAGAGTCTCTCAATTCTCAAGGGCTGAATATGGTTCTCTGTTTCCTCTTAGAGAATGCTTTAGGGTGAGACAATACTAATTGGGGAAGATTCCTTTGCTTAATTGCGTTCTTTTTTTTCAATATCGAGCTCACTCCCCAACACACATAGGAAAGGGAAAAAGATGAAAAGAATATGTTTTACAAAGATGAACGTGTCTCATAATTTGTCTAAAGTCAATTGTGTGCGAACCGATATTCGTCAACTTACAAAAACGTAGAATGATACGTATTTTTCTTTATTTAATTTATTTGCAGTCATGCGTGCCATTTTGTTATTTTATTTTTATTTTTTCGATTAGCTTCCTTATTATTACTTTTTATTTTTTAAGATATAGAAAAATGCTACAAATGTCTAAAAGTCGACGATAATTAGCGTTATTATTTCTACGGTATGAAGAAAGCCGCAGTTCGTGAGGAGCGGGTTTTGGTTACAACTCATCATTGACCCAATTAAAGAGTATCTGACTAGAGTGTAGTTTTTTACTTGTTTCTGCCTCAACATAGGGAACAAAGAAAAAACAGCATAAGAAATAAGCACAGAAGTTTGTGCTTCTCATATCATTGGCAAAGTGTGACTTTTAAGTTTTAACTAATCTGCAGTGCGTCGCATTAATCAAGTAATAACCCTTTTTAACCTCTGGGTTTGGATATGGGCTTCACATAATATACGGTGAAGTAAACAGAATCATTTATATGACCTATGAAACTTTGTAAATTACATTGAGTGCCATACACAACAGATTTCTGTTTTTCTTCAATGGCGATATACGTTCTGTCTATCTATCTATCTATCTATCTAATTATCTAAACAAGTATTAGTAAGAATGTTGAGAGCATAATGTGCTATTCACGTAAAGAATTGCAGCACTTTAATTGGATATGTCTAAACATGTCTGCAACATGCAGTATATATGAATATAATATTTGTATAGCACATGCACTTTACAACTTGTGCATGATATGTTCCTCAAAATAATTAATTATCAGCATGGTAACCCTATTGAGAATCAATCCTCTGCTCATTATAATTATGTCTTGTTTGCCTTAAAATGCTATACTGAGGCTTTACAGGTATGCTCATTCTCATCAAATATACCATCATATCTCATCTCACCTACAAGCTTTAATTCCTTTTTTTTTTAACAACCCTTTGGAATATGTAAAACTGTTTTTCACTGCTTTAATTATCATTTGAGTCAAATCATCATTTTTCTTTTGCTTGGTCTGCATTTTCTTAACTTCAACTAATACTAATAGTCTGGTTTAGCTTTTCCATCTTAGTAAGATATAGTTTATCAACTAGAGTATATCAATTAAAGGTGAGATTTGAATCAATAACAATATTTATATGCCAAACATTCTTAATACCTGTATAAAAATATGATTCTTATTAGTTAACTACTGTTATTTAGGTTATTTTTAAAAATGTTAGAAGACCAGCAAAATTTATTGTTTTTGGCTATTACTTAGCCATCAACTTAATTCTTTTAGTCTAGTTCTTTTAATCTAATAATCCAACAAACATATTTTTATTCCATCCTTTTAAATATTGATGGCCAATAAATTCTATGGCCCTCTCTAGCATTCATCTTAAATAAAATACTAATGTCAAAATAATGTCTACCATAAAAGAGTGTATGCATAATAAGATTGAATCTTTATAACACGATATAAGAGAACAAATGGTGAAGGACAAAATCATGTTTTAACACATAGATAGGAGATCACACATAATAAGATTATATGGAAAAAATTGAAATGGATATCACTTTTTTTTTTGGTCGATAAATGGATATCACTTAAGAAGTTAAATTTGCACTAGAAAATAGGGTCCATATAGGGAGTTTAGGCTCTGGCTGCAACTCTACAGTGAGAAAAAATATCATTTCATACAACTACTATACTAAAACAACAAGTATTTAACACAGCATCATTGAGTACCAACAAAACCAATATGATTTAACCATGGATGCTCTAAACCACCTTCTGTACAATCAAGTGAATTAGCACTTCTGTGAATCATGAGTTAATTTGTATCACATAATAACATCAACAGAATTGCAAAGCACCATCAAAGCAACTTGACATTGCCTGTATCATGCATGAAATTTCTTGTATAGAAATCCAAGACTTTGCATTACATCCATAATTCATTATATCCCATTCTCATGAATAAAGCATTATGTCTTGTATAGTTAAATGGGCCATTTCTTCAACTTTCATAAAATGCATAGTATTAGAACCACTATGGGAAATTATACTCTAGGTGCACCAGCTCAAAACCAATATGACAACAGAAAAGCATATATTAGAGTAACAGACATTTGAACAGCTGAAACACATGATCGTGATATGCTGTTAGTAAAACTTTACAAATTCAGCCAGAGTCCTGCTCTAGATTAGTTGGAAGCTGGAAGTCTCAGCAAGCATAGATTTGAATAAGGTGGACATAAAGCAGTTCAATAGTCAAAAGATATCAGCTCAGTGTGAACATTCTAAGATTAGTACCAAAACACAGTCATTTTCTATCTCTGTTCATCCAATGTCTAAACTAGAGCAAATCACTTGCAAGTGAGTGATGAAACCGTCCCACTTTTGGTTTGAAGGATGAGATGGTTTCTGTTATCCTTGAAATCTCATTCAGATCTCTAGCAAATGCCTCCTTGCATGCAGCCTCTTGTTCACAAATCGCTCGAATCCTTGCTTCAAGTGCCATTTTCTCTGTTTCACATTCTTCCAGCTCTTCCTCTCTTGCTTCAACGGCTCTCTGGATGCTTTCTCGCTTCTCTTTCAACACGGAACATTGTGTCATAATCCTGCTCGCTTCGAGAACATCTTGGAGTCTCTGAAGAAGCCAGCCAACCTCCAATCTTATATTCTCAAATTCTTTGACAAGGTCAATCATATCTTGCAGGTAATCTTGGTCGATTCTACCTAAATCCTTGTCCTGCAACTCTTGGATTATGTCGATTATCATCCCCAGGTACATCGAACGAGACATTTTCCCTGTTAGTGTACAATCCTTAGCAATGTCTCCATATTTGGCAAGAATTTTTCTCAATATTGGCATTGATTCCTGCTTCACTTTGTATCCGTTTTGAATATATTCATCCTGGCTTTGATGTCTTGAAGGTGATTCTTGAGCACAAGGTGGATCCTGACATGCCTACAATCAGGTAATTAAACATAAACTAGAGCTAATCAACAACAAAATAAACCATTGCAAATAACAAATTGAAGTTGAAGTGTGACGTGGATCAGCAACAGCATCGTGAGTGGCATTGTTAAGTTGCATGGTGAAACAGTGTGCACCTGAATGGTCCTCTTAGTAGCAGATCTCAGTGATGCGCGACGAGAAGAAACCATGTTAGCATCTGCATCTGCATTTGCATTTGCTTGCTTTTCGGTTGACATAGGAGACCAATAATCAGCCTAATCATCGTGTAAAAAACAGAACAAAAAAATCTCACAACTTCAGTAATTAAATAAAGGATTTAGTAGGAATAGGAATATTAGTAGAATTTTTTAAACATTTTATTTATAAAAGATTTCTTAATTGGTAACATGTTAGGCAAACCCTTGAACAAAGAATACTGAATATTCCAAATTTCCCATTAAGCAAGGACTTCCTCATTTACCTTTTCTGGATGAGTTACAAAATGAACATCCCCATACTATCTAAAATAACTATCCGAATACTAGGATAATAAACATCTTCCCAAAAACTTAAACTAATTTTTGAGTTCATTAAAAATCGAACTTTTGACCTTTCAAATATAGAACTCTAATTCCATGTCATGATACCACTCATCCCAAAAACTTCAGCTGATGAAAAAAGATAACACTAATGGTTATATCTCTAATACTCACTAAACTTCCATTTTAAACATTATACAAATATTTCATTGCCTCTTCATACTTTCTCTTCTTTCATTATTATTTATATCATTATTATGGCTGAGATACAGAACATGGACACAGCAGTTTAAGTTTTTTATTTGGTATCCTTTTTATTTTTTCACGAATAAAATAAAATAAAATAAAAAGGTGGATTAGCATGTGTTACCGGGTTGGGGTTGACAATGATAGGTGAATGATAGGGAGAGTAGGTGTGGGGAGAGGAATCGGTGAGCACAATGTGGTGGTTGTCTTCTTCTTCTTCTTCTTCACGCTTCTTTAGTTTCCTTGCTCTTCCCATTCGTATTGGTACTTGGCAGTCGCAGTCAACAGTCACACATACAGGAGAGTAAGAGACTATGACTTAGCCAGCTGGTTGCCAATGTAAATCTACCGTTTGGTTCCAAGGAAAGGTGAGCTATTGTTAAGGTTAGAGACCCATTCTTGACTTTATCTATTTTTACGAAAAATATGATGTTTTTTATTTAAAAAATATTTCAATCGTAATTTTTTTTTAGGATAATACATTTTTTAAAAAAAATTTATTAAATAACAATAAAAATTAGTTTTATGAGATTTTTATTTATAATTTATAAGAGTTTAAACTTTTATAAAATCCTTTTTAATAATATAACCAACTATAATTATTACTATCATTACCATTTTCATTTTCTTCCTTCTCATTATTACTTTTACTTTATTACTATTATTATCTCTTTTACTATTGTCATCATCACTAATACAAATATCATACATTAATATTTTCTTATTTCATTTTTTGTTCAATACTATTTTTTTTTCTTTAAAAATTTTTTGAACTGCAATTATTTTTTTTCCTACGGTATCATTTTCAGCAATAATAATCTTTCTTCACTTAATCATCGGTAAACAATTTTTTCAAAAAATAAATTCATTAATAGCTTGTAGGAATTTAAAACTAGTATAAATTACAAATAAAACTCCAACAAAAAATTAATTTTAGTTACTATTTAACACTTTTAATAGAAAAATCGTATTATTCTAAAATAAAAATATTAAAGGTCAAAGTATTCTTTTTTTAGACAAGAAATGCTTGTCTTTCACAAAAATAAGTAAGAATACTTCTATTGCTAATTATAAAAAATTCTTTTTAAAAAATAAAAATTTAATATATTTATTGTGTATTAATTAAAAAATTATTAATGATAATTTTGATATATAATTTTAAGGACACATATCAACTACATTTTAATTTTCTTTATATATGGTATACTTTTTTTGGGGGAGTTTTTCCCATAGAAAAAAGTGTTTTCTTTTCGTGAATTTTTAAATGTCCGAAAAATTCGATGTAACTATTTTAAATTTTTAATCAATAATAATAAGAAATTTTATAAAAATATTATATATACATTAAAATTAATTATTAAAATAATTTATTATATATTTATATATAAATATTTATATTATTTAATTTATTTTTAATGTGTATTTTATATTTTAATATATATTTTATATTAACCTACATCTGGTATGATTGAAAATTTAATATATATTATCTTTTGCCTTCAAATATCATCTTATTTCTTAATCTTCAATTATATATATCAAATTATGGCTTATTTTTTTTTTTTTATAGAAGTGAGATAGATAATATACTTTAATATTATAACTTTTAGTATTATATAAAATAGTAAAAGATACTAAATTAAAAGTTCGATTTCTATACCCTAAATTAAACTATTACACATTTGAGATTAACCGCTAACCATTCACAATTCAAAAAAATACCATTGTTAACCCAATATGAAAAATAAAAATTGCCAAATTATTCGTGAACATGTTTATGAATCTATTATTTTCATTGGGGCAGTGATGTACATGCCTTAAGAATCTTGTATATGAGAGAGATCATGGAGCCATGGAGGAGAGGCTAGAATTCAATGAGGAAGAAAGTGGCCAAGAAATAATAAAAAAGGTTGGTAGTAGGGTTGAAAGATTGATACTCATCCAAAAATTAAGTCTACATACTTATAAAAGCGGGGCTTAAACAGTTGATCACATCTCCTCTTTAAACTACTACTTCTATATATCTAAATCAAAATTATTATTGCTACAGCAAGAAAAACTAAATATAATATACAATTCACTAATAAAAATTATTTTCACCGTTATTGCTTTTGCTTTAAATAAACATGGAAATTCTAAAAATCCAATTAAGGAACTAGCGATTTTTCTTAGTCAACAAGAAAGAGAGAGGAAAAAAAAAGGATGAAATTCACTTAGATGTTAATTAGGCTGATTCCAAACTTTTTATCCCATGTAAAATGACCTAGCTTGTTTGGCGTGAATTTTAGTTAGATTATTTTATGTTCCTAAATTCCCTCGTAGAGAATCAATCTTGTGAGTACTAAGCATTAATCCCCCTTTGGTTTTGGTCCTTATTAGAGAAAGACAAAGCAACGAAACACCAATGAAGAAGTCAAACCCTCAGCAACAATTACGCATTAACCAACAAAACTACCCCACCCACCATCACCAACTTAAGAAGGTGATATATACTAAATTAAATGATAATAATAAAACAGAATTTCACAGATACAGAAAGAGAAGAGAGAGTGCTGCAGAAGAAGCAATCTCTCTTCCTTACATTATTATTTCAAAATCCATAATCTAATAATTGATTTGGCCATGCCCCATTGATCTCTTCCTCACATTAACATGAACCGTTCTCGTGTAGATCATTACACTGGACAACCAGGAGATGAACGAGGTTTGGAAGGTAAATTCATTTCATGGCTAGCTAGCTTCAGGCCTTAATTACCCCATTTTAATTATTAATCACTCTTGTCATTTGATTATAGGCGTGGCTACGAATATTAAGCTATTGCTTAAGTTAATTGAAGATTACAATGGAAGTAAAGAGAGCGATCAACACAAGATTCAAAGGGTGAATGGAATTATGTCTATCTTAGATGAGACAAGGGGAAGGGTTCAAAGATTTCAAATGAACAATATGAAAACGAACAAAATAAATCGCGAATTGAGAAGGAGCAACTCGGATATCAAGTCAAGTAGCGTTGTGATTGCAAGAGAGAAAACCATCACAGACGAGAAAGAAAGGATGAGGAGAGAGCTCCAATCAAGCTTCGTGGTAAGGCAGAGCCTTCAAGCCCTGTGTTCGAGTCTCGGAAAAGAGAAGCAGATCATGGCCTGCGAGCTGGCGCGAAAGGCGCAGGAGCTGGCGGAGATGGAGGAGCTGGTGGCTGATCTCAAAGAACAAAACGAGATGCTGATGAAGAAGTTGAACTCGAATATCAAAATAGATGAAGGTGGTAACCGTAACAACGTAGTGTTGCATGAGATGAACAGAACACTGACTCATCAACTGCAAATATCACTTGATGGATATAGAAGTCTCAAGATAAAATACATGGAGACGCAAGAGGAGAATCGGGATATTCATGCTGATATGGAAGAGATGGAGGTGCAAGTTCAAGCTGGGATTCAGAGATTACAGGGCTTGAAGAAGATTGCAGAAATGATTGCAAAAAATGATAAAGAAAGAAAAGCTATCAAAGACCAAATTTTGGCTTTAGAGCAATTGCTAGCCTCTCTTCACATGAAAATTTCCAAATATACAAACAAAACATAGAACTTATTCTTTCTTTCCATTTATTAATTAGAAGTTAAGTAATGCAAACATTCCTATGTGATGTTGCAACTTTATTATTGGTTGCTTTAATTTACGGGGTGCACATTGCTACACTATGTTTTTTTTGTATAGTGAGCAACTGTCAACTGTTCTAACAGAACACAATAACAACTTCATACTTCTTTTTAATTTTTACGGCAAATCTCCTTATTATTTGTAAATTTAAGAGTATTGATCATATTGTAAATTTAATAAAAAAGTGTATTAATGCAAAGGCCGAAGAGTTTCGGTCCGGAAGTAGATTTTTCTTATTTTTGAGATGTTGGGTCATGGGAGGCCCAAAAGAAAAAGAACTACGTTATGCAAAAACGAAACCCCACTCCGTCACTGACCAAAAAAAAAAACCCCACTCCGTCCAAACCAAAAGGGGGAAAAAAATTAAAAATCAAGAAACAGCAACCATTAACTGACAGTCTGACACTGCAACAGGTTCGATTTTCTCGTTGAAAGTTGAAAGGATGATGTAGAAGCTGTGTAATACATCTATGGCTACAGTTTCGCTACCTCGCAATTGTGGCTGTTTGTTGAATAGCGTGGATTTTCTTCACACCCGCACCACATACTACCCTTCCACCTTCATCACTTGTCTTACTTCCAGTTAGTCTAACATCCTTAACCGCTTTTACTTCTTTTTTTTTTTTAATTTAAAATTTGGAACGGTTTTGCGTTAACCTAAATAGTACATGGAATGAATGCAGAAGAAATTCCACTCAATTTGTGTTGGTTAAGTGGATTTAACGAGGTTACTGCTCTTTGCAATGTCCAATTGGGGTTTTACTTTTAAAATTTCACTAGATTTGATTCCACAGGGAGAAGATATAGCAGATGCTCCTTTGCAAAGAATTCCAAAAAAAATGGAGGAGAGGCAGTTAGAGATGAGGCTGGAAATGAAGGAGGCGAGAAGAACTCCAAGTTTATAGCATCGAGGAGTGGTGTGCTTCAAGCTTGCACAATAACCTCTGCTCTGATTGCTGCATTGGGAGTGGCCATACGGCAGGTGTCTCATGTTGCATCAGCTGAAGGGTTGCCAATTTTGGATTGTTCCTCACAAGTATCATGTAACAATAATACATTACTGGAGTTTCAATAGATATAATCATGAATAGGATGTGTTCATTTATTTGTTTTCTGTTATGTTTTGCCTGCAGTTGGTTTTGAGATGTGGCATCTTGAGTTGATTACAGGACTTGTAGTGTTCATATCATCATCTCGCTATTTGCTGTTGAACACATGGACAGATTTTGCCGATTCAAGCCAGGCAGCTAATCTGCAGGTAACTGCCAAGCCATGCTTAATCAAAATGTCATTTCAGAATTAACATTTCATAATCTTGGAATTATTCTGCAGGTCCTTAGCTCTCTCCAACCCCTGGATTACATGTTTGTTGCATTCCTTCCCGGGATTAGTGAGGTTAAAATTAACTTACTCTTCTTGCCTTATTATTTCACACTTTTTGGTTTACTTGACTTGTTGCCACAATTCAACATCTTACATTTCAGGAACTACTTTTCCGAGGTGCCATTCTGCCGCTTTTCGGAATGAACTTGAACGGTGTTGGGGTGGCTGCCTTGATCTTTGGTGTTTTGCACCTAGGCAACGGTCGAAAGTCGTCCTTTGCCATCTGGTGCGATTCTCTTTCTTCTCTATCTGTACTGGTTAAAATTTGTATTGCTGAGATAGAATCATGAATTGGAATCACAAATTTAAGGACATGCTTGTTATGTTATTGGTGTTTCAGGGCAACCTTTGTTGGTCTTGCTTATGGATACGCTACAATTTTATCCTCTAGCCTGGTAGTTCCCATGGCCTCTCATGCACTCAACAACCTGATTGGAGGGCTATTATGGCGGTACACATCAAATGCATCGTCGCAGAAATGAAACTCGCGATTCATCATCTTCACTTGTAGCGGAAACTGTTTGTATCTAAATTGGTTGTGAATATTTGTTATTGTTATGATTATTATGTAGACTGTAAAGAAGTATGTGAAGGAACCAGTTTACCATAAATAGGCAAGTGTAATTTGTAACTGAAACAGCATCACTTAATCTTGAAATATTAGCATCCATATTTAGCATATGGCCACATATTCCCCTAAAAATACAACAAAAAAGGGTATAGAAACAGGAACTAAACCAAACCACCCGCGCTTTGGACGAGGAAGCCACGCGCAAAACTACATGGCCTAACCGAGAGCTTGCATTGCGCTTCGTTTCCTATTCCACAAACCTCTATATAAATTATTGCTTTCCAAATCAACCTTCTTATCCTTTCAAACCCATTATTAATCTCTTTTTCATTCCCATTCTTCTTCTTTGCTTTTGGTTTTCTTCCCCCCCCCCCCCTCTCCCTCTTTTCTTCTTTGTTGTCTATTCCTCTTCCCCAAATAGCAGGACTCTTCCATCTTATGGCTTCGGTAAGATCCTCCATTGTTCTTTTCTGTCATGAAAACATTTTATAGGCGAGAGGCATAATGATAATGTTTCTGATGCACAAGTGTATATAATAATTATGTGGCAGGATGAACAAGAAGGAAGGCCACTGCCTAAGTTCGGGGAATGGGACGTGAATGACCCTGCATCAGCTGAAGGATTCACTGTAATATTCAACAAGGCCAGAGATGAGAAGAAAAGCAACAAGAAACAGGTTACTTCGGGAGGATCCGGGCATGGCGGATCGAATCGAAGTAGATCCGATTCCCGCAATAAGGATAGAGATAAACCTAAGGTACACATACATACATATCCATCATCATCACTTTGTTATTCTTCTTTTATTGAAATATATATCTTTGGGTGCAGCGGAGGTGGTTTTGCTTTAAACCTTAGAAATGGATGGTGATGATGATGATGATCGTGAAATTTTCCTGAGGATCACAGAAACAGAATAGAGAACACGTAAATAATAACAATAATAATAATAAAATAAAAAAGTAGTTGCTGCTAGCCTGTGCTTGAATCATCCATGCAGCTATTGGTATTCCTTTTTCCCTTTTGCCACCCATACACATTTATATAGCTACTTAATTATACAGTTATACGGACCAGCAGCCAAATGTAAATAAACAATAGGTGAATATATATATATATATAATTAATGACAATGACGGTCATTTTGCAGTTATAGAAATTGCATATCATATGTTTAATTTTCTTCGTTATCTTCGTCCGTTAGCTAAGGTCCATAAGGCATCTTTATGTGAAGGCATTGAGTTCATATTTAAAATTTACCATAACGATCTATAGAGCTATATAATGTGGTAGCTTCAGAATGAAAGTTAAAAATATAAATAGGAGGGTAGAATAAGCAAAAAGTAAATTTCTAATCTTCATCTCTACTTGACAACAATATCCGTGAGTAGTGACCATATTTCTAAAGGCAATTGAGCCACATATATATTTTCATTGCCAGTAGCATAGAAATCAATTCCTTCACCAAGTAGTGCTATCTACTCTCTCTATCCGCATCTCCACATATTAAAATTTTGATGCGAATTAAATGTATCAATGTATCGTCTCACCCAATCTACTCATAGGCATTAGTAGGAACTTTTAACCCTCATCAATTGTCACCAATTTATTTAGGGTCAGTTAAATAGGTCATAAGTAATTTCTTTTTTAATTTATGAAAAGTTATAGCATTAATATTTGATATAATTTTTAAAATTAAATTATAATTTTTTAAAAATTTATTTAAGTGTTTATATAAAAGTTAAAAAAATCAAATACAAAATAATTTATTTATAAATTATTTTTAATATAAATATTTATTATTTACATTTTTTCTTCGGAAGAAACTTAATTAAAATGTTTACTGTTACTGATTGCACCACAAAAATAGATTAATATAATATGAAAAAATGTTAGGATTCAACATTTTTCTCATATATTTATTTTGTATTCAAGTTAATACCAACTAATTTTTTTCTATTAAAAATATTATTTTCCTAACATTTATCTCATAGAAATTAAATAATGTTAAATAGTAGTAAGTACACAAATTTTAGACATTTGTTAATATTTTTCTTTTTATAAATACTCCAAGAACATGTAAAAATTTCTGATGGTAATGCTGGCAAATATGTCATGACACAATAATCAGATATTTTTATAATAATATCATCAAAATTTTCATGATCATAAATTATATATTTCTATATTTTTTCTTTTTTTTCTATCGAAAGTAGGGAGACTCAAATCCACAACCTCTTAAGTGAATACGAAGAGACTATGTCATTTGAGTTATAACTCGTTGGCAACTATATATTTCTATATGAGGGATAATTTTTAGTGTTCATACAATATGATGAAACTACAATAAATAAGGGTTTTCCAATGGTCAAAAACCATTGCTACAGATCGAAAAACTGTTCCTAAAATCTTAGGCAACGCTTTGGTAACGATTTTTGACCTGTGGTATATGCGGCCGTTGCCAATGCTCAAAGGCAACGGTATTTTACCTAAAACAACAGTAACAAAAAAATCGTTGCCAAAGTTACTGGTACAGACAACGGTTTTGATAACAATTTTTAAAGAACGGTTTAGAACCGTTGCTGAATAGGCAACGGTTTAAAACCGTTCTCTTTCATGACGTAACGGTTTAAAACTATAACTGGATAGGCAACGGTTTTAAACTGTTGTAGTTTTATTATTTATAAAGCCAACGGTTTTAAAGCGTTATCATTAGTGTTGTTTTTTGGCAACGGTTTTAATACCATTGCCATTTTATAGTTGTCTTTGACAACGATTTTAACACAATTATCTTTTGTAACTTTTGACAACGATTTTTTATAATATATAATTCTTTATTTACAATAGGTTTCTCATGAATGAAATTAGTTCCAACTTTTTTTTTAATTTAGCGTCAATAAATAACCTAAACTATTTGAATCAAATTACTAAAGAAAACTAATTGAACATTTACCATTAAATTTAACTTATAAAAATTATTGTAAGATTCACAATCACATTATATCATCATTGTAAAATAATATAATACTAGTCTACATAACTACTTTTACTTATATCATCATCATTTTTCAAAATATCATAACTATAGCCTAAGGGTGGCAATTTCTTCATTTTTTTTCAACAAAGTTGATGTGGTAACTCGGTTTGAGTGGACTCTCTTGGCTTCAATGGCAACTGCTCCACATAAAGAACTAAAAAGAATCTTAAATATGATCTTTATCTGTATAAATATTTTTAGCAGATTAGAAAACTTAAATACTAAGCATTAAAAAGACAAACGCAAAGTTATGTACCAACCTTGTCTGGATCATATAAATTATGGAGTTGAAGCATCAATTGGGAACAGGAACTTGTAATAATTTTCAAGCAACTTGTTCAAAAAAAGTTTTACCTGTGTACTCTTTCTATGCAATATCCAAGCAACCGCACGAAATTTTTATGTCAAACATGGCCTATAGCTTCCACTTCAACCCTAAATTCTTTCTTTGCTTGTCCCTTGTGAACTCAATAACCAATTCAATTAGTTAAGTCGATGGAATTTACCTTGGTTACTAGTCAAGCCCCTTATCCACTTGAATACCATTTTAATTACTTCAAGTCTTCAAGATTAATTTTCATAGTTGGAGCAGGAATTGTACTACAAGAAAAAGAACAAATAAATACATAGCTACTCTTTGCATGCATATATACTAACTGGCAAATTTAAAGACAGTATATACTTCATGCTATAAAAGTTTTTATTTGAACCCAATGAACAAAGGCTAAGTTAGAAAAAACTCAAGTATATTAGTATCTTCCTTAATTACGAATTAAGAAAAAGAAAGAATGAAAATGATGGGAGCAAAGACCATGTTCTTTGCTTGAGAAGCTAGGGTGCCTTGGTTGAAAGAACCTACCTATATGGAAAAAAATCAGCGAAATTGTCACCATTAAACAAACCTTAAATATTCATTTTAATTAAATATTTATACTTTTATAAAAATTTGGACATACTCTCCTCTAAAAATAGGACTTAGCCACCCTTATGGGTTTCCTCTTTCTCAACATTTCACCAGCCTTTTATCAGCAATTGTCACAACAATATATTCTCAAAAATATTTGATAATAATAATATAAAAATTTAGTCTTAAATCCCGGATGCAAGGTTATTACCAGAAAAACAACTTCAGTAGTCTAATTTCAATTCTGTTTTCAAAATATCAAATGAATTTAGAATTACACAAACTTTATGTCCAGGTGACCGTTTCGGATTAAGCTTTCTAATAAACTAAAACCCATAATTTTCTGATCACTCTAACCTCGGGAATAGAAGGAAAACCGTGACTGCTCTGCAGTATTTAAAAACCAGAAAACAGCAGCAGCGTGCAATATTCAAAATTTCATATAAAATCCAAATTAAATCCAATGGCCTTCAAAATTAATGTGGTTCAACTTAACTTATTCAGATTTCTTTTCCAATTGTTTCATGTTAATACCATTTTTATGAAAAAGTTACATAGTTTAGAAGTTAGGTAGAAAAGAGTCAAAACCTGTTTTAGAAATCAGCAAGTTTGGTATCTTTCAAATTACATAACTTTTACTACAAAACATCAATTAAGCTAAATTTTGGTTTGGAGACTCCTAACTTATCTAGCAACAAGTGTGTCTTGGTTGTAATCCAATTGCTATTCAATTCTAAGAGTTACAAGCATTGGAAGTTAATGCATAACTTGCTGAAAACTGATTCTTTCCAGCTTTGACCACCAATTTTAAAAAACTCACAACCCCCAATCCTTAACTCCTAAAATTCTGAAATTTTAGAGAAATAAACCAAGTTAATCAAATGTTTAAACAAAATTAGTTTTGCTCCAGAACTCAACTCGTAGGAGTTGCAGCAAGACAAACAAGTTGCTGCCCTGTTTGAACTTTTCTGCAGCAGGACAGATTCAATGACCTGAGTTTAAAAATTCGTCATAAATTGTATATTTAAGGAAAAAGCCTCAAATTTTTCAGTCCAACTCCATCTATTCCCAAGTATAACCCAGACTTAGTCTCACGCAATTTTGATCATCATAGAATTAGTTATAACTTTTCAAAGTTTCTAACTTCGTTTAAAAGTAATGCAAAAAATAAGGTTTTCAACAAAAAGTTTAATATTTCAAGATTCAACCTTCAATACTTCTCAAAATCAATTTCAAAACATTCACCCACCAAGTTCACCACCATTATAATATATCTAATAACTAACTCAACAACAATCAACCAATATAATCCATCAAGATTCAGCATTCTCAGCAATCACTCATCAACAATTCATAATTCACACATAACCAACCAATTAGACAAATAAAATCAACAAGCACAATCACATTCGCAGTCACAACTCAACATCCATATAATCAATCAATTACTCACAATAATTAAACCTATTTGCAGCTATTCAATAAACTTTGTAGGTATTCTTAAATTAAAATCGTTTAAATTAAACCCCCTACCTTGATATCGTATTAATAACACTACGAGGACAGTGCCGGTAACATTAACCAGAATAACAGCGACATCAGTAGTTCCGGCCAAGGATGGCGATACCGAACAGATATAATAATGATTTGCAGCTAGGAAAAATCAAGAAAATGAAACAGATTATCATCAAGGCAGCAGCAAACAAAATAGCGACACAGAACATAATTCAATCCTACCAGGGGAAGGCAGAATAGAACAACAATGGCAGCCTAGACAGTAAGGATTTTTGGCGATTCCAACGGCAATACCCACAGTGGCAGAGGCTTTGGCATCTCCGACAGCAAGAGAACAACTGGGTTTATCTCCCCAACGGCGGCGGCAGTAACTAACTCCAGTGGCAGCGACGCTGGGCATAAACGACAGAGGAGCGACGCTCACTCTCTTCGAGCCTCGTTCATGTCTCCCTCTGGGCTTCTTTCACTACGATGGCGGCACCTTCAATCGACGACGGCAGCTCCGACCACTCCAGCGGCGATAGCGACGGTCCCTCTCATCTCTGTCGCGAGCTTCCGTCAGTCACGCTTGTCTCTCTCTCTCACTCTACTGCGAATCTCTCTCTTCCCTTCGTGCTCAATGGCGACGGCGACGGCGGCGAGGCCCCCAACCGGCGCCGTTCCTTTCTCCTCCCTCGCTTCTCCTTCCATTTTTCCCTTTTCCATTATATTTTCTTTCTTTTTACTCTGAGCGTGCGTGTGTGTGTTTTAGAAAGGAATGAAATTGGAAATTAGGCTAAATTATGGTTTTATTGGGTAAAAAGATAAAATATATGACTAATATAATAATTTTATAAAATATTCATGATAGAATAATAATTTAAAATTTAAATATAATATTATAAAAATTAATTTTGGAACACATAATTTTATTTATCAATTTATTAATGAGTTTAAATAATTATTTTTAATTTAAATTATAAAATAAATATATTAATCACATTCTATATAATACAATTTAAATTTAAAATATTAATTATCTAAATTAAATCATGACTTTTCATTATTTTTCTATCATTGAGACTTTAATTTTAATTTATATAAAATAATTTATTATAAAAAAAATTGTACATAAATATTAATTGTCTTAAACATAAAGTATTTATAAAAATTAATTTAATCATTTCTAACAAATTAATTTCTAAGAGCTAAATTTAATAAAATAAATCGTAATTCAATCAAAATACAAATTTCTTAAATTAAATTATATAATACTTCTATTACTGAATTTTAATTTCAAATAATCAATTATAAAAATTTACACAAGAATATTAATTAACTTAACTCCTAATATTCATAAAACTAATTTAATTACTCTTAATAGATTAATTTATAAAATAGAAAGTTTAAATTAATAATAAATTATAACTTATTCATAATAAAAGTCACTTAAATTAAAATATAAAACTATTTTCTTATTTTTCAATTATTAAAGGAGGGAAAATACCAGAGCTCTGTGTTTTATTCTATAGGAAATTTCTCACAAATTTGTTCAAGAATAAAAAATATGTTAAATTTTAAAGCGAGAATAAAATAAAAAATAATATTTATTATAAATTTATTTTAAATTTTTTTTATAAATAATATTTGTTATTTATTTATAATAATAATTTTTGAGTCTTTTAAAATTTAATATTTATAGAGAACTATTTTATATGTATCTTTTAATTTATATAATTATTTAAATATTAGAAAATTGTTGCTTGATAAAAAATTATTGTAATGGTTATAAAACTCTTCTTTAAAATAATCAAAGAGAACTGTTTTATTTTATTGCTATAACTTAATGAAAAATTAAACTTTAACAGCAACACTATAAAAATTGTTGTCTAAAATTATTTAAGAGAACGATTTTAAAGTGTAGCAACTTTGGTAACGGTTTTTGAGCGTATCTTTTAAATAATTATTTAAACAACATTAAAAAACTGTTGCTTAAAAACAAATAATAAAAACTGAACTTCAACAATAACACTGTAAAAAACCGTTATCTAATATCTAAGAAAACGGTTTTAAAGCGTTACAAATTTTGGCGTTCTTGCGTTCTTGCGTGGACAATAAATAATTCAATGCATCTCTATTAATCAAGGTTCAGAAAACCGGACCGGTCATCAAACCGCTCTAGTCACTGGTTCACTGGTTTACTGGTCTAACCGGTTCAACCGATGGTTCAACCGAAAAAACCGTTTTAGAGTAGAATAATAAATAAATTATAAATACACATCCTAAAATATAATTATAGTCTGATACAAATCTTAAAATATCTTCGAAATTAAAAACACTACATAAAATATTATCAACCAAATACATATGATCTTATCAAAATCCAAACTCAAAAGTTAAATAGTAATAAAAGCATATGTAAATATTAAATCCCAACATCATGGTTTATCAATTATCAAAATCCGCAAGAACTTGTTGCAAATCTGCTTCGGTGGGATGATCTTCACCTTCATTCCCACCCTGATCAGCAGAAGAAAGAGATGCAAAACATGTATGAAATTAATAAAACATGTATGAAATTAAACAACACAACACAATACAGAAAATGCAGTTCAGTTCAGTTCAGTTCACAGAAAATGAAATCAGAAATTGACAACACAACACAATGCAGTTCAGTTCAGTCCACAACACAACACAATGCAGTTCAGTTCAGTCCATAACACAACACAATGCAATTCAGTTCAGTTCAGTTCATAACTGAAATTAATAAAACATGTATGAAATTTAAACAACACAACACAATGCAGTTCAGTTCAGTTCAGTTCACAGAAAATGCACAGTTGACAAAGAGCAAGTTCACAGGAATTGAAATCAGAAATTGAAATCAGAAAATTGAAAGAGCAAGTCCACCGAACACAACTTGAGCTGCACAGTTCAGTTCACAAAATAGAGCAGAAAATAGAGCAGAGGACCAAACACAAATTGACCAACAAATAGAAATTGTGCAACAAAGAGGAATTAAGCTACAAGACAGAGCAGAAAATGCACAGTTCAGTTCACAAAATAGTGCAGAAAATGGCAAAATGCAGTTCAGTTCAGTTCAGTTCACAGAAAATGCACAGTTGACAAAGAGCAAGTTCACAGGAATTGAAATCAGAAATTGAAATCAGAAAATTAAGCCGAGGTCTAAGTTCAGTTCACATTGAGGACAGAGAGAAAGAGAACATGAGCAGAGGTCTAAGTTCACTCACCTGGGGTCGATGGAGGGCTACCGGTGTTGACCGTTGAGGACCGCCGATGAGAGGCTACTGCGTGCTGGTGTTGAGACTTGAGAAGATGAGGACGATCGAAATTGAGGGCACCAGGCGACGAGAAGATGAAGATGAGCAGGAACCAGGAGACGCCGGAGATTGGAGGGTTGCTGGAGCTGAGGATGGCGACACCACGGCGGCGAGGGATGGCGACAGGGCTTCAGGCAGCGCCGCTAGGGTTCTTCTTCTCCATTGGAGATGATGATTGATGAATGAATGGGGTCGGGGCTCGGGGGAAGAAAGGGGGGGTGCTTCACGGGCGGGTCGGGTCGGGTTTGTTTTTTTTATTTTTTTAAAAACGCAAAACGGCGTCGTTTAGTGAAAGATGCATAACCGGCCGGTCACCGGTTCGGTCCAACCGGCCGGTTTTTGACCGGTTCGCCGGTTCTTGAACGATTCTTCCCTCTGCGGTTTTCAGATAAGGACCGGACCGCTTGCAGTGCCGGTTCGCGGTTAAACCGGTTGAACCGGCCGGTCCGATCCGGTTTTCAGAACATTGCTATTAATGCCTCATTCTACTATTAAGTTATGAGTTTAATTAACATATATTTTTAGTGCTTAGTGCACATGATAAATTTATTATTAATAAAAAATTTTAAATATATTTATTTAATAATTACAAAATAAATTAAATATATTAAAAATTTAAATTTTTTATATTTTTAATAAAAATATTTTATTTTTACAATCTTAATATGTATTCTTAAGGCACAATAACTAAGTTTTTAACTTATTTGTTATTAGTCTTAATATTTTAAATTGTTTTAATTTGATTTTTTATTAACCGAGTCTAAATTTCAAAGGAAAAATACTAAAAGGCAATAAATTTTGACAGCTTTCAGTGTCGCACTCCAGCAAATCCTTCATCCATAATGCATTAAATGAGATGAATATAATTGATGAAGAGAGTGAATTTATAGGGTGTGTTTGTTTACAGAGACAGGACATTGAGACAGGGACACAGAGATATAAAATCGTGTTTAGCAGAGGAGATATGGACAGAGATAATGTGTCTAGAGACATTGAATTAGTGTATTTTGTGTCCATCCTGACAGGAAAGACACAGAGACACTAACAAGAGATACAACTTATTTTTTATTTTTCTTTCATTATTCTTGTTAATTTTTCATCATTATATTTTTTATTATTATATTTTTCATTTCAATTTTTTTTTATGAAAAAAATGAGAATAAATTGGATTTTCATAATTTGTTCTAGTTTATCACCAAACAGGATACAAGAACACAAAATTTTGTGTCTCTGTCCATCAGTGTCTTGTCCTGTCCTATTCTCAGTGTCTTATTCTGTCTTGTTCTCGAAAACAAACGCAACCATACAGAATTGGAGTGGTAAACAAATTAGTCTGTTTGTTTCGTCTTATTCAGTTAAAAATCTATTATTTGGCGGATTTACTCGTCTTACTCTATTTAATGAAGCGATTTTGAATTTTTCTCCTGTTCTGTTTAATGGCAGGTTGACGAGCTAAGTTCGCAAATTTTTTTTTATTAATAAACCATTAAATATTAAATAATATATAATTTTACAATCACTTTAATAAATTTATAACTTTTAAAAAATATAAAAAAATTATAATTTTTAAATTCACAGACATTAAAGTCTTTATAATTCTAAAGATTAAAGTACTATTTTGGTCCCCAACATTTGAGATGAATCCTATTTTAGTCCATAATATTTTAATCGTCCTAACTTTATCCTAAAACAGTAAAACTTTTAAATTGGCATCAATATTATCCCACTGTCAAATTCTTTACTAACACTTAACAAAATTGATGTACTATTAATAATGCTTTTGTTAAAACTACAGTTTGCTTAACCCCCTCTCCCATCATCACCCTCTCAACAAGTTCAAACTCTATTTTTCTACTCCCTTTTTCTTCTCTCTTAAACCCTTCTTGGAGAATTAATAGTGTGAAAATGAGAAGAACAATTAGGGTGACCATAGATACTTATGGTCACGCTAAAACTGTGACCATAGATTAGACTATGATCACGGTATAAAATAGGGGTGACCATAGAGTAACCTATAGTCACAGTAAAAAAATGTGGCCTAGAGTGCCAAAATTTGATCGCTGCATCTATGACCATAGATAAAAAAAAATTCTGACCATAGGTCTATGGCCACGCTAGAATAGGCCACAGTGAAAAAATTGTGACTATAAGTCAAAAACCGTGACCATAGACCTATGGTCACTCTTTTCACTAGCTATGGTTATAGTTTTTCACTGTGACTATAGACCTTTTCTTTGTAGTGCTTAATGAAAATTTCTACTAAGCTAACAACTATTCCAACTAATGAAAGATGATTAAATAACATAATCATTCACACAAAAAGCCACTATCAGAATAGTAAAAAAAGATTTTTAAAATAGTAAAATAAAAGATGTTCAAACTATAACTATTATAAAATAATTGTTCATTAAAAAACCCACAAGGTGGACCATTCAAAATAAAGACTAAAGAGGAGGAATCTCCTCGTTCGAAGTCATGTTGAAAATGTCTTCAGGTTGCACGGAAGAAGTCAGAAAAGTCTCAGGCTGAGAAGAGATGGGTTCATCTTCCATCCGGGTTGGAATGCTCTAAGAGGCTCCCTCAACTCGGACTTCTGAGGTCTTCGAGTCAGGCATCGGAGTGTCTTCATCGTCTTTAGGGATAGGGACAATCTTTCCATCAACCACAATATTATCAGGGCTAATAAGGGAGATGTCCGCCTCGAGAGCAACAACTCGAAACTGAGCCTTTAGAATCACCATCTTATCTACCAAGTCAAGCTTCTCTCCGAAGACTCTAGTATAAATCTCCTCAGACTTCTTTTTTAGGCCCTCCACCATGGCTAAGGTGGCAGCCTTTGCCTGTTTTACTCTCTCCCGAGATTTTTCAAAGTTGGACAAAAGTGACTCTTTCTCGTCCTTCAACTCCTTTTTTGACTCCCTTAAGAATGCCACTTCAGCTTAAAGGTCAGACAAAGCACACTGGATGGCGCCAAGATGAGTCTTTTTTAACTCCTTCAACAATGAAGTACACACCCCGGTATCATGAATTCAACCTCAGACAAATACTTGAAGGTGGTTCTTCACAGAAACATTATCCCTACTAATAGAACTATGGAAAAGGATGTGTTTTTTGGCCCAAGCCATTACATCAAAGCCTTGCTCATAAACACCCCCTAATTTGGTGGTCTTTCGTTTCTCAGACTTTGGCTTGGGATTGGAGGGTGGAGAAAGAGTTGTTTGTTTTACCGAGCTAGAGGGAGGAGGAGTTCGTTGAGAAGTCGGATCAGCTATTATTTTTACCGAAGCAGACGGTCCCGAGTCCGACTTAGATGGGGAGGAGAGATCAACAGATTTACTAGCCACCTTTAGTTGTGTGCTCCGTGCAACATTCTTTCTGGCAGTCAAAGTATTTTCATAGCAATTGATTTAAGAGACATTTTTTTTGCACGACATCAAAGCCGAATTACATTAAGGTAATTTCACAAATACATATTTACAAGAAAAAAAACTACCTAGCTCGGATTGAATTTGAATAGAATTTTCCAAAAATTTGTTGGTGTCCAAATGAGGAGCTCAGCCCCAGTGCTCCTGAAAAAGAGCAATTACACTCTTCTCAACCTCATCTAAGTCGTCCAACCCATACCTAACAATTACAGGGACCTCCTCCAAGTATAAAGGAAAAAAGGGCTTGTGCTTCTCATCAAGGAAGAAATGTTGCACATCTTCAACAAAGTGGAGTTTAAAAAAGTAATTTTTGAAGTAATGAAAGAAATCATCAAATATGACAAAGACCTTCCTTCACTGAACAGTTCGAAAAGAGATCCAGCATTGTTTCTTAGAGCTAAAAGGCTTCGTAAGAACAAAAAGATAAAAGAAAATTTTAATAGAAGGAAGGACATCAAGTGCATGGCACAAAAGTTGATAAATTTTCAAGAAACCCAAAGAGTTGGGATGAAGTTAGGAAGTGGCGTCATTACAGAGCTTAAGGACCTCGGACTCAAAATCAGAAAAAAAAAATGCTAACTCCCAGCTTCGTGAAAAAAAAAGTCATATACGTAAATAAAGTGATATTTTAACCTATTTAATTGGGAAAAATAAACTCTCTCTTCAGGGTCAGCCACTACAATTTCATAGTTTCTCTCATCCTCCCGACTTAAGCATAGCCGATGATGTCTACAGAAAGTCAAAAAGTCTCGGCATACTCTTTATCAATAACATGGACAGAAGTAGGTATGGATATATCTACCCAAGTCAGGTCGGACGGAACTTTAGAATACATGTTGTGTATTACAAAACGAGACATAGAGGCTATACCTACAACATAACAAACACAGGAAAATCGTAACAAGTCAAGTATATTAAAGCAACTGCAACAATTATAAGAAGTTGAGTCATCATCAACAAACACTTATAGAATCTCATACATATAACAACTACATTTACATTACCAAAAACAAAAATGGCGCCATCTTCAGTAGCTAAGGTGACACCATTTGGGGACAATACTGCATAAAAATCTCACACTCAAGACTCACGATAACCATTAAAAGTTCAGATTCAATAAAGAAAAGAAACAAAGTTTTTTCAAAACTTCTTCAAAAAATAAAGCAACAACACCACTCATAGTACAAGAAAATAGAGACATAAATTCAAAAAAGATAAGAAACGCTAACCTTGAAGGAACGCAAATCAGAACTGAGCGTTTAAACAGCAAAGACCAAGGTTCTGAAAACCGGACCGGATCGGCCGGTTCAACCAGTTTAACCGCGAACCGGCGATGCAAACGGTCCAGTCCTCCTTTAAAAACCGCAGTAGGAAGAACCATTGGAAAACCGGTGAACCGGCCAGTACCGGTGACCGGTCGGTTCAGCTAAACGACGCCGTTTTTATTGTTTTAAAAAATATATTTTAAAAATGCAACCCGACCCGACCCGTTCGTGGAGCACCCCACCCCCTTCTTCCCCCGACCCCCATTCATTCATGATTTATCTCACTATCTCAGTCTCACAGTGAGTGAACCCTAGCCACCCTCTGAAGTCTGAACCCTAGCCGCCCAGTCGCCCTCCATCGTTGCTGCGGTCTCAGGTTGTCAGCGCCACCGCCGTCGCCTGGTCCTCAGCCCAATAGCCCTCTATCGTCGCCTGGTTCCCTGCCCAGTAGCCCTCCATCTCCATCGTCTTCATCTTCTCAACACCAGTAGCCATCTCATCGTCTTCATCGTCGCGTGGTCCTCAACACCAGTAGCCTTCCATCGACCCCAGGTGAGTGACTCGTCCTCTGCTCATCTTCTTTGTTCTTCGCCTCTGCTCATCTTCTTTAGTATAAGAAACATGAAGTTGATACTCTGTGAACTTCCTCTGTGAACTTAGATTTCTGTTCTTTTTTCTGTGAACTTCCTCTGTGAACTTCGATTTCTATTCAATTTCTGTGAACTTCTTCTGTGAACTTCCTTTGCTCATCTTCTTCGTTCTTCGTTCCTCTGCTTTAGGTTAAGAACATGGTTAATTTTTATGCTGTTAATTTTTATTGTTAATTTTCATTGTGTTGTGGTTGTTTTTAATTTCATTGTGTTGTAGGTGTTATTAATTTCAGTTATGAAAAATAGTATTAATCAAGAAGCAACTAATGGTGTCAAAAATAATTCAAGGGGTCAAAAATCTTCAGAAACAATTTCACTGATGGTGTTTGCAAGTACCAGGTGAAAACTCTTCAGACTACCCCTACTTTTGTTGAGGAAGTTCAAGAAAATAAAGCTGTGGATCTATGACCGAAGATGAAGGAAGAAGCTGAACTTGATGTAAATGAGGAACCTATTCTGAATAGTTACTACCAATCCTCAATTCTGTCTCATGATTCATTGAAATCTGCTTTGGCCAATTACCTTGCTAATAGATTAAGCAGTGCAAGCCTTCTAAGTAACACACTCTTTGATCTTTTTTTTGGGATCTTGAAATCTAACCAAGAAATCATGGATTCTGTGAAGGATGATCTCAAAGCAGTTAAGGAAAGAGACCCTGCTTGCATAAGTCATGTGCATTGCTTCTTGAACTTCAAAGGCTTCTTAGCATGCCAATCTCATAGAGTTGCTCATAAGCTATGGCTTCAAGGAAGACAAGTCTTGGCAGTTATGATCCAGAACCGAGTTTCTGAGGTTTTTGCGGTTCGTATTCATCCCGGTGCTAAGATTGGAAGCGGAATTCTGCTTGATCATGTAACTGGATTAGTGGTTGGTGAAATTGCAGTGATTGGTAACAATGTGTCAATTTTGCATAGTGTGACTTTGGGTGGAATTGGTAAAGCTTCTGGTGATAGGCATCCAAAGATTGGTGATGGGGTTTTGATTGGTGCAGGGACTTGTATTTTGAGGAACATTAAAGTTGGTGAATGTGCTAAGATTGGTGTTGGTTCTGTGGTGATTAAGGATGTTCCTCCTAGGACTACTGTTATTAGTGATTTTGTTATGCTGTTGTTTTGAATTAATTTAGGGGTGATTATTTGTTATGCTACTGTTTTGAATTAATTTAGGAGTGATTAATGATTATTTCTAGTTGTATTGTTGCTGTTTGCACCATTACTCTTTTCACTATTTAACTTTGTATTTTGATAAGATCATAGTTGACATTTCATATGTTTTAAATTTGGAAGATATTTAAGATTTATATTAGACTATAATTATATTTTATGATGTTTATATATAATTTATTTATTATTTTATTCTGAAACGATTTTCCGTTTGAACCATCGGTTGAACCGGCTGGACCAATGAACCAATGAACTAATAGCTAGAACGGTTTGATGATCGGTCCGATTTTCTGAACCTTGGCAAAGACATGAACGTTCCACCCCATGAGCGTAGACAAAATCCTTTCTCTTTAAGATGAAGAAATTTTTTAAAGAAAGAAAATGGACAAACATTTCATAAGAGGAAGCTAAAAAGGAGAAAGAGAAAGAATTTAGGTATATAAGACACAAGAGATAAAAGGGTAAATCCACATGACCTCATGAATGATAGGTGCGGTTCCCAAAGTAACCGCAAAAGTAACGTGCGTCGTATTATAAAGGGACGCAGTATTTCAAAATTTTTCGAAAACACGTTGAGTATTCGACTTACTAAAGACGGTATATCCGATGTGAGAAGCTAAATCTACAAATGCTCGAATTCGATCTTATAAAAGTCTGAAATTAAACAAAAGCACTGTTCATAACTTGGTCCAAATTAAAGTCAAGCCCAAAAGAAATAAAATCCCACCCAATGAAGGTGGCCTTATCTACTCCTACCTAATCTTATAGAGGTCAGGCGCGACGACGGCAGTTCAACTTTACTTATTTGAATAAGTAACTAACTTTTAAGATATCTTTTACCCATATAGAAGGGAGATCTAAACAACTTTTCTAAAAAAGAGAAACGGTCATCCACCATTTAAAGTAAAACTACTTTAAAAGGTAATTATATTTTTTACTATAAATACACTGTCATATTCAAGTATATTCAGAGTTCAATATAAATAAGACGATGTTAAAAGAAAGAATCTAAACCTCACCTCTAAATCCAAATACAACCTAATTTTAGGTAACCCTTGAAACATTATTGTTGTTTATTAAGTTACATTTCTACATGTTTTTACTAGGTTTGAGCCTTTGCCTTGAGGAGAGATCGATCATCGTGTGAAAGTGAAATGAAGCTACACTATATATATGTTATTGTGCCCAACTTAGTAGAACAATGCACGTCATCATCCTATATATCTATAACCTACGATTCATTAATATAGCTTTCGGTTCGATGCCAGAAAAGTTTCCTATGGAAGTAAGATGTTAGGTCAAGCATTCAAAGCGCACTGAATATTGTGTCGATCAACAGTACTAAAATTTAAGTGATGATACTATATCGAACATAGAGATTTTGTCATTATATATATTGTTTATTAAATGTTGTATAAATAATAATGCGAATCCTTCGTGATTGTTGGTTCTGATTTGGTGTTTAGGGTTTAGTTCCATCCTCTACCTATTTTTATATTTTGTTTTTTCCCCCAAGGACCTAGCTCTGGTCCCCAAGTAGCTCAAAAGTAGTGTCTAGTGTCATGTGATGGATCTGCGTAGCTTAAGAGATGCATGACACCAAGCAATCATGGATATATGTCGTCGTGGTGGAAAGCGGTGCCATTAACCTAACATGAATCTTGTTGCCAAAACGCAAAACAAGAAACAACTTCTATCCCATTCTTCTAATAAGTCTCATCGTTTCAGTAACATTTAAAAGTTTTTCTATCATTCATGGATACCTCGTTCTGGTAGGTGAACATAGATTCCGATCCCTCATCTCGTCAAACAGTATTACGATTATTGCGGAATAGTAAAAAAAATATATCATGTTAATTTTTATGATGGTAATTGCTGCCAAAAATTAATTTTTACTTAAAAAATATAAAAATAAATCATTTTTAAATATTTAAAATTTATTATAAAAATAAATTAAATAAAAATTAAACATTAAATAATAAATATCATAAAAATTATTTATTATATTTTTTAAGTATTTTCAAAATTCTATAATTACTGTAACCATAATTAGCATAGTATTTAACGTATCGATAACGTTAGAAAAAAAATAATAAAATATTTTATTTAATATTCATTAATTATCATAATAATTAATAAATATTAAATAAAGTAAAATTAATTTTTTTATCAAATATTTCCCTTAAATATATATTTCAAGAAGAGCGTTAGGAGCATTAATTTTTGTGATTTGTAGCCATCAAATAATTATCAATGATTTTTTTAATGGTATGAGATTTTATCCAATAATATAATATTACTTATTTTTCTTTAATTAATTACATGCTAGCCAAAATTTAATAAAATTGCTGTCGTCGTTAGACTTTTCCATATTTCAATGTTTTCCCATAAATATGTAAAACTTGTTTATTTGGAGTTTCTTAACTAACTAATATGGTGCTGGGTTGTCGGCTGCTGAGCATAAAATAAAGGAAGGAATTTTGGTGAGATGGAAGAAATATTAGTTAAGCATGTCAGAAATATTAACGGCCACCCAATTCATATGAATAAATTGGACAGCAAGTAGTAGTGAAAAGAGAGAGAGATGGAAGAACACACATGCAGCAGTGAGTTTGCAGGTGTTAATATAATTTCAACCTCATGCTTCCTAATCGGCTTGTTGGTGACGCTGAAGCACTTAATCTCCCTTTCCAAATGGATCTTCGCCACCTTTCTCAGATCCCAAATAGACCTAATCAGAACATACGGTTCCTGGGCCATGGTCACCGGAGCAACCGACGGAATCGGAAAAGCCATGGCTCACCGCTTAGCACACCGAGGACTCAACATCATCCTCGTCAGCAGATCCTCCAAGAGGCTCCAAACCGTCGCAACTGAACTCCAAGCACGCCACCCTCACATCCTCGTCAAGGCCATCCAGATGGACTTCTCCGGCGACATAGCGGAGGGTCTCCGGCAAATAGCGGCGGCCACACGCGAATTGGACCTCGGGATACTGATCAACAACGTGGGGATCACGTACCCTGGGGCTATGTTCTTTGACCAAGTGGAAGAGAAGGTGTGGAGGAAGATCTTAAAGGTGAATGTGGAAGGAACGACGAGGGTGACGAGAGCGGTGGTGGCCGGAATGATGGAGCGGAGAAGGGGTGCAATTATCAACATTGGATCTGGTGCTTCCGTCGTCATTCCTTCGCATCCTCTCTATTCCATCTATGCTGCTTCAAAGGCGTAAGCTTTTCTCTCTACTTATTTTTTAATTAATTATTATTTAAATACAAAAATATTTTTATATCAATAATTATCTAATATTTAATATATTAATATATGTTAAACTATTTTAGTTTATACGATAATTATTTTACATGAACTAATTTTTAGTTAATTTTTTTTACTAAAAGTGTTAGTCTTTTAATATTTTTCGAATAATTTTTTATACTGCAAAACAAAATAATACATAAATTATTAATAAAAAATTATTTGTGACATATGTAAGGTCTTGTATTTTAAACTGGTAAAATTTAATAATTCAAATATTGTTTAACATGTAAAGTCAGAAAACAATTACCCTATCTCTATGGAAATTCACCGAAAGATAAATGTTATAAGGTGACATTTCATTTTCAAACTCACTTTTAATTTGAGTCTTATTTTAAGTGAAACTTTTATTGAGAAATGGTATAGGATGAATACTAAATTTTACATTTTAAATTTTAAATTTAAAAAATATTAGTTAATATTAATAAAAAGTATTGATTTTTATCATTTTTATTTATTATACTTTATGTTAATTGATTGTACATTAAAAATATAATTTTATTATGTATGAATAATTTTAAGAGTAAATTTTTTTATAGTGTTGAACTAATTAAAAGGATAAAATCCAAAAAGAATATTTGAAGGAATTGAAATTTTTTTAAGTGGGAACTAAATTAGTGGGAGCAGACTAGTTGAATTTAAAATATAAAGAATGTCGTCTAGTTAAAAATGAACTAAACTAGATGTTCTTTCACTGATGTCACATGTCATATGTATCTTTTTGTTCAAACACCTCTTTATTACGGATACCTAGAGTAGAACTACTACCTTAACTTGTGGAGATTAACTTTTTTTTTATACTCATTTTTAGTTAAAAAGACTTAAAATAATAGGAACACCAAAAAATACCTTCTCTCAACTACTCTATTTAATAACAAGTTTTTGAATAAAAAAAAGTAGGCTGAATATGATATTGTAATCATTAGACAATATACTCCCCTTCAAAATGGTTTGAGGCACTTTGAGATTATAAAAAAAAAACTTCGATTTATTTCTCTCAAAAATTTTTTTTTTCTGAAACTTGAGATATCATCTCTATTTTTTGCTCTCCTCTAATTTTTGTTATTGTTCTTTATTTTGCATGTTCATCAAATTTAAATAAGAGAATTCATAAAATTAACATTCTATTACACCCGACAACAAATGTTAATTAACTTTTACCTACAATAAAAAGATTTATTCATCTTCTTGTGACATTAGTAAATATCTCAACACTTATTTTTTATTATTATTTCTCATCTCTAATTTTTATGTTATTTATTTGTCATTAATAAAAATATTTTTTCACAAATTTACCTATGCTTAATTTCTCATCTTAATATTTCTTTATTTAATCTATTTTCATAATACTACGTACTAATCATCAACAAAAAGAATTATTATTTTATTACAACTCTCTGTATTAAATCAATTAACAACTTGACCATAAAGAAGTGACAATGAAATTGGACATATATATTGGGATGACAAGCCAGTGAATTTAATTTTAATTTATTGTTATAAATTATGATTTTTGAAAGGTGAAAACTAAGGTGTAATCGACTTTATGTAAAGTTGATAACTAAGAGCCATTAGATGAAAATTTAGTCAAATCAGTCAAATCATCAAACGGCTCTTAATTATTAATTTCACGTGAAGTCGACTGCACTTAAGTTTCCACTTTTTTTTAAATATGTATTTTGATCTCTCTTTTTTTTTTTTTTTCCCTCCCCGTGCATGCATCTTTAAAATAAGGGTTATGCTAGGTATGGGATCATAATAAATGCTATTTTTGAAATATTTATTATGATATAAAATCACGACCTAAACATGCAGTTACGTGGATCAGCTATCAAGATCTCTGCACGTCGAGTATAAACAGTATGGGATTCACGTCCAGTGTCAGGTACCTACATCACACACACTTCATTTTCTTTCTTTTTTCGATGAAATTTGATAAACTATTTTCTCTGCTTATTTTTAGTTTTTCCATATCATGATGATAACAATTTTCTAGAATGCTTTGGCATAGGTTACTCTTCTTAATAGAAATTAAATAAATGATGGTGATGAATGAAGGTACCACTGTATGTAGCAACGAAGATGGTATCAAAGGTAGCATGCATAGAGAAAGATTCACTTTTCATTCCAACACCAGAGGCTTATGCAAAAGCGGCCATGCGTAAAATTGGACATGGGCCAAGGTGCACTCCTTATTGGGCTCACTCTGTTCAGTGGTTCTTTGCAGGCTTAGCCCCGGACCCACTTCTCGATTCTTGGCGCTTTTCTATCGCAATGCGCCGCTGGAAAGGAATCCAATAATCATACCTCAGTTAATCCTATATATTAGGGAAATTATTTGACAAATATTACAAACTTCAAAGTGTATTCTACATCTTACTTATATGGCGCATAATACCTATTTGTATGGGGCTCCATGAAAGAGATACTTCATACTTATCATAAGTGATCATAGTGTTGGTAAAAAATAATTGAATTCGAAGAAGAAGATTATTCGAATTATTAAGTAAGTTTTTAGAAAAGGAATTAGTGTTGAAAAAGATGTATTTGGAGGCATTAAGTAAGAGTTCGATTAGCTCAGTAAATCGAGGAGTTATTTGAGTTAAGAAGATCGAAGATTCTTAAAATTAAAGGTTATTTTACAGTCATTACATGATCATGCAAAAGAGCGGGAACGGTTATTTGTGTTTACATACATGGGATTTTCATTTCAAATTGATCTGTTAAGAAAATTGCTATAAATACTAGAAGGCTCGAAGTCATAAATGTTGAAACTTTGCTTGAGAAATTATTCACGCACACTCACATCCCAGTAAATTTCTGAGTCAACTTCGAGTTCATTTTTTGTAGAGTTCCTTTCACTTGTTTTTTACTTTTCATTTACATTTTCTGCAAATTTTACTTTTCTAATAAATTTATCTTTCAAGCAACATTTAATTTCCTTGTTCAATTTATATTTTTCAGTACTTTAATTTTTGAAATTCGAAATCCTTTGATCTAATCGAAGGCATTTTATTATTTTATTTTGATTCAATGCAACTATTTTAATTCCAATCAATTTTATTTTCAAAATCTTTACTTTTATTATCTTTTCAGCTTTGTTTTCAAATATTGTCTAATTCAAAAAATTTTGATACACTTTTATAAAATTAGTACTCATAAAAAAAGAGTTAATTTCACTCTTAAATTATTAGAATCAAACCACTGTCAATTTAGTAAAAATCGACCAAACACATAATAATATGAACCAAATAAAAATAAAAGAATGATTCACATGTGATCGATGTCAGGCCTAATCAGCCATCAGTTTTTTCTATTCAAATTAAGTGTGGGTGAAACTGTGTTTGACTGTTTGGTAATCATAAATAAGTATTCCTCAATCGACAAATGTCCTAGGCAGTAAAACAGATGTTTTGATAGGGTATGGCAAACTAACCTGTTAGATCAACTTGATTTTTTTTTTTCCAATTTTTATACTTATTTTATTTTTCTATTTTTGTTTTATTTTGCTCTCCTATGGTTCTAGTCTGTTTGACTTAACTTGTCTTCTAAAACAAATATAGTTCTTTTTTCAAAACATGAAATTCTGTTTTTTATTTGTGTTTTAAATTTTTTATTCCAAACTTTTTTAAATTAAAAATAGTTTAATTATTCTATTGGCTCTTATAATTTCACCAAATTTTTAATTAGGTCTCTATATTTTTTTCTTTTTAATTAGATCTCTATATTGCTTTTAATTTTATAATTAAATCATTTTTGATACAAAAATATTAAAATTAACAGAATATTTTTTTTAAAATAATTATGTTTTTAATTATAAATACTTTCAATTTATAAAAAAATATTCAGTTAATTCTAATATTTTTTACAAATATTTTTCACATACAAGTCATTTTTTGATACAAGACCGTACAAGTCTCTTTAACCTAATTCACCTCACACGCCACTATTTAACTAACTTTTCAATCAACGAACGAATATATATATATCTGTCTTTTTTGAAAGGATTTTATTTCCGTTTTCGAATTTTCTCAGCGTTTTCGATCTACGTTCTCTTCTATCTCTGCGTTTTCTATGTTTCTCTTCGTTCGTTCTCTGCGTTTTCTTTTTTCGTCTTTCGCGATTTCTTTCGTTCTCTACATTTTTTAAATCAAGCTCTAAAATCATTTTTGAATAGTTATCTCATTGTTGAAGATAATAAATTATTCAAGTTCAGATTGTCAATTGAATCAAAGCAAAGTGGATTATTATTTTGAATCTAATCAAGTGGTTGAGATTTGGTTCGATTTTAGTTAATGTATTTGTTAGTACTTTATAATTATGTAGGTGAATAATGTTATTTTTGTTTGTGAAAATTGTTGTCCATCGTTAATGGTTTGAAGTGAATGCAATGTAAGAGTTCTGCATTAAAGAAAATATTTTTGTGTATTTAATTTGCAGCAAATTTAGGTGTAAAACTATAAAACTAAGATATTCATGTGTATTGTTTAAGAATTTTCGGTGTATGTGTACTAATAAGTTCGGCATAATTCAAAACTCTTCTTCTTCTTCTTGTTTTACCTTCTGAAGTTTTACCTTCTCAAGTTTTTTCTTGTTTTAATCTCTTAACAAGAATAAAAACAAAAAAAAAATCAAACAAAGAAGAAGAAAAAACACATAATGCTATAAAATTACTTGAAAGATGATGAACCTACATTCATTAAACTAAAAGAAGAAAGAAATACGAAGAAAAATAAGAAAAAATGTAGCATTAAATAAAATATTTTTGTGAATTTGTAGTAAATTTCAGTATAAAACTAAGATATTTATGTGTATTGTTTAAGAATTTTCAGTGTATGTGTACTAATAAGTTCGGCATAATTCAAAACTCTTCTCCCTACTCATCATCTTCTGTTGCTTCTTCTTCTTCTTCTTCTTCTTCTTCTTCTTTATCTTTTTCTTCTTGTTTTACCTTTTCAAGTTTTACCTTCTCAAGTTTTTTCTTGTTTTAATCTCTTAACAAGAATAAAAACAAAAAAAATCAAACAAAGAAGAAGAAAAAACACATAATGCTATAAAATTACTTGAAAGATGATGAACCTACATTCATTAAACTAAAAGAAGAAAGAAATACGAAGAAAAATAAGAAAAAAATGTAGCATTAAATAAAATATTTTTGTGAATTTGTAGTAAATTTCAGTATAAAACTAAGATATTTATGTGTATTGTTTAAGAATTTTTGGTGTTTTTATACTGATAAATTCTACATAATTCAAAACTCTTCATCTTCTTCATCTTCATCTTCTGCTACTTCTTCTTTTTTTTTTCATCATCATCATCGCCATCTTCTTCTTTTTTTTCTTATTCATCTTTTTCTTCTTGTTTTTCCTTCTCAAGTTTCTTCTTATTTTACTCTCTTAACAAGAATAAAAAAATAAAGAAAAAGAAGAAACACATAATGTTGCAAAATTACTTAAAAGAGAATGATCTTATATTCATTCAACTAAAAGAAAGAAAGAAATAAGGAAAAAAAGAAGCAGAAAAAATACAGCATTAAAAGAAACGTTTTTGTGTATTTGCAGCAAATTTCGGTGTAAAACAAAGATATTTATGTGTATTGTTTAAGAATTTTTAGTGTTTTTATACTGATAAGTTCTGTATAATTCAAAACTATTTCTCTTTCTCCTCCTCATCTTCTGCTGCTTTTTCTTTTTTCATCATCATCACCATCTTCTTCTTCTTTTTCTTTTCTTATTCATCTTTTCCTTCTTATTTTACCTTCTCAAGTTTCTTCTTATTTTACTCTCTTAACAAGAATAAAAATAAAAAAATTAAACAAAAAAGAAGAAGAAACACGTAATAATATTGCAAAATTACTTAGAAAAAAATATTTTTGTGTATTTATAGTAAATTTTGGTGTAAAACAAAGATATTTATGTGTATTGTTTAAAATTTTTTTGGTATTTTTGTACTGATAAGTTCTGGATAATTCAAAACTCTTCTTCTTCTTCTTCCTTCTCATCTTCTTATTTCAATTTCTCATCATTCTTTTCGAATTCAGTTTCAAAACTTCCTTCACTTTTCGCAACGATTTTGAGAGATTTTTATCCTTATTTAAATTTTGAGTGTTACGGTTTTGATTGAGGGAGAAGAACCGTTTGTCATGATGATTTTTGCACTATTCAAGAGTTTGAAAAATGCGTGATTACATACAATCTAAATTGAGGGTTGTTTTTGTTGGATTTGAGCCAACTTGTATGTTGAAAAGACTTGTATATATAGCAGGTCTCTATTTTTTATATTAAAAAGAACTTAATTATAAAATTAAAAGCGGTGTAGAGACTTAATTAAAAAAAATATAATGATTTAAGTACAAATTTAGTAGGTCTCTATTATTTTTTTTTTATATTTTTTAACAGCAATTTAAGAATGGATATATATGCCTTATTAATGTGGAGAATTTAAAAATATATATTATAATTTGATTATTTTTATTTGAATTTAAATAATATTTAAAATTTTACTTATTTTTTTTAATTAATTTTACTATTTAGAAAAGGTTAAATGAATTAGTTTAAGTTTAAGAGACTAACATAAAACATGAGGAACTAATATTTTAGACCTATTTTACCGACTCATCCATTTTTTAAACACGCCTCGCCCTGATTTAAATTTGCCAGTCTTGGCCCTTCTGATATGAAGTGGGTCAGCCAATTGCATATTGGAATGGGTGGAATAATTGATCGAAAATGACCTGTAAATAAATTAAAGGGAAAATGATAAAAAAGTTTTTGATATTTTAGTTTGTAGATATTTTAATTTGTGAGAATTTAAAAATATATTTAAATTTTTTATTTTTTTAAAATTTAGACACATTAATTTCTATTGTTTTGAGTTTGTCAAATCCAATAAAAAAATAAAACGTAACTCTTATTATACTTACTTGATCCATATAGATATCTATGTAGGCAAATTTTTAAAATAAAACAAATTAGATACAAAAATTAATGTATCCAAATTTAAAAAATAAATAAATTAAATATATTTTAAAATTCTTAAAAATTTAAATATTTATTAACTAAAAAGTCAAAAATTAATTTATCATTTTCTCTAAATTAAATCATTCATCATCACATGCATGGTTAGTTGGGAGTTGGGACTGACATTTATGCATTGTTGATAATAAAAAAGAAGAGGTAATGACCAAATCAGTACCCGGAAGATTCAAACCCTGACATTTTGGTATTTCACTATTGTTATTGACAAAATGGTCCTTAAAAGATTTTAAAATTTGACAAGCGTATCCACGAGTTCACCGGAACACATTTCCGGCAAGCACAGTGCTGACATGGCCACTGCGTTTTGATGACATGGCAAATACCCCCCCTCCCCAAACCCTAATTCTTCTCCTTCTCCTTTTCCCTCCCCAACGCACTCCCCCCCCCCCTTCCCCTTCCTGAATGCATTCTCCCCCTTCCCCAACCCTAATCCTTCCCTCCCCCTCTCTAACCCTAATTCTTCTCCTTCTCCTTCCCCCCTCCCCAACGCACTCCCCCCTTCCCCTTCCTGAATGCATTCTCCCCCTTCCCCAACCCTAATCCTTCCCTCCCCCTCTCTAACCCTAATTCTTCTCCTTCTCCTTCCCCCCTCCCCAACGCACTCCCCCCCATCTCCAACGCACTTCCCCCTCCCCCTCCCCCTCAGTCCAAAATTCCCCTTTCTAAACCCTAATCCCCTTCCCTTGCCTCTTTGAATTCTAATCCCCTTCTCAACACAGTGTCTCACACTCTCAGCTCACTCTCCTTCAAAACAGCAGTAAAGCTCAACCTTCTCAGTCTTACAGAGCCAGTGTCATCGACACCGCACTGTCGCCATCTCGTTGTCAGGTCTTCTGCGTCCGCCAGTGTCTCCTTTCGTAGCATTGCATTGTCTGCACGCCTTCACCGCTGTTACCTTCACTGCTTGTATCTGCTTGCTGCTAGCCCCCAGTCGTTGCCATGCCTCCTCTGTCTGGGTTTCATCTTGGCTCTATCGTGTCCTGCCCCATCTGTGTCTGGTGTTCTTCTTCTATTCTTGCTTTGGTGGTGTCTGTATTAATTTTTATTTTATTTTATTTTATTTTATTTTGATTATTGTATATGAATTTGTTTCTGAGTTTTATTGTGATTAATCTTTTTGAATGATAATTTAACCTGAAAATTTGGGACAATTCATGATTTGGGGCAACTCTGTTGATGTTGAGGTTGTTGTTGCTGTGAATGGTGGTGTTGAGGGAGGGAGAGGGAAGTGTGCGTTGGGGAAGGGGGAGTGGTGGAGAGAGAGAGAGAGAGAGCGGTGAAGGTTGTTGTTGCTGTTGATGTTAAAGTTGTTGTTGAGGGAGGAAGAAAAAGTGTACGTTGGGGAGGGGCTTGTGATGCGGCGGGGACTGCGATTAGGGAGAAGTGTGCATTGGGGATGGGGGCTGCGACAGGGAGGGAGAGGGAAGGGGAGGGAGTGTGCGTTGGGGAGGGAACTTTGGGGGTGGTTTGCCAAGTCACCAAAACACGGTGGCCACATCAGCACTGTGCTTGCCGGAAATGTGCTCCGGTAAACTCGTGGGTACGCTTGTCAAATTTTAAAACCTTTTAAGGACCATTTTGTCAATAACAATAGTGAGATACCAAAATGTCAGCGTTTGAATCTTTCGGGTACTGATTTGGTCATTACCTCTAAAAAAGAACAATCTATAACTAATAGGATAGCTAGCCCATTTGAAAAAATACAAAAACTACCAAATGACAAATTATACTCTCTTCTGCTACTATCATTATACTTTATTTATTTAAATATTTTTAAAAAGTAGAACCCACAACATATGTAGTTCATTTTTATAAAGGATTTGTATTTTCTTACACTTTACTTCTCATCCATAATGCATTAAATGAGATGAATATAATTGATGAAATAAAAGAGTGAACTTAAGACCATCTTTAGTAGAGAATTCATTCTAGTTTCTGTTTATGGTCCGTCTGTCATAAAAAGTAACTCCACATCAGCTTTTGCGTTATAAACAGTAAATAGGAACTCAAAGCATCTCTCTTCTTCATTAGGAGGAACTAATTTTAGTTCCTGTTGTGGTCCTACTTAATTAATTAAAATACTTGAAATTAATATAATTAATTTTTTTAATAATGTAATTTAAATATTTAAATTTAAAAATAATTCACTATTAAAAGATATTAATATTAAATAAATTTATATATAACAATAATACACAATATATAATTCGAGATTACACTAATTTGTAAAATTACTTAATACAAAAAAAACATAATTAAATTCTATAGTTGACGACAAGCATTGAGGAAAATTTTGTAAGTAATTGAAAAAAAAGTTGAGTTGGTTTGGATCCATTTTTTCGAACAAAAAATAATAATAGTTCCTAACAGAGGACAGAAAACATGACTGATAAGTGTGATAACCTCTTAACACTAATTAGTGTGTGTTTAGACTTTAGATACTGCACTTGCCTCCTGTCAGATTAACATAAATATTATTGTTGTTCATTAAGTTACATTTCTAGATTTTACTATATATAGATGAGCCTTTAATTTGCCTTGACGAGAGATCAAATGTGGAAGTGAATTGAAGCTGCACCATAAATGTTAAATGTTATTGTGCTCAACTTGTTATTAGAACAATGTACGTCGTCCTATAGCCTGCAATTCATTATTAAGTTTCCTATGGAAGTAACGGAAATGTATGTTGAACACGGAGATTTTGTTAATAATCAAATTTTTTATTTATTAGATGTGTATATAATAATAATAATAATAATAATAATAATAATAATAATAATAATAGAAAAAGTATAGGATACTAATATACTATCTATCAACTTATTATTAACAATAATTAATTATTATATTTTAAATATATATATAAAGAGACACATCCAGAAAATACATTTATAAAGACATTTTCATTAGACACAGTCATAAAAAAAATATTTTTATTAGAGACATCCACAAAGACACTTCTATTAAATACTGTTATAAATTAGAGTTGGCAGAAGTTGACAGAAATACTGTTAGTAACGTAGCGGGATTGATAATAATAATATGTGTTGAGATTAGTTTTGATGATAAATACTTTAAACTCAAACTAACAAATCTTAAATTTAATTATTCTTAGGTTTGTTTTATATATGATGGATTTAAAAAAAATAATTTGTCAAAATAATAAGAAATGATTGGAAGGACTAAATAATAAGTTGACATATTCTTTTAATTCTATAAAATTAACATTTGTCAAAATTTTAGCCAATTTATTAATGTTTGTTTCTCTCTTCTTATTATTAAATTTTTATTCCGATTTTACTCATAACTAGTTAATTATTACAATATTATTAGATCATTAATTTAATAAAATATTTTGGAATAATAATATTCATTATTTTTATATAATTAGTTTTAAATTTTTAATTTGTCCCAAAGGTATAAAAGAAGAATAAAGTAATAATCTCACAAATGTAAAAAAAAAAAAAAAATCAACGTAAACATAATAACAAAGCAAAGCCACATATCTATTGCACCAATAATTATCCTAAAAATAAAATTATGCAAATATACAAATTTTCATCATCATGTCCACTTTAATGTTTTAATAATCTAGATAATTTGTGTTTCAAATGATTTTTATGGTTGTTTTACTAGTGGTAACTGAGTTTATCGCAGTATGAATTTTTTTTTAATTTTATAGGTTTACAAAATAATAAGTCATTATTCTGTATTTGTAAATTCAAAAAAAAAAAAAAAACTAGCATTTTTTTTCGTAATAACATTACGGGAATATAAATTTTTTAAAATTATGTCGATTCTAATATTATAGATTATGACACAAAAAAATTATAGCATTAAACTATTTTTATAAAATAGTCGTAAGGGACAAAAGTCCCCTCAGCTAAGAAGGCCAGAGTCTCTGTAAATAAAAAAAATTAAATAATAAATTTTTTAGTTATTATTTTTATATGAAAGAGTTTAATTTTTTACTAATAATTAATTTTAACATTCGTTATCTAAAATTTGAAAAAATTTAACGTATATACTTTTATATTTAATTAGGTGTTAAGTCTTTTGCACAAATAGAATTAATTAATTTTTATGCTTGTTATTTAAAAATAATAATATTTTCTCTCTCTCTCTCTCTATATATATATATATTATATAATTTTATATTAATAGTTATAAAATTAAATCATTTTTTTTAAATAATTAAATCTTAATTCTAACTTTTAATCAAAATATTAGTATTTCTCTATGCTAAATTATATATAATAAATATTTGAAGAAAAAATATAAATATAAATTAAAAAGAAAAGCAGTAAAAATTTAAAATTAAATAAAAAATATGTAGATAATAATATTTTTTATTTAAATTATATTATATTGTTAATTTTATTATTTTGTAGAACAGAAAGGTAAAGAAAAATAGAGAATGAGAGAAAAAAAAGAGAAAGATAAAGAAGAAGAATGAGAGAAGAAATTGTTAATTCTAGAAGTTAAAAAAATTTGTATTTTAATTATTATAAAAAAAATCTGGTGACATATTTTAATTTGTCAAATTACTAATATAAAATATAAATTATATATAGAGTGGGAAGGATAGAGAAATAGAAAAAAAAAGAGCTAGATAAGAAAATGTAAGAAGGAGGTTTACTAATTTTAGAGAAAAATATTTTTTCTAAATTTTAATAAGATAATGTCATGTGACGTATTTTAATTATTAAATTAGTTAGTAATATATAAATATAATATATAATATAGCTATATTTTGCAATTAGATAATGCTATGTTGTATATTTTGATTGTCAAATTTGTAATTAGTCATTGATAACGATATATAAGAGAGATAAAGTGAGTGAAGGAATGAGAGAGATAGAAAAAGAAAGAGAGATCGAGGAGGGGAGAATTTTTTAATTTTAGAAAAAAAGATTTGATTTCAACTGCAATGAGAGATTGACATGTAGCATATTTTTGTTATAAAAATATGCAGATAATAATATTTTTATTTAAATTATATTATATTATTAATTTTTTTTTTGTAAAACAGGAAGGTAGAAAAAAAATAGAAAATGAGAATAAAAAGAGAAAAAGATAAAGAATTTAAGAAGAATGAGAGAGGAAGTTTGTTAATTTTAGAAGTTAAGAAAAAAATTTATTTTAATTATAATAAAAAATATCTGGTGACACATTTTGATTTGTCAAATTACTAATATAAAATATAAATTATAAATTATATATAGATATTTTTTCTGAAATAAATAAAAAATATTATTTTCAAAAAAAAATATTTTAACTTTAAATACCAGGATTTTTTTTTTAATTTTATGAAGTAACTTCAATTCGAATGCTCCATAAATAACAATGATAACTATTAACATCATCTCTAGAAACATACAAGAGTACACAGGAATAAGTCTTTTTTTTTAGGAAAAGAATGATTTTTTTTAATTTATAATAGAAAAAATCTTGTTAAATATGGCTTATTTGTGTACCTATATATTTTTAGAGACGATAATAATAGTTGTCATTGCCGCCGACAATGTTAAAAAAGTCATGCTTGTTGTCTGTGTACTCTTATATACTCTTGGAGACGATGATAATAACTTAGAAGTTTGAGTTGCGTCAAAATTGGGTGAAGTTTGCCAGGGTGCGGCGAACTCTATAAAATTATAGAAGTTCACGGGGGATGCGGTGAACTCATCCTAAAAAAACGTATTTCGAAAATTAAAGTTGAAATAATTTGTTTTTGGAAATAATATTTTTTTATTTGTTTCAGAAAAAAAATTCTTATATATAGAGTTGGAAGGATAGAGAGAAATAGGAAAAAAGAGAGAAAGATAGATAAGAGAATGTAAGAAAGAGAATTACTAATTTTGGAAAGAAATATTTTTTTCTAAATTTTAATAAGAGAATGTCATGTGACGCATTTTAGTTATTAAATTAGTTACTAATATATAAATATAATATAAAATATAGCTATATTTGAATTTTAATATTTTAATTTTAATTTTAATTTAATTTAAATATAATTAGAGAATATCATGTTTTATATTTTGATTGTTAAATTTGTAATTATTCATTGATAATGATATATAAAATAGATAAAGTGAGTGAATGAATGAGAGATAGAGAGAGAGGAGGAGAGAATTAAAAAAAAAGAATTGATTTTAATTACAATAAAAAATGATATACGATATATTTTAATTGTAAAATTAATAATATATAATAGATATAGAAAGAGTTTGAGGGAATAAAAATGAATATAATAAAACTAAATAATAAGTGGATAAAAGTTTGATGAGTGGATATAATAAAACTAAATAAGAATAAAAGTGTGATGATAAAAAAAAAGAAGATTTTTTATTTTAATAAATAAAATAAATATAATATTTACTGAAATAAATATTTTTACGAGAATTTATCAATTTAAATTTTTTTGTTATATCTTGTTTACTGTGTAAATGAGATAATTTTTTACGTTATACCGATATTTTAAAAAAAATTAAAATAATAAAAAATATTAATAATATCAATAATCTAAACTTTTGGCATGCAATTAGTACATAAAAATGTTGATAGAAGAGATTAAAATAGATACAATCTCACTACGTTACTAATAGCATTTCTGCCAACTCTGATTTACAACTGTATTTAATGGAAGTGTCTTTGTGAATGTGTCTAATAAAAATATTTTTTTTATGGCGGTGTCTAATGAAAATGTCTTTATAGATGTATTTCCTAGATGTGTCTCTATACATGTGTCTAAAATATAATAATTAATATTATTGATAATAAGTTGGCAGATAGTATATTGATACCTATATTTTTTCAAATTGATATGTTTAATCAAGGGAATTTAAATTGGTAAATTCTCGTAAAAATATTTATTTCGGTAAATATTATATTTATTTTATTTATTAAAATAAAAAATTCAAAAAAAGAATGCATATTAGATATAAAATTTTTTTATAAGCGTCAATTTTATAAAATGGGAAGAATAATTAAACTTATTATTTAGTCTTTCGAGCCTTAATTATTTAGAGAGTGAGCATAATCCTTAATTCACTGTAAGAGAGAGTTAGTGATTATATTTTGATAATATTAAAGAGATAAAATCTAAAATTATTTTATATAATATAATAATCATAATTTTTATATACAATATTTATAATTATATATTTATTATATTTAAAGTCATATAATTATTTTAATAATAACTAATAAATATTAAATAAAATAACTTTAAATTATTTAGATTAATTTTTTATTATTTTTTAAACATTATGTTTTTTTTTTTTTTTGGGTTAGAAAACTCAAAAAGTGAAGGGCCTAACGAGCGCGTCACTAGGCACGACTGATGCATTAATTGATTATACATTATGTTGGCTGGCTGAAGTTATGTTGACATAAAGAGACGCTCGTTATCTTCATTGTTGGTTTTGGTTTGCTAGTCCGTAGTGAATGCAGTAGTAATGAAGGGCCAAACTTATTATTCGGTGGATGCAAAGTTGCAAACCTTCTTAACTGTTTTTAACTTTTTATTTTTTTGAGTTTTCCCCCAGTTGGTCCCCTATTAGCTCAAATAAAGTAGCGTCAAGAGTCATGTGATAGATCTGCGTGGCTCAAGTCATGTTATGGATACCAACATTTTGTATCAATTTTTATTCGATTTTTATATATAGTTCTTTTTTCTGGTGACTATTTATATATATAGTTAATGCTAAAAAATAATATTCTAAATTTATATTATTTATATTATTCAATTTAATATTTATAATTTTATATATATAATATTTATAATGATATATTTATTATATTTAAAAGTATTTAATTATTTTAATAATAATTAAAAATTATAAAATAAAAAATTTTAAACAACTTTAAATTTTTTTAATTGTCACTCAAATTCTTTGTATATATAAGATATTATTATTTTTACAAAAAAAAAAGATATTAATAACCAATTTCATTTTCTGCCATTAATATAACAACTCCATAAACTTCTTATTTAATCCTTATTTTAAAGGTTTAATTACTCTGATAGTTTCTATAGTTTCACAAAACTTTTAATTAGATCTCTATATTTTTTTTAATTGAGTCCTTACACTAAATTTTTTTTAATTGGGTCCTATATTTTTTTTTCTTTTATTTGGGTCCCTAAACCAATTTTTTTTTAGTTGGGTCCCTATAAAATTAAACCAATTACTACCTAGAGGGACCTAATTGAAAAAAAAAATTGGTGCAGGGACTCAATTAAAAGGAAAAAAAAATCTTAATTGAAAATTTCGCAAAACTATAACGACCAATAAAGTAATTAAACCTAATTATTATTCATATATTGTATTATTTTATTTTTGTTATTTAGAAAGAATTTGATTAAAAATGTTTTAGGAATAAATAAGTTTAAAAGTGTGAAAGAAATATTTTTATTGAATTTTTTATATAGAAATATGATTAAAAAGAGAAGGTTCAATTATGCGGATATATCCTATATTCGATCCGATCCGCACTTTTGTGGATCGGATTCGACACTAAAAAGCGCGGATATCATATTTGATCCGATCCAATGGAAATTGTGCGGATCGGATCAAATTTTCGGCCATATCCAATTCGATCCGATCCGCGTACACCCCTATTTAGGACATGTCTTATTGAGATCGGTGTAGTTAACACACATCCTCCATTTGCCATTCTTTTTTTACTAACACCACGCTTGCCAACCAGGCCGGATACTTGACTTCTCTAATAAAGCCTTCCTCTAGCAGAGCTTGCACTTGCTCTTCGACCACTTGAACCCGTTCAGGTACTAGCTTCCTTCTTCTTTGCTGGACAGGTTGGGATCCTGGATGAACAACCAATCTATGTGACATGAGTTTGAGATCTATTCCAGGCATGTCGGAAGCTTTCCAGGCGAAGATATCTGAATTCTATTGCAGGAGCTATACAAGCTTATGCTTCAGATCTTCTACTAAAATGGCTCCTATGTTGGTGTTCTTCCCAATCTCTTTCCCGATCTGAACCTCTTCGGCATTTCCTCCAGATTGTGGAAGTAATTCTTCTTTAACTCGGACTCTCTCGAGCTCAATGGTATTGACTTCTTTGCCTTTACCTCTTATGTTCAGGCTTTCATTGTAACACTTTCTCGCCAATTTCTTATCTCCTCTTATGGTAGAAATCCCTTCCGATATTGGAAACTTCATCCAAAGATGGGGGGTAGAAACCACTGCTCCAAACTGATTTAGGGATGTTCTGCCTATCAGGGCATTGTAGGCAGATGCTACATTGACGACAACGAAGTCGATGTTTAGAGTCTTGGATTTTGTCCCTTACCAAAAGTTGTATGTAGGGGCATGAAGTCCAGTGACTTGATGGGAGTGTCCCCTAGTCCGAAGAGAGTGTCAGGGTAGGCCCTTAGCTCCTTCTCGTTCAATCTCGACTTGTCAAATATTGGTTTGAACAAGATGTCAGCTGAGCTCCCTTGATCCACCAGAGTTCTATGCAGATGAGCGTTGGCGAGAATCATAGTGATTACTACCAGTCGTCGTGCCCGGACACAATACCTTGCCCGTCCTCCTTGGTAAAAAAAAATAGTTGGAAGGTCGGCCCCTTCATTCCCGATTTGGTAGACTTCCTTCAAATGCTTTTTTCGAGATGATTTGGTTAACCCTCCGCCTGCAAATCCTCCCGTTATCATATGGACATGTCGTTCTGGGGTCTGCGAAGGCGAACTTCTTCGTCCGTGACCTTCATCATCTCTTTTTCTTTTTCCACGATTGTCCGACCTTTCCATGAGATATATGTCTAGCCGACCTTCCCTGGCTAGCTTTTCTATCACATTTTTTAGGTTGTAGCAATCATTAGTGAAGTGTCCATACAACTTGTGATATTCACAGTATTCATTACGGTTTTCCCCCTTTTTGTTCTTAATAGGTCGTGGGGGAGGAAGCTTTTCAGTATGACAAATTTCGCTGTAGACGTCGACTAGGGAAACTTGTAAAGGAGTGTGTAGGAGTGGTATCTTTTGGGCCTCTCGGGCCCGACTTCTTCCTTTTTCTTGGGTTCTTTCTCCTTTTCTTTTGATTGGTGAGGGTGCCCCAGCCGCCAACTTGGTTCTCGTAACCTGGTGTTCTCTTTCATGTTGATGTACTTCTCAGCTCGCTCTTGTACATCACTCAAAGAAGTCGGGTGTCTCTTTGAGATGGACTGGGAGAAGGATCCTTTTCGGAGTCCATTGATGAGACCTATTCTTACTACCTCAGTGGGCAGGTCTTGAATTTCTAAGCACTCCTTATTAAATACTTCCATGTAGTCTCTCAGAGGTTCTCCGACCTCCTATTTGATTCCTAAGAGGCTAGGGACATGCTTGACCTTGTCTTTCTGAATTGAAAATCGCGTAAGAAACTTGCGCGAGAGGTCGTTGAAACTGGTCACCGACCTGGTGGGAGGCCATCAAACCACTTCATGGCTGCCTTTGTTAAAGTTGTCAGAAAAACCTTACAGCGAGTGGCGTCCGACGCGTCGGCTAATTAGTATATCCGACTTTTGAAATTGCTGAGGTGATGCTTCGGGTCAGTCATCCCGTCATACAGGTCCATGTCAGGGGCTCAGGGATTTTAAAGTTTATGGAAACTTTAGCCCTCATGATATCCTCAATGAATGGGTCTTCTTCTCCCAATGGGGTGTCTTCTCGATTTTTGTGGGAATCCTTATTTCGGAGGTTGGATTCCAGCCTCCAAAGCTTTTCTTCAAGCTCTCTTCGTCGCTCGATCTTTCTCCTTAGGCTTCGCTCCGCCTCATGCTGACGTTACAGCTCCTGTTTTAGTTGTTCAAGTCGACCTTGGTGGCCATGTAATAGTTCCATTAAGTTAGTAGAGTGAGGTTGCCCATCTTTTTCGGGCTGATGAACTTTAGAGGAGATTTTTTTCGACCCCTGGGTATTCGAGGGGCCTTCACCGTGTAGTCATTCTACTCCTTGTAGAGATATTATCGCTCGGTCATTGTTGACCACGTCCTGATGCTCTTGTTCGGACTCAGATGCAATGTGTTCGTCTTTATGCTGGTCGTCCGCCATTATGCGATGATCTCCGAGTCTCCGGCAACGGCGCCAATGTTCTGGGGCTTTACCTGAAATTGGTGGATTGGGCTGTGAGGGAAGGCCCCTTGATCTGCGTCAAGGAGTCGCCGTCCGAGTTGTGTGTTCCAAGAGATGGGGGTGGTACCTGCAAGACACTCCGATGCCTAAGTCAGTAAGGGGTTAAGCAGGTTTTAGTGTATTGGAACTTAAGTTTACCTGAGGGTGTCAGTGTATTTATAGGGAAGGAACAAATAACCACCGTCGAAGTAGTTCCACTTCTAATGGTGGATAATCGTCCATTTATCTTAGGGTTGTTGGGATCTCTCTTCTAAAAGTGGGTGAGAGATTAAAGGAGGCAGTTATTCACTTGGATAAGTGCTGACTGCTTGCTGGTGTTGTTGACTCCAACTTCTTAATAGAGGTCGGATAGTCAGTGAATGCCAACCTTTTGGATTGGACCTCCTGACTTGATTGAGTCTGGCTTATGTTTTGGGTTAGGGTGTACACAGTTACGTTTCGTATGGTTTTTTTTATTAGGTTTTTTATATTTATTTTATAATTATTTTAAATTTTTGTTTTCATTTGTTTTTAGCTTTTTTCTTTTAGATTTTGATTTTTTATTTAATTTTAAATATTTTTTATGATAATTAAAATTTATATAAAAAAAAGTCCAATAGATTTTTTTATTAATTGATTATAATTAGTTGGACAGCGAGATTGTTTCTAAATTCTAAGTTTCAACCTTTCGTCCTATCCGTTCCCGTCGAGCTCTTGCGCCTTGTGGGCATCATAAATGGTGGATATATTCTGATTATATATATATATATATATATATATATATATATATATATATATATATATATATATATATATATTGATATGTATTTTTTAAAATTTTAGTGTGATTTTGTTATAAAATATTTTATATAATTATTTAATTATATATTTTTGTTAATAATTATTTACTTAATTAATATAAAAAATAACTATTTTGGTTTAAGTAGTATTACACTAATGAATATATGTATAAAATTATTTTATATTATTAATATATTAAAATTAATATATATATATTCTTAATCCTTGTTTTAATTTATATGCTTAACTATTAAACACTGAAAAAGACACGCGTATGATGACAATTTTCCATACCCTTTCTTAGAGTGAACCATATTATTGATTAAGCAATCGAACATTTTTTACGAGAACGGAAACAAATGAAGTTTGCAATTCTGCTGGGCGAAATAATTTAAGGAAGGTGTGGTGACGCTTACGTCTTCGGAAAATGTGTACATATTTTTTTCCTTTTGATTTATGCATTATTCGTTCGAACCTATTAGCTAGGATATAGCCGCAGCACATATGTATAATACTACCTATTTGATTCCATCTAGATCAATTCCTATAGTGAGCTGACCTAAAAAGTTCTTGACGTCTTTAAAAATTGAATGGATTAATTCTTTTGTCTAAATATCTCTGTTAGATTCAATAAAAAAATTTGACGTGGCTTCCGTAATACTTGTCACGCGTACGCGTGTGTTACGCGTACGCGTCGTCATGAATTCAGCAAATCCTCATTTCTTTATGAATTCTCCATTTTGCATGCTTTTTTCCATTTCTTTCAAGCCATTCTTGTCTTCAAAACTTTAAATCACTCAAACAAGCATATAAAGGCATCGAATGAGATAAAAGTAAATTAAATTTAGCCCTAATCCCATTACAACCCTTAAAAAAAGACTTCTTGATATGTGTATCTATGCATTGAATATATATTAATTGGTAGAAGAAGAGCAAGCCTTAGAAAGTAAGATTAGTAGAGAATTGAGAGAATCGACCCTCAAACACTAGAGAGATTAGAGTGCAAACACTTCCGGTGAGGGTTTGATGCTCAATCCCTTGTTCCTTACTTTCACGAGCTTTCTTCTTGCAAATATATTTATACTTCATTTTGATATTTGAATTAGTGGAATTCATAAATCATCGTACTATCTTAGCCCTACTTGTTCATATATGTTCTTAGATATTGATTCATTTTTAACCAAGTAGGTAGACGCATTTTGCATATTAGTTTATGAACCACAAGAGTTTAGCATGAGGACATGCTAATGTTTAAGTGTGAGAAAGTTGATGAACTATAATTTTATGGTTTATATTGTATTGAATTTGGTGGATTTTATCAACTTTTTTCACATTTATTGACTAAAATAGCATGGTTTTGTGAATTTCTCCTAAGTATGCTTAATGATTGAAAACATGCTTTCTAGGCTATTAAATTGCTAAATTTAATTTACTTTTCTCCCATTCGATGCCTTGATATGTTTGTTTGAGTGATTTAAAGTTTTGAAGGCAAGAATGACTTGAAAGAAATGGAAAAAAAGCATGCAAAGTGGAGAATTCATGAAAAAATGAGGGTTTGCTGAATTCATGAGAGGGAAGTCTGCCAGGCGACGCGTACGTGGACAAGCATTACGAGAGACACATCATACTTTTTCTTTGGGTCTGACGGAGGCATTTGGACGGAGGGACTGATTCGTCCAATTTTTAGGTAGCGTTTGGTAGAGAAACAGGGACTAAAAGACTGAGACTGAGAGACAAAGACTAAGAAACAAAGACTGAAATAAATTTCAGTATTTTGTTTGGTGCAAAGTTAGATATAGAAATTGAAATAAGAATAAAACTCTAATTTAATTTGCACAAAGGGTAAAATTAGAATTAATTAATTGAAATGAGGATATTTTAGGTATAAAATGTTATTAAAATTTCAGTCTCCGTCTCTAAAAATTTCAGTCCCATGTGTCCCTACTTTTTGAAAGTGCTAAAATATTGAAATTTTGGGATAGAGACAGAAATTTTAGTATCAGTTTTTAAGTCAACAAATATGATACTGTGTCTCAGTTTCTCATTCTCTGTCCAAATACCTCAAAACAAACGCTACTCTAAGAACGTCAGAGATTTACAAATATTTTTCAATGATAAAAAACAAAAATGTTCGCAAAAAAATAAGGTCATAAACTTATTTGTCCTTTACTCTAGATATAAAACTATTTGTCTATCTTAATAATTTCAGCTACACTTTTTAATTTATTCATATAATATTAATCTTAGCTTTATTTTTTAAATATTATCAATTAACAAAATCTTATATAACCATAGTACGTACCCACTTGAATATATAAGGGAAGTAATAAACGATAGTCTTTAAAGTTGTGAACCTCCCGCTAGCTTAGCCAGCTTAAATATGTGATTGTTACGTAGATATGTATTAATGAATGGACACCTAATTCCATTACTCTTAGCAAGCAACATATATTCCACTAATCTATGAATATATAAAACAAAAAACAATTTACCACAGCCATAATTCTGCTTAATAATGTTAGAGAAATAACAATTTAAAAGTATTTTATTTAATTTAATATTTATAATTTTATGTCTATAATATCTAAAATTATTTTTTTAAAATCTAATATTATAGATTTATTTTAAGAATAATTAATAAATATAAATAAAATAATTTTAAATTAATTTAAACTTATTTTTATTGTCTCCGATCCTACTAATCTAGTCGGCATAACTTAAAAAAATCTATTTAACCAAGATATCACATAATCATTTAAGTTTGATTTGACAAGAGAGTGAGAAACCAAAAGAATATAAGTATGAATTGACTACTTTAATTAGTTGAGATTTTGCACGTGTTTCATTTCCAGGAAGTTTGAGACATTTTTATTTGAACGGTTCCTACCATGAAAAAATTGTTATTGGACAGTAAGTAGTAGTGAAGAGAGAGAGAGAGAGAGAGATGGAAGAACACAAAGCATGCAGCAGTGAGCTTGCAGGTGTTAATATAATTTCAAGCTGGTGCTTCCTAATCGGCTTGGTGGTGACGCTGAAGTACTTGATCTCCCTTTCCAAATGGATCTTCGCCACCTTTCTCCGACCCGAAATAGACCTAATAGGAACCTACGGTTCCTGGGCCATGGTCACCGGAGCAACCGACGGAATCGGAAAAGCCATGGCTCACCGCTTAGCACACCGAGGACTCAACATCATCCTCGTCAGCAGATCCTCCAAGAGGCTCCAAACCGTCGCAACTGAACTCCAAGCACGCCACCCTCACATCCTCGTCAAGGCCATCCAGATGGACTTCTCCGGCGACATAGCGGAGGGTCTCCGGCAAATAGCGGCGGCCACACGCGAATTGGACCTCGGGATACTGATCAACAACGTGGGGATCACGTACCCTGGGGCTATGTTCTTTGACCAAGTGGAAGAGAAGGTGTGGAGGAAGATCTTAAAGGTGAATGTGGAAGGAACGACGAGGGTGACAAGAGCGGTGGTGCCCGGAATGATGGAGCGGAGAAGGGGTGCAATTATTAACATTGGATCTGGCGCTTCCGTCGTCATTCCTTCGCATCCTCTCTATTCCATCTATGCTGCTTCAAAGGCGTAAGCTTCTCTTTATCTTTATGGCAATAAACAATAATCAATTTTTATTCAGTTAACTTTAAGAGGAAGTATAGGGAGCCAATGGAATATCTGTACAATATGTACAATGGAGATTTAGGAATGTCCGATTTAGTATTAAAAATATAATCATTAATGATATTTTTTTATCAGCTTAAGTTTTTTGAGATGAGTGATTTTATGACATGGTATCTTTTGGAGAACTCCAAAGTCAGCTTATGATTGATGTTAATTTTTGAATGAAAAGTAATATTTTTGAACAATATGAATTAATATGGATAAAAGAGTAAATTTAATTAGTAGCATTAAATTAGAGTGTAGTGTTTTTTTATTTGATTGGTAGTTGTTCATATTGTTTAAGATAGTCATTGTTTATCCAGCACTCTCCATTTTTTAACTCATAACTCATTGTACACATTGTACAAATATTCCATTCTCTAGCGCGATTCTAACTTTATTAATTATAATTTTTTTCAGTTTAAAAATTTATTATTTAATATTTATATTTTAAGACTAAAAATTTATAATTTAAAATAAAAAATAATTTAAAAAATTTGATTAATATTAATTAAAAAGACTAACTAACGTTACTCAACTTTAAATTTCAAGAAAACAATTCTACTATTCTAGAGAATCAATGTTGTAGTATAACTATTGGGACTGGCCAATCAAACTAAATAAAACAAAAAGTAAACAAAATAAACATTACATTTTTTTAGAGGGTAAAATATATTTTTTGTTTTTAAAATTTAGTAAAAATTTTAAAAATATTTCTAAGTTTTATTTTATTCTAAAATTTTTTTATTTGTATTAAATATACTCTCGACAGCTAAAATTTCAAAAGATTTAAAATCAATCTAACAATAATACATAAAAATTATATTTTACCCTCTTTTAAATTAACCTCTATTTTCAGTTTTTCTCCTTTTCTTCTAACATCATAATTCCATCCACTCATCAGCAACCACCGACCGCCACTGTTGGCCACCATCATCGACCACCCCTCCAACTATTAATCATTCTAAATTTTTAACTCTAAATCCTAAATTTTATGATTTAGATTAGTTTTATTCCATTTAAATTTTAAATGGTTTTTAACTTGAAGTTTCAATGTTCTTATTATTTTTAGTCTTGGATATTATTTTTTAATATTTAATTGTTAGTTGATGAAAAATATCATAGTTGTTAGAATCGGATTAAATCAATTAATTTGACTGAAAATCGTTTAAAATGATGAAAACCAATAGAACTTCCATCTTCTTTGTGTGTACATACCCTTTTTGCCACTAAATTATATTGTTTGTTATTATTTTAAATATTAATTATTAATTATATAATAAAAATATATAATAATTTTTTAGATATTATTTTAATTTTATACTCACTTATATTTAAATTAATTATATTTGTTATTATGCATAATTATTAATATAAATGTATTTAAATATGTATAAATAAAAAATATCAAATATTTTTATTTATAACAATATAATAAATATAAGTTAATTAGTTAGTTATTAAAATAAAAAATATTTATTTTAATATAAAAATAAAATTAAAAAATTTTATTATGAAAATATATTAAAATTTTATATACTTATTTAATAATAACTAGATTATAACTTTTTTATTATAATTTGTTGAAATTTAATTGTTTTTAAAATATTAATCAAGATATATATTTTTTAAATTTTAATTTTAGGTTTTAGACTATTTTATATTTTTTATTTACATGAGACCGATTTTGTCAATTCAACTGATAATCGATTGAACCAATAAATCAGTAAATTAATAGTCTGACCAATTCAGTTCTAACAACTATGAAAAATATTGTCTCCTAATACTTTTTTATTTCTAAGAGTTTGAAGCCTTTATTTTTAACTAATGTTAACCAATTCTTTTTTATTTCAAATTGTGAACTATAAATTTTAAATTTTAAACTCTAAATATTAAATATTTTATCTAATATTAGGCATCCAAGCATTTTTTGAATTAATTGAATTTTTAACCAAGTTAGTACTTTTCCTTCTTTTCCTCCTTCATTATCATCATCATCTTTTTCTTCTTTTTTTTCTTTGGTGCTTCTTTCTTCAACGTCATTATCGTTATCGCCGTCGCTGTCTTCTTCTTCGTCATCCTCGTCGTCTTATTCTTCTTTTTCTCCTATAAATTAAATATTAAGAAAACTAGAGCATAAAAATTTTGATGCAAAATACATAAATTAGTGCACATCACACAAATTTTACACACAAATTTTAGTATACAATACAAAAAATTTTGAAAGACCACATATTCAAAATATTAATATCCAACCAATAATAAAATATACACAACACATAAATTTTTGTATATAACACAAGAATCTTGATACATAGCACATAAATTTTGATGTACAACATACAAATTCTTAGAGAACTATATATTCATAACATTGATTTATCGAATAAACAAAATATACTGGTAACAAAATTTGTGTGCTATGTGCAAAAAAATTATATATTATATACAAATATATGTATATTATATTAATAAGTTTATGTTATGTACAAAATTTTGTGTGTTATATCAATAAATTTTTTTTGTCTCCAATAAAAATTTGTGGATTACAAAAAATAAGAAAGAGGAGAATTGGTATTATGTTCGACATATACATGTGTTCTTTTTTATTGGTATTGCACCAATTTAATTAGACTTGATTATAAAAATAATTGTACATGTGATATCAAATTTTAAAAAAGATCGTTTTATAATAAAAAAATATTAATATTAACTGTTTAAAGTTGATTTTTATACTTTTTCTGTTTTTAATTTGTCTATTAATATTTAGAATCAAACTGGCAGATCAACGAACTATTTATCAACTAATATTAATTATTTTTTTTAAACAATTTTATTTATAATTTACATGATCATTATTCAAACAATCATACAAAATCACATATAAAAAAATATTTAAAATCACATTAAAAAAAGATTAAAAATATCTAAAGTCAATTATGGTTTTGTTGAAAATAAACCATGAAAAATTGGATGAAAATATATGATTGAAATTAAAGTGAAATGTTGATAGTGTAAATAAAGGAGAAAATTATTATTAAAGAAAAATATTTTAAAAAGACAAAGAAAAAAGTTGATTAAAATTAATTATAAAAAATTAATTCTATATGTTCTTACTCAAATATTTAATATAGGGTAAAGTATACTTTTTGTCCTTGAAGTTTTGCAGAAGTTTTAAAAATATCCCTAAGTTTTGTTTTGTTTCAATTTGTCCCAAAAGTTTTCGATTTGCATCAAATATACCATCGACGGCTAAATTTTTAAGAAATTTAAGACCAATCTAACAATAATGCATGAAAATTATGTTTGATTTACTTGTGTTGAGGGGTTGTTATTATGAAATTGTTGTTGAATTGGTCTTAAATTTTTTGAAAATTTAGCCGTCAAAGGTATATTTGATGCAAATCGAAAACTTTTGGGACAAAATTGAAACAAAATAAAACTTACGGGTATTTTTGAAACTTTTGTCAAACTTCAGGACAAAAAGTATAGTTTACCCTTTAATATATTAGTATATGCTAAACTACTTTAATTTAGTTTATGCAACAATTTGCTTCAGTTTATAAATTTTAGTTAGACATGACTATCACTTTTATTGCATATGCACGGATGAGAGTCTTTTTATTCAGACACGAGGAAATAGAAATAAATGTTAACTGCAAAAGATAATGACGTGAATAATAAAGTAGTCTTATTATACTACAAATGTACAAAATAAAAGATATACATATGTAATAAGGTACGTCATTTTAAATTAGTCAAATTTAATTCAAATATTGATTAAAATGTCAAATCATAAAACAATTACTCAATATATGTGGAAATTCACCAAAAGATAAATGTTATAAGGTGATAGTTCATTTTTAAATTCACCTTTCAGACTTATTTTAAGTGAAATTTTTGTTCCACTGTATGTTTATATTCATTTTAATTATTGTTATAAATTATGATTTTTGAACATATTTATTACGATATCTGTTTTTTATAAATTTGATAATCATGCATCTTTAGAAAAAGATATATTATTTTTTAAATATTTTTTGTAGACTTTCTTTTAAAATAATTATTAAGGAAAACATTCATATCTAATTTTTTTTTAAAAATATTTTATGTACGTTAAAAATCAATCGTCAAATTCATGATTATATATAAATTGACTACCAAAACATGCAGTTACGTGGATCAGCTATCAAGATCTCTGTACGTCGAGTATAAACAGTATGGGATTCACGTCCAGTCTCAGGTACCCACGCCACACTTCATTTTCTTTACTTGAGTAAAGTATTGTTGTCTCCAACATTTACCATAAGTTCTAAAATAGTTTTTAATATTTAAATTGGTGGATACTACAATGAAGATGACAAAAATATCTTTTCATGAAGATGCTTTGGTTAAAAGTGTGGTTTATTTATTTAGCCCCATTTTAAACAAAAACACTTTTATAAATATCAAAATCTAACCATACAATCCATCATCCAAGGGTCAAAAAGAAATATATTCACACGAAGATAATTATAAAATCTTCATGGTAGTATCCACCATTTAAATTATCCTATTTAAATTTTTAATATTTAAAAATTGATTCAATATTATTCTGTTGTTAGGAATGTGTAAACGAAATTAATGATAGGACAAAATTGAGATAATTTTAAAATATTAAAGACTTAAATAAGACGAAAACATTAGGAACAAAAATAATACATAGAAACAAATTAAATTTTAATTTTATCCTTCACTAATAATATCAATCTTTTATGGTACATAATTATTCAATTGTTTTTAATCATATCTAAATAAATTTATACATGATCACATTATTTTAATTCTAAATAATTTTTTTTATAATTTTACTCTTAAATATTGTTACTCATCATAAAATATTTATAAAATGACTAGAATCACATTACTTTATTATATATATATATATATATATATATATATATATATATATATATATATATCATTTTTTCCAACAAATTTATGTACTAGTCATTCTACAATTATTTTATGATGAGTAAAAATTTTTAAGAGTAAAATTATAAAAAAAATTATTTAAAATAAAAGTAATGTGATTAACTATAATTTACTTAGATGTGATTAAAAAATAATTGAATAATTATGTACCGTAAAAGATTGATATTATTGAAGGATAAAATTAAAATTTATTTCTATGTATTATTTTTGTCCCAACGTTGTTGTCCTATTTAAGTCCCTAACGTTTTAAAATTATCTCAATTTTATGCCGCCGTCAATTCTGTTAACCAATTACTAATGACAGGATAACATTGAATCAATTTTAAAATGTTAGAGATTTAAATAGAATAATTTAAATATTAGGAACAATTTTAAGACTTACTCCAAATATTGAGGACAAAAATAATATTTTACTCCTCTTTCTTTTATCGATAAAATTTGATAACCAGAGTCAATTATTTTTCATACAATAAATGAAATTGTGTAATGTATTAATATAAATTTAAATTAGTATATTTTACAAGTGTGATGTATAATATAAATTGTGTGTATCAATTTCTATAATAAAAAAATTGTGATTCACGATTTTAGAAATTATAATTTCTTAAAATTAAAAAATTTAAAATATTAACTCACGATATTATTTTTTATTATTTTATCTTATTTAAAATCGTAATTTATAATTTATAATTATTTTTTTAATTTTTTGTTTATTTAAAATCGTGATTCATGATTTCTTTTTATCCTGCATATCTTTCGTATCACTATATTACACCTAAATATCATAATATTAATAAAAATTACCAATAACATTCCAATACCAAAAAAAAAAAAAAATAGCCACTATTTTCTCTCCTTAGTTTTAGTTTTTCCATATCATGATAAAAATTTTCTAGAATGCTTTGGCAAAGGCAAAGGATTTATTTGAGTGAATTTTTTTAAAAAATTTTTTTTAAAAGATATTTATAAAAAATAAAAGTAATTTTATATTTAGATATCTCATATAAAAAATTTTTTTTTTTTTTTTGGTGACTAAAAAAAAAAAAAATTTTATTTATTAATTATGTTTAGTATAATAATATAAAAATATGTAAATTATAATTTTTAAAAACAATAATTTTTATAATATTTTTATTTTTATTATTAAAAATTGTTAAATATATTAAAAAATTAAAAAGATAATTTTTTATTAATATTTTTATAATAACATCCAAATAACCACAGAGTATTCTTCTTAAAGAAATGGTTTCTTTATAGAAATTAAATAAATGATGGTGTTGTCGTGTTGATGAATGAAGGTACCACTGTATGTAGCAACGAAGATGGCATCAGAGATAGCATGTATAGAGAAAGATTCACTTTTCATTCCAACACCAGAGGCTTATGCAAAAGCGGCCGTTCGTAAAATTGGGCATGGGCCAAGGTGCACTCCTTATTGGGCTCACTCTATTCAGTGGTTCTTTGCAGGCTTAGCCCCGGACCCACTTCTCGATGCTTGGCGCTTTTCTATAGCAATGCGACGCTGGAAAGGAATCAAATACTAATCCTATTATCCTATATATTAGGAAAATTATTTGACAAATGTCACAGACTTTAAACTTTAAAGTGTATTCTACATCTTCATTATATGGCGCATAATACCTATTTGTGTGGGGCTCTATGAAAGAGATACTCATCACAAGTGACTAAAAGTGATCATAGTATTATGAACCAAAAAAAATATAAGTATGATTCACATGTGATCGATGTAAGGCCTAATCAGCCATTAGTTTTTCCTATTCAAATTACGTGTGGGTGAAAGTGTTTTGACTGTTTGGGGATTATAAATAAGCATTCCTCAATTGACAAATGTCTTAATGTTTACGGCAGTAAAACGGATGTTTTGATAGGGTATGGCAAACTGACTGATAGATCAACTTGAATTTTTTTTTTCCAACTTTTATGTTTATTTTATTTTTCTATTTTTGTTTTATTTTGCCCTCCTATATATATATTCTAGTCTGTTTGACTTAACTTCTTTTAAAACACATATAGTTCTTTTTTTTTTTCAATCACGATATTCTGTTTTTTTTTTTGTGTGTTTTAAATTTTTAATTTATTCCAAATTTTTTTGTTAATTAAAAAATAATTAAAAATATTATTTTTTATATATTTTAACAGCAATTTAAGAATGAATATTGTGATAGACGCCTTATTAATGTGGAGAATTTTAAAAAATTATATTATAATTTGATTATTTTTATTTGAATTTAAATAATAGTTTTACTATTTAGAAAAGGTTAAATGAATTAGTTTAACACACTAACATAAAACATAACGAACTGATATTTTAGACCTATTTTACATCCATTTTTGAACAAGCCTCGCCCTGCTTTGCCACTCTTGGCCCCTCTGATATGAAGTGGGTCAGCCAATGACACAAAAAAACAAATTGCATATTGAATTGGGTGGAATAATTGATCGAGAATGACCTGTAAATAAAATAAATCATTCATCATCACATGCATATCCATGGTTAGTTGGGACTTGGAATTTAGACAAATTACAACAGTTATGCATTGTTGATAAGAAAGAACAACCCATAACTAATAGCTAGCCCATTTGACAAAAATAAAAAAACCAAATGACGAATTATACCCTCTGCTGCTAGTGTCCTGAGGTATATGAAGTGTTTGCTATTTGGAGAGGGTCTTATTTTTGTTTGGGAATGTGGATAACGTGAAATTCTCTTTAAGATTAATAGCTTAGAAGCTCTCAATACTGATTAAGAAAAAAGGACAATACTCACGTAAATATTAATAATGTGCATAGAATACTGATTAAGCTCTTCATGTTTATTAGTAAGTAAAAGATAGAGAAAAAGAAAAATAGAAACTCCTACATTAGACCAAAAGATTGTCGATGTAATTTCAATTTACAATAAAGAAAGGGGAGGTTAAACGATGTCATTCAGCAGCAAATTCTAATTGTGTCTCATAAAGTATGGACAGAACTATCCTAATTATTCTTGGTTGCATATTTGCATACCCCCTCTCTCTCATTAACTGTATGGAACTATGGATAGCTGAAGAGTACAACTTGATGTCTAAAGAATATTTTTCAGATAATATTGAAATAATGTTTAAACCACATCCTAATATATAACAGTATATATATATATATATATATATATAAAATGTTAACTAAAATATTGATTAATATTAATAAAAAATATATATTTCCTAACATTTTCTTTCAATTATATTTATATAATATTACTGCATTAACAAATATAACTAATTTTAAACATAATACTTAAAAATTATTTAAATCTTTGAATTTAATTTGACGATTTTACATTTTCATTACAACAAAATAAACACTACATATGAAAAAGAAAAATTTTACCATTTGTGTCATATATAAATGTATTATAATTAAAAAATGTTTATCACTATTATATTTTGTTCGTATTTTAGACGTTTAATTTATCTCCATTTTAAATTATCAAATTTTGATACAATTAGACATCTTTTAAATATTACCTTTTATTCAGTCTTTTACTAGAGAAATAAAATAAAAAATAAATAATTTTTTTAATTTTTTAAACGATTAATATATAAAAATAGATATTTAAATTAATTAAATAATAATAAATTTTAAAAAAAAAATGACTAAAGACTAAAAATAAAAAAGACAACTAACATTCTAAATGAGAAAGTATTGGGAACAATACTAATCGTGTACAATGTGTACAATAGATAAAAAAATATAATTAAAAATTAGATTATTAATTAATTATTTAATTTCAAATTTTAAATTTTGAAAGATTAGAATTAGTATTTAAATTCATTCACACTACATACGGTTATTTCTAATCTTACCGTAACCTTCAATACACGTTCAAAACTCACCGTCATCTTCTCCCGTCCTCACCTCACGTCGCTGAATTCCTCGCTGGCCATACCGACGGCGCTGCATCCTCCCATCGACACCGTCATCACCTTTGCCGGTCAGCCCAACGCGCCTCGCCCTTCGACGCTCAACGATGATTATTTTGATTGAATTGGGTTTAGTTATATATAATTAAAATATGTTAGATGTTTAATTCATTAAATATACGGATAATTATTTTTATCCTTAAGTGATGGTTCTTTTTACTAAGTAGGGATGGTAAAATGAGATGATTATTGATGAAGGTGGGTGGCTGCCAGTTAAAAAATAAGAGAGTTTTGGAGTGAAATATTTTAGTAAATTAAGATTTCATATGGTTATTTTTTTTAAAATAATTATCTAAATTTTTTAAAAATTTAAAATTTAATGTAAAATAATTAAATAAAAATTTTTAAATTTATTATTTATTTCTATTAGACTAAATATTCAACCCATTATACACATTGTCGAAATTTCTGGTTGGCTCTCTAGCAAGATTCTCTCCGAATTTATACCATGATCGCTCATTGTCTCATACATGAAAAGAGAACGTGTATCACTCAACCGTGAATGTCTTGGTTGACTTGCTGGTGATGGAGGGGATATTCCATATAAGACTAACTCTATCTTACTCAACAATATTATTAAACTAGTTTAATTTAAAGTCTATCTCCAGCGCACAGAGTGAATGGAATTAAAAGTAAACGCAATATTTAAGTGTTGTTCCTCCTAAGTCTCTGCCATAATAAGTTAATCAATGATATTAGCTGTACATTTAGTAGTACAAAAATAAAAATTAATCATTAAAATTAATTATTAATATAAAATATATATTAAAATATAATATATATATTAAAAATAAAAAATTTAATTTTAATATACTATCCGTATAAAATAGTTTTACATGTATATTTAATTACGTAATGTCACATCAATAAAAATTATTATTTTTCACATTAATAACGTGATCAAAAAAACGATGTAATTGTATGACTATATAAAACACACTGTCATTACATTAAAATTAAAAATTATATATATATAATAATTAATTTTAATATACAACTAATATTTTTGTAAGATAATAATCTACTATATCCAATAGTACTATGAAAATGAATGACACCACTAGTCGTCCTTTAATTTATAAATTCTAACATGCTCAACTTAATAAAATAAAATTAAAAAAAACAAACTGAAAGCAACTGAAGGGTATAAACAGTTATAAGTCATTGAATGGAAATATCCAATTATACTACTACACGGAAAGATGAGATTTCCAAAAGTGCTCAAAATCTTGTACACAGAGCGCAACTAAATGTGTAGTTTAAGCAAAGTGCCATCTTATCTATCTATCAATCTATGTCGTCACCTAACCAAATGCACAGTTACTATACGTTGCAATAATAACCCATGCCATTAGCCTCAAATTCCACATTCTTCATCATCACCACCGCCACCACTAACACTCTCCTCCAAAGAACAAAAGTAATTTTAAGCTTATTAAACAAAAAAAAGTTACAAAATTCACGTGTAACTGAGAAAAAAAGAAAAGAAAGATATAGAGTCGAAGAAGGTATTACAAAATGTTGGTTGTGGATGAGAATTTGTTATTGTTTGATTTTCTTGCGAAAGACGACCTCAGTGTCCAAGCCGAAGCCATCGACGTTGCGAACTTGAAGGAGGCGTGAGTTCTTGAACAACTCCACGAGAGGCTGCACGCTGAAGAGGTCGTTGGCGGAATACTTATCGGCGCGGCGAGAGAGTGCCACGTGGAGGACGCAGATACCGTTGGGCTTGAGCGTGCGCTCAATCTCTGCAACGAATTTGTGAGGGTAGAGAGCGTGGTCGAAGACGTTGGAGAATTCAAAATCGAAGGTGTCGTTATCAAAGGGTTGGTTATGGAAATCGCCTTTTACAACGAGGGGAGGGAAGGGAACAAGATCTATCCCGATGGAGTCGGTGACTCCCACGCGCCGCAAGGCCTCGACCTCCTGGCCGACGCGCGCGCCGATGCAGAGAGCCTTGGAGGCGTTGTGGAGAAGGTGTTTGTCCTTGAGTTCTTGGAAGAAGCGCGCGAAGACGGGGATCTTGCGGTTCCAATCGCGCGTGGTCCATACTTTCCGGAGCTTAGGGTTGAGGGTCTTGTTGAGCTGGTGCTGTATGTAGGCGTCGTAGGAGGTGTAACCGGGTCTGATTTTGAGGCCGGCGACAGTGGTGGTGGTGATGGAGGTGGAGGAGGGAGGAGGGTGGCGGGGTTGTGGTTGGGAGAAGAGGTGGAGGAGGAGGAGGAAGGGGAGGGAGAGGAAGAGGGAGATGAGGAAGCACCTGAGGATGAATGAATTGGCGGATGCGATTTTCATGTCTTTGCTTGGTTTTTGATGTTTCTTCTATTTTTGGTCTTTGACATGGGATTGGAGGGGCACTGAATTTTGAAAACCAGAGAGAGATGTTATAGGTAACAACCAAAGAAAGAAACAAGAAATAAAGCCAAACCAACGGAACTAACTATGGATATTGTAAACGACTCATGCATTATTGTTTCTTTATTAAGATTCTATTCTTTTTTATTCTCTCAATTATCCACGTATTCAAAATTATTTTTCCTTTGATTTAAAAGACTCTTTATTTATTTATCATTTTAATTAGTAAAAGAGTGAAATCCGATCCATAATCCATACCGTCTTTATTCTATCACTCATATTGGCTGGCTGTTTCTAGATGTGAAAATATATATGATAAATCCGCCGTTCATTATGACGAAGAAATGCGTGCGTGGGGCGTAGTGCGCATGCAGTGAATCACGGTGGCGTTGTTGCTTCGCTTTTACTGTTGCTTTTTGCAAGTTTTGTTAATATCAACTAACCAGCTTATTTTGACCTTTTTTTTTTAAGAAAAAAGAAAGAAACGAAAAGAGAATGCTGGACCATGGATGGATTTTGGAGTTAATGACAAAGTATCCTAGCTTACAGGTTATAGTTATACCTGAACCTGATAGTATAGAAAAGGAAAAGGGAATTTAATAAAGTATTATTAATGGGTCCAGTGCTGAGGCGGCAAATTAATTATGTGACAAGCAAGCTGGACAAAGCCATGATTGTAGGGAGTTAGGAGAAGTGAGGATCAAGTCAAAAATATACATGCATGCACTCATTCTTCTTCGTCCATTCAAATTGAGGAAATCATAATGCCATAAGTATGGATAGTATATATATAGAGAGGTTAGCATAATTAAGGTATACAAGCCTTATTCTTGATAGAAGGACTGACTGATCACGTGAGTTTAGTTGAGCCAGCAAGAACAGCGATAGTTACATGGCCAATGAGTTGCAGCGCAGTCACCATAGCCAAAGGCCAAAGCCAACGCCAAATTCATAATGAATTCATACACACGTCCGGAGCTAAATTTTTGTTTTTTTATTATTACCAAAAGCAGAATAAGATGGACATGGTCTCGCTCTCGTGTTGAACTTTCGCATGATCTTGTTATGTCACATTTCTTACTTAGCTAGGTCACACCTTTTAAATGGATAGTTAAAAATGCATGTTCACAAGTAGGGGTGGCAATGGATAGAACCGTGGTAGGGTTTAGAGTCAACTCTAATCCTACCCACGAGTTTAGATTTTTATATAAATTTAATTCTAATCTACTCGTGAGTTGAGAATATCTCAACTCTAACTTTATCCGTTCTTAACCCGTAGGAATCCAACTCTACCCGCGAGTTACAAAAAAGATGCAATATTATTATAAAAGTTACCGATAATTTTTTTTTGTGTGACTAAGTTAACGATAATCTAAAATAGAACTAAATTTTACGTAAAAAAAAATTAAATTATCAATTAATGGTCTTCTTTTAGTAGTTAAGGATTTTTTGCATTTAATGAAAAATTTTTAGTTTAACATTGACTTAAAATATATATATAGGATGGGATTGGTCGAATAAAATAAAAATTCAACCCGCATCATATCCGACCCACACAAGGATCCTAACCGTACCATACCCTATCCACTGCAGATCGGATTAATAACTACCCTACCAAATTAGGTAAAATCGAATTGGATATTTTCGAATAAGGTGCATATTATATATAGGTTGGAGGCCACTCAAATAAACACGCCTAAAACGTCTTTTTTTAAAGATGTTTTCATATTGTGTTTTAATTGGTTTCTGTATAATTTATTCGGTGTTCCTCATCACATATTATTAAATTCCTCAAAAGATTTTCTTTCTAAAAACACTAAAAAATATTTAATTTGGACTAAAACAAAAAAAGTAATAGATTAACTATTAGATTTTTTTAAAAGATTATTTACATAAAAAATATATCACATTCATAAATAAATAAATATATATATATATATATATATATATATATATATATATATATATATATATATATATAAAACAAGCTGCAAGCGTTTAAAAATTTTTATAAATAAAAAAATAATTAATTTATATTCGTACAATATATAAAATAATTACTATATTATTATTATATTATAGATTAAGATTCACTAATTTAATTTTTTTATTTTTAATATAAGTATTAGAAATAAATAAAATTTTTATAATTAAATGTAGTGTAACAAAATATATATAATATTAATTAGTTCTTAAAAATTTTTAAAAAATAGTTTCTCATTTTAGTAAAATAACTATTTATTAAAGTAGACAAATTAATTATTTTCTTCTCATATACGGTTTTTTTAAGACATAAAAGCAATTAATTAGGACATTAGTTAAGATAATTAAAGTCATTATTTCATTAAATTTTTAATTTAAAGAAAAATCCTAGTTAATTTTGGTATAGAAATTTTGAATTTAAAAACATTGATAAAAATTATGTTGAATTTTGATTTATTTGATTTTCATTTAAATTAATCACTACATAAGTTAAAGTTCTGTTTTAAAGTTATATTCGAGCTTTAATCTGATTTTTAAAGTTTCAATTTACTTAGTTTGATTTTTTAACTTAGGTATCCGTGACTCATATTAGGGTTTTAAATGTTTAGTTGAAAATAAAAAATAAGGTAAAAAAATTTCAATTGTCACATCAAATAGTCGCTAGAATGTATAATGTAGCAGTCGTTAGTCCATTTCAGCATGTTGTTAACGATTTTGTGAGACAGTGACAAAAATAAGATTAGGAACCAATGTGAGTCATAACTATTAAGTTGGGAGACATAATTGTTAGAACTGATTAGGAACCAATTAGGAGACATAATTTGTTGTTGCTTGATTAGGAACCAATTGTGAGTCATAACTATTAAATTGAGTAAATTGAAATTTTTGAAATTAGATTGAAATATAATTGTTAGAACTGAACCAGTGATCGAATCGATCAAGCTACTGGTTCACTGGTTTATTGGTTCAACTGATAAATCACTGGTTGAACCGATAAAACTGGTCTCACGTAAATATAAAATATAAAATAGTTAAAAACTTAAAATTAAAATTTGAAATGCATATCTTCACTAACATTTTATGAAGAATCAAGTCTCAACTTCTAAAAATAAATAATATAAAAAAAACATAAAATTTTAATACTACAATAGTATCTTATTTTGACACAATAAAAAAATAATTAATTCACAAAGCCTATCATCTAACTATAATATCATTAGATTTTAACACTAACATCAAAACAAATAACCTTAATCACAATACTAGCAATAAAATAGATCAAGTAAATTAATAAATTTTTAGTGAAATTTATATTTATATTAATAATGGTATATAATTAAAATATAATTAATTTTAAAAATAGAAAAAATAAAATTAAATTAAATTAGATATTTATGTACACTATATAATTAGTATTTGTCAAATATAATACTTAGAAGTGCAATGGCTAAGTGGCAAGTAGCGGTTACTTTTGCTCCAAGGTTCTTGGTTCGAGACCTTGTGGAGACATTTTAAAAATTTTTTCAAGCAAACCAGTTTGGTTAGACCGGTTTGCACCGATTCTTACCAGTTCACACCGATTTTATTCCTTAAACGGTCCAAAGAGTAAATCGAACTGGACTATAATCCAGTTCTAGTCTGGTTCACAAACCAACCGATCCAGTTCGGTTTTTGCAACTATGGATATAATAATGGTAATTAAGTTGACCATTCAGTTGTTTTAATGGTAATTAAAATCTAATAATAGTTTATAATAAAAGAAACATTTTTTTGCAACAATGAACCTATAGTAATAGTTAGGGGTGTTCATAGATTAGATCATATCCATATAAATCCACAGTATTTATCCGTATCTGATCTGTAATTTGAGAATATGATCTGATCTGTAAGATGATTGGATTGGATCGAATCGGATCCACACTCTAATCAGATAGAAGTAAATATGTTTAAAAAAGTAAACAAAAAAAATTATTGACTTTTTTTTATAAAAATAAATTTTTTTATATTTTTTATTTTATGGATATATTTGATATCTGATCCAAACATAAAAAGTGCGAATATCGAATTTGATCTAATGAGTTTAGTGCGGATTGGATCGAAATTTCAGCCATATCTCATCTGTAAACACCCCTAGCAATAATAACTAAAAAATTATAATGATTATATTTTTAACTGAGAGGAAGTGCAAAAAAAAAAAGTACTAAATACAAGAACATTTAATCAAATATTAAAAAAAATTTTACTTTAAAACATACAGTTGGACTTTTTTTGCTCATATATAATAATAATAATAATAATAATAATAATAATAATAATAATAATAATAATAATAATAATAATAATAATAATAATAATATGATAATTGCTTTGTATATCACACAAATATAAACGTTTTTTTTTTCTATGATCTTAACAAAGGTTTTGTAAGTCTCTAACTTTGTTGTCGATTTTTGTAGTGTTAACTCTCATATTATCAATTTGATTCATATATAATTCGGATGATAAATTATTTGGTGACGTGCTTTTTTTTTTATTGTGATATACTTGTTTATTATTATTATTATTATTATTATTATTATTATTATTATTATTATTATTATGTACATTAAAAAATAACAGGCCAAATTATTGCCATAACATAATAGAAGTATGGAAGTTTATCATTCTTCTCTAATGGAGGAAACAAAATTCTTTTCAATAATTTATTTAACGTTTAGTAGAATAAAAATAAATTTTATTAGAATAAATTTTAGTATGAGTTTAATATTTTTATTCATCATAAAATATTTATAGAATTACTCGTAGATAAATTTTGAAAAAAAGAAAAAAAAACATGATTTTTAATTTTATTTTTAAATAAACTTTATTTTTAATTTTAAAATAAATTTTATTTTTATTTTTTAATAATATTAATTTTTTACCGTATATAATTATTCAATTATTTTTTAATCATATATAAATAAATTACTTTAAATAAGACTTTCTTGTGTTATTCAATTATCTTTTTTTAAAAAATAATTAATTATTAAAATAATTAAATTTTTCACAACAAAAATAATAAAAAATTATGAATGAAAAAAATTAACCATCCTGATATTTTTTGTATTTTTATTCATATTTTAATTATAAACATAAATATAATTTAATTATATTATTTATGAAATGTGACTATAGATGTAGATAAAATTTAGTTATATTACTTATATATAGTTTCATTGTATTGTATTGCTTATAAAGTTAGATTATAATTATGACAATAGAATTGTTCTTGTATTTTTATATGTGTGATTAATTGGTGGTGTTAAAACATTACTCTTAATTATAAATAAGATTTATAATTTAAAAAATTAAAGACTCAATTAAAAAGATACGAAAAAAATGATGTTAAAATATTCTAACTCTTTAAAATAAAAATATTCGAAATTTAATTAAAAATTATTTAAAATTTAAACTCAATAAAAATTTATATTCAATGTGTTTTGTATTAAATACATTTAATAACCTATTATATCATATTATATCATATTGGTTGAAATTGGTTTTTATAATGTTAATTTTTTAATAACACTTTATTAGAAAAAACCATCTTTTCAGAATTTTTTAAAAATTAATTAATATTATATATATTTTATTACAATATATCTTGTTATAAAAAAATTATTTATTTCTAATGCTTATATTAAAAATAAAAATAAAATTTAAATTAGTAAATTTTAATCTATAATATAATAATAATATAATAATTATTTTATATATTATACGAATAAAAATTAATTATTTTTTTATTTATAAAATTTTTTAAGAGCTTATATATATATATATATATATATATATATATATATATATATATAAAAGATGAATGTGATATATTTTTTTATGTAAATAATCTTTTAAAAAAAATCTAATAGTTAATTTATTATCTTTTTTGTTTTAGTCCAAATTAAGTGTTTTTTATTGTTTTTGGAAAGAAAATTTTTTGAGGAATTTAATAATATGTGATGAGAAACACCGAATAAATTATACCAAAACCAATTAAAACACAACATAAAGACATCTTTAAAAAAAGATGTTTTAGGCGTGTTTATCTGAGTGACCTCCTTATAGGTTATGTGAAAAAAGACATACATAACTAAGGTCAAGCAAGGGGGCGGAGCCTCATTCATGGCAAGGGGCAATCACCCCCTTAAACTTTAATTTCTTTCTATAAATTATAGTTATGTTCTTTCGGTGGCTTTTATTTTATTTTTTGTTAGAGCCAACAATTCTCTTTTCACTTTTTCTTCATCATGAAAAAGCCTTACACACTTTTATTCATCTGTTCATATAGATTGCTGTATGCATAAGATGGAATTCGAATCCCAAATATTTATTTAAGCAAACAAGTGAGCTGGTCTTTCAACTAATTCAAGTTAATTCTATGTCTTTTTTTTTTATTTCTGTAATTTGCACAATTTTTTTTTTCCATGTGCACTATCTTTCTATTTTTGGAGCTTCAATGTATTATGTATATGCCAGATAACTATGGAGAGACACCAGTGAAATTTATTTGGATTAATATGAGTAAACAAAACAAAAAACAGTGATTCTTAATAGGCGTGTCGCAAAAATCTGTGAAATTGGACTGTTACAGATAGAGCTTGTGGGCCTCCTGTAATTTTGGGTTTGTTGGGAGCTATTTTGAAATTGTTTATTTTGTCTGGCCTTTTGATAATAATTTTACTTGGATTTTGAGTCCATCTAGATTATTGTTATTGCATATTCAGCAAGAATATTTACATTTTAACTCATTCTTTTATTTAAGTAAATGTTAAAAGTTTAAATTTCGTTTATACAATAATTTATCAACAAATTCTTCAATAGAGTTTAGATTACTAATCCTTTATCTTTAAGAAATCAAAATATTTACATGATTAATGACCCAAAAAATATATTTGAATTAATAGTCAAATTAGTCTCCAAAAAATATAATATTTTTCAAATTTTTCAAACTCTATTAATAATTTTTAATTTTTTATCAATTGCAATTTTTTTTCAGTGACATTGTGACAACACATATGATGATGAATTGTCTTCAGCCATGAGAACATGCTTATCAAAATCAATAAATAGTATATGGATGGGTTAAGTACGATGTTAGTTTCTAACGTAGAAATAAAAAATTTATTTTGTCATCGACATTTTTTTCGCTACAAAATGATCTCGAAGGTTTAATTTAGTTTTAAAATCGTATTTTTTATCAAATTTTTATTTTTTATTCCGAAAATATCCATAACTATAAAAAAAACAAAACAAAAACGTTGAATAAGGGGGAAAGAGGGAAGGGATTCGTGGGGGGAAAGGGGAAAGATCTCGCCGCTTTAATCTGTCGCCGCTGCTCCAATTCGCCACCGCTACTCGTCGTCGTTCGGTGGCTGGATCTCGCCGCTGCTCCTTTGGGTTTGCGGAGGTGTTCCATGGTGGTGGGTTCTGGTTCGAGACAAGAACAGGACCGCCGCTGCTCGTCGTCGTTCGGTGGCTGGATCTCGCCGCTGCACCTCTGGACTCGGCGGAGGTGCTCGATGGCGGTGGGTTCTGGTTCAAGGCAAAAACAAGGGAAGGCTTCGGTGATGAGCTGAGGAAGGAGAAGAGGTCGCGCTGTGACGGTGGCGCTAAGGTAGCGCGAAGAGAGAAGAAGAAAAGGGTTACGGCACTGTGATGGCGAATCGGCGCTGTGATGGCGGTTTCAGGTGGCTCGCCGGCTTCTGCTTCTGTTTCTGCTTCCATTCTACTTTTGCTTCTATTATGTCGTTGATTTTTTATTATTGTTGCTTCTGATTGCTTCTGCTTCTGATTGATTATATTGTTTTATTGTTGTTGTTGTTGTTCTGCTCCTGCTTCTGTTTCTGCTCTTGCTCCTGTTTCTGCTTGATTCCATTGTTGATTCATTGTTGTTGTTGTTGTCCTACTCCTGTTTCTGTTTGATTACATTGTTGATTCATTGTTGTTGTTGCTTCTGGTTCTGTTTCTGCTTCTACTTTTGCTTGATTTTGGGGAAGAAGAGAACGGGGCATTTTGGTCCGAAGGACGATTTTAAAACTAAGTTAAACTTTTGGGACCATTTTGTAGCGAAAAAAAGATCAGAAACAAAATAAAGTTTCGGCCTCTATATTAAGAATCAAAACTATACTTAACCCTATTTGAATGTTCCTCTTCAAGAATTCATGCACCTCAAATTTTTATCACCTATTTTCCAATTCATTTTGCATTTGACTACGATTTTTAACGTTCTCTTGCTAAAAATAGTACTCATAACTACTTAATACAATTCGAAAACCAAAAGTTGCAGCCTCACTCTTTAATTTTTCATTTTAATGGCGATAATTGATGCAAATAATAAAATTCCAGAAGATATCTAAATTCTAAGATTGAGGACTTAATATAAAAACGAAAGCAATATGTTCCAGCCTTAAGTAATACTATGCTAACATACTTCTCATTTTCTTTTAAAATAAAATCCGGATCATATCCAATATTAAACATTTTCTTCTATAAATATCTATAAAAGTTGTATTTATCTCAATAATTTGACCTATTTAAAATTTGTTTGGATTCTATTAAGTCGTAAGAAAAAAAAATTATTTTTCATTAGATATTAAAATTTGTTGAAAATTTTAAAATACTCCTAAATTTTATTTTGTTTTAATTTTGTCCAAAACATTTTTAAATTGCATTAAATATATCTTTGACGGCTAATTTTTCAAAAAATTTAAGAACAATTCAGCAACAATTTCACAAGAATAATCTTTAACAGAAGTAAACCAGACATAGTTATCATGCATTATTACTGGATTAGTCCTAAACTTTCTAAAAATTTAGCTATCAGGGATATATTTGATGCAAATCGAAAACTTTAGGGACAAAATTAAAATAAAATAAAATTTAAGAATATTTTTAAAATTTTTGATAAAATTCAATAACAAAAAATATACTTTATTCTAAAAAAATTTTTTATGAAAAATATTTTTTGTTTAATGTATTTGACAATATTTTAATAATAAAAATAAAAGTACTAAAAAAATAAAAAATATATTTTTTAAACGTTACAATTTACATTTTTAAATATATTTTTTATTTAAAAAAGATATTTTTAACATAATAAATAAATAAATAAATATTTTTATATTATTTTATCTAAATATAATTATTAAATAATAAGATATTTAAATATAAAATTATTTTTATCTTTTTAAAAAATCTTTTAAAAAAATCACTTGAAAAAAATCGTAAAAAGTTACCAAAACAATCCCTTATAGTATTTAGGTTCAGGTTAGATTGACTTTTAAAAAATTATTTATTTTTTATTTTTTTAACATATATTTTTTATAAACAAAATTATTTTATATTTAAATAGCTAAAAACATCTTTTATTCGTTTTTTTTCCTTTAAAATGAGATATGGTTGATTTTTTAAAAATAATTTATTTTTTAATAAAAATATTTTTTTTAAAAAAATATATCTAAATGTATTTAAAATTTAATAAAAATATTTTAGTTTTAATAAAAAATACTTTTTTTACTCAAATAAATTAATCCAAAGTCCAAACTAACACTTATGTTTATTTATGTTAGATAAGTTTAATCCAAGACAATGACGACTCAATTTTTTATGAAGCTTTGACTAGTCATAATTAGATGAGCATTATCTACTGAGTTACTCTCTCAAGGTTGCTAAAAACATCATCAATTATTACCAACTTGGAGCAAGCAAGTAGTAAAAGTTCGAAAAAATAATTTCAAATTAAATTCTACTTCTTCCAAGTTAATGGTTCACTATTAAGCTCTACAAATTTTTACTAGTCATATTTTCTTAATAATTAAATATATATTTATCTTTTTTCTATAAATAAAAATCCATGTATGATATATAATTCGAGTAAAGTATATGAAGAATATGAATTTAGATTAAATTTTTTTATTTTTTCTATTAAAAGAATTTAAGAATAAAAATATGTATTATTATTGTAGTATAATTCTTTTGTTAGTGTATTATTATTATTATATTATTAAAAATTATATTTAAATCATATTATATATTATAAAGATATTATATGAGTGAATTATCCTAAAACTAATTAATTATAGGGTTTATACTTAGAGTTTATGATCATATGATATAGAAAATAAGAGGAAAACAAATTCCGAGATTTAACTCAAAGACTCAAGTTTGTTGAGAAGTGAGAACAGAACACTAAGTAGGAGTCATGTCCTCCCAAAGACTAGTGTCTAAGTGTGGTGAGTCAGTTACTAAGTTACAACCCGTATTACATACGCGTAACATCAACAACACTAATTATAAAGCCACATATTTGTAGGAACTAGGGGTGTACATGATCCGGCCCATTTCGAAGGTCTGGCTCGATTTCGAATATTTTAGGGGTTAGTTTGGTGTGATTTCATCGAATTTAGGGCCGGGTAAGGGTCTCAAAAATAGACCCGGTCATTATTAAAGATCGGGTCCATGCCATAGTTCGGGTCGTCCGAAGTCGGTCCGATGGCCCGGTCATCATACATAATTAATATTTTGTGTTATTAGTGATGAATCATGACTATTCTTATGTGGAATTTAAGTATTGTAAACCTTAATATTTTGTGTTATCAGTCATTATAAGACTATAAGTTAATGTTTTATGTTTAGAATGCATAAAACTTTAGACTAATGCATAATAGTGTGTTATTTGTATTGATTTAAATATTTGGTATTATTAGACAATATTAGTATTGATTGTGGTTATGCTTTAGTATTGATTGTGCTTATGCTTTAATTTTGAAGAAGTGTTGGTTCTTATTATATTTTTCTAAGTGAATTTTATCATGTTAAATAATGGTTAGAGTATTGGAAATTTGGATATTTTTACATGCTAGCTTACAAGAAGGTATCAACGTAATGTAATGTTAACGGCCCGATTTTCACCCGGTATAATTGTGGCCCGAAAGTGTATTGGTTTCATCGGGTCTAGGGCCGGGTTCGGGTCTAATAAATAGATCCGGTGTATATTTCGGGTTAGGTTTTGGTCACATCAAACTCAACTTTACCCGACCCATATGCATCCCTAGTAGGAACCGCAAAACTCTCGGAGACCCAAAAAATTTTGTGGGTGTTGTTCTAAATAGTAATTCGAAGACGAAAATTGTTTTTTACGGGAATGAAGATTGAGGAAGAAATTTTTCGAGATAATTGCGGAGACCTGGCCGCCTTCCATAATTCTCAAATAATACGAAATTTAATTAATTATTTTTAATATTATTTAAGATATTTTTATAAATATTTTAGTAATTTTATTTATTATATATATTTTGTGTTAAGATTTATTTATTTTTTTATATTATGTTCTGTTATTTTATTTTTTTAATTAGACTTAAATATTAATTTTTGATTAATTTATTATTTTAAAATTTAGACAATATGTATTTATATATTATTTTTATATTTTTTATTTTTTATTTTTTTAAAAAATAAAAAGTTTATATAAGAATATAAAGAGATAAAAAATATTTTTTTAAAAAAAATTATGAAAAAATATAAAAAGAAAAATGAGACCCAATTATCCTTTACGACAAAATTAAGATGAAGACAGAAGAATTTTGAGATTCGAAGACGAGAAAGTCATATTCTGTCAAAGCTCGCTCAAATATGGGACAAACCGATCCATCCTGCCAAATTGATATCGGTTCGACTTGTTACCTTGTACTGCCAAAGAGTATACTGGCGGGTTGATGAGCTAATCTTTTAAAAAAAAAAAAACCTAAAATAATATGATTCTAAATCTCAAACACATTTAAATTACAATATTAACCATAATAATTTAATAAGTCTCAAACATCACAACAATAAAATCTAAACACATAATTCACACATAAATTTATATCAAACAATCAAACTACGCTTAAACTAAATACACAATATAATCCATAAATCAAAACATAAATCAATTGTCAACTTCAAAATCAATAAAATTTGAATCTATTTCGGAAATTGAAATACCGCCTCGTCTAACACTCCGAGGAATCACATCTTCACCTTCACCTACAATTGGATTAATACCCAAATTTAAAACTAGAGGAATAGATAATTAAACAGAATTAGTGATAGTAATCAAACAGAATCAATAATTAATAATAAACAGACTCAATAATCCAACAGAATCTTCAAGCATCAATATATCTCCCACAAAGAGAAAAATAAAAGAAAAAAAATAAACAAATAGCTTACCAGTTATTAAAGGAGGAGTTTGTCGTTGCCGAAAGAGCCAGAGATGAGCTATGAGAGGGGAGAGATGAGCGCCCCGCCGCGAATATGAGGAAGACAAAGGTGACGCAGTCGATGAGAGAACCAGGGACGAGAGGTAGAGCTATGAAAGATGAGAGACGAGCGCGCCACCGCGGATGTGAGGGATATAGAGACGTGATGCAGTTGCAGAGAGGGTCGGGGACGAAAGGGGAGAGCTGTGAGAGAGGGAGACACCTTCGCCGATGTGACTGTGTGAGAGATGTAACGACCCAGCTTCTAGCATGTCATGACCAATGCTAGCCGCTAGGTGCTACTTCACGACTTTTCTTAGAGACTCTAGACCTTATATTAAATATATACATATGAGTCTGTAGCGTTAGTCGAGATCACGTGTCAGATATATTGATATAATAACGAAGTATATAATAGTTAAATAGATAATATATACTCGAAGCATAGAAAATACAGAAAATATAGTAATATCATACATATATACCCAAAGGCTTACTTAGTACATCATGATTCACATTGGGTTACGTCGTTGCTTATTTATGAAAATATTTACAGACTCTATATTTATACTAATAGGCCTCAACTCATAAGAGTCACTCTAGTCTGGGACCCATTCTAACTTGTTTATATAGGTATTTACAAAAGCACCTAACCCTCTAAAAGTCTATACAAAGGGAGGGCAAAGACAACTGCTACTATTATAACTACTGCTGGTCATCGATCCCTGGTAGCTGAAGAAATACGAAAGTACTTTGTGGAAGTAAAAGAAGTCGCTCTGACCCTCCAGTAATGCTACTGCTACTCGCTAGTCCCAAGGCTGAAAACTCAAAGAAGATCTTGCCGATTTGCATCTGTGGAACGGGGAAGTAAGGGATGAGAACCTAAGGTTCCCAGCAGGGTACTACACCGGAAAACCTAAGAGGTTCCGTAGCCTAAGTCTAAGACTTCGCGCAGTTAGGTTGGTAAGTCACACAAACAAGTACAAGCACAAGTATATAGCAGAATAGTAAACAAACACAAAGTACAGGAAGTAGAGATAAATCACAATCACAGATAAATGCAGCAATCAAGTATGATGCATGCCTGGTCCTATACAGGCCATGAGCTCATGCGTCGGTTGGCTACCCGCAACCCGACGTTACCCGGTCCAAGTCCGGATATGGCTATTCCACTGGGTTGGTCACGCACCGGTGTCCGAAATACAATCGCGGCACTAATAAAGAATGGCCCAAAAATACAAGGTGCTCCTAGTAAGTAGCAGTCCATATGGTGGGCGTCCCCACGTTCATATAGTCTCTGGCTAGGCAGGATGAAAGTCCGCTCTGCCAGGTACTTCTTAGCACCTTGGGGTTTACAGTTTCTTCTTCCGCGGCACATCTCAACAGAATTTATTTCTAAGGGACTTCTCTTTTCTTTTTATAAAAACTTGTACTCGGATTTTTCTTAAAACGTCTCAATCTTATCGCATTTTACCATTTTGCCCTTTTTATTTAACTTTTCTTTTTACCGTTTTCGTTTCGTTTTTAATGACGCTTTCACTCCTAATGTTATTATTTTACTATTGTATCTTCATATTTTCCTAATATACCGTTTCTCCTTGATTAAGTTAATTATTCATTTTTAATTTGACTTTATGTCTGAAATTACTAAGATGCCCCTAAGTTCTCTAGTTTTTACCGTTTAACCTTATGTAGCATCAAATTTTACCGAAATAATCCTATTAGTTGTCTATGATTAAAATTATTCCTAATAATTTTATTTAATGCCAAATTTCACCCTTTATTAATTTTATTTACTTATTCTAATTACTGTTTTTTACTGTTTTACTTCTAACTTTTACTAAAACTTTTATTTAGGTCCGAAACCTTTTTATAATTATAATCTTAACCCAAATAATTTTTATAATTATTATTTTACCCCTAATGACACTAAATTCAGAATTTTATTTATTTTTTATTTAAATTAGATTTTTATCTCTCTTTTTACAAAAAAATGACCATAACACTCTTTTTACCTTTCCTTCTTTGTTCCATAGGATTAAAACTATTTTTTTAACTAATTTTTAATACTTTTCTATCATAATTTTTGTGCTCTTAGTGACTAAAAATTTCAGAAGTGCAATTTTTATATTTTTCTTCACTTTTTGTGACGTTTAAATCTTGAAACTTAAACCCCAAGCGCTTCTATGCTTCCGGCTGTTTTCACACAAAATCTAGAGGTAATACAACAATAAATTACACATATTTAGCAAGCCAAAACAGTGGTAACTCACAAAATTTCTAAAAATTCAAAACAAGCATAAATTCACCACAAAGTGGCTCATATAAGCACCGAAAACAAGCACAACCATACTCTAACTAATCCTAACCCTTACCTCTTATGTAATTCAGTTAGCAAACCTTTCTCACACTAGAAAACGTGCATACAATGATACAAGGGAAGAAACACAGCTGGTGGTGGTGAGTTTCGTTTTTTGGACCTAAAGTGTCGCAAAACGTCGAAATTAAATCACTGTGAGCTCGAAACTCCTTAACTCCTTAGACGTGCTCTATGAGTGCTTCAAGAGGAGTTCTATATATATGGAAGACAGTAAGGATTCATCATGGCTACTATTTTTTTAAAAGAAAAAGGAAAGGAGAAAGAACAAGAGTTTACGGGTAAGAGTTTGTGCTTGTATGGTTTGAGTACTTGAAAAACACATGTAGAACAATAGAAGAAGAGTTGAAATAGGGGCTGGATCATGGAGAACAAGTTCAAGAATTTTCTCCCTTTCTCTCTCAAGAATTCGGTCAAAAGAGTGTAAAAATATGTAAAGTGTTTTGTGAATTTTGTGGCCAATGCTTCCTTAAATAAAAAATCAAAGTCTTGCTGAATTTATGATGGTAAAAGGGGCTGAAATTTTCGTGGTAAAGGGCTGGAATTTAATGAAGAAGGGGCATGAAAACGAGGAAGCTTGGTCAGCGCTTGCGTGTCGAGCTTATCCACAGTTAACCGCAGTTAGTTACTCGAGGTTAAAAACACAACAGAGAGGGGTTAAAGGCTAGGATAGTCTCGGCTCAGAGGCTGAGAAGGAGAGACAAGTTACTTGGGTGGCAAGTAAGAGAATTTGGGATCTCTAGGAGTCGTTTGTGGAATACTAGTCAGAAATTTAATTCGAAATAAATTTTACCGTGTGGTAAAATAATTAATGGCTAAGATTTATTCTTAAAGAAATAAATCATGAATAGATGGCTAATATTAATCTTGGGACACAATTACCATGGTATAAGTTATTTTTACCACTGGTTTCGAAGTTTTCGGTTACAAGAGTTTTTCTCAGCGCACGCAAAATCGTCATTAAAAGTGAATTTCCGGCTCAAAAAGTCTCTAGTGAGAAAATAAACCAATAGTAATCTAATATCTATTATTTACTAGTCAAACTTGACTTAGGGGGAGTTAATTACCCTCATAAAGTCAATTTTGACCTTATTAATGGCCTTTTTCTTTTTAATTTTTAATTTTTTCCTTTTTTTTACTATTGGGTCAGCTTCACTATTTCTTATTGGGCCGTGATTCGAGATTTTGCAAAATAAATTTTAAAAAAGCCAGAAAAAACCTGTTTATCGAAAATCGGGTTCTTACAAGAAAAATACCCATGCCGCCACCAATACCCTGAGAATGCGAGAGAGCTTGAGAGACGAGAGTGAAGAGAAAGTTCAGGGTTAGGAAAGACCGGAAGAAGGAGTTCAGGATTAGGGAGACTCTATTTGTATGAAATCCTACTCCATTAGTAGTGAATTTTGACATTTTGTATTGATATTATCTTTAAAATTACTAAAATAACCCAAAAAAATGATTGTCCCTTGCTTTGGTACGCAATTTTGACGGTGCAATTTTGACATATTTTTTAAATTTGGTGAGTTTAAAATCTCGTCTGACTCATTTTTTTGTTTTTGATGTTTTAATCCGTTTGGTTCAGTCTGTTTTTTCACTTATAATTTCTAGATTTTTTTTTTTAAAATTAGAAGTGAGACTCAAATTCAAAATTTTTAGATAAAAATAGAAAAACTATATCATTTGAGATATAACGCGTTAACTTTATAATCCCTAAATTAATAAATAGAAAATTTGTATTATATCATTCGCACTATGTTATTTTTATATTTTTAAATGTGAAATTCATCTTGAGATAAATTCTAAAATCTATTAAAAAAAATACGGAAAAATATTTTTTTTAAATATAGAGTACATACTACACAGATAACTAGTAGGGGTGTTTATGGATCGGATCCGATCCGCATATCAACGGTATTTATCCGAATTCGATCCGAAAATTGCGGATATGGATCCGATCCGCAAGACTTTCGGATCGGATCAGATCGGATCCGCACACTAATCGGATCGGATTGCGAATTTTGTGTTGGTATTCGCACATCCGATCTGCATATCCGCAAAAATAAAGAAATAAATAAATAAATTTTTTTATGTTTTATTTCAACTAATAATTATCATATATGTTGTATTATTTTAATTTATTATTTAAAAAAAGTATGTTTAATATTATTTTAAAAGTAAACATATTTAAAAAAAATAAAAAAATGAATTTTATTGATAATTTTTTTTAAAAAATAAGCTTTTAAAATTTTTTTATGTTTTGTGGATATATCTGATATCCGATCCACAAATATACGGATTGAATCGGATCGAATTCAACTTTAAAAACTGCAGATATTTGATCCGACGGATAATTTTAATATGAATCGAATCGAAATTTTGACCATATCCAATCCAATCCGATTCGCGTGCACCCATACAGATAAGAAGAGAGGGCCACCGTCTTCTATCTGATGAGAATGAAAGAAAATTATTGATTATTTGATCCATCCACTGACTCATTAAACTACTAAAAGTCTAAAACACACAACAAAAATTCCACCTTTCTCTCTCTTCCCCTCTATTCCAATTTCATCTAAATTCCCACTTCCCATTTGCTTTGTTTCATCCAAATTATGCAACTTTTTATGCAAATTCTCCACCGATGAGAACTCACTTCCAGAAATCCTTCTTGATCATACGTAATCATCTTTCCATGTTTCTCTGCTTTGATCTATGACGATCATAAATGCCATTCACATAAAAAAAAATCGTTTTGAACCGTATGGTTGCTGTTCTGCTTGCCTTCTATTTTTTGTTTTCTGCTTTGCCCCATTTTTTTAATGGTAGCGTATTCAACAAGTGTCCTTGTTCTTTTGAGGTGACTATTGATTCCCTGATCTGGAAAGTCAAAAAATGAAATAAAGGAGCGATTTTTGGTTTCTGGTCTTCTGGGTTGAGTCATGTTGGAAGATTGTACATATGTATTTTTTTTTTCGTTTAATTCTTTTTGATTGGGATGATCGAGCTTTGTTGAGCTACGATGAGTCCATATGAACGGAGATTTCAGCTTTGATCAGAGAATTCTTTTATTTTCTGGTGTTTGTTTTGGCTGAGCTGTAGAACATTTCCATCATTTTGGAACAGTATACTTCTCAAAGTTTCCTCCTTTGGACTCCTCACCCTATATTTCACCCTTAATCTTTTTCATCCGGATCATCACCCTTAATCAAGTGTTTTGTAGAACGATCGGTCCTGAATTTTGGGTTTGGTATTTGTGAAAGCCAGTGTTTTGTCCTTTTGACTGTAATCGGTCACATCATTCTGTAGGTGTAAATGCATGCCTTATGATGCTTTTGATTTGCAATGCCATAGTTAATTATGCTATTCAGCCATATTATTTTCAACTGTGTGTCACATATTGAGTTCTTATGAGCTATTTATTTTTCTTTATAGGTTTGAGACCTGAGATTTGCTAGTCAATTGTATCATTGAGGTACATGCATTTGCAAGTTACAACAACATGTATAATTTCTTCACTCTTTCAGATGCTTTGATTAGAGAAACATAGTAATTATTTTAATGTAGTAATGTATTTGAACATTTTTTTTGTAATTACCAGAAGTGTTAGGCATTTTATTCTGCGAAGTTCGGGCACTGCATAAGGTGTGGCAGTGCCCATGGATGCTACTACAAGTGGAACCCCAACTATCCAATACCATAACATCAATGACCAGCAAATCACTGCCATTGTTGTTGCCGCACCATTACCAATATTTCAAAGGCAGCAACGTCATTGCTTCGGGGGCTCCGGTCCCGGAGAGTTTCCCTTGTCTGCTAATCCCTCAATTGTCCTTCATGTCCTCACAGCATGTAATTTGGATCCTCAGGACCTTGCTAAATTGGAGGCAAGCAATGTACTTTTTTGCATTTCGGCTCTCAAGTTTATGCTTGAATGCTACTGATGCTAACAGAATTTTTGCAGGCAACATGCTCATTCTTCAGGACGCCAGCAAACTTTGCTCCGGATTTCGAATTGTCCTTGTCTGAGCTAGCTGCATTGGACATGTGCCAGAAGAGAGTGATCTTTAAGCCAATGTCAATAGAACAGAGGCAATATTTGAAGCAGAGATGTGGGGGTTCTTGGAAATTGGTGCTGAGGTTTTTGATAGCTGGAGAAACATGTTGCAGGAGGGAGAAATCACAGGCAATAGCAGGTCCTGGTCACAGCATTGCTGTGAACTCAAAAGGGATTGTTTATTCATTTGGGTCCAATGGTTCAGGACAACTTGGGAATGGCACCACTGAAGACATGTGGCAACCTCAACCGATCAGGTTGGGACATTTGAAGATTCCACAGTTCTTATTGCTTATCATGTAGTTGTAATCAAATATGGAAAGTGAACTAATAGAAATACCATTACATTGCAGAGCTCTGCAAGGCATTCGAATTATACAAGCTGCGTCTGGGGCTGGAAGGACAATGTTGATCAGTGATGCTGGCCAGGTTTATGCATTTGGCAAAGATTCATTCGGTGAAGCTGAGTTTGGGACTCAAGGATCTAAGATGGTTACAACTCCACAGTTAGTTGAGTCTTTGAAAAATATATTTGTTGTTCAAGCTGCTATTGGAAACTTCTTCACAGCTGTATTGTCAAGAGAAGGCAGGGTGTATACGTTTTCTTGGGGTAATGATGGCAAACTCTGTCACCATACTGATCCAAGTGATGTAGAACCTCATCCTTTATTAGGAGCTCTTGAACATATACCAGTTGTCCAAATCGCTGCCGGATACTGCTACCTACTTTGTCTGGCATGTCAGCCCAGTGGAATGTGAGCTCCGACTGTATCCCTTTTATGTAATATACATATTAGGCAGTCTTTAATCCTTCATATTTATTCAGGATAATTTATTAGTATTCTGACTTATTCGTTGATTGGCAACTCTTATATCTCACATTCTGTTATTCTAGCTGGCTATGTACTTGCATTAAAAGTCAATTACTTCGTTCTTGGACAGGTGTTCAAGCATTTTCAACCTTTTTTCTCTTTAGTAAACTAGAATGTGCAGGTCATTTTCATTCTTATTGTAATGAGTATTTGGATTTTTATTGATTATGCAATCGTTCTTTGAAATTTTGACAGGTCAGTGTACTCTGTTGGGTGTGGCTTGGGTGGGAAGCTTGGACACGGCACAAGAACTGATGAGAAGTATCCTCGTTTGATTGAACAGTTCCAGAAGTTACACCTTCAGCCGGTGGCGGTTGCTGCTGGTGCTTGGCATGCTGCTGTGGTGGGGCAGGATGGCCGAGTTTGCACATGGGGGTGGGGCCGTTATGGTTGCTTAGGTCATGGAAACGAAGAATGTGAATCAACACCTAAGGTGGTGGAAGCATTGAGCAATGTCAAGGCAGTCCATGTTGCTACAGGAGATTACGCAACCTTTGTCGTGTGTGATAACGGCGATGTCTATTCATTTGGTTGTGGGGAATCTTCTAGTCTCGGCCATAACCCTGGAAATGATGATCAGGTCTGCTTTGCTTCTAGTCTTTTTCCCTTGCTTGATTTTGTGAGTTGTATGCTTGGTTGTTTCAAACGAAGTGTGTGTTGCACCACCTCTTCTTGATTCCTGTGATATTTTTGTACCTTGATGACATCATGAACTGATTAGTGCTCTCCCATAATTGGGACTTAAAGAACAAAGGACTTGCTAGCACTATGATCTGAGTATTCTTGGATTCATGTATGAAGTCTGCAATGAAAGTGAACAAATTTTATTGCAAATTCCCTCAAAGAGGCCAGAGCCAAGGAAAAAGTAGCACAAGCCTATATATGAGATGTTTGTAGTGTATTCAATTAATATTTATTAAATCTTTCTAATGGCTTAATTAATTCTAAGGAAGCTAATCAACCATGGCATGTTTCTTCCTTGCAGGGCAACAGGCAAGGGAACGTGTCGAGTCCAGAGCTTGTCGCTTCCCTGAAAGAGATCAACGAACGGGTGGTACACATTAGCCTGACGAATTCCATATACTGGAATGCTCATACATTTGCGCTAACAGAATCAGGGAAGCTGTATGCTTTTGGGGCTGGAGACAAAGGACAGCTCGGAGCCGAGCTTGTTGGCGACGAAACTGAAAGAGGAAAACCGGAACGGGTTGATATCGATCTTGGTTAACTTGCGCGCGCAGGGGAACGCTCCATTGTTCCACAATTGATTTGCACCATGCTGTCCTTTAGTTAAGATTCGCCATGCATGGCATTTAGGTGTTTAAATGCCTTTGTTTATTGTGTAAATAGAATCAAAGTATGCAGTTTAAAGGTAACTTAGGTTAATTTATCTACTCTTTTTTATGTTGTTGATATGAAGTCTTAGAGATTCAGTTTCAACAAGGTGCTCATAGTTTGATCTTCACTCTATAATTGGTTTTTCTAGATCATGTATGCTTAGAGAAATTGTCATGATTCTCATGCTTTCCGCGATCCAGTGCTTCTCCCAGTCCTCCAGAAGACTATGTTCTCGGCTCCATAGCTCTAGTTAATTCTTTTTATACATATATATTGAATAAATAAACAAAAGCATACATAAAAGTGTTTGGAGTGGATAAAATTACACCCCAAAATTCGTAAATATCAAAGAATTAGTAATAAGTAGTGTTCCTTGCGAGATAAAGCTTCCGAAGTATGATCGGCTACAAGTTCCGTCAAGGGCTCGGAAGTATTCTCCTCGGAACTGAAGATCTCGACGTGGGACCTGTAAAAAGGACTCCGACGCTCAAGTTAGTGCTCGGAAATATAAACCTCAACAAGCAAAAGTAAAAGTAAGGAATTTGTAGGGTTTGGTGCTATGGAGTTGTTTTTCCTAGTAGCTTATGATAACTGTTTTCTGCTTGTCCCAGACGAGGTTTGCTCGTCTGTTTAAATAGACCGCAAAGTAGAGGAATGTAGACGTTTGAGTAGTGTTCGGCTTTTTAGGGTTTGTTACCGGGAATCAATGTATGAGTTTGGTTAAGTGCGAGATTCTTGGCACTTGTGGCGTGTTTGACCTGTTCTCGGTTGTGAGATTGTTAGCCGAGGATATCGGTAAGGTACACAGTCCCCAAGCTCGGCATGGGGAACATGTTGAGCTTTCTATATCCTCGACTTGTGAAATTAGATTGTTTGGGTGGATTTAGTGCCTGGGTAGCCCCCAAGCTTAACGTGTTTCTCTGGCTGGGCTTGCGTGGTATGGGCTTTGGATGTTGGGCTTCATTTTTTTGAAAGTGAAATAGAAAAGTACGTCTGCGCTACTGCTGGGGTCGAGTAAGACTTTCTTCACGAGGAGATCCCCTGCTTGGACTGAGATTACCACCGGATCGTCTAGGTTATCCGACCTTGCTTGGTAGTCGGATTGTTCGAAAGATATGTTCGGTGTTCGTGGTTTGTGGGCCGTCGCCTCGTTTGTTTGTTGCATTGTTAGCATTTCTCGGATTCGGCGTTTGCGTGTCGAGTTGGTTTGACCACCGCTTGCAAATTCTCCTGAGATGCAATTTATAACTCCTCTTGGCGGCGGAGGTTGCGTTCTGAGCTTGTCTGGTGTGTTTGGTGTTCGCTCTTGGCGTCGGTCATTGTGACCTTCTGAAGTTGGTCGGGCTTTGCTTATGTATTTGTCCAGGTGTCCTTGTCTCGCTAGTCTTTCCAGGAGGTCCTTGGCAATGATGCATTCGTCGGTTGTATGCCCGAACTTCTGGTGAAAGGCATAGTGCTTCGATTTGTCGACGAACCTCTGGTCTTGATATGAGTCGGCCCTGCTTGGTGGCTTGATGAGCTTGTTATGTAGTATTTCTTTCAGGATGTCCTCCCTTCTTGTGTTAAATCTCGTGTATGAGTCAAATTTTGGGGTTAACTTGAAAGGCCTCTTGGAGTCCCTTGTTTGAGATTTGTCCTCCTCTTTTCGGGGCAGTTGTTTCTCATTCCTCCGAGTTTCACGCAGCTTCTCAATTTCGATCTGCCATGTTGCTTTGTCTCGGAATTCTTCCAACGTCTTTGGCTTCGCGATGGCTATGGCCTCCTAGAACTTTCCTGGTCGGAGGCCGCTCTTCAGGGCGTGGGGCTGTACTTCAGGATTGAGGTCAGGGATTTCCATGGCGGCTGTTGTGAAGCGTGTCATGTAATCTTTCAGGCTTTCATATTGTCCTTGTCTGATCGTGCTAAGGTAGTCTGAGTCCCTTACATAGATCTTTGAGGCTGCAAATTGATTGATGAATAGCTTAGAGAAGTCGTCAAAGCTGGTAATTGACCCTACAGGTAAATTAGAGAATCATAATAATGTGGCACCATCTAAAAAAGTGGGAAAAGATCGGCACAGAATGGGATCGGAGTCACTGTTCAGGAATATCATAGATTCAAATTTCGTGACATGAACTTTGGGATCTTCGATCCCTTTGTACGGTGCCAGAGTCATAGGGAGTGTGAAATTTTGAGGCATTTTAAAACTCATAATTTCTTCAAAAAAAGGGTTAGCTCGTCGTCTCCCTGTTTTCGGGGGTGTTTTTCCTACTTTTGCATTGGATTCCGACTGATGCTCTTCGTGCTGTTCAGTATTTGCTTCTTTGTTGACATTCTTCCTTTCACCACCATTTTGTAGTGTAGCTAATAGTTCGGCCATGCGCTGATTCTCTGCGAACAAAACGGCGTTGGCCGCCATAAGATCAGCATTGGTCCGAGAATGTGGTTGGGTATCCGACAGATCCGTCATGCTTCGATTTCTGAAAAGAAAAGCAGAGCACGAGGTGTGTGAAACAGTGTTATTACTGGGAAGGGAAATAAAAAAGGGGGTTAATTAAATCCGGCCCACGGTGGGCGCCAAATGTTCCTTGCGAGATAAAGCTTCTGAAGTGTGATCGGCTACAAGCTCCGTCAGGGGCTCGGAAGTATTCTCCTCGGAACTGAAGATCTCGGCGTGGGACCTGCAAAAAGGACTCTGACGCTCAAGTTAGTGCTCGGTAATATAAACCTCAACAAGCAAAAGTAAAAGTAAGGAATTTGTAGGGTTTGGTGCTATGGAGTTGTTTTTCCTAGTAGCTTATGATCACTGTTTTCTGCTTGCCCCAGACGAAGTTTGCTCGTCTATTTAAATAGACCGCGTAGTAGAGGAATGTGGACATTTGAGTAGTGTTCGGCTTTTTAGGGTATGTTACCGGGAATCAATGTATGAGTTTGGTTAAGTGCGAGATTCTTGGCACTTGTGGCGTGTTTGACCTGTTCTCGGTTGTGAGATTGTTAGCCGAGGATATCGGTAAGGTACAAGTAGTATAAAGAAGGGATAAGTATTTTTTTGGTCCCTAACGTTGAGGGTCAGAATCGAAACTGTCTCTGGTGTAATTTTTGATTTAAAATCGTCCTTAATGTTGTAGTTTATTTTAAAATCGTCCTTTCTAATAATTTTTTTTCTAAATGACAAAAATACCCTTTCGTCTTGTTCTTTTTCTTCTTCCAGGAGAACCTTTCTTCTTGTTCTTCTTCTTCCAGAGGAACAAATTCTTCTTCCATTAACAAATTAAAAATACAGATTCAACAAAAAAAACACACAACTCAAAATCAGAAATTCAAGAAATTCAAAAACAAATCAACAATAAATCCAAAATAAAAAAAAGCAACAGCACAACAATGATGAACCAATCCATCATTCAAATTCAGATTCAACAAATCAACAATGATAAAATTAGAAAATAACAAATTAAAATCAGATTAAAAGTAGAAACAGAAGCAGACCCAGAAGATGTAAAAGCAGAAGCACTCATGCAGAAGCAGAAATTAAAGTAGAAGACAAAGCAAAAGATGCAGAAGCAGAATATCCAGAAGCAGAAGCACTCAAGCAGACCCAGAAGAAGCAGAAGACGAAGCAAAAATAGAGATCAAAGCAAGAAGCAGAAGCGGCGAGGTGGCAAGGAGCAGCGTCGGCGGGGTCTCCCTCCCGGTGATGACGTGACAGCGGTGGCGAACCCTCAGTCACAGAAGAAGAAGCAGAAGCTCAGGCAAAAGCAGAAGTTCAAGCAGAAGTAGAAGAAGAAGAGGCAGAAGAAGAAGCAGCGCCGGCGGGATCCTCCTTCCCGATGACGACGCGACAGCGGCGGCCAACCCTCAGTCACAGAAGAAGCAGAAGTTCAAGCAGAAGCAGATCCTTCCTCTTCTCTTCTCCCCCGTCGTAGCGCAGCCCCTCTCCTTTCTTGTTTCTTTCAGCGACGGCAGCTCCAAGCTTCGCCGGCGCCGTCCCCCTCCCCCTTCCCCTTCCCCTCTTCTTTTCCCCTTTCCCCTCTCCCTCTCCCTCTCCTCCCCCCTTCGCGTTTCCTTCCCCCCCCAAAACGCGTTTCCAATTCCCTTCCCCCCCCCCCAAAACGCCTTCTTTTCTTTTTTTTTATTTTCTATTTTTTTAATTAAAGTAGGAGTAAGGGTATTTTAGGAATAAAATTAAAAATTTTATTAAAAAGAACGATTTAAATATGAAAAAAAATATTAAGGATGATTATAAATCAAGAATTACATTCGGGACGGGTTCGATTATGACCCTCAACGTTAGGGACCAAAACAATACTTATCCCTATAAAGAATTAGTCGAATAATGAAGAAAATAAAGACAAGTAAAGAGTATATGGTTGTGTTTTGTTTTGATTTCCGAACAAAACAATCCATCAAAACAGGACATTGAAAATTGAAGATAAATAGTAGAGACATAAAATTTAGTATTTTTGTATTTTGTTTAATGATAATTGAATATAAGATAGAATAAATAATAAAAAAGTTTAATTTATCTTTTTTTTTTCTTCATTCATAATTTAAAAAGAAAAATAAATGATAAAAAATATTATTATGAAAATTGATAACAATAACAAAAAAAATATAAGTTGTATTTCTGTCTAATGTTTCTGTGTTTTAAAATACACTAATTTAATATGGCAAGATATAATATCTTTATCTATGTCTCATAAAAAATACGATTTTATAAACAAATGCAGCCTAAATTCAAAAAAATAAAATAAAATAATAAAACATATAATTATGAAAAATTGATAACGATAACAAAAAAAAAATATAAATTGTATTTCCGTCCGATATCTCTCTATTTTAAAATACTCTAATTTAATATCACAGAATATAATATCTCTATTTATGTCTCATTTAAAAAATATAATTTTATAAACAAATACAACCTAAGTTAAAAAACTTATTAATTTAATGTCTTCTTATTTTATATTCTATTATTTGGTTTTTACCCGAAGTTAGTCCGCTGTTTCAAATTATTAAAACAAGTCGCTTTGACGTAGATTAAATTTAAAAAATGTGGATTAAAATTGACTTTACTTCCATACATGAAACCAAAGCAGTTCAATATTTGTTGCTCTTTAGTTTTTTTTTTTTTTTTAAGGAAGAAGGTCAACACAGATATGTGGATTATAGTTCAAGCGAAAAAATTAGGTTTAATTATTTTATTAGTCCTTATAATTTCACTAAATTTTTTAATTAGGTTATTAATTGTGAATACCTTTAATTTACGAATAAATATTCAGTTAACTCTAACATTTTTTATAATAAAAAAGACCTAATTAAAAATATGAATCTAACTGAAAAAAAAAATCTAATTATAAATTTAGTAAAATTATATAACCAACAAAATAATAAAACCAAAAAATTAAAACAAGCTATATCCAACAAATACAAACACTATTTTAGCAAACACAAAGGTATATCTCCACATCAACACCACACTCTCATAAAGGTTTTCAAATTTCCAACTCTACTGTCGGCATTCAAGGAGCTGGTCCTTTGCCACTCTTCGCAGCTCACAAGGATTATTTGTGGACTACTTAGATAAATAATACACAAAATACCCAGAATACACCCACATTATTTTTAATTTCAAGAATACAGAGTTTATTATTGGTCCATTATTTCGTCTCCAAAAACACCTCTATTTTTAGTAAATCTCTAACTAGCATCTTAATGTACGGGGGACGAAAATAAGTTGGATGGCAGAGTATTGCAATATTGATCCAATTAATATTTTTAATGCTTTACTAATTTAAGAACACGATGATAGTTTAGGGTTAAACTATTACCGAGTTGGTATATTAATATTATGCACTAATTTTAGCGAAAATGTAAATTCGGAAGGGAAAAAAACTTCAGCTAAGGGTTTAATTTAATTGATAATTTTAAAATACACAATGTAATTTTCAGTTGTCTAAAATAAAAATAACTTATACTTCCTAAAGAAAGGAAAACTAAAATTGATCCTGGTGGTGGTGCTTGCTAACAAAATATTATGCCATTAACTAGTCAAATATGTATGCAACCAGCAAGAATCAATTTCATGTCCTTATACAAAAATAATAAACATATCTAATGTTAAGTAATTATGTAAAATATATCACATTTAGTTATTGTTTCAGGGGTAGTGGCTCTGGGGTATGGATATGGAAGAATCCAATAATATGATGAAAATCAGTCAAAATAAAGCATAAGGTAAAACATTGAAAAAGAGAGTGGAAGAGAGCTCAACGCAACATTACAGAAGCTAAGGAATGGTTGGGCAAATTTAAGGACAATGGAAATACGTGGAGAAGAGACAACATCATGCAAAGCATCAAACACTATCGGAATCAAAATATTTTTGGTAAAAGATTGTGGAGACTGGAGACTCAGGCTAGGACAATAACTTGGGAATTCTCGTGGACGTGTGGAGCTGCTCGACCACGACCATTGATTATTAATTATTAATTCTCTCGGATATGAATTTAAAGCCAATAACTATGTCTTCAGGATCGAGGCTTCTTTGTAACAACAGCATAAATGATATCAGGTTTGGCTAATACAGGATATATGTTAATCTTATTATTAATAAAAGAATTTTTTTTTTTTTTTAAATTTGACATATTTTCATAAAAGATTTCAATTAATAATCTTAAGCTATATATTAACTAAATATATGATAAGAAAAAATTTTAAGAATTAATAAAATTTATTTTTTTTATCAGTATTTTTAGTCATTAATCTAATATTTGTTAGTCTAATAATCTAATAATATATATAGTTTACATTTTTAAATATTACTAATTAACTATTGATAAAAAATAATAAATTTTGTTAGTGTTTTAATATTTTTTATATAAAAATATAAGCGCAATAATTAAAGCTTATTAACCCTACATAAATAATCATTTTGTATGGCCAAATTAAATCAACAAGCGGTAGTCAAGTAGAAGTACATGTAGTCAATGGGTAAAAAAAACCAAGAAGAACACTTGTGTCGGTCGGAGACTATAAGTGAAGAGGAAACAGACTCTTGCAGGGAATCCAAACATATAAGTTCCACTGTTTAAGCGACCCCTAAAATTAAAGATAGAGACAGTAACCAAATACATACATTGTCTTACATTTGATGCCATGCCATGCCATGCCATACCATATAAAGCATGGTGATAACAAAAGAAGCTATCATTAGACTAAGATCGGATTAGGGCCCAGCAAAGTAAGGGCAGATCCTAAAGGAGCGAAGGGGTTCACAAATTCATGGAAATTATATTTGTACGAGACACTGTGCAAGAGCAACACAGCAACATCTCAATTATTATGGTTCTGCTTCCACCTTATGTGTGTGTACGACTAGCATTAATTGCAATCAATTCTCATTCTTCACGAGCCACGTGTACGGATTACAGTCAATGCAACACCACAAAAAAGACATGCCAGTCCAGGTTCCAAGGTCCAACAGCCAGCCGGCCAAGCCACTATATAGTGTTCATAAATAATGTTTGCGCCCCAAATCTTCAAGAGAATTACTGTGTTCGGTCACATTCAAACATATTTCACTGTATTTTTAAAAAGACGACAATAATTTATTTTTATATTTTTAACATATATAATGTTTAAAGTAAATCACTTATATAAACCAAACTAATGTCAATATTACGTAAATTACTCAAATCAAATAACGTTATATGAATGTTTCAAATCATATTTCTATATAAATTAAATTAATTTAATTCGAATTACATAACCTAGTAGTAAATCGAAATACATGGATTCGAATTACATGAAAATATTATTTTAAATATAAATTGAATTGGTTAAAATTGAATCAATGTGATTCAAATTAGTATGGAACAATATAAATCGAATCAAAAAAATAGTAGAGGTATTTTAATAAATTTAAAAAATAAAAAAATAGTATTTTATTTTATTTATATTTATTTAAAAAAATACCAGAGTTATTTAAATTTTAATTAAAGATACTTGATATTAAAAATATTTTAATAAATTTTAAAAATAATATTTTATTATATTTCTATTTATTTAAAAAAATTAGAGTATGATAAATTTAATTAAAAATATTTAATCTCAAAAGTATTTTAGTAAATTTTAAAAAATAATATAAAATAACAATATTCTATTTATATTGGTTTATATATACTAAATTTAGATATTAGTATCTTGATTGAAAATTTTAAGGGTATTTTAGATTTATACAAAATTTTCAAAGACAATAAATTTAAACCAAACAAAAATTAACACATTTTTAAGTCATGAATTTTATTTTTACAAATCATACATAGTATAATAATATCTTTAATAATATTATTACAAAAATCATATTTCTAATAATATTTATAGACATAAAAATTAATCTTCTAATCACACACACTTTCAATGATATGAATATCATATTTGCTACACATCAAAATATTATTATCATCCAAGTTCAATCAAATAGACTCAGCATCAACAAAAATTACTCTCATTAAAAGAATGTAATTATACGTGCGGAACTTTACTACTTCTTCTTCTTCTTCTTCCTCCTCCTCCTCTTCCTCCTCCTCCTCCTGCTCCTCTTCATATTTTTTATTTTTCGCATATTTTCTCCTCATCGTCATTTTTTTGTTGCTGATGTTCTTGCTGTATTTTTTCGTTTTCTCCTCTTCTCTTTCGTAATTTTGCAGCATTATGTGTTTCTTCTTTTTTTTTGTTTGATTTTTTTTTCTCTTTTTCTTGTTTTTATTCCTCTCAAAAGAGTGAAACAAGAAGAATTATAACAAAATGAAATAAGAATAAGATAAAGAAGAAGAAGAAGAAGAAGAAACAGTAAAAGATGAGGAGGAAGAGTTTTGAATTGTGCAAAACAACGAGACCAGATGCATCTTAGTTCACTCAAAAATGAACCAAAATTACATCCAGAATATGCTAAAAATTAAATTCCGAATGAAACGAAATTACTTAATGATGACGATACACAAACAAACTCATTTTAAAACAAGCACAGACCAATTGTACCTTATTTAAATCCAGAATGAACTGAAATTACTTAATGATTGCGTTCGAAAATAAGCACATAAACAAAATTGAATGATCAGAAATCCACTCAGAAATGAACCGAAATTACATTTAGAATGAACCAAAAATTAAATTCTGAATGAATCGAAATTAATTAATGATAACGATACACAAACAAACTCGTTTCAAAACAAGCACAGACCAAATGTACCTTATTTAAATCCAGAATGAACCGAAATTACTTAATGATTGTGTTAAAAAATAAGTACAAAAATAAAATTGAATCATGAACAAAACACACATCCAAATCCATCAAGTGATTTTGCAATATTATGTGTTTCCTCTTCTTTGTTTGATTTTTTCATGTTTTTATTATTGTTAAGAGGGTAAAATAAGAAGAATTATGAGAAGTAAAAACAAAAAGGAGAAGATGAACAAGACAATAAGAAGAAGAACACGATGAAAAGTTTCGAGGAGTTTTTTACTCTTATTTTTTCTTTTTTGCTTGATTTTTTTCTCTTTTTCTTGGTTTTATTCCTCTCAGTAGAGGATGTGAGAAGGGAGAGTTTTGAATTGTGCAGAACAATGAGACCAAATACACATTAACTCACTCAGAAATGAACCGAAATTACATCCAGCAGAATGAACCGAAAATTAAATTTTCAATAACTGAAATTACTTAATTATAATGATACACAAACAAACTTGTTTCAAAATAAGCACAGACTAAGTACACCTTATTTAAATCCATAATGAACCGAAATCACTTAATGATTGCATTCGAAAACAAGTATACAAATAAAATTGAATTATCAGAAATTCACTCATAAATGAACCGAAATTACATCCAAAATGAACCGAAAATTAAATTCTGAATGAACTAAAATTACTTAATAATAACGATACACAAACAAACTCGTTTTAAATCAATTTTGGATCAGACAATGTCATTGATATGACAAAGATTCGATAATAATGATAACAATAACGACGATAACGATAATGACGATGCGTATTAGAAGAAAATGCCAATGACGATAACGATGATGAAAATGAAGGAGAAGAAGAAATTCTAATGAGAAAAGGAGGAGGAGGAGGAGATCCAGAAGTGGTATTATAATGACGACGGTAATGAAAAAGAAAAATAATAAGGAGGAGGAGGAGGAGGAGAAAAAAGGAAAAAGGGGAGAAAAAAACATTAAAAAAAAACCAGATAAATTTAAAAGATTTGGTTGAATTTAATTGGTTAAATCACTTGAATGTGAAGCTTTATTGTATTAATATTGTATATTCACTTTTCATTTCTTTAGTTAACCCGCTCTCAAACCCCACAAAATGTGCTAAAGTATTTAAACTTAAAGATGTATTTTTATAAATATTTAGTTGAATTCTACTAATTATTGATTGAGTATTAGTTATGGGTTAATTATATGCAAGGAAAATAATAAACATCAATATCTTTATTGTTAAAAAGATAGACAAAATTAATTAGTATTTATTTAAGATAATATTCAATTTAATTTTAGCATTTAAATAGTTAGATTATTTATTTTAAAAGATAAAATTTCAATAAATACTATTTACAAGATTGTTTTTAGACTATTTGAATGTCAAAATAAAAATGATGTCGTTTTATAGAGTCTAAAAAAGTATTCGACTGTCTACGTCAATATTTTGTTAATGTGTTAAAAATTATTTTAGAAACTAACATGAGTCACAAGAAATTTTGAGAGTAAATAAAAATAATTAAAATTTCAGACACTAAATTAAGATTCGCATACAAATTTAAGAATCAAATTGAGTATTATTTCACCTCATTTTTAGAAATTATTAAATTAATCTTTAAATTTACAAATGATTTTTTAACTTTAATTTAGCTATGATAATACACTACTGACATAAACTGTTGATGACGACAATTTTAAGGAGTGTTAAAAATTTGAGAGAGTAAATTAGACATTAATTATCTCTAATTTAAATATAAATAAAAACAAAAAATAGTAATTATGTAACCATTTTTTCTTGTAAAAAACTCTCAAACGATGAAGTGGGTGCACTCAACACATATAGTGTATGTCTTCGACTTACACGTAGAAAGACAGAGAGAGACAAAGTGCATTTCTCGCAACTTTGGGTTGGGAAGGAAACAAAAGGCAATCACATCAAAAAAAGAAGGAAGAAGCACAAAAGACACACAAACCCATTACCATTTCTTCTCTTCCTTCTTCTGCTTAATTGCTTTTAATTTTACACTCTCTAATGGGAAACTTGGACCCCACGGCCGAGGAGTTCAGGCCCAGAAACTATACCCACGGAGCTCCGCCTCCAACTCTTCTGAGGCCACCGGCACCACCTCATTCTCAGCCGTGGTACCCTTACTTAGGTCATCAAGTTGGGGTTTGGTGTCCCACGTCATCTCCTACGAGGTCGCTGATGCTAGGCTTGGTACCCTCCGGAACGGTGGTTTCAGAAGCATGGTTGATGAGGGAGCTTGGAGCGTTCGGGGACGTGAGAGGGGTTCGGATGGAAGGGGTTGGTGAGGGAATGGTGATTGCCATGGTTGACTTCTATGACCTCCGACACGCGGAGGCTGCGTTCACCGCCATTCTGGGCCACCACATGAACATGCATGACTACGCCATGGCGGGTGGTGTGTTGTGGGCACAGTACATGGTACCCTCATGGGATGATGGGGATAACCAAGGGACGCTGCTGATTTTTAATTTGGATTTACATATGGACGCTATCGCTGTCACTAGTATCTTCCAGCCTTTTGGTATTTTCATTATTTTTCTTCTTTTTAGTTCCGACTTAATTATCAATTTATGAAGCCAAAGGCCATGTTTGTGATGTCTTTTAAGTGGACCGGAGAGGTTGTCGATCTACCATTAATTAGCACGCATATATGATATGATATGGTATGACATGTAACATGTTACATACATACATACATACATATGATAGTGACGTGTCTCTATCCAAAATCTTTATGACTACACTTTTAACTTTTGATGTGTTTGACTCTGATTTATGTTTATGTTATTATTTTGAATAAGGTGCTGTAAAGGAGGTGAGGCATACCCCACTGAAAAAGAACCAAAGATTCGTGGAGTTCTTTGACATAAGAGACGCAGCAAGGGCTTTGAAGCACATGAATGGCAACCACATTCATGGGAAACCCCTCATTATTGAATTCGGACGGCCAGGAGGAGGACAGTACCGGAAATCAGGTGTTGTTACCAAGGGTTGTTGTTATGATGATAAAGATAATCCTAGTGGGGGCGAAGAAGAGAGAAACAACCGGTGTGATGATGAGTCCATTGTAGGAGACACGAAGCAGCCAAGTAGGCGTCATAGGAAGGGAAAGCATGCAAAGAAGCAGCATCATCTTGATGAAACTCGCCGCTTCTTAATCTCTGCACATGATGGAGACTCTAGAACAACCGTCATGATTAAGAACATACCCAATAAGTACAGGTAAATTTAATTTTATTCAACTTGAGTGGAGGAGAGGAGGGTTAGTTGTTGAGATTGCTTGTTGGATTATTATGCAGCCAGAAGCTACTGTTGAGCATGTTGGATAACCACTGTAATCATTGCAATGAGAAGATTCGGGAAGGCGGCCGTGACCACCAGCCCTTGTCCTCCTATGACTTCCTCTACCTTCCAATTGATTTCAAGTATATATTTATTCGTTCACTTAATTTTCAGTACTCTTTAATTTGTTTGTGTGGAGAATTTGATGGTGATGAATTGGAATGAAGCAGGAACAAGTGCAATGTGGGATACGGGTTTGTAAACATGACGTCTCCGGAGGCAACAATGAGACTCTACAAGGCCTTCCATGGCCAACCTTGGCAAGTTTTCAATTCAAGAAAAATTTGTGAGGTTACCTACGCCAGGGTCCAGGTATTATTATTATGAACTAGAATTTGCCTGCATTCATTGATTATTATTAGAATAGAATATGATTTATTTATTAGCTTAGCCTATGCATAAAGGGATTGGAAGCATTGAAGGAGCATTTCAAGAAGTCCAAGTTGGGATACGAGATGGAGAATTGCCTGCCAGTAATGTTTTCACCTCCTCGAGATGGGAGGCAGCTGACACAGCCACTTGCAATAGTTGCTCATGCTCATCACCAATCACTCATTGTTAGTAGTAGTACCCAAAGTGACGGCGTTGAAGGTCAATCATCATCATAACGCTGACATATATACTCACTCAAACTACTGTATAATGGATTCCATTTTGTGTCAATATCTGTATTTAGTTCCCCCCGTCCAATCCTACCTCTTTTTTTGTTTCTCTCTTTCATTTACCTGCTACCTTTCTTTGTAACTTGCTGAATTTCTAGTTTTACTCCATGTCTACTTACTCTTATTAGGAGACCTAGATAATATTACAGTGATTATATAATGGAGAATTTCCAAGTTAGTATTTTTGGCGATATTTAAAAAAAAAAAAAAAAACTCTAGAAGAAAAATAAATAACATATTAATAAGTTATCTTTAGCTTTTATGTAGGGTTTGGGATCAATGAATATAAGAAAAATATTAGCTAATATTTAGGAGGTTCTATTTAGGTAACATACACTTATTATTAAAGAGGAAAGTAGTAGGAGTACCTTCCTAACTTATTGTTATTCATTACCATTGATAAATCTGAGAGCCAACTGTTCCTATAATAAATAAATGATGGGATTAATAGAGTGAATGATACCTAAAGCAGTGGCATTAGCATTAGCTCCAGGTGCAGGAATAAAATAGAAAAGAGAAGCAGTGAAAGACAAGACAAGATGGTTGATTGGGAGTGACATAATTGATAATAGAGCATGGTGCACTTATGGTATGGACAAACAAGGTCATCTCCTGGTTGGACACTCACACCCCCATACCATGTTACTATCTCGCATTTAGAACAAACAGTGGCTAAGCTAGTTTCCATTTACTACTACTACCATTGCTTTGCATTGGAAACACAATTTTTGTACCCAAGTTTCTGTCTTTAGAATAACTACTGTGCGCACAACAATGAGCCATCTGAAAACCAAACACACGCCCATAACTTACTGAATTATGTTGAAATGTTGTTTGATTTAATTGTGCTCTCTAATATGTTCCATCCTCAGCCAACCAAGTGCATTGACTGCTACCCCTGACCCATTTCTAAGGGAGTACAATACAAAATTGTTTATGGAATGTTATCAAGCAGTAAGGGTAGGATTTTCGTAAGCGTCCGGTAGGGTGGAGTCAAACTTAACTAACAAGAGAAAGTTATTAATTAATAATTTAATATATTTTTTAATATAAAAATAAAGTTTATTTTAAATTATTAAATTATATAATAATATTATATTTTTTTACTAATTTACAGATAAAATAAAATAGAATTAAAATTAAAGTTAAAATATTTTCAAATTTAGAATGAAATAAAATAAAATTTATATAAAAATCTCAATTTACTAAAATTAGTTATCTTATCCATTGAAGAATTTTTTTTTTCCCTCAGGTGAGGAACAGACGTGGCACAAGATAAACTTGACACATGTTCGGACAATTATTGCTACGTTCTCCCGCTCTTTCTAGTTTCTGTGCTTATGCCACGCGGTTTCTCTTCTTTTTAGATGGTTAATTAATGATAATAAATTAATAATATGTTTTAGTTGACATTTAATTATATTTTTTAAAAATACCATTTAATGGATTTTTTTATTGATCTGAATTATTGGGCTAACATTCTTGAAGGTTGTTGGGCCCTTTTGTGGGTGGAGCAAGGCAATACATTTGGACCTAATAATAATAATAATATCAAAAGTGTAGGTGCTTTTTTAGTGTTTTTGTTTTTGATATTAGAGTAGCAATGGTGTTTTTTCAAAATGTGTGTTAATGGGATGTTATTCTCAAATATATGTGGAACCATTTAATTAGATAAACATAAATCCGACCGTTTAATTTGTGAGAAGTACAAAAATCGGATCGTCCGATTTGTGAGGATACAAAAATCGGACTGAAGGATTTGTGAAATCGGATCGAGGGATTTGTGAAAGAACAGAAATCGGACCGAGGAATTTCTGTTAAAAAAATTAAAAAATTTGAAATATAGAAATCAAACCCTCCGATTTGTGTATCTTCTACACTTTTAAAAATACAAAAAATTATAATATTAAAGTATATCACCACTTTTACTTCCATATAAAAAAAAAGCCGATTTTTTAAATGTATTGTGAGTTTTTGTTCAATTTCTTTGTCGAGAATACTCCAATATGAATGTGAACGAGAAACCATTATAATATTCTAATGTCTTTTAATTTATAGGAAAATATTTTTAAAAAATTGGGTAAAATAATTATAATACTTTATTTCCCCAAAAAAAATGTATAATAAAGCGATTCAGTTAAAAAGCTTAAAAGTTAATAATTGAAAAAAAGTTTATTAAAAACTATTTTATAGACTTAATATCATAACATGTTTAAAAAAATAATCACTCAACAATTTTGATATTGAGTAATATGAATGATAATATTAATGATAAGAAACAATAAAAAATGATTTTTTTTTTTTACCGATTCTTACCGATTTTCATTTTAAATGGTTATAGCACTAGATTGGACCGATTAAATTTCGGTTTATCAATTTTTCAATTGAATCGAACGATCCAGTTCTTACAATTATGTTCCCAACAGTGTCAAGCTCAACTTGAGCCATATATATTTCTCATCAGTACACTTATGAAGGTGTGAGCTTATATTTGGTTTTGAGTTGTCATCACTGTCATCGTCATCGTCATTATTACTGTCGTTGTCTTTTTTTGTTATTATTTATGTTGTTGTTTAATTATTTTTTTATTATTCTATTTTATTATCATTATCATTATCATTCTTCTCCTCGTCTTCATCTTTTTCTCCTATAAATATTAAGATAACTAGAATACAAAAATTTTAATATACAATACAAAAATTTTTAAAAGACCACATGCTCAAAACATTGACACTCAACTAATAAAATATACACAACACATAAATTTTAGTATACAACATAAAATCTTGATACATAACACAAAAATTTTGATGTGCAACATAAGAGAGTTTAAGACCTGGCCTAGACTCGAGGCATATTTTGTCGGGTTTGGGTATGCCATTTCTATCTGGTGTTATTTTTAAGGTTAGTTTAGGTTATGCTTTGGACTACTCGACCTAGCCTGAAGTTGCTTTTTATAATAAAAATATATATATTTAGAGTGAAATTAATAATGCCATACTATACTTTTATACTTTAATATTTTTTATATTATCCAGTATTATTTTTGTTTTAAAAATAATTTATTTTAAAAAAAGTCTAGGAGCCAGCAATTTTATTGAATTTTGGCCAGCATGTAACCAGTAGAGAAAGGTGAGTCATTAGATGAAATCTCACACCAATCTCACACCATTAAATCATCATTGATAGCTATTTGATGGGTACCAATCACAAAAGTTGCTGGTCCCCTAGCATTGCTCTTTATTTTGATATAAATATAATATAATATTTGTTAGATTTAATTTTTAAAAGTAAAATTTTATTACTTTAATATATAAAATTTACAAATTTGTAAATTCTAATTTCACATCGGGTTGATCCGATTTATTTTGGGTCACTTTTGGGTCATGTCAAAATAGATTCGGTGACTTTTTAGAGCCATGTTTGGGTCTAGGGCTGGCAATGGGTAGGGTAGGATAGGGTTTGGACCCTACTCTAACTCTATCCGCGACTTGAAAATTTTATTAAAACTCTACCCTACCCTACCCGCGGGTTGAGAATTTTTCAACCCTAACCCTACCCACACCCTAAAATTCTAAACCCTACCCTACCCTACCCGCAGAGATATCAAAATTTTTTAAAGTAAATATAAAATTCAATCATTTCGAATTTTATAATATTAATAACATAAAAATAAAAAATTAATGCTCTAAATTACTAAAATAACTAACTAGTTTTAGTGGTTGTTCACTTATTGTAAGTCATTACATAAGAGACGTTGTAGGTTCAACTCTCACTTCCTTCACTATATACCTAATTTTTATAAAATATGCGTTATATATGAGTTATATCTGAGGTGCGAGTCCCGTACCCTACCCTACCCGCAGGCATACCCGGACCATATCCTACCCTACCCATAACGGATCGGATAGCCTGCCCTACCCGAACGGGTTGGACCGGATTGGATACCCGCGAATAGGGTATGAATTGCCAGCCCTATTCGGGTCTACTTAAATCCGACCCGGTCCATGAACACCGCTAGTGCATCACACAAATTTTTGGAGGGTTGTACTATATATAGTTAGAACATTGACTCACCCAACAAACAAAATATATTCATAGCAAAATTTGTATGTTATATGCAAAAAATTTGTGTGCTATACTATACTAATAAAATACACACAATATATACATAAATTTTGTTGTGCATAGAAATTTTTAGAAGACTACATATTCAGAATATTGACTCCCCAACTAACAAAATACATTCGTAGCAATAATTTGTGTGTTATGTGCAAAAATGTGTGTTATATATAAAAATTTATATGCTATATCAATAAGTTTATGTTATGTGCAAAATTTTATATCTTATATTTCAAAAATTTGTGTGCTATATCGATAAATTTTAATTTATGCTCTCCAACGAAAATTTATATGTTGCATAAAATACAAAAGAGGTGAAATAGTACATATATCCGTATTTTTTTTATTGAACTTACACCAACTTAATTAAATTTAGTTAAAAAAATATTTGTACATATAATATTATTTTAAATTTATCATCGTATCGACATTAACAAAATATCCCCCAAATTAATGATGCCAACAATACCTGTAAAATTTATTTGAATAAAGAAATTAAAAGCTCAAAATCTTTCCAAATTACAACTATAATAAGTGATGAAAAGCAGACATGATAAATTGTATAGCTATAATGGGACGGAATAATTGGAATATGGAGACAAATATAAATGGTTCCAATCCTTAAGGTATGATGTGTTGAAAAAGTAATAATAACACTTTGTAGTTTATAGTGACTCAATAATGCAACATAGGGATAACGCACGTAACTTGCCTTCAGAGTTGTCTTTACTTTGAACATTAAAATAAGAAAATTATTTAAATAAAAATATTAAAAATATTTTTTTATAAAGATATTTTATATAAAACTATAATTTATATATTTTATTATATTTTAAATAAAAATAATATTTTTATAATATATTAAAATTTAATTTTATAATTCATCATTTAAAAAATAAAATTTTTTTAATATAAAAATAATTATAAAATCTTCGTTAAAATACCCACCTTAAATATGTAATTATCGACGGAGAGGGGACCAAAAAAGGTTCATTATTTTGAGTTTTTATATTGCATGATGCATCAATCCTCGCACCATTATTTCTCAAAAGGCGATTTCCCATTGGTTGCTAGTATCACAAAAACTGGCAGAGACTAAAGAGCGAGCTTCAATTGATGGATAAAGCTAGCATCGCTGGAGAAACCAAGAACAATAATAAGACAACCACAAAATTCGCCTTTTTGGCCTACTATATATTTATTGTTAATTATTAAATAAATGGAATTGCGCTGTGCCAAGTCTCACTCCTCTCGTTTCTCAATTGTATCTGCATGACTGCATGTGTGAGAAGTGTTAAAATAATCTCAACTTGGACAATAATGGAGTGATGGACATTGGCAACGATGATTAAAGAATGCGTATTCTACACTCCAAAACTGTGTCTACCAAGTATATCTATACTGTACAGTAGTACAAGAGAAATTCTTGGCCGGTGATACTCCATTATTAGTTGGATACTTGGATTTAATCATGCTTAATTAATTGTTAAAATTAAATTATATTTTAAGATAAATCAAAATTTTTTAGCCATAACTAGTTAAAATTTTTTAAATTAACTTCATTTATATAAACTTAAGGTTTAATTATTATATAGGTTCCTATAATTTTACCAAATTTTCAATTAGGTCCCTAAACATTAATTTTTTTCCATTTAGTCTCTATCGTAACAAAACCGTTTGAAATAACAGAATATTCTATTCAAAAATCAAATATTCTCATAATTGAGTTGGAATAGCTAATTAAACCCACCTCCATTTTTTTCAAAATACCAAAACAACCTTGCATTTTGTCCCAAAATTAAAGAACCATAGTCAGCGCTTGTTCTCTGAAGTAAGTGGTGTTTCTCCTCCGTTCGTCCATCTGTATTGTCGTCGTCGTCGTCGTCGTTTGTCGTCCTGAGTCTACGCTGCATTGCTCTGCGTGTGTCTGCTCTGCTCTGCTCTGTGACTTCCGTCGTGCTCCCTCACCGTGCCTCACCTCACCAGCAGCTGACCATGATCCTCTTTCTCACCCAACAAACTGAAACTATGAATTGAAAAGAAAAAGGTTTTAGTTTCTTATTTATGGTGGTGTTTTATTTCTTTTTTCACTGATGATGGTTTGGGATCCTAGCCTTGGCACTGACATGTATTGGTCAATTGTAGTTAGTCTGGTGAGGTTTTTATAGTTTTGATGGATTTGGTTTCTTCAAGAATGATTTATTTTTTGTTTTATTTCTTGAAGTGTGGAGTTTTTTAGTTCAATTTTACCCTCTTCTGAGTATGATCAGTTTGGTTTATAGATTGAGAGAGATTATTTTTCAACAGTTGTAAGTTGTATAGTCCCTTCCCTAAGAAAAGAAAATTAGTGTATTGTGGCACATTACACTATTACAATGTGATTGTAGAAATGTTTATTTGGAGTTTTTTTTGTTTTTTTTTTTTTTTTATATAGCAACTAGTTGTTTTCTGTTTTCCCTTTCATTTCTTCATCTCTTTTCAGGTTTATTCTTCTGTCATTGATCTGTTAATTTTATAGTGCACCAGAGTTCATTTGTGTTTATTTATATTTTCAGTTGTTGAATCTATTGACCAAAAATGGCCCAAACCATGTTACTTTAGTTACTAATCAGTGAAATGGTGAGAATTCTCTTGAATTGATTGACTTGTCTCATGTCTCAACAGTTTACTGCATTTCTTTTTCAAAGTCCCAAGATTTACGATTATGATTTATGAGTCTTTTAAGTATTTGGAATGTTGGCTCTTATGCGATATTTTGTTGGTCAGCAATTCAGAATTATGAATAGGGATTATAGAAATATCTTTCATTGGCTATTATGAATGCAAGGGCAATCAAGCTTTTTCTAAAAAATTGGTATCATGCAATTTTTAAAATTTTCATTGGTTTGCTTCAATAATATGAAGAGTTTAAAGAATCATTGAATAGGAATTATAGAAATATCTTTCATTGAATATTTATAGTTTCATCGAATTTTTAATTAGGTCTCTATATATATTTTTTTCAATTGGGTCCCTAGAAGTATAAAAGTAATTTCACAATTCATTAATATTTTTTTTTTTTACGTTTAACGTTAGTAGGGATTAAATTTGATGGTAATCAGTGGCTAAGAGAAAGAGGGTTGAATCTTAGCCCCTTTTTGCTGAATATTAATTTCTATTTTTTCAAAGAAATTTCAGGAGATATTTCTGCTTTTGTCTTATAACCAGTCAGGAGACATTTTCTTTTTGTCTCATAACGGGTTAGGAGATATTTTTTATTTTTGTCTATAAACACAACAGAATCAGAATAGGACTAGAAGAGAAAGAGAGAATCACACACAGAAGTATCATGGTTCAACTGCTAAGTGCAATGCAGCCTACATCTAGTCTCCATCACAAATTGACGGAATTTCACTATAATCATCAGATTACATACGCTAATTCTTCCCTAGGATCTACCCAATCCTATCTGGGACAAATCCAGATTCTATCCCTAAATCTGAACTTGACTTGGACTCCTACCAAGCTGTCAACCGCAAAGTGCTAACCCAACTTGCAAGCGAATTTCCACAGGATCATGAAACACAACATACATATGTATAAAGAAACTCTAAGACATCTATGGCTTTTTCTCTAGTATTGATCATTGCCTTTTTTCTCTCACTGGCTTTTTCTTACAAACCTCACTATGTTTGTCTTTTACCATGAGACCTAGATAGACAACACTAAGAAAAAGAAAACAAAATGAAACTCATTGAAGGAGAAAAACTCAGGAAGCTTGGGTAGCTATGAGAACTTTGTGATTTACACTTTCTCTCCTTATCTCAACCCTTGGCCGTTCACCCTTATTATAGAAGGGGGAGTTTTCAAGGTTGAAACCGGTTCAACCAAGCAACTTCTTCTCCAACCCAGAGTAGCAGCGGTTCGGATAGAGAGAAGAGAGAGGAAAAACCGAAAGCAAACCAACATGCATGTACCTCTCTCAACCCTTCTCATCAAGTTTATTCCTTCACTCTGAGCCATTGATCTTGACTTTGGCTCCAAGAAAGAACTCTGACCCTTGATGAATCTCTGATCCATGATAGCTCCATACTTTCCTTTTTGCTTCTTCCTATCTTGTAGCTCCAGAAGCTATAAGGAAAGAAAAACGAAAATGAGCTTTTGTCACTGAGATCTTCTTCTCTGACTGAGATGGATCTTTCCTATTCTTGGCATGGAAGATCTTGAAACTCTTCTTGAAATCTTGCCTTCAATGGCAAAAATCTAACCATACCCTACTTCGAATCTTCCTTTTTCACTGGCTTTCTTCATCCTAGCCTTTTCTTCTTCCATAGGCCACTGTTAACTTTTTCTCTGATAGCTTGTTTTCTTTTTTCTTCTTCTGATTGATTGACAATCGAAAACAAGAGAGAGAGGAGAGAGAAGAGAGAAAAGACTTTGGAAGCAACGGAATTAAGGGCCCGTTTGGGAAACTCCAGAAGTAACTTTTTTTAACTTTTGACTTATGAAAAGTAGTAGTATTAATGTCTGGTGCAATTTTTAAAACCAAATTACAACTTTCTAAGAAGCTATTTTGGAGCTTATAGAGAAGTTAAAAAAAATGACTTCTCTGATAATACTTCTACTTTTCATTATATTTTTATAAAATAAGCACTTTTAGAGTTAAAAATCCAAACAGAAAATAACTTATTTATAAGTTACTTTTAACAGAGTCATTTATTATTTAAGTTATTTTATCAAAAGGAGCTTAATTAAGTTGGTTACCCAAACTGGGCCTAAACCCAGTTGAATTCTTACTTCCAGTTACCTATGCATGCATTTAATCAATTTGAATTTTGAATTCCATTCCACAATGTAGTAGGTAACCGTGGAGCTTTCGATGTAAATAAATTGAATTGAATTGATTTTCAGTTACCAAGGCATAAAGTTAATTGAGTTGAAAATAACCATGGTTCTGAAAACCGAACCGGACCGGCCGGTTCAACCGAAATAACCGGAAACCGGTCATCTAGCCGGTCCGGGTAACGTCAAAAACCAATAGGCAGAGAACCGGTGAAAAAACCGGTCAAACCGGCAGTTAACCGGTGAACCGGGAGAACCGTCTGGTTTTTTGACGGTTTTATGGTTTGCACCCTGAGAGGCCAAACGACGTCGTTTTGAATTTTTTTTTTTTTTTAAAAAAAGGAGAAAGGCGTAACACCCAGTGCACCCACTAACCCTAATCAGTTTCCCCTTTCCCCTTTCCAAGTGCATTCAGCAGCCATTCACCCCCCATTGCCACCAAGCTCCAGATTCGAGAAACCACCGAGCCACCCACAGCCATCCACAGCAGCCGCGACCACCACCGCGTTCTGCTTCTAGCTGAGCTCGCCTCGTCGTCGCCGAGCTCACGGAGCCCCCCTCCTCGTCGCCGAAAGTCGCCGACACCGCGTCTTCACTCGCCGCCGGTAAGACTCTGTTCTTGACTTCTTGTCTTCTTGATTTATTTGCTGCCTTCTGGGCTTCTGAGTTCTGATTATGATTTATGAGCTCGCCTGCTCTATGGTTGAACTTGCTTCCTTATGAATTTTGATGATGATTTATGAGTTCTATGCTTCTTGATTTTGATTTTCTGATCTCGCTTCCCTCTGAACTTGCTGCCTTCTGATTATGAGTTCTGTGCTTGAATATGTTTTGCTGCTTCATGATGAATATGTTTGCTGAATATAATTTTTTATTTTGAATGCTGTATGAATTGATATAATCTTCTAGGTTCTGAATTGTTATCATTTTGAATTTTGCTATAATTGTTGGATGTAATTTGTAATTTGGATTTCTAGATTTTGGATTTGGATTCGCTTCTGAAGTCATGACAAATTTCTCGCCCAATTCAATCAATCATGTCATTCACAAATTCCTCGCCCAATTCAATCAATCATGGCATTCACGGACATGTTCCTGCATTGAAGTATTTTTTTTTTGTTAATCTATGTAAGGCAGAGGTGTGCGTGCTCTGGGTCACAAAGGGTGTTGAACAGAACTTTGGAAAGGAGATTAAGGAAATGATGAGTGGGCACTCGAAAGAGAAGGTTATAGTTCATGACACTGCTGTGCTTGGCAGGCCGAACGTGTCTGAGATGAGTGTCAATGCTGCCAACAACTTTGGTGCTCAAGTCGTCATTGTCACAAGCAATCCTCAAGGAATCTGAGATGTTGTCAATGCATGCAAAGCTAATGGAATTGCAGCCTTTGGTCCCATTTGGGATTCCTAGTTCTTCCATCTCTAATATATTGCTTCTTAATTTTGTTTAATATATTGTTGGTATGTGTTCTTGGTATGCATTGAAGTATTTTTTTTTGTTAATCTCTTTGTATGTTGTGTTCTCCTTGGCTACATAAAATCATTTTTGGTATGGTAGAAATTTCTAAGGTAATTGTTGAGAATATAGTTTAGAAGGTTTTTTATTTTTATTGGTACCATTTGTTTCTAAATAATGGAGATCCTGTCTTAATTATTATGAATGTATTATCTCTATTAGTGTTTTTACTGAGCATCTTAATGTATTCAGGGTTGGTATTTTTAAGAAACCTGTTAATATCTAATTTTGAGGTATAACACTTTTAGTCTCATGTTGAGGTATAACTTCAAAATTATTTTCATATTAAAATTTTTAGATTTAGAAATTATTAAATTTAAATATTGAAAATTATATATTATTTTTAATAATTTTATTTATATTTAATTAAACCGGTTGAATTCCGGTTGAACTCCGGTCGAACCACTGAACCAGTGAACCAATTGCCTCACCGGTTCATTGACCGGTCCGGTTCTCGCAACCTTGAAAATAACCAAGGCATGGAGCAACGAAACATGCTTTTGAAATTCTTGGGCCACTTTGAGTTTCTTTACCTTTTAGCCACATGAAGTGAACAATTAATATTGGGCTTTGAGAGACTTGGGCTCCTTTGATTTCTTTTCTCTTTTAATATTCAGCCACTTGAAGAGAACAACTATTATTAGACTAAGCATGTTTAGTAACTAAATTGGATTTTCATCACTTAGGCTAAGATAACAATTTTATTTTTCTTCCTACACACTAACAAAAATATCAAATAACCCATTGGAAGCTATTAAATAAAACACTTAATAATAATTTTAATAATTTTTTAATTTATATTTTAATAATATTTTATCATCATTTAATTAAATATAAGTTTTTCAAACTCAACAAAATTAAAAAAAAAAATAATGTATAGAGACCCAATTGAAAAGAAAAAAAATATAAGGACTTAATTGAAAATTTGATAAAATTATAAAAACCTGCAAAGTAATTAAACCTAAACTTAATAACATTTTGATTTTTTAGCTCACTTTTCTATCACTCCACTTATCACACTCTTAACGGGCTCCACATATTAATTATAATATTATATACCTAACTATTAGGCATCCTTCAAATTACTATTTAATATTTTCTTTTATAATTTGAATTTCATATTTAAAAATGCAATAAAAATTAATAATAATAAAGAATTATAATAATAATATTCTTGAAGTGACTTTAATTGTAAGTAATTTGCATAAGATAAAAGTTTCATATAACCACTAATTCCTTTGTTTCATTTCATTATCATTGCAGGAGTAGAAGAAATGTAAAGGTTGCATAGGTTCAGAGGCAAAAATCACTTTAGTGTAATTGAAGCATAATCAGAAATGTTAATATTAAGTACCTAAAAATTACGATTTTAGTGCAATTGGAAGTACAATTGTGATAGGTTAAAGAAATTCACAAGTCATAGTTATCATTTCAAATAATATGGCATTTAAATTTAACCTTAACACGGTGTTTATATCGGAAGGAGTTGAATAAATTGAACAACAGACAGATTTACCCGATAAAGTTATTTCCAGTCAACCAATTTTAAAAAATATGAAAAATCACACTAACTCTGATGAGATACGGTAATAAACCGATTCAATTTTTTTTTTGTGTGTTTTTATGTGCGGTTATAATTATACTATACTAACTAGTGTCCTACCAATTTTAACACTTTATTTAATGCATAACATTTGTAAAGTTCATGCTTTATGTCATCCATAAGTTCTTACAAATTAACATTCTTAATTACACGAAAGTAACATCCATGTTAACATAAATAATATCTATAATGACATGAAATTAATACCCAAAATTACAGTAGTGTATTTTAGTTATTATATTCGACATTGAAACTAGCCCTTATTGCATAGGTAACTATCAGGTTGAGTTTTGATTGTTATTATTTTTTTTTCAAGTCATAAACCAAGCTATTGGTGACGAGGAGTTAGTGCCTAAGGAGGGGACGTGTTTCGACACATTAGAAGATGTGTGCGTATATTATTACCAATATGCGGCAATGACTGGTTTTGTTATCAAAATAAGAACCACCGACCGGGAGACTGAAAACGGTCAGAAGGTGTTTGTTAATCAGGCTTTGCATTGTGACAAAGATGGATACTGCACATTCTGTGTAAAGGGACCCAAGAAAAGGTAAACAGTATCCTCAACAAATTACAAAGCCCGTTGCTATGCAGCATTAAACAAGATGACAGGACAGTAGAAGATTTCTTGAGTAGAGTTATCCTACACACACCTGCTTAATCCGAAGCTATCTAGCATGTTCTCAACAAATCTTCAACTAAGTATGCATGTGAAGGATCTGATATAGCAAAACGACCAAATTGAAATTAGACCGAATAAGACATACCAGGAACAAGCCAATGCCGTCGTTGGCCCTGCCAACCTCACTTTTACAGAAAAGAATTTTAGAATTACATCAATCATTGCTTACATGTTTCCAAGTGAGACAGATCCAAAAGAGTTAGTTAAGCACTTCTCATAGATGAAGGAGCTAAACCCGAAATTTTTTCTTGAAATAGATGTGGATGAAAACTATAGCCTCAGAAATGTGTTTTGGACCGATGCTCAGTGTAGAGATGCATGGAAATATTTCAGTGATGTCGTGACGTTTTGACACTACTTACAAGACTAATAGTTACCAAGTTATTACTTTTTTGTTCGATTTAATTAGATTTTTTTCAGTTAAGACATTTGGATTTTACACATATATTACATGTTTTTATATTTTCATCGTTAAGGTACGACATATCGTTCGGGTCTTTCATAGGTGTCAACCACTATAGGATGTCTACGCTTCTTGGATGCGCATTATTGCACAATGAGAAGACTAGTACATTCTAATGGATATTCCAGACTTGGGTGAAGTGCATGGAAAAAGCCCCCGCTTGTGTCATAACAGACTAATGCCTTCAAATGTGTTATGCGTCAGAGGTCACCTTGCCAAACATACCCTATAGATGGGGCATATTAAGGCTAGATGCAACTTACTTGCCTTTTTTCTGAAGGCCCTTCATCAATATTATTATTTGTTGCCTTTCCAATAGGTGTATCGAGCATAATCTCATCTCCCGTGAGCGTTTTCTTACATATCTTCTTCATACACATTGTCTTCTCCCGCAATACATCTCTTTTTGGAATCTTAATTGCAATTTCTGTTTAAATAAATTGGAGGTTGAGTAACTAAAGGAGATAATAAAAATGGCACCTAACATAAAGATCAAGTAAATCTAGTACGTTCAAATGTATACATGATTTTAATTCAAAAGTTTCTCCAAAACTTCTAAGTGCAGAGTAAAATAAAGAATAAATAGTAACATCCGTAATTTGAAATAGTTAATATCCATAAGACCATGCGGATAACATCATGGGTCATGCATACATAACATCTGAATCAAAACAAAAAATATCTATTCGAACTCCTATTTAAGGTAAGTAGTATTAGCAGTAGTAAAATCTTTATTCATTGGCAATACCACTAAACAAACTATCGTACAACTTATATATTAAACCCAAAGCAGCTGAAAAACAAAGTATTATAGTATGCATATGAAGTAGAGTAGAAATGATGTTATACATATTAATCCATGCATACTCACATAAGTTTTAAAGTTCTTAATTTATGAAGTGAATAATTAAAAAAATAAAAAGATACATCTAAATGTGTAAGGTCAATTGCCATACTCAACATAAATAGCTACAATAGTGTTTTAATGATAAAGTAGATGTTTATAGAGAAAAAAAGTTAAAGATAAATCTATAAATTAAAAAAATGATATCATGCTTCTAAAATTAGATAGAAAAAATTAATTATAATTGCTATCCTTAGCAACTAAGCTCAACATTATATCTAGAAAATGTATATTAAAATTATTAATTAATTATTTTAATACAGATGTCCAAATTAAAAAAAATGATACTAGTATACTATTAAAAAGAGGCATGTTAGAACAATAAAATTTTATATTATAACTAGAAAACCATTAATTTACCTTTTCTCTGAAGGATTTTCGTCAAATTTATTAGTTGATGCATGTCCAACTCGTGTATTGGTCTCAGTCTCATCCCCGTGGAAGTTCCTTTACATGTCTTCCTCTTACACCTTATTTTCTCTCTAATACATTCTCTTTGATACACGATGGTGCTTTTTCTAGATCAGACTTCATTCCAATTAAATTTAGAAGACCCTACAGTGGACAAATTATAAGCTTTATTTTTGTTGGAGCATAAAAGAAGTGATATGTGAACATATCTTTCACACTTATTACTATTGAAAAAATTATATATTTATCCTATGCCTCACCGAATGCGACGTGCTTTCCTCTTCATCCATCATCGTCAGATTAGCAAGAGACTGTCTTCAGATTAGCAAGCGACCAGTCTCTGATCCACAATTATCTCCCATTGTATCTTTCTAAATCTCCATTCTTGGTAGCATGGGGTTATATTATCTGAAAGTTATAATAGATAGTATAATCAAAGTATATTTAAACTAACAGATAACAAATCAAACATTAAGGATATACGGCTCACTAGCAACATGAATATATAACCATCCATTGTCTTCTTCCTTACATCCTGAAAATTTTCAACCTCCGCAATTAGCTGATCGTAAATGTACCTGGCTCAATAGATCTGCCTTGACTTTGATACAGCAATGACAGCTCGTATATGTATGTTTGAAACGATGGCCTTTGGCAAGGAAAAAAACAAACACTTCAATACTAGCATAATGAAATGTCTCCAAAAAATGATTCTATCGTCATCGGTCTGCATGGAGCATATAAAACACATTCTTTTTCAAGTGTCTTTTCTGTGAAGCTGCTAAAAATTCAATGCTCTGCTGGTATTTTTGGATTCTTGAAACTTATCCCTGCAAAACAGAAAATGAATCAATGCACAAATTTTTATTGGTTAATTAATTTCATATAAAACATATATTCAATGAGATTATTGTGACAAAATTTTCTTTTTTTGCTTTTCTTCCTATTTTTTTTGGGAGTTTACTTACCATGGTTCGGTAGTCAAAAACACTGCACAATGAATTCAATCATTATGGAAATTTTTCTGGTGCCGACAATCGATGACTTCTCATCCCGACTATATGATGATGTTAATGTCATCATCATATCTTGGTTGACAGCCCATTCAGACACATATCTCAGCCAACCAAAGTTCATGTTCTTCACCTGCCTCATTTTCTCTCTGCCCGCTTCTGAACTTAAATGCTTCATAATTGAAGCCACTCAACATGGCGACTACCTAGAAACCAATGTTTTCTACACAGACAATTATAATAAACACATAATGACAACCAAGAAAAAATTCGATATTAACATTTACTATTAATGTACAAAACTCCGAGTTAATTTAGCTTATTGAGTTTATTAATTATGTAGCAGGTACTCAAAATTGACATTTTTGCTAATTTATCCCAAACCATTTAACGTACTTTTTTTGTCCACCAAAATTTTTTGGCCGTCCTCTTTCTGGAGTATTTTGCTTATGTGTATCTTTTCGGTTCCTGGTATGAACAAATCTTAATGCTTGTTTTTTGAACACTTGATCAAGAGTAGCACATATATATACTTAACTAAATCATATAACTTAAATATAACATCCCAAAATTTTTACTAGCATAGCTACAATAACATCTTTGCTTAATATAACTAGCATAACCATAGTTGTAAAAATTGGACCAGATCGACCGGTTTAATAAAAAACTAATGAACCAAATCTCCAACCGATCCAGTCTAGTCCAAAGACCGTTTAAGGTCAAGAACCAGTCAAACCAGTGAAAATTGATAAAAATCGGTGAAAATTTGGTCTAACCGAACTGCTCAAGAGAAAATTTTAAAATTGATAAAAATATGGTTTGAACTTAGATCCTCTTTATACTGCATGCTTCCCTTGCTACTAAGCTATATTATTCTTTGTTATTTCGTATGCTAATTATTAATTATATAGTAAAATCGTACAATAATTTTTTTAGATATTATTTTAGTTTTATATTCACTTATATTTAAATTAATTATATTTTTTATTATTCATAATTATGAATATAAATATGTATAAATAAAAAATATCAAATATTTTTATTAATTATAATATAATTATTTTTAAATATAAAAAAATTAAAAAATATTTATCATGAAAAAATACTAAAATTTTATATACTTATTTAATAATAATCGAATTATAATTTGTTGATTATAATTTCCTGAAACTTAATTGTTTTTAAAATATTACTTAAGATATGTATTTTAAATTTTAATTTTAAGTTTTTTATTATTTTATATTTTTATTTATATAAAATCGATTCTATCGATTTAATCAATAACTTATCGGTTGAATCAATAAATTAGTGAACCAATAGTCTAATCAATTCAATTACTGATTCAATTCTTATAACTAGGAGCATAACATCCATGATGTAAGAGTTACAAAATGAAATTACTTGACCAATGCAAAGGTCTTCTTAAGCAAGTCACAATTGCAATTATACCCAAATTTAATTGCCAGTACTTCACCAAGTAACATCATCATACTCAAGAAGATAAAAGATTCACTCCAAATAAAATAATGAACTAATGCATAATTTTTACCCAATATGAATCCAATGGTTATTTTTCAATTGATACACTTAACAAGTTAACATTATTAATCTCTAAAATATGAATTTAAATGTCACTAAATTATTTCCGTAAATAAAGAAAGTTAAAATAAAATAAAATAATATAAAATAAAATATCGAATTATGAATCAATGTGTGCATTGTGTGGAACAAATCATCGAAAACAGGGCTAAAAACACTCTAAAGTGGTTGAACAACAAATCATCGAGAACAGTGCCCATAACACTTTATAGTTGTGGATTGCAACATGTTTAAAGAAGTTCAAATTTCTCGTGATGATACGAACACCAGAGACTCCTATCAATTTACAACCATCTCATCTTCTCCACTTGTAAAATACCATTTACGCAACACATGCAAACCAAAACACAGGCAACACAACCGCTGAAATGAAGGGTAAAAATTTCATCTTTTTTCAGCCAACCAAAACACATGCAACATAACCGTTGAAATGAAATACTTTTATGCCAATTAATCAGAACATGTAAATAGATAACATACCTCTATAAGTAGAAGGTAATGCTATGTGATGCTTCGATTATGAAGTTTTGAGATTTTTTTTTTTCTCTGTTTTTTCGTTCTTCTTTCTTAATTGTGAAATTATGGTTGGAATATGATTGAAAAAAATATGGATTTTTTCTGAGTTTAATGTGATGAATTTTTTGGATATTAATTGTTTAGAGAAAAATTATATTTTAATAGATAAGAATGTGATTGAGAAATATTAAGAATTTAATTTAGAAGAAATTAAAATTAATTTAAAAAAAATTAATGACACCAAATATTTACAGAAAAACGAGTGATAGTAAAATTTATATTACTCATGCGCTTATTAAAAAAATAAGATTCTTTTGTGATATTTTTATATTATATATAATTTTTTAGTTACTTAGTATAACCGTTTTAAGATATATAATTCATAATTTATTAAGTATCATGTCAAACTCTTATCTTAATTAATTTTTATTATATTTGCTGGGCTGCTTAAGTATGAATAGAATAATACGCTTAATATATAGTAAAATTAATATAGGTTTATGCGGATAAAACTGTTGAATACAACGAAAGTAAACTCACCACTTACCAAACTAAGAAAAAATATATATGCAGTTTAAGTTATTTTTAAGAGTTTAATTAACATATGTCTTTATTTAAGGATATATAATAAATTTATTATTAATAAAAAATTTAAATTTTTTTATTTAATAAATACAAAATAAATATATTAAAAATTTAAATTCTTATATTTTTAATAATTTTTTTTAATTTATAATCTTAATATATCTTCATAGAATACAGAATAAATAAATATTATTTTTAATACCTATCTTATATTTTAATTATAATAATTAATTTTGATAAACAGATTTAGACTTTAGTGCATAAGAAGTGTTAGAATTAGTAAATTTTGTAATTTATAATTATTAATTATTAATATTTTAAATTTTGTAAAATTATATTTAATAATATAAAATTATTTATTTTTTATAATTAAATACTAATTAAATTTTAATAAAAGTGTTGCCTCCCTATACTTTCTATATCTATCTTAGTTGTAAAAAATTAAGTGGAAAAATTGTTATTGGTTCTCCCAACCCTGAAAATATGTCTTTTTGTGATGTAGCTCCGGCAGCAGATCAGAGTTAAATGCTCCCTATATCATGCATAAAATAATTAAATATGAAGAAGGTTAAGGACAATTATTTTTGTGATTTGTAGCTATCAAATAGTCATTAATAATAATTTTAATGATATGAGATTGGTGTGAAATTTTATTCAATGACTCACTTTTCTTTGCTGATTACATGTTGGCCAGAATTTAACAAAGTTCATGGCCTAAACTTTTCTATTAAATAATTAAAGAGGATACCCTTGCCTGTCCTATTAGAACCTAGGACCCATCGTAACCTCTTTGCACCTCCATCATCGTCTCACTCTCCAAACCATAGCTTAGTTATTTCCATTGAATTATAATCATCATCATCTGTATTGGTTCCCACCACTATACCTTATCCATTAAAAGCTTACAGCATGAGGATTCAATCGTGGCTAAAAACATGCTCCACGGCCACCGCTACGCACCAATCCACCATCCCCATAGACACAAGCAGCAGCAGGTATTATTCCTCCGGATCCGAAGCTCTCAGTTCTTCCACAACCTCTCAAGAAAGCAGTATACTCAGCGACCTCTCCATACAGACCCTCCCATCCCTTCCTTCTCTTCACAAACTCACACCTCAAAACCTTAACTTCTCAGTCTCCCACCATTGCCAAACCACCTTCACACTGCAACCTCAACGGGAACACTCTCGCCCCGTCACCTCCCTCGCTCTCCACGGCCACCTCCTCTACGCTGCCACCGCACACCAAATCAACGTCTACGATCTTAACACGTGCGCCACCCTCCAAATCCTAAACTCAGAATATCCGTCTTCAGGTTCCACCAAGGCCATCACCTTCTGCAATGGAATGGTCTTCACCACCCACCAAGACTGCAAGATCCGCGTATGGAACTCTAATAAACACCGCATGTTAACTGCTCTTCCAACCACCAACGACCGTCTACGCCGTTTCCTCTTCCCCAAGAACTACGTCACGGTGCGCCGCCACCAGAAGCGGTTATGGATTGAGCACGCAGACGCCGTTACCGGACTCGCCGTCTCAAAATTTAACGATTTTATATACTCCGTTTCATGGGATAAAACCCTCAAGGTGTGGCGAGTCTCGGACCTACGTTGTTTGGAGTCAGTGAAGGCTCACGAGGACGCGGTCAACGCGGTCGCAGTGTCCAAAGATGGAACCGTCTATACTGGATCCGCAGACAGGAGAATAAGGGTCTGGGCAAGAGCCAACGGGGAGAAGCGTCACGCGCTGGTGGCGACGTTGGAGAAGCACCGTTCAGCGGTTAATGCGCTTGCGTTAAACGACGATGGTTCGGTTCTGTTTTCCGGTGCGTGCGACCGTTCCATATTGGTGTGGGAGAGAGAGGATAGCGCCAATCACATGGTGGTTAGTGGGGCCCTCAGGGGACACCAGAAGGCTATACTGTGCTTGATTAACGTCTCTGATTTGTTGCTGAGTGGGTCAGCTGATCGGACGGTCAGGATTTGGAAGCGGGGTTTTGATGGGCAGTTCTGCTGCCTGGCGCTTCTTGACGGTCACCGGAAACCAGTGAAGTCGTTAGCAGCATCAGTACAAGTGCGTCATCAAGATGAAGATTCCCAAAACGATATCGTTTCGGTCTTCAGTGGATCACTTGATGGCGAGATCAAGATTTGGAAGGTTTCCTTAGCTTCACTACCAACTGACCTTCTCAGAAATTGAATTGCTAGCTCTACTTAGACAACAAGCTTTTTTTTTTTCAAAAAAAAAAAAAAAAAAAGAAGGGAAAAAATAATCAGCAGAAATTATTTGGTTTGGAAAAAAAAATGTATATGTTGACATGTATCAGCTGTGTCTTGGTTCGGTGATATTAGCAAGGGCTAAGAAAACTCCAACATTTTTTTTTTGGTTGATTGTGAGATTTGTTAAATTAATATTACTTTTTGTAGCAGTTTCTTAATATTTGTTAAATTAATATGTGAAAAATGTTAGAATACGAGGAGTTAGTTATTAATATTTAAAAAATAAATTAAAAATATATTATTAAATTAAAATAAGTGAACTAATAACTAAAAATATTTAAAAAAAATAACAAATTTTATTTACCCTTAAACCTTTTTTTTAATATCTGTACTAATTTAATATTCATGTATTCTTAAAACATGTATATCTTTTGCTCTTGACATATTGTTGCGTTATAACTTATAAGAGTATCTTCAACACTTTGTTTTATTTTAATTTTTTTTAAATTATAGATCATAAAAATTAATTTGGGACTCAATGTAAAATTTATCACTCTAATATTTTAATATCAACTGAAATTAAATTTTAAAAAAAATCTAATGAAATATTTTTTAAAAATATTCGATAACTAAAAAATATTAATAAAAAAAGGTAAAAACTTACAATTTGTTGTTTTATTTAATGTACCTTGTAATAAATAAATACTAAATAAAATAAGTTTAAACTGTTTAAACCGAATATTTTTTCTCTCTATAGTCTTATCGAATATCTTATGAGTATGATTTTTGATATTTACAGTAACCAAACTGATTTAAAACTAAAACTTATATTGGATATAATATTTAAAATAAGATCAGTATTAATAAAAAGATATTGTATCTGTCTAAAAAAAGACCAATTAAATATTATTACTTGTATAATGTAACTTATTAAATGAAATAATTGAAAATAATATAAAATTTAAATTGAGTTGAGATCAAGTATTAGAACAACAAATGTCACATTGATTCTTAAATTAATTTTTATGATATATACGATCCAACAAGTGTTTATACTTTATAAGACATTTTATAGGATTCAAAATAAAATTGAACTAAAACAAAGTATTGGAGATGCTTTTATATGATTTTTAATTATTTAATTTAAGAGATTATTTGAGTAGCAGTATTTAATTAATTTTTTTTAAATAAAACCGTCTTTCTTTGTTAATATTGATCTTATTTTAAATATTATATCAAATACAAATTTTAATTTTAATTTTAAATAAATTTAATTACTCTAAATATAAAAAATATACCTAAATGTTATCCAATTAAAATTGCTCAAAGTCATTCAAACTATTATTCTTGGATGGGAACAGTGATAATAAATAGAACGATGCATATTTTGTCATACTAAAATTGTATTATATGATTGCATATTCTCTGTCTTTCTCACAATTACCCTTTTCCTTTCATTTTTTTAAAAAATATATTTTGTTTCGATGAGACCCATGATGGTTGATTATTCAACATAATGATCCAGGCTCATCAAAAGTATTACAACAATTGGCAGACTATTAGCGCACGTTGGAATTTTAGTTACGACAAAAGCTTATAGCTAATTAGCTACCCTGCCGTACCAATTATGATGACCTGAACCTGATAAATAAGTGTTTTTTTTTTTTTTCTTTTTTTGTCTTCATACAAAAACGGATTTTTTGTCCAAAAAATCAAACCACCGTAGAGCTGTTGAACTTTCATACTGAAATACTCCCAAATTATAGGGATGTAAGTTGTCGAACTGCACCAAAATTTATCGCAAAATCGAACTGAAAATTATACCAATTGAATAAAAAAAAAATTAAATTAAACCGATCGATTTAGTTCGATTTTTGGTTGACTTAGTAGAAACACCGAAAAAGGTGTTTAATAATGTTTTTTTTTTACCAGTTTATCCTTTAATCTAGTAACAAAATATTCAAATCCCTAACTCTTTTTCACGCAGCACAACTCACGTCCATCTTCCTCCTCCATGCCTGAGAGAGTGAGAGCTTAAGAGAGCTAGAGAGCGTCGTGCCGCCGTCCTCTAGTCGCAAGTCGTCCATCGTCGTTCTTAAAGACGTCGTCGCAACTGCAGTAGTCATCTTCATCGCAGGCGTAGCAGAGAGCTAGAAAGCGCCGTTGTCCAATCTGCACTGTCGCAGCAAACCCTAAATGGAGTAGTTCTTCTCCGTGTCACCGAGCAACAGCCTCAATCTGAACCCTCTCCTGCAACTCAATAATATCTCTTCGGGGGTTAATAACTTAGTATATTCACATTTCTTTGCAAAAAAAATATTGTTGCTGGTCTGTTGGAAAAAACAATTTTTTTAACGTTATAATAAGTTGATAATGGTAGAATCTTCAACCTTATTATGGCTATAATTTTGTTGTTGTTGGTTTGTTGGAAAAAATATGAGTTGTGAATAATGGTATACTTTTAATTTCATTTGACTTTACACTTGAATATACATTGATGAGTTTGAATAAAATGATTGTCGTTAATTGTTGTTGCTGGTCTGTTCTTGATTAGGTTGATGAGTTTGAATAAAATTTTTGAATAAAATTACTGTCTCTAATTATTGTTGCTGGTTTGTTCTTGATTAGGTTGATGAATTTGAATAAAAAATTTTCAATAAAATTGTTGTATTTTGTTGTTTATTGTTATCTTTATATATATGCAGCCAACAAGCAATGAATAGGCCAATGAACTAATGCCTGATAAGAGTGTTCTCGGATCAAGTTGGTTTGGATTTTGGATAAAATTAGAACCGAACCAATTAAATTATAATTGGTTCGAATTTATGTTTTTTTTTTTTTGTGTATGTATCCGAACCAAACGAAGTTAATTAAGAACGGATTGGATCGGTTCAGTAATTGGGTATCCGATAAAACAGAAATTCATTAAAAAATTAAAAAAATGAAATTTTTATTTTAAAAATTCTGTAAATATAATAATTAATAAACATGTAAAATCAATAAACAAGTCAATAATATGCTAATAATAATAAAATATCCATAATAATCTACAATTATAGCTAAATACTTAAGTTATTATCGTAAATAATCAGTAAAAACTATATATATTTTAAATTTATACATTTTTTAATTTAATTAATAAAAGGTTTGGGTGTGCAGGTTAGTGACGAATGGATTATTGACGGTTTAGAATTTCACTAATGAAATCTCGTTGTAAAGTATAGTTTCTAAACCAAGCAATAATCCTTTCATACAAAAAGTTGTTTGTCACTAGTACAAACCCCTAAAATTTATAAACCGAAGTATTGGACCTCGGGTCGTTCTCCCTAGGAATTGTAATGAAGTGTCTTGTTATCGGTTGTGAGTTATATTTGGGGTTTTTAAGCTTTTGGACAAGAAATATAAATGGCAAAGAAAATAAACTAACAACTAACAAGGCTCTTGGCAAGATATGAGAACTAGAAATCCTATCCTAGTTATCCTTCTCAATTGTGATGAGAATTGTTCATTGCTACCACTTAGTTAACCCTTACTAAAGAAAGGAAAGTCAAGTGGATGAATTGACTTGAGCCACAAGTCCTAGCCAACTCCCAAGGAAAGACTAGCTTTAGTGCACTCCAAACCAATTAGCAATCTCTCCAATTATCAATCAACAAAGGGATTAGATAACTCAAGTGTCACTAATTACTCTACCTAGGCCAAGAGGAACAAAATCTACTCTAAAATCCAACCAAACATTTTATCAAACACTTGGAAGGCATAAAAGGAAAGCATAGTAAAATTGCAAGGAAAGTAAATCTACACTACTCAATTGCAAGAAATTAAACAACAACAATTCAAATGAACAATAAAGGAACATGAAAACATAAATTGCATTGAAATGAAAATAGAAGAAACAAAAGTGCATGAACATAAAAGTAGAGAATTACATGAATTAAATGCAAAACTAGAAAGAGAAAAGGTAGAAGAAGAAGAATTACAAAGAGAAAGGTAAATCAAAGCATGAATTAAACCTAGATCTAAGAAATTTTAAGCTAGATCTAAAACCTAATCCTAATTCTAATCCTAGAGAGAAGTGAGAGCTTCTCTCTCTAAAACTAACTCTAACTACTAAACTAAGCTAATTGGTAACTAACCTATGTTTCCCTCTTCACTCCTTGGGTTAAATAGCATCAGAAATGAGTTGGATTGGGCCCACAAGGCTTTAGAATTCGTTGGCCACGTTTTGCTTTAAGTGAACTAGGTGGCAACAACGGCGCGTGCGCGTACTTTGCGCGTGCGCGCCACCATACGTGTAGCAACTATGGCAAATCTTATATCGTTTTGAAGCCCCGGATGTTAGCTTTCCAACCCAACTGGAACCGCATCAATTGAACCTCTGTAGCTCAAGTTATGGTCGTTTAAGTGCAAAGAGGTCGGCTTGACAGCTTTCCGGTTCTTTCATTTCTTCATGAGTTCTCCAACTTTTCATGCTTTCTTTCTTCATTCCTTTGATCCATTCCTAGCCCTTTTCAATCTGAAATCACTAACAAACATATCAAGGCATCTAGTGGAATCAAAGGGAGATTAAAACCATCAAATTAAGGGTCTAAAAGCATGTTTTCACATCTAAGCACAATTAAAGGAGAAGTTATAAAACCATGCTATTTCAATGGATAAATGTGGGTAAAAGGGTATAAAATTCCCTAAATCAAGCACAAGATAAACCGTCAAAACGGGGTTTGTCAGTTAGTTCGAATTTCGCATCCCTAAAACCATTATGCGAATCAATTAGTAGAGAGTGTTGTCGGTTCGGTTTCAGTTACACCCGATTACCCATTAATTTTAGAACCATTTTAATCGGTTCGGTTCAGATTCAGACGGGTAATCGGGTGTCCGATACCCGTGAACACCCCTAACACCTAAAGTTGGAGATGAAAATAGAGTCTGTAGTATGTTCTTCAACGGATAGCGGTGTGCTTACCAAACTCCCGCCCCATCCTAGATCAAAGAAGAGAAAGGTTGATTCAACTAATGTGGGTGCAACTCCGATTTGGTTTGATTTGATTTTTATTTAGTTTTAAAGTGTGTTAGTTTTGTTGTTTGTTAGACATTTTTAATTGTCTTTGTTTTTATGTTTAATTATTGGGATAAGTAGAAATTGTATTGAATTTGAATGTGATGTACTTTCGTTATTTTAATTTATTGACTGTTTTAAACTTTTTTTTTTTGAAATAAAAAGCTCAACACAACAAGGTGGAGCATCAACGTCTCAACAGAAAAGTACTAAACAGATAAAATAAACTAATTCATAATCATCTTTGACAAAAGCCGTCAACAACCCAAACGATCAAATATCACTCCACTCTTTGTAACTCTTAATCGACATGTTAACTACTCCTGCAACACCTGATTCTTGATTTTTGAAAATTCTGTCATTCCTTTTCAACCAAGTGCTCCAAATGATAACAATGAAACCAAACTCACCAATATTCTATTAATTTGACTGCACGATTGACCCCCTGAACCATGTAAACTTACGATTATTCAGCTTTATATCCACCAGTTCGATAAGCTGTTAACACACTAACACCTTTTCTTTCTTCCAACTGCACAACCTCATTGAAGACACCCATGTAGCAAAGAAAAACCTGACATATTTCCGATAAAAAACTCAACTCTTCCCACACTGCAAGCTTCTCTTCCCTTGTATGCGCACCATACACCAAGCAAACAGCACAAATAAAATTATTGTTTGTCAATTCTCCTTCTATACACAACCATCTGTCTTCTTTGTAACAATTACTCAACCTAAGCATCATAACATCCCACATTATTAATAAACCTCAAGAAGCACCTTCCGATCCCACAAATTTCAAACTCACCACATCATTACCCCAAAATTGCACTACATCAAACTCAGAAATCACCTCCTTCTTTATCTTCCACTTTTCAACACCCCCTAAACCCCTCATATTCCACAAACTAAAAATCATTTAAAAACTTTATTACACACCTTATTTCGGTTTTTAGGGCGGCACCTTCTTGCTTTCTCTTTCTGTTTTGCTTGCCTTCTTTTTTGTGTCAATACTTCATTCTGAGCTTGGAGAATAGCCATAATGTCCTCATCCTCGTCATATAAAACAGCTCTTGATTCGACAGCCAGATCCCAAGCAGCCTTATTTTTAGCCATATCTTTATCCCAACTTCCTCCTTGTTCATCTTGATTAATTTCATCGTCTGCATCCTGCTCTGAGTCTTCCGAATCTTCCAAGTTCCTTACGACCCTTTCATCATCCAACCCAATTTTCTGCACCACTGTATTCTCATCCTCAAAATCTGAATCTTGCACTGCATCACTCCTCATCAGACATATGCCAATATGCTGCTTACCACTCTCGTCCAAACTAGCGTGGATCTCATTAACTATACCTAGTGGAATATTTTTTTCCGCTGTGCTGTTTGAACAATTCTCCGCACCTCCGCCAATCTCTTTTCTTGCTTGATTCTACTCGTCGGGTGTATAAGGGGCTTCATGCTCCTCCCTGCCCTCCACGCCATCAAGTTCATCGCGGACATTATCACCTCCGCCACTAGCAGCTGACTTCCACACTGCTCCCAGATCTGCCTCGTCGGCGCTGTTCACCGTGGGATCAACCCCACGAACTCCATGACTAGCCACGCCCCTCTCGTCACCGTCGCCTGTAGCAACCAGCAAGGAGGCCCTTTTAAAACGCACAATGACGTACTCTCCGTCGCACCACACAGCCACTTCGCCGCCATACCCCACTAACATATTGGGCCTTATATGCTTCAACTCAGTCCCAACTGAACTTTTGTTCAACACCAGATCAACCCCTTCTTTCCGTTTATCCCCGTATTTCCAAGTCTTTGTTCTTTCAGAGATTGCTTCGTTGCTAATTGTTTGAGATCCCATAGATTCCGCACTCACCATAACTGTCGGATACATCAAAGGATTATCCGTTCGCGTTTTCAAAAAATCCTCATGTCACTCATCCAAATCCTCAACAGCAAATACCTTTCTATCCTTGTCATGCTCTGTCTTCCGTAGCCCATGTGGCATCATTACCATCGCATCCCAGCCCACCTCCAACGGTTCCCTCTGAATTTTTAGTTCTTCACTTCTATGGTGTTCTAAGACAACTCTCTCTTTCTCATTCACCTCAAAATTCTTTTCTTTGATTTTTTTCTTGTTTTCCATCAAGAGACTCCCTGACATCTTCATCGTGTGTAGTGGTTTTTCTCCGGACATCAATCTTCCTCCTGTACTTAACCTCACCCACAAAGATCTTTTTGCTCCTTAATCGCATTCCATTCATCTCCTTGATGGCCTTTAATGCACCTCCTTTTGTAGTATACCTGATAAAAGCAAACAGATGGATCAGACCATACTTCTCTTTACGTGCCAAATAGATGCCATTTATCTTTCCTGTCCATCTCATACTTTTATTGAAGCACCATTCTGCCAATCTTTTTCTCTGATTGTGTCCCAGACGGGATTGTGCGGCCGGATGTAGTAACTCTCGGTGACTGGGACGGCTTTAGGATTTTTATTTTTACCGTCTTAATTAATTTTTTACTATATTTTCTGTGGAGAGTTGAGAGTAAAATAAATCAACCTTTTTCACTTGTGAATAGTATTTTATGGTGATTGAAATTATGATTATTAGTATTTAAAAAATCGAAAAAATTGACCAAACCAAACTGCTATTAATTCAATTCGAATAACTGATATAATAAAAAAATTGAACATGTCAATTTAATTAATTTTTGGTCTAAAATCAAACCAAACCGAACTAATTAGACCCTAGTCAATTATGAGATTAGCGTGCCTAAATAATTAAAATGAATAGGCATTCATAATTTACTATGTCATCTCTTATGTTTAAGCCAAATTAATGTTTGTATAGAAGTATATTTTGTGTGTTGTACGTGTTTAAAAAAAAGCCATGCACTAAATACGTGTCAATTCCTATTTGAATAATTTTATTGAGTAAAATTAAAAATTGATTTCTAATTTCAATTAAAAATGTTATTTGAATCGATCCAGTTTTCATTTTAATTTATTATCTATTATATTTTACGAATTTTTTAATTAAAATGTGTCTCATTTTTATTGTAATTAAAATTATTTTTTTTAAAATTAAAAAATTATCTCCTCCTCTACTTCGTTCATTTATCCATTTTATCTCTTATATATATATATATATATAATTAATGACTAATAATTTACTAATTTTACAACAAAAATATATCATATATCACTCTCTCATTACAATTAAAATTATTTTTTTTTTCAAAATTAAAGAGTTCTCTCTTCCTCTCTCTCATTTCTTTACCGTCTCTATCTCTTTTATATATCATTATCAATTACTAATTGTAAATCTGTCAATTAAAATGTGCAACATACATAACATTCTCTAATTACAATTAAAATTAAATTATATCTTACTAATTTTACAACCAAAATGTGTCACATGTTATTCTCTCATTACAATTAAAATTAGATATTTTTCTCCAAAATTAAAAAATTCTCTGATTCTCTCTGTCATTCTTTCACTCACTTTATCTCTCTTATATGTCATTATCAATAACTAATTATGAATTTGCCAATCAAACAACATGACATTTTCTAATTATAATTAAAATTAAAATTAAAATATAGTTATATTATTATATATTACTAATTTAACAACCAAAATGTGTCACATAATACTCTCTCATTAAAATTGAGATGAAATATTTCTCTTCAAAATTAATAAATTCTCTTACTACATCCTCTTATCTACCTCTCTTTCGTTCTTTATTTCTTTTTATCTTTTTCACTGTATATATAACTTATAATTTATATTTTTATATTACTAATTTGACAAAATAAAATGTCATAATACATTATTTTATTACAACTAAAATAAAATCTTTTTATCCAAAATTAACAAACTCTCTCTCTCTTTCCTTCTTCTTCTTTATCTTTCTCTCTCATTCTCTATCTCTCTACCTTTTTATTCTACAAAAGATAAAATTAATAAAATAATATAATTCAAATAAATTTATAAAATTATAAAAAATATATTAAATTGATAATTAAATATAATTAAAAGATAATTCTATAATATTATTAACATAAAAAATATATTATTATTATAAGCATACTTCTTCGCTTTTATATTTAATTTTAAATTTTCATCGCTTATTTTTCTAATTTATATTTGTAGCTCTCTCCCTTCAAATTTTTATTATATATAATTTGAAGAGAAATACTAATTTTGTGATGAATAATTAGAATCAATATTCAATTTTAAAAAATAATTTTGAGTTAATTTTATAACGATCAATATAAATTTTTTTATATTAATATCTAATTATATATATATATATTATTTTTAAATAATAAACATAAAAATTAATTATTTTTATTTGTGTAACGGACTTAATACCTAATTAAATATAAAAGTATACGCATTAAATTCTTTTAATTTTTAGATAATAAATATTAAAATTAATTATTAGTAAAAGATTAAATTTTTATTTACAGATATTTTAGTTTTCTGACAAGAATTTTCGTCTCCTACAATTTTTTTGTAAAAATAATTTAATTCTCTAAATCTTTTTTTGTCGTAATCTATAATATCAAGACAAAATCAATATAATTTCAAAAAATTTATATTTCTGTAATGTTATTATGACCAAAAACATTAGTAAAGATATAATATAACAACCAAGTCATAATTAATAATTTGTTATTGCAATTGAGTATCATCAACGTTAATTACAATTTCTGACTCTGTTCAATTCTATTTTTTGTTGTAATGAATTCAGGAACAATTTTTGGATGGTATAAAATTTATAAATAAGAAATTAAATAAATAATTAAAATATAAATTATACTAAACGACAAAAGCTTTACTGTTTTCCGGTTTTCCCAACGGCGAAACATTGTGCCTGGGCTATGTCTATGTTGGGTGTTAATTATTCGACTTCGTCGGTTCGTCCCAGTTTTAAATATTTTAATATATATATATGCATGCACAACACCATCCGTTCACACCGGCGGTTTCTTTTGATTGAAACTATGGGCTGCAGAATTTAAAAAGAGAGTTTGGACTTCGGAATCGGTGAAATGTTGACCTTCCCCATTAGCATTAGAAAATAATTTATGGATAATTATTTCATTTTGCAATATATATTTGTTATTTTAAAATTGTACTCATAATTTAATTAACATGCTTTTTGTAAGTCATATTTGACTATATTAAATTATTATTGTACTATCTTTTTTAAATAGAATGAATAATAGAATAAAAAAATATAAAAACTCTTTAAGAGTAAATAATTTTTATCAATTTTGGTTAATATTTAATTAATATAAATATTAAATTAATTTTAATAAATAAATTTTATTACTTTATATATATAAATTAAAATAAATATAAATATAAATTATATATTTTTTATATAAATTTTTATAAATATAAATTATTATTAATTAAATATTGATTTAAATTAATAATATTTATTGACGATGTAGTAGTGAACTCAAAAACAACTTTCTCTTATCGTTAAACCATGTAAGTATTTCAATTCTTTGAAGGAATTGTACTGCTTCCGAGCAAACGAGAGGAGATAAGGAAGCTTATTTTGTCCAATTACAGACTATATGGGAAAGATAATTTGTAAACGGGAGCCACTCCTAAACACGGTTAAAACGTTTTTTTTTTTTAATTTTTTTAATTTTTAAAATTTAATATATATAATTAATTAAATTATGTTATTTTTATTAAAATTAAATTAAACAAATTAATTTGATTAAAAATTGATAAATTAAATTTTAAATTAATTTAAATTAATATTTTTTTATAAAAATTAATCACAATATTCTTATTATAAAAATTAATTAAAATATTTTTATTATATATATATAAATTTTAAAAATTCTAAATTCTAATCCTATAATGGCATAATGAGAAAAAAAGTATTAGAATTTAAAATTCTTAAAATATATATAATAGAAATATTTTAATTATTTTTTATAATAGGGATAATGAAGTCATTTTTTATAAAAAAATATTAATTTAGATTGATTTAAAATTTAGTTTACTAATTTTTTAGCTAAATTGATTTGTTTTGTCTAATTTTAATAAAAATAATTCAATTTAATTGATAACAGGTGTTAAATTTTAATTATTAAAAATTTTTTTTAAAAAGAATATTTTAGATATCTTAATGTGAGTGCAGGGACGGACCCAAGCATACAAATGAGGGCACTTGCCCCCACGATGTTTTTAATTTTTGTTTTAAAAGATATAGTTATATATAATATGTCCCACTTCAAATTTTAAATGACCCCACTACAAATAAAATAAATTCAATTAGCTAAAGTTTTAAATTTATTTTTTGATTTTTTTTATCATTTTGACTATTATTTAACCTAATCAAATTTAATTATTGTACCGTCAATTTTTTATTCTCTTAAACCCTCTTCTTATTTTTATATTTTCAACCTTCTTTTTCTATTCCTTGTCTAATGGTCATCTTCTCTTCATCAAAAAGTAAAATTTAAATTCTCCAATTTTTTTATATAGCTCTCCATGACTCTATGTATCTTTCAATTTCATTATTTTTCTTTTTGATATTTTCAATTACAATTTTTAATTCAAACAATTATAGTTTAGGTATCAATCTAATATTTTATTTTTTTCGTGATTTTATATATTTTATTTTATTATCGATTTATTCATCCTTATTACTTATTTTTTATCTTTTGTTTTATTATATGTACCTATGTTGCATATAAAATTTTAAAATAAACTGATTAATTTACTAATTTAGAATATATTTTTTATTTTTAAAAATAATAATAAAAAATATTTTAATTATAATATATAATTAAACAGATACATAAAATATTTTATCTAACATTATATCAAAATTAAATTAAAAAATATATAACAAATTTAATTATTTTAAAAAATAAAAAATTATAAAATTATGTTTTTATTATTTTATATAAACATACTTTTCATATAAAGATTTAATTTTTCTAGTATTTATATATAATTCTAATTTCAAATTATAAATATGTATTATTATGCGCTAATATGCCAGTTAATTCAGTCTTTTATTATTAAATGTGTATAAAAAGATTAGTTAGGATAATAAGTTATCTATAATTTAATTAAAATATTTTAATTTTAAATTTTAGAAATAAAAAAATATTTTTTATAAATTATATATAATAAATAGTATTTTAAGAATAAAAGTGTTTGCTAACTCTTTTTAATTTTTATATCTCCATATAATTAATAATATTTAACAAAATTTATTTAATATATATATATTTTTTGTGCCCGCACTGCTAAAATTTTTTGGGTCCGTCACTGTGTGAGTGCCTTTATAACCATGTTCCAAACTTCCAATATTTAAATTAGAGAGTATTATAGACGTGTTCGATGCATTTTGTCCGATTATTTTGTCCAATTACAAACTATACCGTTTTTTTACTCCTCATTTTATATAGTTTAATTGTTGCGGATATTATGAATAAATGATCTCATTAATCACTCGTTATGCTTATAAGTTATTAAGTTATAACATTTTGCTTAGTTATTTCTTCATCATTTGGTTCAGGCTGGTTTGTTGAACATGAGGCAGCAGTGGTAGTGGCATCGCCATAGGCACAGTGAGTAAGGGAAAACTTGAACGAAGAGAGTGAGAAATTGGAATGAGAATGGGGTACACCAAGAGACAAATATGCCATTAGTTTTGTGTCCTTGGCTTTAAGGATTAAGGATGGTCAAAAGAGTAAATTAATAAACGAAAATGTAATTGATAACAAAAAAAAAATAGCCAAAATCATCTATCAGAACTTACTTTATTAATAAATACTAAATAAAGAAAATTCTAACTTTTTTTTTTATTTCTCTAATATTATTGACTAATAAATGTGTAATTTATCATTAGCATTGGTCAAATAACAGTTAGTTAGGGTTATACTTGATCAGTTGAAAAGAAAATTTTGTAAATTCATAAATGGCTGTATTGAAAAAAGTTAATATGTAGGGTTTTTTTTAACATTGTGACCTAAATTGAAAAGGCCTGAGAGCCATTAGCGAAGTAATCTTCCAAAATCGTCGCTAGACACAATCTTTAAAACTTTCTGCCAAAAATCTTTTGTTTATCTCTGCTTTATTTACTATCCGCATTATACTTTACTAGTCTAGTAAACGTTTTAGTATTAGATTAAATCTTAAGCTTACATGAACCGATTTATTGCGAAGTATTATTGTGCAGTCGACTTCACGTGAAGTTGATACCTGAAAGCCGTTAGATAATTTGACTGATTTGACTAAATTTTCATCTAACGGTTCTCAGATATCAACTTCACGTGACGTCAATTTCACCTGAATTTTTACCCGTACAGAATTGCAGTGTTACGTACATTAATAACTATCCAAACTGAATCACAAGGGTTACATGAGATCCGTTCCATGAAGTGGAGAGAAGGAGAGACCAAAAGAAAGAGGAAAAAAGAAAAAAAAGACCGCATAAATAAAAAAATAAATAATTACGTAGATGCAATTTTATTAGGTAAATAATGAAGATTATGAACAATGTGAATAATAGATTACATTTTAGGCATATTAAACATGAATTAATCTAATTAATTTAAAATTTAAATTTTAAAATTAGAATTAATTTTATTTTTAGTCTATTGTTTACGTTGTTTAAAAAAAATATTATTTTTCTATACTTTCTCATGTAAATGGCCAAGATTTCAGAAAGAATAAAATTTAGGAAAAATTTTATTCTCCTCTTTTGATAGATGCTAAAATAATTCTCTCCTTTCCTTTATTTGTAAAATGTACACTCCTATCTATGTCCTTTTCCTTATAACTTTTAAAAAACATTCTCTTTAATCTATTTTAAATTTTTTGTGTTAACTAATAATGTTAACTTTATCCATTTTTTAAAAAAAATTATTTTTTACAAAAATACCTTTTAGCAAAATTTTTTTTTTATTAAATTTTTTTATTAAATATCCTTTAATAAATTATTTTTTATTAATTAAATTATATTTTTACTAAAATATTTTTAAAAAATTTAATAATTAAATTATTTTTTTAAGATACTCTTCAATAATTTTTTAATTATTAAATTGTAATCATACCAAAATTTTCTTTAACAATTATAGTTATATTTTACTATTAATTTTTTTATATCACTATATATTATTTTAACATTAAAAAAATCTTGACAAGATCATTTTTTGATACGAATATATATTCATTATTATACATATTAACAGTGGTAAAATTTTTTTATTTAATGTTACAATAATATATATTGATATTAAAAAATTAATAATAAAATATAAAAATAATTATTAATAAAAATTTTGATAAAATCACAATTTAATAATTAAAAATTATTGAAGGGTTTTTTAAAAAAATAAATTTAATTACTAAAATTTTTTTAAAAATATTTTAGTAAAAATATAATTTAATTAATAAAAAATAATTTATTAAAGGATATTTTGGGTAGCAAATTTAATGACAAAAAAATAGAATTTTTGCTAAAGGATATTTTTATAAAAAAAATTATTTTTTTTAAAAAATGGATAAAATTAACATTAGTTAACACAAAAAATTTAAAATGAAATAAAGAGGAAGTTTTTTAAAAATTATAAAAAAATGTATATTTTACAAATAGAAAGAAGAAGAGTGTCATTTTAGCATCTCTCAGAAAAAAGAAGTGAAATTTTTTCTAAAATTTATTGTTATAAAAATTATGAAAAATAGTTAAAGATATATTTATCTTTTTATAAAATAATTGGTTATTTTTTTTAAATATTATAAACATTAATTTTTTTAATAATTTTAGTATTAACATTTTTTTAATAATTAATTTTTTTAACAGCCTTTTAGAGTATTTTTTAATGGTATTTTGCACTTGTTAATAGATTATCTAAAGTATTTAATTTTTTTCTTTAAATAAATAGATTACAAAAACATGGAAAATTCTATTTTCAATAAATTTTTTTATATTAAACACCTTAACTAGACTCTAATTTTAATAAGTCAAATTTGATGTAAATGAGTGTATACATGTTCTAGATTATTCCTCAAGCTCAAAGTGTATGCATGATCTGCTGACGACGATGACCACCTTAGCTTGCTTTTGAATTTCGACAACTGCATTAGAAGGAAGCTGCTGTGTGAATTGGAAATTCAAGTTGACATGCAAGTTGAGCACGAGGAATGATGGTACTGCTGTCCTCGTCTCATCATCATCACATCATATAATCTATATAATTAATTTAATCAATATAATTATACTAATGCTCCAGTTATAGATCATTAATTAATAATTACTATAAGTATACTATATATTATTAGCAGCACAGCCGTTGATGAATATGTTCATGTATAATTGAGTGAGATTTTTCTACCAAAGACTGATTCCCCATTTAAATATATAATATATGTATTCAGATTTGAGTGATGCCTGCTGAATTCAGCAAAGATTCTGTCATTAACTAATTACGCGCTAATGGACAAAACTTTTCAATGCTTTCCTATAGTCAACTGTGCCTCCGAAATAAATTCAAAGAAAACATACTAGAAATTAAATTTCGCAATTGCATCAACAGGCCAATAATAATATTGCAAGCACCTTGCGCATGCTTTTATCCCAAATCTCACATGCAGTGGATGTTTTGTTTAGTTTTTGTAAATTAGAATTAAATTTAATGTAATTATAATAGAATTGGTTGCGATTAAAATTGAGTTTGTTTTATTGTAATTTATGTTTGGACATTTTGATTTAAAAATAATTATAATTGATAAAATATTATTTAAATAATAATGACTAAAATATTTTTAGATGTGAAATTATCAAAAAATAAAAATTAGATTAAACTTTTAATATTATTATTTCAATAATTTTTATATTATAGAATTTTAAATTATAATATATTATTATATAAAAAATTATTTTAAATATTATATTATTATAAGAAATTACACATAATATTAAATATATATATACACATAATTGATAATGTCTAATAATTATAAACCATAATAATAAAAGACAAACAAATTTATAAAATTAAACAAAAATAACAATAAAATGTATAAAATAAAAAACTCTGTTAGGGAGAGAATAAAAAATTTAAACAATGTGAACAATGGGTTCCAGCATGTAAAAAATAAAAAATATTATACAAATTATCTAAATAAAAAAATCCACTTAGTTATTTCAAAAAAAAATTATCCCAAATCTAATAAAATATTTGACTCTAATACCCTCTTCTTTTTTAATCGGCTGTTACTCTACCTTCATCAATAATTATCCCACTTCACTGTCGCTGCTTGGCTTGTCACACAACGTTACTGGTGTCGCTCACCCCTAGTAAAAATAACCTTCCACCTAAGGATAAAACTAATCATCTGCATATCTATAATGAATTGAACACCTAACATACTTTAATTATATATAACTAAATTCAATTCAATTAAAATAATCCTCTACATAAGTATTAAAATAACTATCTACATACCTACTAAGATGATAATCATAAACTAGCCATTGAAGTAGAAAAAAAGTCCTTATATTAATCGGATTTATCGCATATGATGACACTAGAATGGAGTGGGCTGCGGGAAGGAAACTTTCATAAGCAAATAAAGAACCAAGGGTAAAATCTGTAAATGCATCCTTCGATCAAAGGAAGCATGAAGGGAGGAGGGAGTTTCTTAAATTGTTGAATGTGGGAGTTGGGCTACCTGCATTATTGGGAAGTGAGAAAGCTTTATTCGCCGATGAAAAAGGGGTTTTCTCCTCCAGAATGTCTTATTCTAGATTTCTTGAGTATTTAGACAAAGATAAAGTTAAAAAAGTGGATTTGTTTGGGAACGGAACAATAGCTGTTGTAGAGGGAGCGTGTGTATGGTCTGCCGGGAGATTGCAACGGTGTCGAAGGAGATGCGCTGGGAAGAAGGGGACCAGAGATCACCGGAAGATGGAGGACAAGGGGACAACTTAAGGTGGCGATGGTGTGTGTGGGAGACGGCGGCGGCGTCAATCGGAGATAATGACAACGTAGGAACTTTTGGTTAGGGGACCTTGGTTTGAACGACTTAAGTGAGGCCGTGCGTAGCAAGAAGGGATACCAGAGATTGGAAGAAAATGATGATATTATGAGTAATCGTCTGTAGTGGGAATGAGTTTAACTGCAAATCCTAATTTTTTAAATTTCAAAATTTCTTAATTAGATAATTAATTAAAAAATCAGAATTTTAATTATAATTTACCTTCCAATTTTAAATTATTGTTCACATTGTTCATATATGTCATTGTTTTTCATATTTTTTTTAAAATAAAATGAAGATAAATATAAAGAAGGATAGTTGAGAAATAAAATGAAGATAATCTTGCATGTAAAAAATATGAGGAAGATAAAGAAGGATAGTTGAAAAATAAAACTAAGATGACCATGTATGAAGGAAGAAAGTGAAGAAGGGTATGTTAAATTTGAAGAACTAACAATATATTATATATGATGATTAAATATTATTATTGGAGTAAAAGTCAATTATGTGTGTAATTAATTTGCTTAAGTGTGTAAAAAAATAATATAAAGCAAACTGGCCTAACAACTAGCTTCTGGCCCAATAACAAACAACCAAAGTCCAACATTGGTTCAGATCCAATAAACATTCACATAATTATATTTGATCTAAAGAAAGAGTGGCTAATCTACAAGGAAGAAGGAAAGAAAGAATCTGGCACAAGCCCAACTAGGTGGTCCAAGTCCATTCATTCAAATTGGTCACAATCTAAAAAATGAAATTACACTTTCATTTGAACCAAACCCTACACACAACCGAACCAAATTCTCTCCTCTCTCTCTTCTCTCTTTTTCATCATCCACGTAAAACTCTGAAGCAAAGCAAGAAAAATGGAAAGTTCTGAGTTAGGACAAAATCAAAGAACAAAAAGTGAGTAACTAAAACTAAGTAAGAAGAGAAAGTCAAAAAAATTAGGGCTATAGGTAAACATCACATCCGAAGCATCATCAAAGACATCTTTTCATCTTTGTGCAATATTGAACCTTGTGGAAGAAAATTTTGTCTCTGCATACACCAAATTGAAAAGCTCAAGATTTGAAGATCATGGAGCTCTGCTGTGAATCAAGGGTGAAGAAAAAAACTTGGGCTAAAGTTCAAATGCACAGCTCGGATTCAAGAAGAAATTTGAAAAAGGATGAAAGAGAAGATAGAAGGTAAAGATGCATGTATAATTCAGTCACTGCTTCTACTCTATCTCTCCTCTGTGACGCCGTTGCTACTTATTTTTTGGGAGAAGAAATCAAATGTGCTGAAGCAAAGTTTCAAGTTTTGTAAGCTTCGCTCCTCTATTAAATGGGTGAACGACCAAGGATTGAGGTAAGGAATGAGAGCACAATGTTTGGATTTCCATATCTTACAGTGCTATTACCATTCTTCTCCTTCATTGTTTTTATTGAATATTCTGTTTTCTCAATTTAATCTTTCTTTTTTCAATGGCAAAAGGCATTACAGTAGTGAGGAATGTAAGAAAAAATCATTGAGTGAAAAAGACAGAAAGAGTTAGATTTGGAGAAAAGCTAATGTTTATTTCAGAAACCTTTTGTATGTATTTCTGTTTTGTTGTCATGATCTTAAGAGAATTTTTTTGCAAGTTGGGTGAGTACTTTGCAGTTGAAAGTTAGGGTGAGTTCTTAGTCAAATCTGCCTTGAATAAAAGCTGGGTTTGTCCCAAATAGGATTGGATAGAATCTTAAAAAAATTGGTGAATGTAATCTTGTTCAAAGATAGTGAAACTCCATTATTTGTTGTGATGGATACTGGATGTAAACTACATCGCACTGAGTAGCCGAACCAGGATATATGGCTGTGTCACTTCTCTTTTTCTTCTCTGTTTCTGTTTTCTCATGTTAGGAGACAAAACAAAATAATCTCCTACTTATTCTATCCAGTTTGACGTCACAGTTATATGCATTACACTCACTTCTGTTTTGGCTCCTCCTTCGATAAGTGATAAAATAAAAGTATCTCCTATTTTTTACTTGAGGTAACTCAACAGAATCCAAAAGTTTCATCCTATTCTAAGATTACTCAAGTAAAGTTAAAAGAGGTCTATATTCAACCTCCTTCTCTAAGCCACTAATATCCACCAGGATAGGTGAGAGAATAAATTTTACAGTCAATTCTCAACGATAAAAATTAAAAGCAAAAACTAGAAAATATTACTTCAAATACACGTATATTTGAGGATAAAAATCATATTAAAAAAGAATTCTACTAGAGAATTAATTTGGAGTATAGTCAATTATAGTTAATTAGTTGAAAAATATACTAGTTACATAAAAAAAAAACAATTCCTCACCATTCCTATTTTCTAAATCATCCAACAAGTTTGATCCAATGTTCAAAATTTTTAAACGTGCCATCAAGCTTTTGAATGCTAAATCAAACATACATGTAATTATTGGCAGAATCGATTCGAAAAAAAAATGTCTTTTTCTAAACCCCACGTAATTTCATCAGCTTGTCATACAAATATTGGAGAGATAATAACTAAGTTAGGAAAAAAATATAAGTCTATATTTATTTAGTAAGTCTAAATTCTAAAATATAACTTTAAATATCATAAATTATCTAAAAATTGAAGGTTAAAACAATAATTTTATAAATAAAAATGGATAATATTAGCTACTTAGAAATTAATTCTCTATACTTGTCTATTTTTTAGCCAAATATAAAATATTATAAATGCTAATTGTATTCTTTTTGTTGGTTTTTCTCTTTATTGTTTTCCCTAAGAGCAGTGGTATTGGATAGGTTTGGTTTGTAGTGTGTTAGGCCCAATTAGAAGAAGGGCCTAAGCCCACAGAGGAGCAGGTAAGGCAAAGCAAGGTTTATGGCATGCGAATCAGAAGGCGCTCCAAATTCAGCATTATTTGTTGTTGTCGCTTTTGAAAGGCGTTATGTTCTTCGCCTAAATTGCTTTTGCATAAGGACGTGTGATACGAGTTCTGTGGGACAAACTGAGAACTGTCATATGTCAATTGGTCCAATTACAAGAGTAACAACTAAGAAAATAAAAGAAGATTTTGTAAACATGGCTAAATTATGCGTTCAGGAAATGCATCAAGAATTAGATAAGACAATGATTAATAATTATCAAAAATCAAACGTCTCACTATTTTATAAGACGCATTGAAAACTCTCATTAGTCAAGATGAATTAAAAGAGACATCACTTTCTTAGAATTTATTTTATGTTTATTTTATTTTTGTTGTTTGTTTGTTTTAGGCCCAGTTATGATTTGACCCATTTTTTTTTATTCTAGTGAACTTATGAGTTAGGAGTTTTAAATTTAAGAGGTATAAAAACCCTCTAAAACCTTGTAGCCACTTTTTTTTTCTTAATTTGATGAATGAATTTTTTTTTGAGTTTCTTTAAGAAACTTGGGTGTAAACAGGTGAGGTAGAGTGATTTCCTTAGTTGTTGCATCAGGAAATCAAATTGAGGTAGAGGAGTCCCTTTCTTTGATCTTTCATCTTATTCTGGGTTACTTTCTGTATCATTTGATATCAGATTTCAGGTATTAGATTAATTTTCATTAGTCTACGTCTACCCTTCTTGTGTTCTAAATAAATTAAAAAAAAAATTTCCAGCCACGCATAGTCAGTTTATCCTTACGTCTTATTCTTTTCTTGTTGATTGGCTTTTTAATTCCTTTTTCCTAAGATTATTTCCTGTCCTTGCTACTTTTGTGTTCATCATTATTCTTTTCGTCCTTCCTTTCTTATTAGTTTATTATCTTTCTTCTCATTATTAGTAACAAAAAAAAAAAGAGTACGCACTTTAAAGTTTCTTCTTATTATTAGTAAATTTTTCTTTTGCCAACACATCTTGAGTACCAAAAAAAAAATACGTACTTTAAAATTTACACCGTAGTACTTCAGCAAAGTAAAAAAAAAAACACAAAAAAAAGCATTGTGTTCTTATATAAAAAAAACAAAGCAACAATCTCAAAAAAAAATCATTACATACGTTATTATTATTATTCTTATTTTTATTATTTTTATTTTTTTTATTATTCTTATCTTTTTGTCTTTTGTGTCTTTGTTCCTTTTTTTTTTCTTATTCTTTCCATCTTTTCCTCTTATCGTTGCGTCGGATTTTCTCTATCTTTTATTTTTATTTGATTTCTAAAGTGTAATAGTCAAAGAGATTCAAGAGTGGTAAAAGACAAGAGTGGTCAGTTCAATAGAGGGTAAAAGCCAATTTTAAGAATAAACATGAGTGTCCATCTTTGAGTGAAATACGTGAGCGAGTGATTGTTAGGTCCTTTTATAACATTTTTGTTACAGGTTCACTGTTATGACAGTTCGTTCCGAAGATACTTTAGTTGACATGGAGTTGATGCAGAGGGCCATTCAACACTTAATTAATCGCTTGAATGAATTGGAAGCATGGAGGTAAGAGGTGACACAGACACTATCCAAGAATACTAAACAAGGACCTTTCTGGAATCGGCGTCAGAATCATGTACCTTCTGATGATGACTCTGATGGGGTTATAACACCTCGAAAGAAAAGTCAAGATAGCAATATCAGCGCCATCAAGATGCAAATACCACCATTCAAAGGGAGAAATAATCCTGAAGCTTATTTGGAGTGGGAACGTAAGGTGGAAAGAATTTTTGCTTGTCATAATTACTCTGAGGCAAAGAAGGTTTGTTTGGCAGCAATTGCATTCTCTGACTATGCCTTACTTTGGTGGGATGAACTAGTGAAGACAAGACTGCGGAATGATGATCACCCTATAAAGTCTTGGGATCTTATGAAGCGCCTCATGAAGAAACAATTTGTGCCTTCGTACTACTACAGGAAAGTGCATCAGAAGTTACATCGACTGACTTAAGGCTCCAAGTCCGTTGAAGACTACCATAAGGAAATGGAGATGCTTATGATTACTGCCAACATAAAAGAGGACACTGAGGTTACTTATGGCACGATTTGTCGGTGGTTTGAATAGAGCAATTGCTGATATGATGGAGTTGCATCATTAGTGGAGATGGAGGATTTGGTCAGCATGGCAATGAAGGTGGAGAGGCAACAACAAAGAAGAGCACCAAGAGGATTATCTCATACTAATTCAAAGTGGGAGTCTCGTAGTGTTGACACAACAAAGACTAAGGGTGTTGAACCCAATGCATTGTTTGATGCTACAAAGAAGAAAGGTAATTCTAACTCTTCTTCTGCTACTTTTAGACATCGAGATATTAAATGCTTCAAGTGTCATGGTATGGGGCATTATGCTAGTGATTGCCCAAACAGGAGATTGATGGTTATTAAAGAAGATGATATTGTGTCTGATTCTGATCATGATGATAATTTTGATCATAATAGTATGTCATCTTTGGAGGATTGTTTTGATGGTGATGTTGAGTATGCAGTCCATGGTAAATCTCTTGTTGTTAGACGTGCTTTAAATTTGCAGGTGAAAGAAGATAGCCTAGAGCAACACCAAAATTTTTTTCACACTAGATGCTTGGTGGGTGAAAAAGTGTGTAGTCCAACTATTGATGGCGAGAGTTAGACTAATGTGGCTAGTACACTTATGGTAGGTGCTGTTTTGATGCAGGAAAAACAAGCCATTGTCTTCTTCAGTGAAAAGTTGAATTTAGCTCAGCGTAAATATTCAACATATGACAGAATTATATGCTTTGGTTCGGGTTTTGGAGGTTTGGCAACATTACCTCTTACCTAAGGAGTTTCTGATTCACACGGATCATGAATCTTTGAAGCACTTAAAAGGACAAGGTAAGTTTGCTAAAAGGCATGCTAAATGGGTGGAATTTATTGAAACATTTTCATATGTGATTGCCTTTAAACAAGGTAAAGATAATGTCATTGCTGACACTTTATCTCGAAGGTATACTTTGATTACTACACTTACTTCTAAGTTGTTAGGATTTGAGTTTTTAAAGGAGTTGTATGCAACTGATTCTGACTTTTTTGCTATTTATGCCTCTTGTTAACATAGTGCATTTAACAAATTTTATAGACATGAATGTTTTCTATTTCATGGTAATAGAATTTGTATGCCTGCTTGTTCTATGAGGGACTTACTTGTTCTTGAATCACATAATGTGGGTTTGATGGGTCATTTTGGTGTGCATAAGACATTGGATGTGTTATCTGAACATTTTTACTGGCCACGCATGCGTAGAGATGTTGAAAAATTTTGTGCTAAGTGTATTGCATGTAAACAGGCTAAATCTAAATCTTTACCACATGGTTTGTATGCCCCTTTACCTGTTCCTATGCATCCATGGGTTGATATTTCTATGGATTTTGTTCTTGGTTTGCCTCGAACAAAAAAAGGTCGAGATAGTATTTTTGTTGTGGTAGATAGATTTAGTAAAATGACTCATTTTATTGCATGCCATAAAACTGATGATGCAACAAATATTGTTGATCTGTTCTTTAGAGAGGTTGTGCGTTTGCATGGTGTTCCCCAAACTATTATTTCTGATCGTGACGTAAAATTTTTGAGTCATTTTTGGAAAGTTTTATGGGGTAAGTTACGCACAAAATTATTATACTCTACTACTTGTCATCCTCAAACTGATGGTCAAACTGAAGTAGTAAATAGAACATTAAGGACCTTATTACGTGCTGTTGTTGATAAGAATTTGAAAACTTGGGAAGATTGTTTACCTTTTATTGAGTTTGCTTATAATAGAACCATTCATTCTTCTACTGATTTTTCTCCTTTTGAACTTGTGTATGGTTTTAATCCTTTAACTGTTTTGGACTTATTACCTTTTTCTTTGAGTGATATTGTTAGTTCGGATGCAGAAGGTAAAGCTGAAAAGGTTAAAGCAATGCACTTGAAAGCACGTGAATCGCTTGAAAAGAAAAATAAGTTGACAGTTCAACGGGTGAATAAAGGTCGAAGACAACTTGTCTTTGAACTTGGTGACTGGGTATGTGTTCATTTGAGAAAGGAGAGGTTTCCTACTCAAAGAAAATCCAAGTTAGACCCTAGGAGTGATGGTCCATTTCAAGTGCTCGAAAGGATCAATAACAATGCTTACAAGATTGACCTTCTGCGTGATTATAATGTATCAGCTACTTTTAATGTCTCTGACCTATCTCCTTTTGATTGTGATGCAGATTCGAGGACGAATCTTTTTCAGGAGAGAGGGAATGATACGAGCCATGTGGGACAAATTAAGAATTGTCATATGCCAATTGGTCCAATTACAAGAGCAACAACTAAAAGAATAAAAGAAGGTTTTGCAAACATGGTTAAATCATGTGTTTAGGAGATGCATCAAGAATTGGGCAAGACAATGATTAACAATTATCAAAAGTCAAACGTCTCACTATTTTACAAGATGCATTAAAGACTCTCATTAGTCAAGATGAATTAAAAGAGACATCACTTTCTTAGAATTTATTTTATATTTATTTTATTTTTGTTATTTATTTATTTTAGGCCTAGTTATGATTTGACCCTTTTTTTTTTATTCTAGTGAACTTATGAGTTAGGTGTTTTAAATTTAAGAGGTATAAAAACCTTCTAAAACTTGGTAGCCACTTTTTTTTTTAATTTGATGAATGAATTTTTTTTTTTAAATTTCTTTGAGAAACTTAGGTGTGAACATGTGAGGTAGAGTGATTCCCTTAACTGTTGTATCAGGAAATCAAATTGAGGTAGAGGAGTCCCTTTCTTTGATCTTCCATCTTATCCTAGGTTACTTTTCGTATCAACGTGTCAACGAAAGCTTATATCAATCTTTACTACGAATCCTTACTATCGTAGTTTCTTTCGCGGTCGTGTTGTTTACACACATTCACTTCTTCGTATTTTTACTTTTCTTTTGTTTGGTTGCTTCTTCTCGTGAAAATCCTTTTTTATATTGAAGTTGGAGATGTTCTTGTTTCTGAAGCATATATCAAATTTCTTAATTAACTAGTTTTAAACAGCGTGCTTTAATCTTTTTTGAGCTACATTATGCTACCTGTCTATTAGTACAATCAAAGTATGAAAATTTGGGATTGGATACTTTAAATTTTAAATTTTATTCATCATTTATTTTATAGTTGAGATAAAAAAAATTATGAAAGAGCCAATGAGTAATAGCTCAAATGGCATAGTCTCTCCGTACTCAATTAAGAAGTTACGGGTTCGAATCTCCTATCTTTGATTAAAAAAAAAATTTATGAAAGAGAAAATATATTATTTATTTTATAAATAAGATTTAAAAAAATATGAAACAAAATATTTAAAGGTGAGAGATCGTACTAATAATTTTAGTCATTATTTAATTATCATAAATATCAAATTATCATTTACCTATGTAAATTTTAAAAAATATGAGTGTAAATTATATTATTTTATTTATGTAAATTTTAATAAGCATAAATATAAATTATATATTTTTTATAAATACATATAAATATGAGTATAAGTTAGTATTGGCTAATTGATGGCAAAAAATAAAATTTTTATGGTCACCTAGTATTGCCCGTTAGTATTTGTAGCAAAAATGACATCTCTCTGATGATTTCATGACACTGGATCCGCAGGTTCTGGTGACTTAACTGGGAAGAGCTCTTAGAAATGGAGAAGCCACCAATTCCAAATGCATCACCCTCATCGAAACCAAACCAGAAAAGGAAGATTCGGTCGCCAAAGGAGCTGATATCACATTATGAATCCCAAGGGATGGATAGAGGATCCGGAGTGATATCGTCCGGCAGAGGGAGGGAAAAAGGACAAGCTGTTGGTTGATTCTTCAAGGAAGATGGATGCAGCTAATGGCAGACTAGCTGTTCTTGACACGAAACTTGATTCAAAGCCTTGTTATGTTGAGACTGTTGCAATTGGGATTGCCTCTGCTGCCACACTTAGAGGAATGGGTGCTATCATGTCTCGTGTCATTGCCCCTCTTGCACAGATATGGAACTCTGTTACCACTGCCACTAAATCTACTCCACAATGACCATTTATTTGCCTTGTTAATCTTATTTTACCATTCTTAATTACTTGTTAGAACTTAGCACATTGTTCTTTAATGTAAAAGTAAAAATAAAACTCTCTTCCACAATCTATTGTCTTGTAAAACCCCCCAAAAAAATGGAGTCATAAATGCAGATGGAATCAAGTATAAACAACCATAGATTGATCAGTGTTTGGAGGTTAAACTTTACAAAACAGTAGGACTAAATGGAAGTACATCTTGGAGTCTAAATTGAAAGATATTACTGACTCACTTTTTGTTTGGAGAGTAGACTTTTATTTTGTATGGTGTTTGGGTCTAAATTAACAAGAAAAAGGGGGTTCAAATGGCGTAAGCATACATATGAAATATGAAGTTGATTTGATATTTCAGTCTGTGCAGCAGCGATACATGTAGAACTTTTCCATGGGACGGCCGCATTCGACACAAACCACCTTATCTGGGATTCTGCCATTGGTTCCCGGCAGTATCAAGCGATTACAATGATGTGGGGTTTGTAATCCTTGAATATAATCATCCATTGCAGGCAAAACCCCCTTGTCCTCTGCCTTGTCCTTCCATTGATCATAGTCATTGAGGCAATTCAGGAATGTGTCTCCCTTTCCCTTTGCCATCATATTCTCTGTGCCTCTGCTCATCACAACCCACCCTTGCTCACTGCTGTCAAAGCCTAGAATCCTCATTATCTCCTGCATTATCTCATCATTTTCCACTTTTTTTTCCTGCTGCAGTTTTGAGTGCCACATGCTCTCCAGCCTAACCCAGAAGAACCATATAAGGGTGAGCCCAGGGTCAGGGAGTGTGTTGCTTAACTTTTCTTCTTCGATGACCGTGTTGATTTTTCGAACCTTTTCTCCTGGGTTGCTTCTCCCTACATAGATCATCTCCAGTGGTAACTTGAGAGTTTCTGCCAGTGATCGTGCCTTCCTTGTGAACTTCCGAATCCACTCTATGTCGTCCCCTCCGTACAAGCATATGTATGTGCCTTGTGCTATCTGGAAGGAGTTTAAAAATCATATATGGAAGTGCATTATGAAATTATCTAAAGAAAGAATGGGAGGACTATACTATACCCAATCATAGAGAGATGGATGTATTGTATCTGCCAACAGTTCAAGCCGCCATGATTCTTGCTTCCACAATGCTTCCTCCCTTGAACTGGAGAAAGGATAAGCCAAGCTTCCCCAAATCCACATCATGTGTATTGCATTCAGGTTAACAACCTTTCCTTGCTGATCCAGAACTACAATTATTGGCTTGACATTATTGAAAAGCCACACCTCTTTTATGTACCTGATGGTTGCTGGCTCCAACATGGAAGGGTCGTAGAGTGAGTACCAAGTCATCATAGATTGCAGCTTCACAAACTTGTTTTGTTTCTCTTCTGTCCATGGGGTTCCCTTATCCACAATTGGGATCCAAACTAATTCGTATTGGCTCTCAAACCTGCTCGATTCCTGGCGTGATTCTTGATACATTTGTTCAAAGATCATGATTTCTTGATCAGAAATATGATGGAGGTCTGTTATGTAGAGTAACACAATTTTCTTCCGCAGCACCTCAATGCTAACCTGAAGATGAAGCATTGGATGATGGTATTACTACATCTAATGGTGTAAGAACTAATGGGCAAACATGATCATAAGTTAAATATCAGGGTTAACCCGTTGTTTGGTAGAGCCATCAAACAATGGCAACATATCATCCTTGTTGTAAATCAAGGCTTTGAGAATCTTCATGTTGTCAGGGTGGGATGTCTGAAAAAGGATCTGAAGTGTTTCAAATGCTTCTCGTTGTTTGTTATCATCTGCATCATAACATGATATTTCAAGCGTTTCTTCAACGTATGTATCATTGTTGTGAATAAGCAAATAAGACTGGCATACCTAAATGTTGACGACAGAGGTCAAGTTGCTTAAGAAGGTGGCTGTTTATGTTACTGAGCTTATGAGCCAAACTGGAAAGTTCCCAAGTCTCTATTGTTGATGACATGAATCTAAGACAAAAACAGACAAGTTTAATTCAGAATTTGCATTTGATCTCAAAAATCATGAGCTGCTAGGATATTTTATATTGATTAATACCCTTGACCGAGGCCAATGATGCCTAGAATCTGTGTTGCGCAGGCGATGATACTCCGAATGGTCCAATAGACAGCACTTGGAATAAGATTGGAGGCAGCTAGCGTCTCTGGTGCTTCAGGGTCAATGTACTGAGAGGGAAGCTCATGGAACTGCATAATGTAGTTGGTTACATCCAACATGGCCTTGAGAAGGTGGCTGATTGCTTCAAACTTGGGTCCCAATTCATTCACTTGTTCCAGCGTTTCATGGATGTGTTTCAACATTGCAACAGACCTGGCAAGAGGGTTGGTGGCATGAACCTGAGCCAGAAGCCAGAACTTGCCAAAGTTGGTCGCGAATGCCGCCAATGCTATCACCACCTTGGCCTCCCATGAATACCTTGACAGCATGCTTAGTATCCCCATGGTTGTGGCATGTGCATCTCCACCACTCAAACACTTGCAAGATATCTGACACAACCATGAAGGCATTAAGAGAATAGAGTGTATATATAATCATATATGAAACAATTAATTTTTCAAAAATAAAAAAATAAAAACAAAACCTCGCATGAAACTTTGTTAATTGTGTGGGAGGTGATATCTAGCATGTCAGTTAACTCAGATTGTTGGAAGCTATCCATTAAGCCATCCAATTTCGCTGGCTTTCCCTGTGTGAAGTTTCAGCACAAGTCAAATATTTAATAACTATACTTTAATAAGATGCATCAAAAGATATTCATATATTATATTAGAAAAGTGTCTTTGTTAAAATAAGATAATCTTAAAAGAATCGAAGGTAGTTTTCTATAACGGAAACTATTTAAATAAGATATACCTGAACAATGCCAGGGATGATAGAAGCAGCAGAGTTGAAAATGTGTTGAACCACATTAAGAAGAGGCCTAACATCAATGCGTTCATCATCAACAGGAGCATGAGTGGCACGAATTTGTTTGGTCATTGTACTGTCATCTGATGCTGAAAAAAAGTGGGATTGCAACTTCCTGGGCACCATTGCCATCTTCAACAAGAATCAAGTAATGCTGCTGCAGCAAAAGGCACAGTGGAATTTAACAGATACTAGTTAGGAGCAATGGTAGCTAGCTACCTCTTAAGCCTTATATATAATTATTCATTCATTCCAAGTTTATTAAATTTCTACCTTGCTTGTTCTCGGGTTTAACTCCTCTATAAAGTAACCATGGAGAATCTGAGATTTCAGATAAAGGCTCGCCAGTATCGATCACCTTTATTTTATGGCTTTCTTGTAGTTGGTATGTTCTGCTAAACACTTGTAAGATTAATGGATTATCACACGAGTGGTGTAAGCTTTTTAATTTGTATCGTTGTACTTTATGAGTAACTTAAAGTTTTGCTAAATGTTCTTCATTAGTAATCTAGTAACTAAGTGCTCTATATATTCTTCGATCAAACTTTTGGATTCACACCTTGCAAAAGTTACTAGTACTGAAGGAATCATATGTTTACAAGTTAAGATATATAAGAAAGGTATAAAATTCACACAACTTTTTATGATATGAAGGAATCAGACCATTTAACTTTCAACACTTCAGTAATGATTAGTTTACATTTGTTGCAGCTACTCTACGATTATGTTGAGTGCTAGTTGTGATAAAGATAAATGTGGCAATATTAACGTATACTAATTTAGATGATGTAAAGATAATCATGTTCCAACTTCCAATTAACACCCTTGCGCTCAATGCTTTTATCGTACATTTATCATTTGCTAAGCAAGACTCTACATAATTAATGCCAATACACTTGAGTACAAATTGTCAAATAAATTTACAAATATGCCTTTGAAAGCAGATTTGTTAACTCGAATAATGAATCCCATAAAGCATATGGTAAATCCAACATGGATGAGGTTGCTGAGCTTCCAGTGTCAACAAGTTTGAACCATTGGCTTCCAGGGTCACAAGTATGATCTGTGCTCAAGCATTTGCAAGCATTGGTCACAATATTATTGTTGGAATCTATATCCAAACAAACCTTAGAACCATCGGTGAGGTTAGAGGAGAGGTGCAACTTTGAGTCTGAGATCATTTCCCATTTAGAGTTAGAAGCAGAGCAAATTATGCTAAGTTTTGCAGGATTTCCTTCTTGATCCGCTTGTAAGCAATAGTAAGTTCCCATTACGTTTAGTATCTTTTGAGGCGTATACTTCCAACCATCAGAGTTAGAACAAGGGCCCAACCTCAATGGGTCTTGTATTGACTTCCTTGTCACACAAAGCCCCGTCAAAGGATGGTAAATCACTTTGTATGGATTACCTTGTGTTATGCCTGGTCCTACATAAAAAACAAGACGTAAATTAAACACCTAAACACACTTCAATGGGCCAAATCAGTGGGCTTTTGCTTACCTCGGAAGGGAAGTTGTAGGGAAGAGATCCTTTGCAAGAACGTAGTATTTCTAACATTGGCCCAGTCCCAAGTAAGAAGCCCATAAAACTCTTCCATTCCAGCAACGCCTTGTCTAAAATAATAACTGCCAACAAGAGTCCAATAGGCCCAATCGAAGTCCAGGTCAGCCGCAAGAGCCATGAAGCAGGTGATGTACCTATTATCATTAAGATTGGTACCTCTCATGTCCAACCCAAACTCGCTGAAAAACAAGGGCCATCCTTGGTCCAGCAAGAAAGCAGAATTGGTGATGACGTTTGCGGACACTTGTCCACACACTTGGTTGGGGTTCCCTTGAACCCAAGCTTGACCATCCGTGAAGGCATACCAGTGCGCCTCAAAAACTAGTTTCCCCTTAAAAGACACTTGCACTGCTCTATTCCTAACGAACGATAAGTCCTTGTCAAAACTTAAGCCAGACAAGATTACAATCACATTTGGGTTCGCTGCATGAACCGCTTCCGCTCCTTTCACCATATACCTTCATGTTCATAAACAACGCAAGGACAATAACGTAAATTCCAAATCTCAAAACCCTAAGAGAGAGTTATTTAGAGATATCATACTTGTACCAATCGTTGACATTCTGTCTAGGGCCACGAAGCTCGTTTCTTAAGCTCATGCCTACAACGTTGGTGACTCCGTTGAAAATAGTGGCCATCTTGGTGAGGCCTTGGATCCAGAGGTCTGGGTTGAAATATTTATCGCCGAAGAAGCCATTGCCATCGTTGTTATTGCAGCACCAACCTGGTTCGGTTATGTGGTTGTCCAAGATCACCATCACATCGTTGTCCCCGAGACTTTTCACCACTGCCTGATTTGCAATACATTGTTATTCTTTCAAAACACTAAATGCATCTATTCAATTTCAATAATTTGAGTTACACATAAATGACACACTATGTTTTGATTTTGATACTAACAAACTTCTACACTTCATTAAAAAAATTAAGTGTAAGTCAAAAATAGGCGAAAAACCATCTTAAGAAACACACGTAATATTTAAATTTAAATGATAAGAAATAAAAAAATGAAATGGCCTGCCACTAAAAGAATCATGTATTTAATATGTTAGGTGGTTGAGAGAGATGTCCAACTAATTAAGCTCTTAAACTATGTTACAACACAGTTGAATATAAGCAGGGAGTATAATTGTTGATATATAATATGTTTTTATTAGTGGCCACTTGCCACAAAGGAAATTTAATTTATAGTCAATATCGCTATCACATAAGCATCACGCATGTCAGCATGTATTTGTAGCAATAAATAAATAATAGAAAAGCATCATGTGGGAACAAATTAAGGAATATTATAATGGGTTAGAGACCTGAAAAGCTTGGATGAGATTGAGATCGATGATGGAGGGGTTATTGGCTTGGATGCCAGCAACGGAATCAGTTAGGCCAAGGCTCTGAAATGATTGTCTAACGGTTAGAGAAGCGAGGGAGTCATTGGTGACCAACAGAATGGGCCAAGTGAGCCTCACACAGTTGAAGCCCATGGACTTTATACCCTTCGAGATCACATCCACTGGCTTCTTGCTGAGCCCCTCCGCCACCACGGGTTCTAGATGGGACACCCAATTGACGCACGCAAGCTTCACCCTCTTCCCTTGTTGGTTTACTATCCACCGTGAATTCGTGCTTAGTGGAACCTCCTCCGTCAGAGCCTTCACCACTTGGAGTGTCAATAACAACACTAAAAAGGTGGAGCATCTTCTCCTTTCCATTTCTTCTTTCTTTTCTTTGAGGGAAAATAAAGGACGGATATGCTTCACATCTATTTATTATGGCTTGGATGACTCATAAAACACGCACCATTTCTTTATTGAACTTTATCCTATCATTATTTTCTTACTAGAAAAATACGAAACTTATTAAGCTACACAATAGAAAAAAACTCATTACAATCATCTATAAGTTTGGTAGGTTTTAAATCCCGAATCTTTTCTTTTAATTAAACAAATTAATTAAAGCCGCACACCGTATATTTGATAAGATGCCGTTCACTACTTACTCTAGCAAGTGCTGCATGGTTTTTCTTAATATTGTTATGGCGTAAAAGCAACAGTTTCTCAAATAGATTAATTATTGATTACCGATGTTTGCCGTCAAAGAAAATATATATAGTTGGGCTAATAAGCTGAAGTGTTTAAGAAAAGAGCTAAGTGTAGTATGTCATGTTAGAACTTCACAGAACGTATCGTGACTCCATCCAGTTAAAGCTTAATAATATGAGACGCAACCTATATATAATTTGTTAAAGAAAAAAGACCTGCATCAACATGGCATCCGTCTCAGAGAATGCCAATATAGTAGTTTGCATCTTATACTCTTAATTGTTTGCTTCAAGAGAAGGATAAAGATCAGTGGGTTGTTGCTTTTTATTTTGGAGCATATATAGACGACTATATATTGCTTCTACTACAACGTTCCTTTTCGTCTTGTATTCTTTCTTTCTTACTTGATTTCTACATGCATCCATCATCCGTGTATTTGCTTCTCTGCTGATCTCTCATTTCTCTCTGACCTTTTTTAAAAGAAAAGAATACACCTTTATTTTTATTTTGTTTCCTACAGGGGCTTATGCTTTAAATTAACTTCTTTATTCACAATCATCGAGTACAGGAGTATACTTATTCATGTGGCCGTTGTCTTTCATGGTTATTAAAGTGCAAATATATATACCCTTTTTTTTATTAGGTTGAGAATGTAGTCTGAGGTGGATATATCATGCTAAAAATTCATGAAATGCAACTAATCAAATAAAATTAAATCAAATAATACAGATTTAGTTTCTGATTCTCTACGGGCTACATCAACCAAAATCACAAACAAGAAAAGAAAGCTAAAACAAACACTATTATACATACGTCAAAATAAATCTAGATGAACCAAGTCTTTTTCTCACGACACACAAATCAAACTTCATATATACAAGGCGGCAACCCACTCTCTCTATAAACAAGTATGATTAAGTTGGAACATTAGTTCGAAATCGTGAACGTAGTTTTGTGTACAAGGCTAACTACATATCCATCAAGGTCCCCTGCATATACTCTGCCACGTTAGTTAACTTTTTTTGACTTATTCAATGCCATCAATAGAAAGCTAAGTTTATGAATGATATATGAGCTAACCTTGTTCTAGCAATGTATGCATGTGCCACAGAAACAAGGGTTTGAGCCAAGTTAACTAGTAAAGCTTTATTCTAGTATCGATTGTGCTCCTGCAAATGGGGCAGAATTCAAGATTCTCTCCACAGTTACAACAAGTCTGTCATGTGAGAAAAAGGTGATATGTGAATTAGAACATTTCATAAAGTCTTATAATCAAGTTGACTGATATATATATATATATATATATATATATATATAATTGCTTACCTGATGCCCACAACCAAAGGCCATATCCTTCCCATTAGTAAGACAAATTGGACAAAGCTGCAATTCACCATTAGATCATGAATCATGATGATCAAATCACGAAAATATGCTAGTCAAGTTGAATCTGAGGTTGAATAGAATGATGTTAATACCTTATGATCATATAAGCCACCCGGTGATGATTCTGCACTGGTACTAACTGCATTATCATAGCCAGTATGCGAAGGAGTACTCTGCTGAAAACTATTACTGCGAAAAGATATGTTGTTGCTGCTGGAAGCCCTGTCATATTGAGGTGGAGGTAAAGCAACCCTGTCCGGTGAATATCCCCTCCGAGCACTAATTTCATCAATTAAAACAACACAAGATTCAGGGAAACATGTACGTACACATATCAAACTAAGACTATGAGGAGTAGTGGTACCATATTTTCATACCCCAATATGCCATGGTCTATGGTTGCCTTATATTGAGAAGGTATCTCCATCAGAGCTGATAGAGCAAACTCTGTCTCTTTCCTTTCTGAATCTACATTCTTTGACATTATTTCAGTAAAATTCACAAACTGGCAGGACATAAAACACATGTCATTATAGTTATGAACATATGAAATTTGGGAAGTGAGTAAGGTTAAGGCTAAGTCTAAGTGAATTACGAGACCTGGAAATTGTCGAAGGCTCGAGCAGGAATGTTATCATCAAATTCCCTCATCATATCCCATGGTCCATCTCCAACTCCCACCAAAACTATTGACAGTGGATACTCACTGCAATTTGTGAAAAATATAAGAATGGAGAATGGGAATTACAGAAGAGAGAAAGCAAAAATAATCACCTGGCTTTTACAATTGCATCAATTGTCTTCTGTTCCTGTGGACTTAACTGGCCACGCTCTGTGTCAACGCTTCTGGTCACCTGTGCCAACATTTTGAGTATCATCGATGCAAATTGGAGTTTATGCTTAACATTCATAACAAAAAATTAGCAATGGAAGCACATACATACATACATATGTATGAAAGATACCTACCTGTCCATCAGCAATTATTAGCAAGACATGATATTGGCCACCACTTTGCTCAACAATAGTCATTGCCATCTCAATAATAGGTGCAAAAGAAGTGGGTCCTGTCACATAGTTAAATGCAATGAGTTATACATACTACTTGGCCTGATTCAAAAATGCTATCTAAGAACTATGATAACTGGTGAGGGCAACACCTGCTAGTTTGAGACGAGGAACAATTTCTCTGTATTTTGACAAAACTTCCTCAAATCCATTGCAGAATCTATCATCTGGGTAGAAACTGAAGACATCTTGATCATGTGTTGATGCTGACAATGGGAGAGAAACACAGGAAAGAAAATCAAGATTGCAATTTGGAAATGCAAGCAATGGGAAAAACATGAAGATCTATCTGTAAATCTGGGTGGCATTACCATCTCCGAATCCAAAACATGGAATCAAGTTATCCTCGTCAAAGGCAGATAGAGTTGTCCCAATAATGGAGATCGCCTGTTCATAAGGATTATGGCCATTTCCGAGGTGATGTAAACTTTTTCGGTTGAATGATCTCTTTCCTGATTTTCAAAGTTAATGGTATAAATTTAGTACCACAAATTACTACAAGAGATTCAATGATCAAGAAGTGAATAGGATATAAAACCTGTCCACTCATTGCTTTTTGTGAAATCAATGCCGACAATGAGATTAGAAGATTCTAGGCCAGCTTGTGAAAGAGCAGCAGTAACCTGTGTGCAATATACATTCAGAATGGTTTTCTTTGTTGAGTCAAATAGATCAGCCCAAAGAATAGTTGATACTGATAGATCTATAATAATATTTGTTATGAATATGTAAATTAATATATTGAAATTTGAGGGGAAAAGCGATAGAAATTCAGCAGTTAGTTTCATCCATATAATTTATGAAAAACCAACCTTAGCTTGTTACAAGCTACTGTCTATAGCTTGAATTTTTTGGTCATGCGAGGTCTCCAAGTGTTATCTTTTAACCTTTTAGTGCTAACATCACAAATCTTACAAAGAAGGAAGTAGAACAGGTTTCACTTTATTTGAAAAAGATTTTAACCTGGGTCCAGAATATTTTCAAAATATTTTAAGGGAATTAACTATTTTTCAATTAACTTTTTGAAATTCTCTTTTTATCCTAAATTTTAAACCCTAAATCTTAAATTCTAAATTTAAAATTCTAAATCTTAAATTCAAAATTCAAAATTGTCCAAAAAATAAAGATTAAAAATATAATTTTACAATAAAAAAGTTAGATAATTTTAACTAATTAAAAGTTGAATTTAATTTTGATAGACTATCAATATAAAACAGTTTTACACATACATTAAAATTAAACTCTTATAAATTAATTTTCTATACTTATTCTTTTAAAAATTCAGTACTTTAACAAGATTCCATGATCCATTAGACGATGGCATTGATACTAGCATTCAAAAAATGATTAAACACACAATTATATATACGAAATCATGAATGAATAATCTGACCTCGTCGAGTGAACGGTAATTATCAGCAATCTTGGAATATCTCCTATCCAACCTCCTTTTCGGCTGTTGATAGTCGTAATACGGAGCGGCGGGTGGCCGGTGTTGAATTGACGGTTGATATGCATACGGTGGCGGTTGCGAGTATCCATAATTGTCCCAAGATGAAGATGAAGCACCACCAGAACCGTACGATGGCACATGCCTCCTATCACCGCCAGATTCTCTTGAACTCTTACCTCCCATAATTGACTCCTTCAGAATCAAACCAAGGAAACACAATATCACAACCAACGCTGTCCAAGTCTCCGCCTACAAATTCCAAAATCATATGTATCTTGAGCTATAATACAATTCAATACTGCAAATGTAAAAGAACGGTTATCACTTCATTCATACCTCTAGATGCATTGCGGATGAATTGTGATGAAATTAACAACTACCGATGTCTCACGCTAATCGCGTAGATTAGACTTGCTTTTGTTTTCTCCTTGTTCAACTAATTAATAGATCGATCTATCGAGAGAAGATGTAGAAATTGGAAGGAAACTAAGCTAGAGCAAGGTCAAGTCAAGTACAACAAACTTTTCAGCCATTTCCTCCTAATCAAACATATATTCCAATTTATTTATATTTTTTATATAGACACTAAAATATAGGAAGGTCTTTCAAACTATCAACAATCCCAAGCAATATTTTGATAGAAAACAACAATGATTGACTTACAAACTGGCACGCAAAGTTAATTTATTAAAAAAGAAGCGGAAAATACGAAGTATATTTCATGGATCCTTCCCAGTATTGCAGGTGAAAAGGAAATGTAGAAAGACTTATACTTTGTCTAAGTTGACCAGTACATTTTCCAGGATGTGTGACACCCAAGAAAGTGACCCATCTCCGGAAACGCCACCTATTGGCTAATATGATTCTACTATACACACTATAGACTATACAATGTCTCGGTCAATTTTTTTATTCTTTCCTTGTTCTTCAACCGCTGTTTGTTTACTTGTTTTATTTAAAGGGACCACACGGTAAAACATCTAGAAAATATAATGAGTAGGTTTCTTTTATGTTATTTCAACACACATGGCATGACAAACATCATTAGAAAACAATATTTGGTCTTATCTAAGTAGATACTATTTACAATCGACTAATTTTTCTATTTCCCATGACCTAATTTAAAAACGTTCATCGTTAATAAAGAGACATCCTAGCATTCTTCCAGGCTCAAACTCAATACTTCTCTATTGAAGTCCTTAGTTATATCTTTACTTTGCCATTTAGACAGTCTCGGTTTAAAAAGAAAAGGATGCACTAAATACATATAGTATATACAGACAAAATTGCAGAAAATAATTTAGTAATGGATAAAATAATGGTGCGTGCCATCAACCTGCACCAGTAGCTTGTAGTGTCTAAATGCTACAATACACAGATAGAAGCTCAAAAAAATGCGGTATAGTACTCTTGCACCTTGAAGCTCCTCACTCTCACAGTAAATGGGGAGCGTTTTAATTTGAACACGAGACATTGATATCTTCGCAGTCATTGCTTTCAACCATATTGGCAGAATCTGGTAACAAACTTTTCAATCACCGAAAATTTTTGTAATAGATTTCTGCTTTGCCAACCAAGTCTTGCGGTAACTTACAGTGTAGTTGAACTTGGATTGAACTTCTGTAATAATAGACTTCACCTTTATCAATGGGTCTGCTTCGACTAACAGCCTAATAGCCTCTGCAATTGTGTCTGAGTTTAATTTGGCATGATCTTGTGAAATCGTGCTCATTGTGCACGTGTGTTTGCCATTGTATCTTCTGATCTCCCAACAAGTTTTCTTTCGAATCAAGCTAGTTTGGATAAGCCAATCGCACCCTGCACCATAATCTTTGCATTTTGCATAGAATGTCTGCAGCTCAGACTCATACATAGGTAATCAACTCCTCTAGAGATAGTGTAGCTTTTGATTGCAAATATTACCGAATCTCTCGAACCAAACTCCATTTCAACACTAAATTCACCATCTTCTACTGCAGTGTTGCCTTCACCTACGACATGCGCACCACCATCAGTCAAACAAGGCAAATAAAATAAACACTATGGGTAACTTAAATTAATAACCATAACATACTTATGTTCGCATATTTAGGAAATTCCGAGGCATGCATGGCTTCGAGATCTAGAGTCCACATAAAAGACGGAACACCAAACGGATGCTGGCTTACAATGGCATCCGCTTCATTTTGCACTGCCGGATTGCCTGCCAAGTCTCCCTCATCGTTTTCGTCATCGACTTCATAGTTGGCTTCGAACTCATCGAGCTCATCAACATTGACCTCCTCGCCAACCACGCCCAACCCCGACTGCTTTTCGAACTCAACGTACAGCTCTATCATCGGCACGTGAAATTGAATTTGTTGATAAATACATAATATCTGCTGCATACTGGCATCGTCAATGATTAGCATTATTTGAAACTGTATCAGTCCACCAAATACTTGTACAAGATTTTTGTATAAAATGTTGCTCACCTTTTTTGAAATGTGGCTTTGAATGTTGTTACAAAGCCCATTTTGCAACTCTACAAAACTCATGGTACATGTAATAGCAAATGACAACGGACATTCACAAACAAAAGTCACTCCTTCATGTGTGTTTAGTATAACCTCACCGTTATAATACACTCGCAAATTTGCAATATTTTCCATAACTTCAACCTCACCTAATCCGACTTTTTAGACACACCTAACTTCCGAAAAAACTAAGAACTACGACATATGTGCAAGAAAGTAGAATAGGATGAGTAAAAGTGGAGTGAGGTAAGTTGAATGAGTCTTGTTTCGTATTTATAGGCAAGACTCTTGATTAAAGTATATTTTTTAAAATAAAACGCAACCTGTGTTTTTAGTTTTCCAAAAAAAATTTTGACCATTCATAAAACGCAATCTGCATTTTGCATCTTTTAAAGAAAAAACTGACACAAAAAATAAAACGCAGGCTATGTTTGGATTAAAACAAAATAAAAAAAATTGAAAATCTTGCAAAAAAACAAAACATAGACTGCGTTTGTTTTGTTTCCTGAATAAAAAAATAAAAAAGAGTAAAACCTAAGTTACATTTTGGACTGAGACCATAACAGTAAAAATTTTGTCTATATATCTATTTCATTGATAACACCAACATTTTTTTCATAACGAAAAAAAAAAAAAAAAAAGCCACAAAATTGATGCAATCTTTCAACGAGGAAGAAGCTAAGGAATATCTAGTGTTTCTTTTTTTTTTTTTTTTTTTTGAGACTGACGAATTTACGTTAGGTATGATGGATGATCTTTATCACGAAACATCCATAATTGTGTATGCATATGCATTTTCATATTTTATGTTGTCGACTTGTCCTTTTATTCCCTAAGATTAGGTAACAATTACGTGGGTAACTGGGTTAAGAAAACAAGCACTCAGTCACATGAATTGTTTTTACCTCTTCAAATGCATTTGAATATTGCTTTAGGAGAAAAAAAAGAAGAAATAATAAAGATTAAGAATCTCCTTAGACGTAAAAACAAGTACAGAAATAACTAATTTTTTTTTGAAGTAAAGCGAGTTCAATACAACAGAGTGGAGCAATAAAAGTAGTTAAAATTAACTAATTTTTTATTTTAAAAACGACAAATTCTTATAATTTTGTACTGTTTAAGAATAAAAACAAAATATCCATGTCTATTTCTTTATCTCCAATTCTCCATATTTCTAGTTGAGAGACAATCCTAACACAACCTACCTGTCGCTTTCTTCTTCCCACTTTTCGCTCACATTCAATTTGACCCGTATGGCATCTTAAGCTCTTGGAATTTGGATCTCAGCTCTTGCAATTTGGATCTCCAGGACAATTAATAAAAAAGTGATTGTTACAGCATCTAAAAATATTTGCCTAACTTATTAAAAAATTAAAAATTAATATTTAATTTTAAAAATATAACAATAAATAATTATTAAATATTTAAAATTAATTAAAAAAATTAAATTAGACAAAAGTTAAATACTAAATTATAAGTATCATAAAAGGTGAATGGCATAATTGTGATAATAAATAACACATCTTTCACATATGTCGCCGCACAATTGAACCATGAGTGAAATATATTACATCAGAAAATCTCGAAAGAATACAAATCCTCGAAAAGTCTAATAAAGTCTAATATATACCTAATTACCTATAACCATCCCATCGCATAACTAGCACTTATATACTTGGTGTTAAATGGTAACTCAAATTGACATTTGTACCCGGTGCAAGACACAAAAGCTTGACAGTGTTGTTGACCGTTAACTTTGCCCAATATCTTCCATTTGAAGGTTGGTAAACGACATATCCCGTACCAGTCAAAATGAGGGCATTGTCTTCCATCAAAAGTGGACAGAATGGGGTAATGTATAATGTGTTTATTGGGCAAACAAGACTGCAAATCTAGACTCTTCGGTTCGTGTAATGTAATGAAAATGTATGTGCAAATTACTCAAATGAAAGGATTGTACAGGACAACCAAGATGGTACTAAACACCACCGTTGCTGCATTGCGTGTGTGGGAACCTGTTGCTATAAGCTACGAATTTATGGCATAAACTTGAAGAAATCAACATAAATACACCAAAAAAAAAAAAAGAAAAAGATTGAAAGAAAAGAAAATAAATGAAGATCATAAAAAGATCCAACTATAAGAGGGGTTCTGAGAGCTCCATTTCGTTAGAAGCCTCCTGTTGCGTTTCAGGCCGACGCTGAACTCCTACAAAGTCCATGCCAAGCCACTGCCATGGCCAGCATACATATCTAGGCCTGTTTTGTCCCCTTGAATCTTCCCGGTTCTCAAACTCTTCGAGCTGATGAGTAAGCTCCTCCACTCTGTCCCTTAGTCTAGATGCCCTCAAGTCTGCCAACTTGAGAGATTTCTCAGCCGCATCTCTTGCAGCCATGGCAGCAGCTGCAGTCTCTTCTTTGAATTTTAGTTTCTTCTCTGACTCTAACATGGATTGCTTTGCTTCTTCAAGTTCCTGCTTCAGTGCTGACAACTAGAAATTTGAAACCAACAATTATGACTAGGAATACGAATAGTGGAATAAACAGTAAACCAATTACTAAATGGGTCTATACTACAAGCCAAAGAAGAGGATCAGGGCAATAAGCATTGGTGCTCTGATGAGCATACAATAACAAAAGGAAACAGTTAAAAGTAGATAAGGATTGGATGGGAATTTAACAGCAGGAATTGGGAGAGGGTCTCTCAAATACCTCTGGCTGTACCTATAATTGTCTTCCTCTAGGTCAACCCAGATTCCAGAGAACAAATAGGTGATCACATGCACTCGTTCTTTTCCCACTTATCTTTTATTATTCTGTGTTAACTCTGAACCAGTACTATCAGAAGATTTGCAGCGTACTTGCTGGACTTTTTACTTATTTAGGTTGATCTTTACTTCGTTTTAAACCCAGTTTGAAAAGAATCATTGATCATTGATTTTTACTATAAAGCAATAGTTTTTTGCTTTTACAGTTGGCGTAACATTTATGTCTCAGTCTTTATACCAAAGGTAAAAGATCACTTCAGTTCCAAATAACTTGTATGAAAAATCAACTTTAACAGGGCAAATTTGCAAATGCAGAACAAAACACAAATAATTTCATTAAACACTGATCATAGTAGGAGGTTTTGTATCGCAACTTAAAATAGCAACCTGCTATATTTACAGTAATAAATTTGTCCAGCATAAGTGTAATGATATTGAGTGAATGCACAAAACATGATTTTAGATTGCAGTAATGGAATTCATGGAAACAAGGTATGACTATCAATCAGAAGTCATTTTTAATCAACTGCGAATATTGAAATACTCACTTCACCATTTCACAACTGAAGGAAGAGATAGAGCGAGAACTGCTCTCAAAAGTGATTTTTCAACTATGTTCTATGAAACCCTCCACATATAGCAAACATGGAAACAAATATTGCTAACATACCTGTGCCACAAATTCTTGTTCAACACCTCTACCTGCAGCAGCTTCTTGCTCTGCTGCCACTTTCCATCTGTTAATTTCTTCTTCGGCAGCAGCAATGTCCATCATTAACCCCTCAATCTACAACACACAAATTGACCAACTTGATACTTGGTTAAAACAAATACCAACAATCAAATATCCCTCCCTAATCGTCCACTGTAGGGCCAAGACAAGTTCTACGTTCTACACCATATACATATCAGAAAAAAACCAACCATTGTCATGGAAACTAGATAAAATTAAGCTTACAGTCACATATCTAAACTTACATTTTCATTAGCTACTCTCTCCTTCTCTTCAAGTTCCTCTATCCGGTGCATTCTATGGTCAAGCTCTTTAGCCTGAGCTTCTATGTGCTGCTTAAGTAAACTCAACTCTGCCCTTAATGCAGTTAAGAAAACACAAAAAATTAAAGATTAAGTCAGCGCAACTAGGAAACCAAATAAGCAAGTTTTTCAGTGAACAATGAGGAATAAGGTTAAGATTTTCATTTATCAACCTCCAACAAATAGGAAACCTAGAAAATAACACCGTATTTGGTTCTGATTAATGTTAAGTACCTTAATTCGTCGACAGTGTGGTGGAGATTAATGATTTCAAGCTGAGATGACTTTACAACATGCTCCAATGCTCCAGCCTGTGCACAATGTAGGCATAAAGAACTCATTAAGTCCAAGGAACATTAAAAGCTGCAAACTGAGATGAAAACAATTTGTTTCACCAAGAATCAAGAAACAAAATGAACACTTCACCAGAGAGTATATTTCGTCCTCCTCTTTTTCAGTTAACTCTATCTTGTCATTTGAAACTGCATCGTTTCCATCCCCAAGAACCTTACTGAATTTGAAATCTATCCCAGCCTCCCTCAATCCATTCTCTGCAGCCTTAAACAGCTCATTCTTTCTCGAAGATGGATCGGATTTCATCCTCTTTGACAAAGCACTCCTTAGCAAGGAGCCAATTTGATCCTTTTCCTTAACTAAACGAGTTACGGTCTCATCCAATCTCTTAATTTCACGATCCTTATCCTCAATCAAATCCCTTGCCTTTTGAACAACAATCCTAGTCAACTCAAATATAGACTCCATGCCAGCCAAAGAGGCACGTATATTCTCCTCAACATCAGTTTCTTGCGGCACAAACAATGACTCAGACAGCTCCGAGCTACTCTGATCATCTAATATCCTAACAACATTACAAATTTGATTATGAATCTTTGAAACAAAGCTCAACTGATCAATCAACAATGGCCGCATTGACTCCATCCTCGCCTCCAATTTACTCAACTTATCCTCACACTCAACAAGAAACTCCTTCAACCGTGATGCTTCACCTTGTCCCTCCCTCAACTTCTCCTTCATCTCATGTTCCATCTCGCTCAACTTCCTATCCCTATCAGCCAAGTCCTTCTCCAAACCCTCAATTGAGGAACCTTGCTTTGCAACCTCATCCCTGAGACCACTAATTGTTGCTTCAAGCTGAGAAACCTCAATGGCAATCTCGTAATTCCGCTGCTCCATCTGCTCCCTAGTCTCGTTCCTAGACTTCAAAGTCGCATCGTTCTGTTTCAAGAGCTCTTCAACGATCTCGTTGGATCTCTTGATCACACCATAAGCCACGGCTGCGAGGCCGGTGTACTTCTGCGACCGTGGAAGCCCATTAGGCCCGAAATTCTTGAAGCTGCTGACCTTGGCGGAAATCTTCTCCATGCCAGTCTCAAGCATGTGCCTTGAATTCCCAATCTCCGATCTTAGTGAATCCCTCTCCCTCGCAACCTCTTCCAACTGCTTTGCAACCTCGTCCTTTGCTTTCTTAGATTCTGCCAGTTCTAAGGAAACGGCGTCGTTCTTCCTCAGCGCCTCGTCGCGCTCGCGAACGGCGTCATCACGGTGCCTGGCGAACTCGTCGCGCTTCTTGATTGCCTCCTGCGCCAGCGCTTTCAGGCGGTTGAACGACACCTGAAGTTCGGACCTGGAGTTCTCGGCGGCGAGACGCGCCTGGCGCTCCCGATCAAGCTCGCCTAGAAGCTCCCGTAGTTTCTCGACGGAGACGTCTTCCGGCGACGGAGCTTTTGTTGCGATCGGACCAGGATCGCCGGCTTCGTCCTCGACGTCGCTGAGCACCGCGTCGGCATCCTCGTTGCCGGCGGCAGCCATTTAATTTAATAACATATAAGAATAACGATAAACCCTAGGAATTGAAGCGAAGACCAAAAACGTTGGAGAAATTATATTCTGAAATTAAAATCTAATGGAGTAGTGTTTTTAGGTTTAGAATTTTAGGTTGCTGATGAATAGACGATGATGCTGTTGTTATTGGTTGCGAATTGAAAGGACATGGATCATGGTGTCATGTAATTGGGAACCTGAAGATGACGAAGAAGAAGGAAACACCGCAACGCACACTACCAACCACTCCGTTCCAGGAATTGGGATTTCGGATACTGGAATTTCCCTATTTCTTTCGTTTTCTTTTTAATTTTTAGGGTATGATTATTTCATTCCTTTTATAATCCGAATAATAAAAATAACTCGGGGGAAGGGAAAAGAAAGGTTTGGGTGGTGTCCCATGCAGATGAGTGTGATAGAATTGAGGGGTAGGATGGTGCCACGTAGGCAATATTTTGCGCTAGCCTCTCTTTGAAAGGGCAGTTTCGTTAGTTACCACCGTAGGCGCCAGCATAGGGGATAAAATTGGAGAGGAGAGGGAAGAATGGTAGGTAGGAAACTTCGTTGTACAGACAAGAGACAAGCGAACAGTGGAGGGAGCAACTTTATTTTAATAGTGGGGCTGTCTTCATTAAGTAAAGTATATTAACTATTAAGTTACCCACTTCTCTTGGTTAAAAAAGTGATTAATGCTTTGACAAGTGGTTTACATTGTAATTAACCCATTACAAAAATTAGGAAGCTTCTCTGTTATATCAGAGCCTGGTTTCGATCCAGGGACCTGTGGGTTATGGGCCCACCACGCTTCCGCTGCGCCACTCTGATGGTTGATAATTTGTGGTTAAATATTTTACTTATTCAGAAGCTATAGGACCATGATCAGCATTCATTTACTTGGTTGTTCTCTGTATGATTACTAAAATATAAGCGCTAGCTACGCATATCAAGTTGAGTTTCAGTCTGTCGTGTTGTGGATTTCAGATTTATTACTATTGGGCAAGGCGTTCATGTAAAATTTAAAAGCCCTGCATGACAAAGAAATTTTGAATATGTGGACTGGAGAAGAAAAAGAATATGAATGGTTGAATACAAATTTGTAGCTCTTCACTTAGCAAAAAAGAAAATAAATAAATAAATAAGACGACAAAGGTTAACCCAATTAAGCTGCTATTTGAAGAAGAAGAATATGGTGAAACTAAGTAGAACCAAAAAAACACCCCAATGTTGAAGGACAAAAAAGAATATGGTGCTTCAGCGTTTCGTTCTGCATTTCTTTTTGAGCAAAACCCCATCTGGCGGGCGCGTGACCATGAGATTACAGAGGCCATAGAGGTTATATGAATACCTTAAGATGCTTCCCAGTTTAGACCTTGCTCTGAAAACACCCCTCACACTCAACAAAACTCCATTGCTTTCCATTTGCTTCACTATGCGCTGGCTCTCTCCCAGTGGCAACTTAACTTGACTAGTCACCATGTGAATATATGCAAACCTTGACTGAGCCCTTGCAGCAGAGAAAGGTTCCACATATTGAGTTGCAATGAGGGTATTTCCGTAATATAGATAGATGCTCACTGTGCTGAAGTCTACATGAACCTTCTTGTTTGGATTTGTGAAGTTTGCAAGAATGGTGATATCAGCATTGAGTAGATATCCAAAGTCCAGGTATGCAGCATTCAGGGTGACACCAGATATGTCGAAATGAGGGCTCTGGGGGCGAAAAACAAGGTACACTATTAGGACTATCAACCCTCCTATGATTATGATCAGCCAAAATATTACGCATAACACAGCACCACACCATGTTAGAGGGTTGGACTTTTTCGGCGGAGGCAACCATGGAGGGCGGTGGTGCCGCGGCCCATCATGTCTCTGCTTTTGGGTGGGGCTGTGAGGTTCACGAAGTTGCTGCCGAGGCTCAGGAGAGAGGCTAAGTGGGGGTAGCACTGGGGTGACAACGGGAGGCTTGGAAGATGATGGCTCACTAATTTTTACCTTTTGCTTGCTTGGTGGGTAAGCTAAACCTTCTTGCCGCTTCCTTCGTCCTTCTGGTGGTGGTGGTGATTGTTGTTGTGGTTTGCTACGCTTGTCACGGGTCGGCACTTTTGAGGTAGGCGGTGGTGGTGGTGGTCCTTGCGTCTGGGGCCGCAATGGATAGGGATGTTCTTGTGGTCGCGGCTGCAATGGAAAATGAGGGTGGTAAGGGGGATCTTCTTGTTGCGTAGGTGCTACTCCATGTGCTGGTGGTGGATATTGGCCATGGTGTTCTGAGGCTGGTACGAATAGAATAGGTGACTGTCGATGATCTTCGGGATGTCCTCGCGGTGGTGGTCTAGAAAAATGAGGATTGGTTTCTCGGCGAGACATGGTTGTTAACGGAAAATGAAGTGGGGAAATGAAGACAAACAGAGTGACATATGTTATTGCTATTAAGCTAGTGTAAAGTACGAAGGATTAAACCCAAAACAAAAATTGAAGTTATAAAGGAAATGAGAATGACTTCATCAGAACTTCAAGGATGATTCATGTAAAGGTAAGGAATCAAACATAAGCCAAGTATGTGGGACAATGTGTTTTTCTCGCTTTTAAGTATTAAGCTGATTTGTGTTTTTCTAACATAAAGTGGTATGTCTATGTTGCATGCTAAAATTTTTGCCAGGCTCGTGAATGGCTTAGATTTATATGGAAAATCAGCACTGGCGAAGAAAAAACCTTGTGCAAGTTTACATGTGGAAGGAACTTTGGAATAAAAGATTCCGCAATGATCACAAATTAGCCTCATAATTTCAGTTCAGAGATATATTAATTTAAAATTAAATGAGTGCCGAAAGGTCCTAACGAGGCAAGGCTTAAACAATCACGAGCACTTTGAGTTTCTTCTATCACAATTTACAAGCCAACTACACTAATTGCAAAAGATACCTTCCCCCTACTAAGGTCCAAAATACATGGACCACAAACACGAATGACAAACTCTACAACCTTATTAAGTTAAAAACACCCAATATACCCGACTACTCGAGGAATCAGCGCAGTTTTTAAGAGGGATCATTCATTAATGAAAACACAAATGGAAGCATTCATTCAAGGTGGAAACTCACATACATAATAGAAGAGTGCATAATATACCGAATGTCTTCTTTAAAAAAGGACTGACATTGATTTCTCTCTCTCACTCTACCTCTCTACATAATTGAATTATGTATGGGAACAACCACCTTCATTCAAATGATAAAGAATTAAATATGAATTCGTAAAAGGTGATGCCCACATACATATTCATACGATACACAGGATACATAGATCCTTTTGGAGTATCATTAAAAGAAAAATCCACAATCATGTTATTTTTTCCTTTTCTAGTTTTCTGTGTATCTCTTCACTCTTTTAATCTGTGTTAAGTACCTCCCTTCGTAAAATACTAAATCGAACAGCTACCACTTTAATTTCCCGGTTCCATGAAAATTGCGGTAAATGCTTCAACAGTTGCAGGCATAAGTTATCTTCAAATTTCTGAACAGAAGACATTACTTCCAGAATTACGTAGTCAACAACAATGCCTTCTACTTCAACTATTCTTCCTCCATTCCCTCCAACCCCCAAACTACCACTCAAAATAGCTGTAAGAAATGTGAGGAACCAAACCCAGAAACTTGGAAGTTCACCCAGACTCACTAGCTGGACATTGATAACTACTAAGCATTCATGCAACAAGATTTGGTGAATAATATCAACAATTCTCAGTTCTCCAATCTTGTACTGAGTTGTGACAGGAGAAATCACATACAAATGACAGTTTGCAGCCGAGGATCTACATCTGTAAATTTGTTCTGTTTCACGCATTTTTGTTTCATACCCGCAAAGAGGAAAAGGAGACACCATAAGAAACCACCATTTTCAAACTTAGCTTTGACGAATAACCGTTTATTTGAACCTTGATGCTTACCTAACTGAATGCAACTGCTTCAAGAAAGGAGTCCTTTTTTCCCCCAAAATAAGATTCTCTTGAATACATGGGTAAATAAAATAGTTCATCGAAAAGTGACATTTACCAAATGAAACAAAGATTTGGTGGTTACTGATCATTCTTCATTGCTTCGGAAGCCCTTCAGAAAGTATGCTCTTGTCAAATCATTTGCAAACAAATTTTTCCTTTATTGCCTTATTTTGTTTTGTACTTTCATGTTGTCTTATTTTGTTTCATACTTTCATATAGGAGTTGCAGCAGGGACCAAAAAATGAAAAATACAAAAAGAGTATCGAGGATCATTAGTAACTTTTCTAAGAAAAATAATATGCTGCAATTAAACAAAAACATACTTGGACAAGTGAAACCATTTGGGTGACGTTTCTTTTAAGAAGCCTGAAGTTCCATGCTGCAGATAGAGACAAAAACATCAAAGATTGCCCAAACTAATATTAGTATAGGTCATCCAAGTTTCAATTTAACATTATAATCTGGGAAAAAAAAGAAAAAGGTTCTTATATGCTAATTCAAAACTATGAATATGAGAAGTAATCAAGTAATAAAGTAACACATAAATTGGGGCAACATTCACAGTTTTCCATAATCTAAATATCTAATAAACTCGAATACAAAACCTAACAAGGCTACTTAGTGGACCGGCTTGTATGTTTTCCATATTCTTCTGGTGAGTTATGTGAGTCTAGAAATATGCACAAATAATAAACTATCAATTTGGTACTATAAGTCCCAGGACGCTTGGGGTATAAAACTTTGAATTTATTGCTCAACAATTTGCATGGATAACAGGAAGAAAGGTAGCAAGGAACTCAGTGTAGGTAACAACACCACCAATGAATGTGTTTCTCCAATCAAACTTATGCTCTGCAATATATCACAGAAGGCAGTCAAAATAAGTTTTTATTAAAATGAGTGCTATATTGTTGTTCATATGTATAGAGCCATAAAACAACATAAAATGTTCATCATCAACTTTTCTGATATGCAAGGCTGAATATGACTTCAAACTGAATTGAATAGCCACAAGCCAAGGATTTACCCCAATAGTAAAGGAGCAAAGTAAAACGAACTCAAAGGCATCCTCTATCTGAAGGAAGACAACTAGGGGACGTAAGTATGTAGCTAGAGTGATTTCAATCAATTGGTACTGACACCAGTTTGTGGTAGATGAAACCAAGGAACAGGTGCATAGCTCCCCATGTATAAAAATGGCCAAAGGGAAACTAACTACTTGCCCTATATCATATTGAGTATTGACAAACAATCCATCATGTAAATAGTCAGTTGGCAGTATGAAGCAAAACCTGCACACCAGCATCTCCATTTGTGGCAGAAAACCATTACTGAACCACGCTTGATGGGTGGCCTTGGATCCTTTAATATAGACTGGCCAGTGAATCAGTAGTATGTTTCAGTGTCCAAAAGCATGAGCAGCAAGTAAACAGTCATGGTAAGGGATTGCACCGTGAGCAACATAGAAAAGGGATAAACAGATTTGCAGGTGCCATAACATGCAGAAAGGGTACCACTTCAACATGTTGCCAAGCTTTCACATACAATTTTCCGAGCAAACGATTAGGCCAGTTTTCCATTAGAAAGGAACGTGTGATGATGGCATTAACAAATGTCATGTTTATGTGGCATTACTCAATTGAAGGGCATTGATCAGGGTCTGAGAAACATGACTGTCGAGTGTAAAGCCCTTTTCCATCATCTGGTCCCAAACCTTACAGGCATCTGAAAGCTTGTTTTCCCTTATAAGCCCTCCAACTATCAACTTGAAAGTTACCGCATCAGGATGGAATTCTTTCGCTTGCATTTCATCATATAGATGCATAGCATCTGTAACTCGAGAAGCCTTGCAAAACCCATTTATGAGGGCATTGTAAGAGACAACATCTGGAGTTATACCATTCTCCACCATGTCACGGAAAATGCTATGAGCCGTATCAATTTTTCCAGTCTTGCACATGTGATCCACTATTGTCGTATAGAATACTTGATCAGGAGCAATATCCATCTTGGTCATTTGATCAAGATGCTTCTTGGCCACAGTAGAACTACCTTCTCTCAGAAATGCTTTTATAATGATTGTGAAAGTCACTACATCGGGTTGAATCCCCTTCCTATACATTTCCTTAAACAAGTTATAAGCCCTCCCAGTCTGGTGTGCCTTACAAAACGCATCGATAATGGTATTGTAAGAAACAACATCACACAACCCTTTAACCTGCATCCTATTTACCATAATCCAATAAGCTCTTTCCATTTGGTTAGCCTTACAAAAAACCTTTAGCAGCTCATTATAACTATACAAATCTGGCTCCACACCACTCGTCTCCATTGACTGTACTAACCTAACTGCCTCATCCAACATAAGCTCATTACAACAATAATTCAACAAGGTATTATAAGTCACCAAGTCCGGCAGACACCCATTCTTGCTCATAAACGCCTTAATCGCGAGCGCCTTATCAATCTTCCCTACCCTACAATACCCACCAATCAAAGCATTATAAACCAAACTATTAACCTCCACACCACCCTTGATCACCTCAACAACAAGCTCATAAGCCAAATCAACATGACCACCAGAACACAAACCAGTCACAAGAGCACCACAAGCCTTAGCATCAGGTTTCAGCCCCTTATCAATCAAACCTCGCCAAAACCCAGCAGCCTCATTGAACCGGCGAGACTTGCACAGTGCATCAATGAGGATAGTGTAACTAACAATATCAGGCTCTCTTCCCTTGCGGGACAAGCAATGGAAAAGTTCCAGAGCATCATCCAACCGATGATCACGCCACAAGAGGTCCAAGTAGATATTGAAGGCCCATATGTCAGGGATGCAACCGAGTGCGTCCATGTCACGGAGGAGCTTGTTGATGAGGGTGAAATTCCTGACGCTGCAGAGGGCAGAAATGAAGCGGGAATAGGTGAATGGGGAGAGGGAGAAGCCCTGGGGGATGACGTGGTGGAAGTAGTAGTGCTCAGCAAGGTCGAAGCGGGACTGGCGGAGGAGGACACCGATGAAGCGGTTGTAGTCAAGGCTGAAGAGGCGGCAGTTTGATTGGGTCATTTCGTCGAACACCTTGATGGCATTGTCAATGAGACCTGCTTTCACGTAATGTGTTATCTGAGAGCGGTATAGGAGGCGCCTTGCCCCAACACTTTGATACATATCAGATGGTAACAGACCCAAATGCATAGCCAAATCTACTAAATATAAAATTATGTAGCAAGGAGGAGATGAAGGTGAGGTGTCAAGCTGAGACAAATGGGCAGAAATATTGTAGCAAGAAAACAATGGGATATGAGATGTGCAATGTTGTGCAGTGATGTGCAATGGGATATCAACATGCAGGTAGTCAGTGTTTACGTTCCGCTTTGACACTTTTCTCTCTGCTGCACATTTGAAAAAGTGAACCTGCACATTAATAATAAATTAGCTGAACTACAGTCACGAGAAGTTTGAAATATTAAAATATTAGTCAATATTAAAATTCACAGAAATTTACCTTATATAAGTAGAGTCGAGAGTTGGAACTCTCATTATTCTCTTCCAAATTTTCTCATTTCATATGTTTTTCTCTGCTAGGTTTTTTTTTACAGGAAAGGAAGATGGCAAAATTCTGGCTTCATTCAAAAGAGGGAAACGGGCAAGGTTGTGGCTTCATTCAAGGAGAACAAGGTTCTTGTCTCTTTTTGCTCCCTCTCTTTCCTTCATTCTTCTCTTTTAACCTATCTCTCTATATGCAGGAGCTATAGTTATATGCAGACCTAAGCAGAACTATCAAGTTCAATCACATATATAAGCCAGCCTTTAACTAAAGAACCCAAGAATAAATAAATAAATAAATTATATGGACCAAGGTAAATGAGCAAGGTTCTAGTTTCTTTTGGATCCATCTCTTGCCTTCATTCTTCTATTTTAGCATCTCGATTCAAACTTCTCATTTCTCAACATAATAATAAATAATATATGCATACACAAGAACTAAGCAGCGCCTATCTAGTCTAATCATATATGTAATACATGAAACCTTGATAGTTACAATAAACAAAATTAAAATGATTTGTATGACATTAAAGTAATGCATCTAGCCACTGTTTTTCTTTTAAACAATAACATAATATAAATAACAACCTAATATTCAATTTTATTATCAATCATCATGAAGACCAAAAAATTAAGGTACTAGTGAAAGAATACTTCAATACCTGGTTCTAACTAATGTAAACTTCTGATATAAGGTTGATACTCTACCCAATATAGTCCTGCCTTATCATTGCTAATTTCAAACGATTGCTGACCAAACAGAAGCTCTTCTTAAGCAAATGTGATTTGAAATCCAGCTTAAAACCGAATCAAAATCAAAGAAGAGAGGGATTTACATGTTGGAAAAGACGACCAAGGCGCGGTGCCAAGTGAAGGAGAAGACGATGACAGTGGCACTGGGAAGAGCAGAAGAAGAAGGTGCTGCGGCGACGGGGAGCAGATGGTGACAGGTCAGCAACAAGGAGAGGAGAAGGCGAGAAACTAGCTGTAGCCGGCGAGAATGGTGAGCAGCGGGCAGGAGCCGGCGAGGATGAGAGGTGATGAGAGGGGAAGTAATTGAATAATTTTTAGGAACACTTATTTAATGAAAAAATTAGAAACATATCAAACAACTTTAGGTTACAGTTATTAGTATATTTATTAAGAAGAGTTTCAAGTGTATTGAGAATATCGGTGTTCTAATTGTTTTGAGGAATGTTAGGGGGTCAGTAATTTTGTGATTTGTAGCCATTAAATAGTCATTAATGATAGTTTTAATGGTGTGAGATGGGTGTGAGATTTTATCCAATGACTCACTTTTCTTTACTGGTTACATGCTAACTAGAATTTAACAAAGTTGCTGACCCCTAAATTTTTTCCAATTGTTTTATCAGTTGATTTTAATTAATATATATTATATATATTTTTATAATTTAGATCAACAGTTAAAATTTTTTCTATTTATTATAATTGAGTCACAATCTTAATCTTAATTCTTTTTTTTGGTGACTAATCTTAATTCATATATTCTTACAATTCTTTTAAAAATAAAATTAAATCATTTTATTTTTATGATCAAATTTAAAATAAAATACTTATATTTAGTTAGTTATCCTAATAATAGCTTAATATTAATTGATTTTATTAAATTTATTACATCCGTGCACGCTTCTTAATTTTTTTAGAGGTAAAAATTCACGTACAATCAATCTCTCAGTTATCAACTTTACATGAGATTGACTGTACCTGAATTTTCACTTTTATATATATATAATTTCTATTTAAAATGCATAAATTTATTCATCAAAAAGTATAAAAAAAATTTAAATGAAAAATAATTATCTCTATTTAGCCACTAAATTTTATAAATGTGACTCACCGATACAGTTTGTTATACATCTAAGTCTTTTTGGTAACCAAATCCAATCAAGTTGGCACAAACCTAACAAAATCACTTTTATTACACACACCGGGTGCACGCACACTTCACCAACAAAAATTATTTTCATTCTTCGTCTTCGCGTTCTTCCTTCTTCTTCACATTCTTCTTTCATCTTCATCACGTTCCTTCTTCTTTTCGCGTATTTTCTTTTTATCGTCATTCTTTTATTACTGTTGTTGTTGCTGCATTTTTTCTTTTTCTCATTTTCTTCCTAGTAATTTTGCAGCATTAATATTTTTTATTCTCTTTAAAAGAGTGAAACAAAAAGAATTATGAAAAAATAAAATAAGAAGAAGATGAAAAAGAAATAGCAGAATATGAGAATGAGGAAGAGGAAGAGTGTTAAATTATACAGAACTTATCAGAATAAAAATACACCGAAATTTCTTAACAAATACACATAAATTTCTTACTTTTTACACCGAAATTTTGCTAGAAAAACACAAAAATGTCTTCTTTTAATGCTGCATTTTTTTCTTCTTCTTCTTTTTTCTTATTTCTTTTTTTTTTAGTTGAATAAATGTAGGTTCATCATCTTCCTAGTAATTTTGCAGCATTATATGTTTCTTCTTCTTCTTTGTTTGATTTTTTTGTTTTTGATTCTTATTAAGAGAGTAAAACAAGAAGAAAGTTGAGAAGGTAAAATAAGAAAGAAAAGATAATAAGAAAAAAAAGGAGATGGTGAAGAAAAAGAAGAAGATGGGAAAGAGGAAGAGTTTTGAATTATGCAGAACTTATCAGAATAAAAATATACCAAAATTTATTAACAAATACTCATAAATTTTCTTAGTTTTTACGCTGAAATTTTGCTATAAAAGCAAAAAAATGTCTTCTTTAATGCTGTATTTTTTTCTTCTTCTTCTTTTCCTTATTTCTTTATTTCTTTTAGCTAGTTAATGAACGTAGGTTTATCCTCTTCCTAGTAATTTTATAACATTATGTATTTCTTTTTTTTCTTTGTTTGATTTTTTTTATTCTTATTAAAAGAGTAAAACAAGAAAAAATTTGAGAAGGTAAAATAAAAAGAAAAAGATGATAAAGAAGAAGAAGAAGATGAAGAGGAGAAAGATGAAGAGTTTTAAATTATATAGAACTTATCAGAATAAAAATACACCAAAAATTTTTAACAAATACACATAAATTTCTTAGTTTTTACACCAAAATTTTGTTATAAAGCACAAAAATGTCTTCTTTAATACTGCATTTTCTCTTCTTTTTTTTATTTCTTTCTTTTAGTTGAATGAATGTAGGTTCATTGTTTTTATTCTTATATAGAGAGTAAAACAAAAAGAAACTTAAGAGGTAAAACAAGAAAGAAAAGATGAATATGAAAAAAAAAGATGATGATAAAAAAGAAGAAGAAGAAGCAATTGCAAGACCTAGAGTAATTTATCATGGCCTAATGCAATAGTTATAAAATGATTAACAAAGTACTGCGACATTTTATTAACAAGTTAATATGCAGGACTCGGATAAATTGTGTGCTTTTTGATCGTGTTGTAGATAATATTCTCCCTCACTTTGAGGAAGGAAAGGTTGGACCCCTCATCGTTGTGCTGAGTTTTAAATTATGCAGAACTTATCAGAATAAAATATACACATAAATTTCTTAGTTTTTACACCGACATTACTTAATCATTGCGACACGCAAACTCAATTTGAAAACAAGCACACAAACATGATTAAATCACGAACAAAAACGCATCCAAATTAATTTTGGACCAGACAAAGTCATTAATATGACAAAAATTCAACAATAACAATAATAATGATGCAATAAAGAAGATGACGTGACGATGATGATGATGATGACGATATAATGATAACAGTGATGATGATGGAGAAGGAGGAGGAGGAAAACGAATGAAAGAAAAAATCAAATAAAAAAAGGGAAGAGGAGGAGGAGAAGGTAGTGATAGCGGTGGTGACGACAATAACGCAAAAAAGAGAGAAAAAAGGAGAAGAAAAAATAGCAACTGAAATGTTAGTAAGAAGAAAGAGGAGGAGGAGGAAAAGACGTGTGATTTTAAAAGCGGTTATAACAACTTGGTTAGAATTAGTTAAATATTTTGCTTTGATGTAAAGCTTTATTCTTTCCAATATATAAACAACAACAACAACAACAACAAAAGCCTTTGTCCCACTAGGTGGGGTCGGCTACATGAATCAAACGACGTCATTGAGCTCTATCATGTATCATGTCTACAGAGAGACCGTTTACATGTAGATCTCGTTTGACCACCTCATGGATAATCTTCTTTACTCTTTCTCTACCTTTTACCTCTTGTCCATCTTCCATTTGATCCACCCTCTTGAGTGCTCTGTCGGTCTTCTTCTCACATGTCTAAACCACTTGAGACGCGATATTATGCTATAAAATCTATATATAAACAACCAAATATTATACTAAAATCTATAAAATAATGTTATTTTAGTTTTGACACCCAAATGACCCACAAACTATAATGGCCAACATAGTGTTGTGAACGAGCATATCCTTTTCACTAAAAAAATTATTGACAACATCAAGTGATAAATTCTAAGGATTTTTTTAAATAAATAAAACAAATATATTAATTACAGAAATAAAAATTTATGTGAGTTTTTATTGAAAAGCATTACATCACTTATTTTGTTTATAGTGTAAATGAAATAAGTAAACACGTATTTTGTTTACACTGTAAACGAAATAAAAGATAAGACTGAGGAAGACATGGTTGTATTACGTTTATACACATATTGTGTAACGGTCTTATTTTGTTTACACTGTAAACGAGATAAGAGGAGCAGATGCCTATATATGTAATCTCGTCTACAGTGAGGATTTTAACCCTTTGACTTTCTTTTTTTGCCCTTTTTTTCCACTTTTAACCCTTTCTAATTATATTTCAGAGTTACACAAAGAATATAGCGCGCGCTGATAACCACGATGGAGATATTAATAGACTCGACGCGACTTAGCACATTGCAGGGGCAGAAGACTTTGAGGTATGTATTGTTTTTTGCTTTATGTTTATGTTAAAGCATAAATGTAACTCCCTAATTAGGGTAATTTTACATAGGTAGTATGCAGTACATGTTAGGATCAGTTTAAATATTAGGATATGATGTTTAGATATAAGTTAAACTGGATGTTATTTATTTAGTTATTAATTAAAGTTAGGGTCTAAGGTTAGGATTTATTTAAATGTTAGGATATGATGTTAGGTATAAATGCTAGTATACTAAATTATTGTTAAGCATATGTTTGTTAATTTAGTTATTAATTTAGGTATTAACAATTGGATTTTTTTTAATAAATAAAAAATATTATTTTCAAAAATAAGTTATTTCAACTTTAATTTTCGGAATGCGTTTTTTTGTTCAGGATGAGTTTATCGCAGCCCCCGGCGAACTTTCATAATTTTATAGAGTTTGCCGCGCCTCCAGCAAACTTCACCTTAATTCTCCTTAAAACCTAGCTAAGAACGAAACTCAAATTTCTAAGCTATTATCATCATCTCCAAGAGTACATATATAGGAGTACACAAAAGTACACAAACAACCAGCAAGCGACAATGGCAACTATTATTATTGTCCTCAGAAATACATAGATACAGGAATAACCATATTTAACAAGAATTTTTTTTATTATAAATTAAAAAAATAATTATTTTTCCAAAAAAATACAACTTATTCCCCTAAAAAAATACGACTTATTCATGTATACTGTTGTATACTCCTATGTACTATGGAAACGATGATAATGGTTGCCATTACCCGTTGTGAAACTTAAGAATTTGAGTCAGCTAGTTAATTATGAGAATTCGAAATGAAGTTCGCTGGGGTGAGGCGAACTCTATTAATATTATAGAATTTGCTGGGATGCGGCAAACTTGCCTAAAATAAAAAAAAACGTATCTTGGTATTTAAAATTAAAATAATTTTTTTTGGGAAATAATATTTTTTATTTATTTCAAAAAAAAATCCATTAACAATTTAGGAAAATGTTTATATTTGTATTTACCAAATATCTAAGTAAATTATTTTTTTGTTAAGTTTTTTAAGTAAACATTTTCACTTAATCTACCATAGATAGGAGTTGCGAAATGAATTTTGTTATTCACTATTTCACTAAATAATTTTATTTAAATTAAGAGTAAAAGACAAATAGGTCCCTAACCTTTTTAAACGCAGACATTTTCGTCCCTCAAGATTGGAAAATACATTTCGATCCCTCACCATGTAAAATCCGTGACAATTATGTCCTTCCGTCAAATTGGGACTGGAAACGGTAACGAAAATTGCTGACCTGGAGGGGTGGTGAGTGATGTGTCTATTACGGTTCATGAGGTGGATGGGGAACAAATTGTCGGAGGACAATTTGGTCCTTGATGGCCAAAACGACGTTGTATGCTAGAATGAGCCCTATTTCATCAAAACGGATCGACGAAGCAATGGCCATTGATGGAGCAATCGTCGACGATGAGTGAAGGATCCCTAGAATACAATAAATAGAAAAAATAACTGTCCTTCACTTGATGGTTGGAAGAAGCATATTGATTCTAGGAACCCTAGGATTGAAAAATGTGATGGAATCTTGGATAATCTTGTTGGGTCACTTCATCTTCCAAAGGTCAAAAAAGTCTCCCAATGGGAAGGTTTTGATGCAAGCTATGTATGGAGTAAAGGTTCAGACAGTATTTGTATATAGTGTGTTTGCAGCGGCTTTTTCAGGCTCGACTAAGAAGTTGATAGATTTGGATGTGGCTGAAATATATACATGGTCCCCAGAATTTAAAAATTTGCAAAATTTTGTAATTGAGAAAGTTAGAGTTAGATTTTCTAGTGGGCAATTTACTGTGTTGAAGGAGTTGGAAGCAGTTGATTCTGCTGTTAAGGAATTATACCCAATTATCCTTGATGTGGTGGAACCCATTGAGATAGAATTGGATCTGAAGACTTATGAGCAATTAGGCAGAGCGACAGAAAAGCTTTCAGAAGGATTAGATCTTCTTGCAAAAGGAGTGGATGGCTTTTTCCAAGTGGTCTTGAGTGGTCATGATGCCTTACTATCTAATCTTAGATCAGGTGGAACTGTCTATGACCGTGGCTCCGGGGGTAATATAGGTGTGCAAGCAGTCAATTGAATTTCTTGCAGCCTGACCCTGGTACATACTAAAGCATATAGGTACTTATTTTTCCATTTTATGATTGATGTTTTTCAATCTTGTTTGGCTTATTATGGTGTCCAAGTTAGCATGAGTAATAGGTTATATGGTTGTTCGATGGTGCTAAAATGTATATGTCTATTGCTATGTGTAATTGCATACAATAATATATATATATATATATATATATATATATATATATATATATATATATATATATATATATATATATATATATATATATAAAAGAAAGTTGTATTGTGCCCAAAGATGTTTATTCCTGTGTGATCTGGCAAATCATTGTAGTCATCAGCTCATGAAATCTCTGGCTATCCATTTCCCTTCTGGCAGCAAGTGTCCTCTTGTGAGTTGTGACGTGTTTTGTACTTATGTTACTCATATAGCATGTTATTATACATTTATGTTATTTTTTGTTGGTGAGCTTGCATTTACAACTGGGATTTTTTGCTTGAAGGTTTATTAACATTTTTATTAGGGCATTGTAGTTCTTTTGTTGTTTCATAGACCGTGGACTTTTGGTATGTGTGTGTATATCATCCTGAAGCAGTTTTGATTGAATATCATAGAATGGAGCACGTGTAAATGACTTACCTTTTCATATGATATGTGATTTGACACTGAATCTTAATTAACAGTTGCATCTTGACTGTATCCAAGTGCCACAGCTTTTTATCTCCTCACATCTCAGCTCACAGAATTACTCAACGGTATGTTTAATGGGAGATTAGAAGAAGCACTTGCAGCCTGGCTGCTCTTGTTGAGATCTGTGAAAACTGAGTTGCTGTTGTGATCTGAAAGTTGAGAAATGAGTTTTTGGTAGGAGAGCATCTATAGTCGTTTTGGCCATTAAGGAGTAAATTGTCATTTAACAATTTGTTCCCCATCCACCTAAGCAACTGTAACGGACACATCACTCACCACCCCTCCAGGTCAGCAATCTCCGTTACCGTTTCCAGCCCCAATTCGACGGAAGGACATAATTGTCACGGATTTTACATGGTGAGGAATCGAAATATATTTTCCAAATCTTGAGGGACGAAAATGTCCGCGTTTAAAAAGGTCAGGGACCTATTTGTCTTTTACTCTTAAATTAATTAAGCAATTCCGTTAGAAAGACAATGAGGAATCTAAACAATGTGAACAATGGATTTCGAATTTAGCCCAATACAAGGAAAACAAAGTAAGAAAACTTTCCAAATTACTTAAGCCAAAAAACTCAAACAGTTATTTCAAAAAATTAACTATCCCAACCATAATTTACCAAAACAATTCACCCAAGCACCCTCTTCTCTCCCTCCCCCCCCCAAACCGTCTGCCACCCCACCCTCATCAATCATCCTATCTCTCCAGCATTAGAAGCTCCCTCACCGGCCATCATTGTCCATCCCTGTAGCCCTTCCCCCATCACCATCATGAAATCGTCATCAAACAATTATCCACGTAGTTATTAAAATAATTATCCGGCTACTTAGTGAAATGACCATCCAGCATTTGTTAATTGTATATACCTAAATTGAATCGAACAAAAAAACCAATTAACCATCCAATTAAGAATTAAAATAACTATCTACATACCAAGTGAATTGAACATCCAACACATTTGTGGTGTGGAGAGAGTCGACGGCGATGCATGGAGGCAGGGGAGGAATTGTCGTCAGTGAATGAAGATGGGACAGTACAAAGCGGTTCAACCAAATCGGACTCCATTTACATGCATGTGAGGGGTGATGAATGTACGAAAATGTAGATGCATATGACAACGTATGTTGATCGGATCTGTCACGAATGGTGACGTTAGGACGGAGAACGCAGTGGGTTGAGGGGAAGTCTGCACGGCCGGCGGCGGGTGGGTAGCGCAAAGGAGGTTGTCCGAGACTTGTGCAGCGTGATCACTCGTTCGTGGAGAGGTTGGGCGGCATCAGCTGAAGGATGGGCAGCGGCAGCTGGAGTCTGGGTGGCAGTGGGCTGTGGGGGAGACTACACGGCCGGTGGCGGGTGGGTAGCGCGAAGGAGGCTGTCCGGGGATTGTGCAGCGCGATAAGATGTTCCCGAAGAGGTTGGGCGGCGTCGTCTAAAGGCTAGGCGACGACGACTAGAGTCTGGGCGGCGTCTGACCGGAGAGCGGGAAGTGAAGTAGCGGCTGGGTTGCTCTGCAGGCCGAAGTTTGTGAATAGAGGAGGGAGGTTAGTATGATAATGGGTGTAACTGCACCGTTTGTGATTTGGTTTAATTTGAAATCCTTATTTTTTAAATTTCAAAAATATGAAATTATTAATAATTAATTAATAAAATGATTTATGATTTTGATTTCATTTTTCTTTTTTATTCCATTGTTCACATTGTTTACTACTCTTATTATCTCCTTATACTTTTCCTTTCCTTAATTAAAATAGAAAGTGTAGTCATTAGTTATCTTAGGAGACATTTTCATTTGTATCAAAATAAACGTTAAAGTTAATCATTTATATAAGCATTTCTATTATTCCAGTAAAATTTTTTATGTAAATAAATTTATATTTAAGTGTTTGTGCTTATTTGCTTGAATTGTTTACTTATAAGCCAAATTAATTTCTGATTCGGTATTCTTATTGTTTACCAGAGGCCTCGCCTGCTTCTCCTGAGGAGAGCGAGTCACACACTCCCACTACCAAACGCCATTGTTCCATACCTGAGGGAGGCCGGGTTCAGTGATGTGTTGCCGCCCAGGGATTTTGTCTTCGACAACTCCCTGATCACAGCATTCATTGAGCGTTGGCGTCCAGAGACTCACACCTTCCACATGCCGTGGGTGAGTGCACGATCACCCTCCAAGATGTCGCATACCACATTGGGCTGCACACTAATGGAGAGTCCGTGGGTGGTTGCTTTCGTGACTTCACACGTGGTACGGTATCGGGGCCTGGGAGTTGGTTGAGAGGTTACTCAAAGCCCAGCCTCCTCCAGTCTAGCAGCAGGGAGCACAGAGGAAGGAGTCCTTCTCCTTGAAATTAACATGTCTTTGGGATCGTGATCGACAAATGCTGCCCGATACTAATGACCCAGCCACCCTCCGATAGCATGCGAGGTGCTACATATTGATTGTGATGACACAGCAGAGCAGGGACCAGCACGAGCAGAGGGTCCACAGATGGCATTGGGAGTTGGATCAGTTACTCTGGGACAACAACTTTGCAGCGCTTGCAACAACATCGGCACCTTGTTGTAAGACTCCTCCCAGTTACCATATATCTGTGTAATCGCCTTTTGCTTCGCTATCTAGACCTTCATGTATGAGAGTTTGAAGTAATAACTCAGCCTAACTACACCTTGTAAGACTGAGATGCTAATGGACGGATTTGACTGTATCAATGGGAGGATGACACGGCAGATGAGACTGCTGTCCAACTGTCGGTGGTCCTGCGACATTGTGGGTGCTAAACACGTTTGCGCTTCTCCTACCCTACGCACCTCCTTAGGGAAATAGAACAACAGTGGTAAACATGTTCAACAAGCATAACAACGACAACTAACAACATTAAATACAATAAATCCTTAACGTACCAGTATCTGAGATTCTGTCGGAGACTCCAAGAGCAGCCTGCTGCATGTTGTCGACAACGCACATGGTACTTCAACCGATCGGACTCCACCACTCGATATTCAACACTTCTGCGAATGCTGTAATTCTTAACACCCTGCATTACTGCATCTTTACTTTTGAATCTGTGGCCAACCCTAAAGTCCACCCCACCGTCCAAGTTGTAATCTTCCTCACCCGTGTTTCCTAATGAGTTTTTCTCGTGCATCTCGTCTAGATCCAACGTACCATAGTGACTGGGTACAGATGACAATGCCGGAATTAGACGCGGGGGAGGCAAAAGATACATACGTGATGCCTCAACCGGGTCTCCGATACAAACTCTTCCTCATCATCATCCTTGGAGGAACCGCTCTCGTTGCTATTCGCAATATACTCCTCGTCAGACTCCTCACCGTCAACCTCCATGTCTTCCACTGGACTGACAACATGAATCGGTGGTGGTGCGAGAGGTGGGTCATGTTGGACGAAGTTTGATGACCCAGATCCACCGCCACCGACGTTGCCAACCTCCACAAAAAGCTGCATCACTTGCTCCACCATGATTCTCTCATGGATGTCAAACATCAGGCGCACATGCTCGTCGCCATGGAGCAAAAATAGACGAAACCTAAATATTCTATTTTCCATTAGTGCTATCAATTTATACTCCACTATTCCGATCTCTTTTCTCCCTCTCCCACCGACGCTACCTAATATCAGACTCTTCAATTCCATCAATGAGCTTACTAGCTAGGTACACAACAGAATGGGATTCTCACACTCAAATATCACCCCATTATCACTATTTCTCATACGGCAATTCGAATACACACTTACAACCTAGAAACCACTACTACTAGACATTTTGCTTATTTTCGGAGGGAATAGATAGTAAAGAAGAAGTGAAATATTTGTGAAGAATATAAAGAGTTGCACATCCTTTTATAGCCGCTGAAAAATTGTCTTAATGTATCTCGTTTACACTGTAAACGTTATAATTACCCACTTATATCGTTTACAGTATAAACAAAATAAGCAAACACATATCTCATTTACAGTATAAATAAAATATACGCTGCATTTATTCTCAGTCTTATCTTATTTACAGTGTGAACGAGATACGTGTTTATTTATTTAGTTTATACTGTAAATGAGATAAGTGATGTGATGTTTTTCAATAAAGATGCTCATAAATACTTATTTTCATAATTGATATATTTATTTTATTTATTAAAAAAAATCCTAAATTCTAATCGTCTAAAATTATTAAAACGAATCAATAGTAAGAAATAAAAACAAGTAGCCACTTTTAATTTTCTCTCCTTTACTTCTCAACTTCTTGTCTTCTCTTAAGTGTCTGTTTTCATTAAAATTCACCGCCGTTAATTACTCAAATTATAATGTTTTTTAATGAGTAAACTACCATTTCTACCCACGAAAGTTGAAAACGCTAATATATCTACCCATAGAAGAAGAAAAATACTATTTGTACCCATAAAATATGGGTTCCGTACAACAAAATTATCCAAATACAAAAAAATCACCTAAAATCTTTAAATTACCCTTATCTTCACTGCTACTTTTCTAATCTCAAATCCCACCACCACCCAAATCCCAGACGACCTCCCTCCACGCAGTCTCCATTCTCTTGGCCCTCCCTTCCTCCTCCCTCTGTGACGCAATCACCCGATCGCGCACCGCCGTAACCGTCTCCCCGTGCCTCCAGCTGCACGCCCTAGAACTCTTCGTCGGCGTGTCCCTCGACCGCCTCCCCTCCTCCAAACCCTCATCGACCTCCTCCACCACCGACGACGACGGACCTCCGGTGTCGAACTCCTCCACCGTCGACTGCCTCCCCTCCTCCTAATCCTCTGCCTTCTCAAGAACGCGTTACACACCCCCTATCTTCCTCTGCAATCTTGACTCGGTGGTGGTGGTGGTAGATGTGGAGGAAAGGTTTGGTTGGTTGTGTCGGAGAAGTGTGATTTGATTCTCGCAATGATGTCTTCTGATTCCATCTTTCTAGAAGACTTCAGCCAGACACACCAAATCAGGGAGGTGCTTGTGAACTACCCCGAGGGAACCACCGTCCTCAAGGAGCTAATCCAAAACGCCGACAATGCTGGCGCCACTACCGTCTCCCTTTGCCTCGACTGCCGCTCCCACCGCCACGACTCACTTCTCTCCGACACCCTCGCCTAGTGGCAGGGCCCCGCCCTCCGCGCCTATAACGACGTCGTTTTCACCGAGGAGGATTTCGTCAGCATCTCCAAGATTTGAGGCAGCAGCAAGCACGGCCAGGCCTAGAAGACCGGCCGCTTTAGGTACACTAACTTCGCCTCTCTTATCTTCTACTTCGTTTTGGTTCCTTTAACTGAATTTGTTTGTCTTTAATGATTTTCCTCAGGGTGTTTATCTTCCAAAAGTTTCGGCGGCAAATCCCGGAAAGCAGAAGGGGTTAGGGTGACGATTGGAGGAGGGCGAGGTGGTGGTACTGAGCGGTAATGTGGTTGATGTTGGGATTGGATGGCTGAGAATATTGAGAGAGAGGGGAGAGACGATGGTAGTAGTGGTGGAGAAAATGGTAGTTTAGAAATTTTATTTAATTTGTTAGGGTTTGGATAATTTTGCTTGCAAGAGCCATTTTTTTTAATAGGTATAAATGATAATTTTTATCTTTTACAACGTTTTCAACTTTTATAGTTTGAAATGGTAGTTTACTTTTTTTAATTTAATTTGTTATCGATAATCCTCGAATAAACTTTGTCATAAACAATTTCATTGGTTCGGAACAATATTTTTAATTTAATTTCAACGTATTTACTCTCTGTGGAGATATCGTTACTGCCTAGAATAATCCTACAAATTCAATTGTAAAGGAAAATAGGATTGCTTCATAAGTCAGATCAAAAGTTTGCTTTAGAAATTCAAATTTAAAATTTTTAATGAACATTTCAACAAATATCTACTTTTGATAGGAATTTGTTTCCATTGTTTTTAAGAAACTACTTTTGGTTGAATTATTTCCTAACTAAAAAGTAATAGCAATTATTTTGTGGCTGACAGTGAAAAATGGAAGAAAGGTAGAGAAAGAAGCTGGATATGGAAAATAGATAATTTTTTTTTTTTGGGAAGACATAATTATTGAAGGAAAAGGAAAAATGTTGAGTTGCATCAACAGAAAAGATTAGACCAATATGAGAAACTTAAGAAAAGCAAGAGAATGAAGATGTAAATCTCGTTTTTTATTTTTTTTAGTAACAGGGTAAATCTCTTTTAATTTTAACAGTTGATTTTTAAAAAAAAAAAATTGGATGGACAGAATTCAACAATTGATACCGTCCAGATTTTACGAGACTGGAGAATATCCGCCCCCCTGCATCAGCGTGCCAGCGTCTCGTTCTAGTTCATGGTGTTGGAAGTTGGAACCTACTAGCTGGCTGGCTGGCACCTGGAGGTGGTACTTTTTTTTTGGTTTTCTTTTTTTCGACGGACTTTAGTAATGCAATCAATCAACATCTTATTGGGTCTGGGCTATATAATTTGGGCTTTAACTTGGCTTTTTTAGAGCAACAACGGAAAAATTAGTAATTACCTAATTACTTATGAATATTATTTTTAATTTATTATTATAACTACATTAAAAATTAAAAAATAAAGGAGCAATAATTTTCCAGTTCTCTAATAATAATGACATTTAATTATATCTAAAAATTGAAATGGAAGACAATGTTATCGCATGAGTGTTATAAGTCTCACGGAACTAATACCTACAAAATGGTTTTACATTTAGGGGTTTGCGTAGATAGCGGGTATCCGATTACCTATTCGAATTCGAACCGAATCAATTAAATTGGTTCTGGAACCAACGGGTAATTGGATTTAACCCGAACAAAATTGATAGTCTTTGTTAGTGATTGGTTCGGGTATCAATTCTAGGAGTGTGAAATCCAAACCAACTCCGAACCCGATCATATATTAATTAAATAAAAAAATAAAAAATATATATATGACTTTTTTATTAGACAAAGATTATTCACTATTAATATGTTTGGATTTTAATGAGTTTAATTTTTAATGTATTTGGTGTTTAATATGTTTGGATTATTTCTATTGATGTTACATGTTTATTGTACTTGTTAAATTTTTAAGATAAAAATTTGAAATTTTTTTTTTAAATTTCAAAGTCATCGGGTATCCAATTCGATTCTAATTTTACCATGAACCCGGACCAAACTGACTCGTGCTCACCCCTATTTACATTAAGAGATTAATACCAGAAAGAAATTTGTAAGGTTTTGGATTCTCCCACTATATAAATTAGTTTTTGTAGTGATGGTTCTCCCAAAATTTTATAATTTATTTCATTAGTGTTTTCGATAAGAACCAGCTAACCAAAAAAGGTTATTTGTATTGAGTTCTGATCAATAAAAAACTTAACAAAATATCATTGAGTGAAGTGTTATAGAGTGAAATCGTCAGAATGTTAATTTTTAAAGAGAATGTTATATTATGAGTCTCGTATGGTCAATATCTAAAAAAGAATTTCACATAAAAAAATCAATATCTAAAAAAAAAATATATGATTTTAATTTTTTTTACTGTATGAGTTAGTTTTTGTCGTGATAAATTTTTTAAAGTCTTAATTTCAATTAGCATATTTGATAGTGAACGACCTTTGATCCTTGTATTGTTTGGATTACGTTAGTAACGTGTTTAGGAAGATAATGTTAAAAAGAGTTTGGACAATGGACAATGGACAAGTCTAAAAGTCTTCCTATCCACTCTTCCTTTTGACCAGAAAGCTACGCAATTGACATGCTCCTTCCTCCATCGCCACTTTCCTTGACCTTTGCTATTATAAATTTGCTTTCATATGCCAAAAAGGCAATAATAGTTGCTGTAGTATTTGTATATCATATCATCATCAAATTAATATTTCTGCCTTAGTTAACTAAAATATCTCAGTCACACCCACCCCGATAGCAACGGCCACGTCTTTTACATATTCCAAATTAGTATTTCTCAAGTGATTGTAGTAAATTTATATTTAAGATAATTCATGTTAATAAAACAAATAAAATTTAAAATTATACATATATCCTAAATTAAAATTAATTATACGTTTTATGCTAAATACATCTATATAAATTAAATTAGTATAATTCGAATTAGCATGTCACATAATAAATTAAATTAGCATATCACATAATATAATTCGAATGTAACTAATTTTAATTTAAGACTTTTGTATAATTTTAAATTCTATTTATTTTATTAACGTAAATTATGTTTATATTTATATTAAATACAACTCAACCTTAGAATTTGAAATTTATCAACAAAGTAATACGATTATAAACAGACACATGAAAATAATTTTATGTAAAAATAATAATTAAATTATAAATATATTATATTAAATAGTTTAATTAAATATATAAGATTATTTGATGTTGTTTATTTTTTTTTACATGGAGACAGCTAACAATTAATGTATTGCAATTATTTTGTTATTTTGTATATTGTTTATTTAAGATATAGTATAGCATAATTGATATTGAAATTAAGGAAGGGACAAATATCCCACACGGGGTTTTTTAACTTTTCAGCTGAAAAATATTCATCAGTGACGGAAAATTATTACTTTTTTCTAACCATATCTAATAAGATCTATAAACAATTAGACATTAATTTGCTTATCGGTTTAAGTAAATTAATAATTTATTTATGACAATTTAGAACATTAATAAATTTATGAATTTTATTAGGTAGATAATAAAAAATTTTAACAACTTAAACAATGAGCTAATTTTTTAGCCCACTGAAAATTAAAAAAAAAATCACCCCAAATCGTTAAAAAAAAATCTTTTTAACTTTATTATTGAAAATTTTAACTATTTCTCTTCCTTTTAACTCTAATTACACTTTCTTCTAATCTAAACTCTATTTTTAGTTTTTTACTGTCGTTGTCTCCCGCTGTCACCAACCTCAAGTGCTCTATTAAAAACAAACATCTCATTTACATTAAAAATAAACATCTTATTTGCATGAAAAATAAACATCCACATGCGTATATAAAACTTTCGCTGTCACTGCACGTCCAGTATGTTGGACGAAGCCTTTTAGATCCATATTGTGCGGCGTTGTGAGATTCATGGATAAGATGGTGGAGGAAAAAGGGGAGGAAGAAGCGAGAACCACCATAAAATCTTGCGGTCGAAGTCGTGGGAGGCGAGAACGGAATAGAGATTCTGCATGGCTTTGAACAATGAGTTGGCATCAAAATAGTTGTCGTTGTTGTCAACGGTGGTAGTGAACTGCAACAGTAAAGACGGGGCTGCGAGGTGCACGGTTGGCAAGTGGATGGACAGTGCGCGAAAAATGACGCACGGAGCAATCGGACGTTCGCGGAGATATTTGGGCGGCGTCAGCGGACGAATGGGGGCGTCGGCTGGAGGTTGAGATGGCGTCAGATTGGAGAGAGGAGAAGTAAAGTGGCGCTTGGAAGTGCCTTTGCAGATCCAAAATGACAAATAGAGAAAGGAGGTTAAATTTAAATTGGGTGTAACTGCTAATTCTTATTTATTAAATTTTAAAATTTAAAATTAAAAATAATTAATTAATGATTTAATTTATAATTTTAATTTTTTTTATTTTATTATTCATATTTATTTATTCATTTTATTGTTTTTATTGTTTATCTATATTTTTTTTTAATTTATTTATAAATAAATAAAAAATAGTTTAAATGATTTATTATGTGCATTTGGTGTGTTGGAAGATGACTGATTCTCATTGTATTTTTTGCTATTAAAGATTTAAAGCATTTGAAGAGGTGAAATTCTTTTATGAACCAAACTGTGTGTTAAACACAACTATGGCCATTTACAAAACGTCAGTGACGTTTTGTATTTTTTTAATCAAAATAATATTTTTTTTAACAAAACGTCAGCGACGTTTTGTTCTTTCATGATCAAAAAATTTTTTTTATTACAAAACGTCAGTGACGTTTTGTATTTTTTTAATTAAAATAATATTTTTTTAACAAAACGTCAGCGACGTTTTGTTCTTTTATGATCAAAAATTTTTTTTATTACAAAACGTCAGTGACGTTTTGTACTACTACCACAACTGTGTAAAACACCAAAATGATCAAATACTTTTGTATTTCACATTAAAATTATTCATATATAAAAATTTTAGCCACGTGGTTACACGACTGCTATCTTTTGATGGCACGTTCTTTATTAAACCCTAAATTTTACTTAACTTAATTTTTATATTTTTTAAGTACTATAGCATTTACTTAATTTAGATCATGGTTCTCATATTTTCTTATTCTTACTGTTTCTGTCAATCTGTGTTTCTATACTGACTCTATGGGAGTAGCTCTCCTTCAGTCCTTCCAATTATTTCTTTGTTATTGTCTTTTTTTCTGGACTTTAAGTGCATGTTTAGGCGCCATTATTTTGTTAAAAAAAGATCTTTTTTCAATGAAAAAAGATCTTTTTTTATTTTTTAACGTGTTTGGCAAATTTCTAGTAGTAAAAGTAAAAACACTAGTAAAATCAAAAAAAGATCTTTTTTGAGAAGCTGTAATTTACATCTTTTTTTAAAAGATCTTTTTTCCTTAAAAAAAAGATGTTTTTCATGTAATAAATGAAAAAAAAAGTACTTTTAGATTGTTATACCCAAACATAATTGATAGATAAAAAGACTTTTTTTACAAAAATCATTTATAGAAGATAATTTCTACGTGATAAAATTATTATTGTATCATAAAATAATTTTATTTGTAACATAATTTTTTTAACATATTTTTATTTTATTTATATAAATAATTTTTTTTTATTTTTATCTATAATCTATAATCTATAACAATATATAATGGCAATAATTACGTTGGGTAACCGGAGATTATTGCGCTGGACTCGCTGGGTTAGCCCAATCGCCTGAGGAAGGAAGCCTTCAAGCGGGTTCGCGTCTTGGGGGCCTCCGCCCGACTTGTGAGTGTGAACGAATGGGGGGTGGTACCTGCAAAGACACTCCGATGCCTAAGTCAGCAAGGGTGTGAGCAGGTCTAGAGAGTATTGGGACTTAGAGATACCTGAGGGGTGTCAGTGTACTTATAGTGGTGAACCAATAACCACCGTTGAAGTAGTTCCACCTTTTAAGGTGGATAACCGTCCCTTTATCTTAGGGGAGTTGGGATATGGCTCCTGGAAGTGGGTTGAGAGATTTTAGGGGCAGTTACCCATTTGAATGAGTGTTTATCTGCCAGCTAATCGTCGTTCCCGACTTCTTTAGAGCAAGCCGTGGTAAGGACCGACTTCGTAGGATGAAGGTCGGTGTAGGGTAAGGCTCAATCCTTTGGATTGGGCCTTTCGTCTAAACCTGGGCCTTAGCGTTGGGCCAGGGTATGAACAGTGCCCCTACTCGAGCCCAATTTCTTTCAAGACTTAGGTTCGAGTATTCTACTCGGGGTCGTAGCCGACTTGTGAGGGAACCGACGTGATTATTCGGAACCGACGTGACTTTTCATGACTTTTGATTTTCACAGTCGCGTCTAATCAAACGTCGCGTCCGTTAGGGGTTCGCATAGGGATTAATTACCTTGGTAACGGTGCACCCATTAATGACTGCTTTCCGTTTTTACCATTATGCCCCTAACGTGTCTATAAATACTTTCCCTCTCTTTCGTTGTTTCGTTTCTGCGATTTTTGCAAATTTCCTTCTCATCTGTTCGTGGGGAATTTCCGTTTGAAGGCTTTCATCTTCCTCTACCTTTTTTCCAGGCAAATGTTAGCTTTTTCTCCTCTTCTCTTTTATGAAGTGCTTCTGCATGCTTTTACCTTCTTAGAGAGAGGAGTTCGTTTGTAGGCTTCTGTTTGAATCTGTGCCTCTTAGAGACCCTGTTCTTGATCTTTTCTTTTTCCTTTGTAGGTTTCATCATACTTTTTTAGGAAAGAATGTCTTCCGTAGAGGTCCTTGCTCAATGGGTGGATGTTACCGTTCTGGGGGAGGAACCTATGGTTGATACTAATTTTATCACCAACCTCCGTACTCATCACAGAATTTGTATTTCTGATGAGGAGGAGCCGAAGTATGAGTTGGTTGTCCCGGGTCCTGAACACCGGGTTTGTTTCGGGAGGGCTACTGAGGCAGCCCCTCATTTCTTCTACATGTATGAGAGCATGATTACCCGTTTGGGTGTTTTTCTTCCCTTTTCTGATTTCGAAATGGCTGTTCTACGTCACTGCTGAGTCGCTCCTACCCAACTTCACCCCAACTCTTGGGGTTTTCTGAAAATCTACCAGTTTATCAGCCATGCTTTAGACTTTCCGACGTCCTTGAGGGTTTTCTTTTTTCTCTTTCATATGACTAAGCCCTTCAGTAGGCAAAATAACAAGTAACAATGGGTGTCTTTTCGAGCTATACAAGGTCGGAGAGTCTTCACCCTTTTTGATGAATCTTTTCACGACTTCAAGAATTATTTTTTCAAAGTTCAAGCCGTAGAGGGTCACCACCCCTTTTTCTTGGATGAGAGCTCTTCTTCTCATTTTTCTCTGTACTGGTTAGAGGCCTCCCCCTGTGAGAAATATGGTTTGGATGACCTGAATGAAGTGGAGGCGGCCATTGTGGGGTTCCTCCGAGAAGTGTGGGGGAGGGCCCCCTATCTGGATACCAAAAAGTTTCTCCAGGGGGTTCCGACCTTTGTCCAGACACAATTAGGTAGCCTTTTGTTTGTTTATATTTTCTGACTTGTTTCTTCCGACTTGTTTTGCTGATTTTAGCTACCTAATTGTTTTTTACAGAGATGGCGAAGAAGAATTCCAGGGAGTCTTACCAGCGAGTTCTGGAGGCCAAGGCGAGGTCTCGTGCTAGGACTGGTGGCGCCAGGGTAACTAGCTCCTCTCTTCCTCCTCCTCCCCCTTCTTCTCAAAATTTGGGGACCCCTTCTCGACCTATTGTTATTTCCTCCTCGGCTTCTTCTCAGTCGTCCCCTCCTCCCCGATCTTCCCCTGAGCTAGAGAGGAAGAAGCGCAAGACTTTAGAGTCTAGCTCTTCTTTTGAAAGTGAGGCTAAGGTGGATGCACCTCAATTTGTTCGGAAATACATCTATCCTCATACCCGTATAGGTATGGATGATGTTTCTATTCGGAACCACCTCACTATTCTGGCCCAGGAGAGTATCAGGGCGGCGGGAGTTTGCACAAAGTTCCTTGATATGTTTGAGAAGACTCCTCTTAGCTCTCTAGGTTCATCCTCGAGGGTTGAAGAGCTGGAGAAGAGGCTTCTCATGTATCAGGAGCATGAGAAGGCGCTGAGGGAGGAGGTCGCCAAATTGAAGGAGGAAATGGTTGGCCTTCAGGAGAGTGAGCGGAAGTTGCAGGCTCGGTGTAACATGGAGGAGGGCTTGAGGTTAAAGGCCCAAGAGAGCTATTCGAGTTTGTTCGAGGACCTTGTGGCGGTGAAGAAGGATTTGCTAAAGGCTCGGAATGACTTTACCGAGTTGGAGGACTCCATTGCTGACGGGGCCAAGGAGGCGTGGAGGATCTTTAAGGAACAAGTCGGAGTCCTTGCTCCCGACCTGGATCTCTCGCCTTTGGACCCGGACAAGGTCGTCATTGACGGGGCTATAGTCTCTCCTCCCTCTCCCCAATATGTCACGGAGTCAGATTTAAAAACTCGGGGGCAGAGGATAATGGAGTCTCCTCCCCGACCAAAGGATGCCTCGAGTTCCTCAAAAGCTCCCGGAACCTCCTCTCCGTCTCCTATGGATACTTCTCTCCCTAGTCCTGATGGCGCTCCGACTACTCTTCCTGACTCTGGTGGTGATCCTCTTTGAAAAAATGATTGTGGCTATATGGGGGCCCGGCCTGTGGGTCCCCTCTTTTTTAAACTCTCTTTTTATGTTGTGGTGGTGACTTGTTGACATTTTCATTGGCCTTTTAAGGTCGTAAACAAAATATTTAGAAATACCCTTTTTGGATAAGGGTTTAAGTTAAAAAAATACCCTTTTTTGGATAAGGGTCTAAGCTATCTTTTTGCATGCATGCTTTTCTGATGTTGGTTTTTTTGAAAAAAAAATCCCTTTGATCTTTTGAAAACCTTTTTCTTGGCTGTCTGTCCCTTTTGAGCCTTTTCGCTTTTAGGACAGTTCTTTAGCTTTGGCTTTTTGATAGGTTTTCGATCTCTTTTTGGTATTCCTTATACTCAATTTTTTGATTTATTGAGTTCCTATGACTTAGGTTATTTTTGCGATGCGTTTTCTTTGCTACTCGGCTTTTCACTTCGACTTATGAGTCGGAATGTCTCCGAGTTTTTCACGATCAACTTTTATAACCTCTTTACACCGACTTGTACCTCGTCGTTTTATCCTGACGACCATCTAGATCGGTTCATGGGATTTTCACGTTTTGTCGAGCTTAAGTCGGCGCGTTTCGTAGAAAGAAAGACAAACAAGAAGGAATTTATAAGAGATATTGTAAAAGATCTTTATTTATTTGCGAAGGTACTTTTACTGCTACTAAGGACTTTTCACTATCTATGACCCCTTTGTCTCTGCTATGATGCCTCGTTAAAAACCCCCCTTCAGAAAAAAACCCTCTTTTGGGAAAAAATCATGAAGTTGGGAAAAGAGTACATCAGGGAGTAGAGTTCGCTTTTAACTGTAGTACCTTTTCATGTTACAAGCATGCCAAGACCTAGGTAACTCGGCTCCGCTTAAGTCGGTCACTTTGTAGTAACCCTTTCCTAGGACTTCACTAATTTTGTATGGTCCCTTCCAATTGGCAGTGAGTTTTCCTTCCCCAGATTTGTTGACTCCAATGTCGTTTCTGATCAAGACCAAGTCGTTTGGGGTGAAACTCCTTCGAATGACTTTTCTGTTGTACCTGGTGGTCATCCTTTGTTTCAACGCTGCTTCTCTTATCTGGGCTTGCTCTCGGACTTCGGGGAGCAATTCAAACTCCTCTTTGTGCCCCTGTATATTTCCGACCTCATCATGGAGGATCACCCTTGGACTTTGTTCACCGATTTCTACTGGTATCATGGCTTCTACGCCGTAGACAAGTCGGAAGGGCCTGTGGCAGATTGTGGCATCGTCCGGTAGGCCCATAACACTTACGGGAGCTCCTCAGCCCAAGCTCCTTTTGCATCTTGTAGTCTTTTCTTTAGTCCTGCCAGTATGACTTTGTTAGCTGCCTCAGCTTGTCCATTTGCTTGTGGATGTTCCACCAAGGTGAACTGGTGTTTGATCTTCATACTGGCCACTAGGTTTCTGAAGGTAGAGTCGGTGAACTGGGTTCCATTATCTGTAGTAATGGAATAGGGTATCCCATACCTTGCGATGATGTTTTTGTAGAGGAACCTCCGACTTTTCTGGGCAGTGATAGTGGCCAATGGTTCTGCTTTTCTCCACTTTGTGAAGTAGTCTATTCCCACAATTTAGTATTTGACTTGTCCTGGGGCCTGGGGAAAAGGTCCTAATAGGTCCATCCCCCATTTTGCGAAGGGCCATGGAGAAGTTATACTGATTAGCTCCTCTGGTGGAGCCACGTGGAAATTTGCATGTATCTGGCATGATTGGCATTTCTTGACAAATTCTATGGCATCCTTCTGCAAGGTCGGCCAATAGAACCCTGCTCGGATTACCTTTCTTGCTAGCGATCTGGCTCCAAGGTGGTTTTCGCAGATTCCACTATGAACCTCCTCTAGTACTTCAGTTGTCCTTAAGGTCGGTACGCACTTTAGCAATGGTGTTGATATTCCTCTTTTATAGAGGGTATTTTTCACCAAAGTGTAATATTGTGCTTCCCTCCGGATTTTCTTGGCCTCTTTTTCCTCTTTGGGGAGGATGTCAAATTTTAGGTATTCGACCAAGGGATTCATCCATCCGAGGTTTAACCCGGTTACCTCAAGGCCATCTCCTTTGCCCTCTGCTTTCACCACGGAGGGCTCTTGGAGAGTTTCCTAGATCAGGCTTCTATTATTCCCCCCTGGTTTGGTACTTGCCAACTTGGAGAGGGCGTCTGCTCTGCTATTAAGATCCCGAGTTATGTGCCTGATCTCGGTTTCTGCAAAGCGCCTGAGATGCTCCAGAGTTTTTTCCAAGTATCTTTTCATATTCGGGTCTTTGGCCTGAAACTCTTCATTTATTTGGGAGGTCACTACTTGGGAATCGCTGAATATTAGCACTTTGGTTGCGCCGACCTCCTCTGCTATCTTTAATCCTGCAATCAGAGCTTCATATTCTGCCTGATTGTTAAAAGCTAGAAATTCAAATTTGAGGGAAACCTCTATCTGTGTTCCCCCTTCATCGGCTAGTATTATGCCTGCACCGCTTCCTGTCTTGTTTTTGGATCCATCTACGTATAGTTCCCATGTAGTTGGCTTTCCCTCTTGGTCTCTCGCGTACTCTGCTATGAAGTCGGTGAGGCATTGGGCTTTGATCGCTGTCCGAGTTTCATACTTCAAGTCGAACTCGGAGAGCTCTATCGCCCACTGAACCATTCTCCCTGCAACATCCGTCTTTTGGAGGATTTGCTTCATAGGTTGGTTCGTTCGGACTCTTATTGTGTGGGCTTGGAAGTAGGGCCGTAACCTCCGTGAGGCTATTACTAAGGAGTAAGCAAACTTCTCTAGTTTGTGGTACCTTTGTTCGGGGCCCTGTAGCACTTTGCTAGTGAAGTACACTGGATGTTGTCTGACCTCATCCTCTCGTATTAGGGCTGATGCGACAGCTTTGTCTGCTACAGACAAATATAGGACGAGTTCTTCCCCGACTAGAGGTCGGGTGAGGATTGGAGGTTGGCTCAAGAACTTTTTGAACTCTTGGAACGCTTCTTTGCATTCTGGAGTCCATTCGAACTGGCATCCTTTTCTTAGCAGAGAGAACAGTGGAAGAGACCTTAATGCTGACCCTGCCAAGAACCTGGAAAGGGCTGCAAGTCGGCCATTCAGTTGTTGGACCTCTCTTAAGCAAGTTGGGCTTTTCATTTCTAGGATGGCTTTGCACTTGTCGGGATTTGCTTCGATCCCTCTTTGGGTTAGCATGAATCCTAGAAATTTTCCAGCCTCCACCGCGAAGGTGCATTTTGCGGGATTTAGCCTCATCCCATGCGCCCTTATGATGCTGAAAACTTGTGCGAGGTCCGTGAAGAGGTCAGCCTCTTCCCGGGTTTTTACCAGCATGTCGTCTACGTAGACCTCCATTAAGTGCCCGAGGTGGGGGGGGCGAACACTTTGTTCATTAGCCTTTGGTACGTGGCCCCTGCGTTTTTTAATCCGAAAGGCATGACCACGTAGCAATAATTTGCTCTAGGCGTGATGAATGATGTCTTTTCCTGGTCTGACTTGTACATCGGGATTTGGTTATATCCCGAGTAGGCATCCATAAACGACAAGTATTGATACCCTGAGCTGGAGTCCACTAGGGTATCAATGCTTGGGAGCGGATATGGGTCCTTGGGACATGCCTTATTCAGGTCGGTATAGTAGACGCACATCCTCCACTTGCCGTTTTGTTTCTTAACTAGCACTACATTTGCTAGCCATGTTGGGTATTTAACTTCTCTGATGAAGCCAGCTTCTAGGAGTGCTTGTACTTGCTCTTCTACCGCTTGAGCTCGCTCTGGGCCGAGCTTACGCCTTCGCTGCTGTACAGGTCGAGACCCCAGGTGGACCGAGAGCCGGTGGGATATGAGCTCGGGGTCTATCCCTGGCATGTCGGAAGCTTTCCAGGCGAAGAGGTCAAAATTTTCTCTTAGGAGCTTTGTCGACCTTTGTTTTAAGTTTTCTTCTAGGTTAGCTCCTATGCTGGTATTTTTCCCTTCATCTTCGCCGACCTGTATTTCTTCAGTTTTTCCTTCTGGTTGCGGGCGCAGCTCTTCTTTGGTTCTTGTGCCACCGAGCTCTATAGTGTGGACTTCCTTGCCTTTCCCTCTCAGGTTCAGGCTTTCATTGTAGCATTTTCTCACTAACTTTTGGTCTCCCCGTATCGTTGCTATCCCCGCAAATGTCAGGAATTTCATGCAAAGATGAGGGGTAGACACCACCGCTCTGAGTCAATTTAGGGTAGCTCTGCCAATCAAGGCATTATATGCTGACCCCATGTCGATGACTATGAAGTCTATGCTCAGAGTTTTGGATTTTTCCCCTTTCCGAAGGTCGTGTGGAGGGGTAGAAATCCCAGTGGTTTTATCGGCGTGCCGCCTAATCCATATAAAGTATCGGGGTAGGCTCTTAACTCCTTTTCATCCAACCCTAATTTGTCGAATGCGGGCTTGAAAAGGATATCTGCCGAGCTCCCTTGGTCTACTAGGGTTCTGTGGAGATGGGCATTGGCTACGATCATGGTTATCACCACTGGATCATCATGTCCAGGGATTACTCCTTGCCCATCCTCCTTTGTGAATGAGATTGTGGGGAGGTCGGGTGATTCACTCCCGACCTGGTAAACTCGCTTGAGGTGTCTCTTGCGAGAGGACTTGGTGAGTCCCCCACCCGCAAATCCTCCCGAGATCATATGTATGTGTCTCTCGGGGGTTTGTGGCGGTGGGTCTCTTCTGTCGCCATCCTCTCGCTTTCTCTTCCCATGATTGTCCGACCTTTCCATGAGATATCTATCAATCCGACCTTCTCTGGCCAGCTTTTCTATTACATTTTTAAGGTCGTAGCAATCATTTGTTGAATGACCATAGATCTTATGGTACTCACAGTAATCGCCGCGGCTTCCTCCCTTTTTATTTTTAATGGGCCTGGGAGGCGGCAGCCTTTCAGTGTTATAGATTTCTCTGTATAGATCCACCATGAAAACCTTTAGAGGAGTATAAGAGTGATATTTCCTCGGTCTATCGAGGCCGAGTTCTTCCTTCTTCTTGGGCTCTCTCTCTTTCTCTTTTGTCGAGGGGGCGTACCCGGACCGCCAACTCGGCTCTCGTAGTCTGCCATTCTCCTCCATGTTGATGTACTTCTCTGCTTTTTCTTGTACATCGCTCAGGGAGGTGGGGTGCCTTTTTGATATGGACTGTGAGAAGGGACCTTCTCTGAGTCCATTTACTAATCCCATGATGACTGCCTCGGTGGGTAGGTCTTGAATTTCCAAACACGCTTTATTGAACCTTTCCATATAGTCCCGCAAAGGTTCTCCGACCTTCTGCTTTATTCCCAGGAGGCTCGGTGCGTGTTTTACTTTATCCTTCTGAATGGAGAACCTCATCAAGAACTTTCTCGAGAGGTCCTCAAAGCTGGTGACCGATCTTGGTGGGAAGCTGTCGAACCACTTCATCGCTGCTTTTGATAAGGTGGTCGGAAAAGCTTTGCAGCGAGTCGCGTCGGAAGCATCAGCCAGATACATCCGACTTTTGAAATTGCTTAAATGATGCTTCGGATCCGTGGTTCCGTCATAGAGGTTCATATCAGGACTTTTGAAGTTTCTTGGAACTTTTGCCCTCATAATGTCCTCACTGAACGGATTTTTCCCTCCCAAGGGCGACTCTTCTCGGTTGCCACGGGAGTTCCGAGTTCTGAGGGAGGATTCTAGCTTTAAGAGTTTTTCTTCCAACTCTTTTCGTCGCTCAATCTCTTCCCTGAGATTTCGCTCCGCCTCTCTTTGTCACTCCAGCTCCTGTTCCAGCTGTTCCAAGCGACCTTGGTAGCCATGGACTAGTCCCATTAATTCGGTCGCATGGGGTGGTCCCTCCTTTTCCGATTCACATCCATCCGATGAGTTCACCTTCGGATTTTTAAGCTCGGAGGTGCCTTCCCAATGTTGATCACTAGCTTCCTGATGGTGAGTTGGGTTCACGTCGTTGTTTTCGGTATCCAGGTTTTTCTGTTCAGAATCAGACGCCGTGTGGCCATCTTCCGGTGATCCGTCCGTCATCACTGGTTGATCTCTCGGGTCTCCGGCAATGGCGCCAATGTTACATTGGGTAACCGGAGATTATTGGGTTGGACTCACTGGGTTAGCCCAATCGCCTGAGGAAGGAAGCCTTCAAGCGGGTTCGCGTCTTGGGGGCATCCGCCCGACTTGTGAGTGTGAACGAATGGGGGGTGGTACCTGCAAAGACACTTCGATGCCTAAGTCAGCAAGGGTGTGAGCAGGTCTAGAGAGTATTGGGACTTAGAGATACCTGAGGGGTGTCAGTGTACTTATAGTGGTGAACCAATAACCACCGTTGAAGCATTTCCACCTTTTAAGGTGGATAACCGTCCCTTTATCTTAGGGGAGTTGGGATATGGCTCCTGGAAGTGGGTTGAGAGATTTTAAGGGCAGTTACCCATTTGAATGAGTGTTTATCTGCCAGCTAATCATCGTTCCCGACTTCTTTAGAGCAAGCCGTGGTAAGGACTGACTTCGTAGGATGAAGGTCGGTGTAGGGTAAGGCTCAATCCTTTGGATTGGCCTTTCGTCTAAACCTGGGCCTTAGTGTTGGGTCAGGGTATGAACAGCAATATATGGGTTTGATGTCCAAAATTTCTTATTACTCTTTCTATTAATTTCTCCACTACTTGACCATTTTAACATAATTTTTATCCGTTATCTTTCACCTCTCATCCATTTATCTCTTCTCATCTTATCTCTTATTAGTATTATTAAATACAAATAGAAATTTTTTTACTTAATTTGCTTTTAATCCAATTTATCTTTTTTTCTAAAGATATCACAAACAGAAAATAGACACATGTCCATAATTATTACTATTATAAATTATAAATAATAATTTTTTCGTTTAGATCTAGGTTTTGATTATTACTCTTATCCTTTTTTTTTATTCTTTGTAGCTATGATTTATATAAAAAATTACTTTATTTTTGGTAAAATTTAAAAATACATTAATCTCATATCAATAATATATTTATTTTTTAAACATTCAGATACTGAAAATAATAGTAAAATTGGTCCAAATTCAAGTAATAGATGGAACAGTAATAATATTAGTAGATATACATTTTTTAAAAACTTTAATTCATAATTAGTAAATTTTTAATTAATTTTAATATAATATGTTACATATAATACAGTATATTATGATTGATAATTGTTCACTTAAAAAATTTACACTATTAATTTCATATTTGAATTTTTTATTATGGTACTATTTTAATGTACTCTAGATTTTTATTAAGTATTTATAATTTTGATAAAAATTATTCTTAAAAGAAATATTAATCTTATTTCTTAAATTTTTTGGTCTAGATAATATTAAATTATTTATATTAAAAGATTTAGATAATTCAAAAAATATTATTTATATGTTAATAATCTGTTTTTTAGATATTCAAGTATTAAAATTAGTCTAAATAATATATTGAATGATGATAACATTGGTTAGTTGTGTATATATATTCCATTAATTTATTAATTTTATCTTTTGAATTATTTTTTTATTATGGTAACATTCTAATGTACTCTAATTTTTTATTGTGTATTTATAATTTTAAAAATAATCATTCTTAGAAGAAATATTAATTTTATTTCTTAATTTTTTTAGTTATGACAATATTAAATAATTTATATTAAAATATCTATAACAATATATAATGACAATATATGGGTTTGGTGTCCAAAATTTCTTTCCAGTGTTACCCTTTCTATTAGCTTTTCCACTACTTGGCCACTTTGACATAACTTTTATCCGTTATCTTTCAGCTCTCATATGTTTCTCTCTTCTCATCTTATCTCTTATTATTATTATTAAATACAAATAGAAATTTTTTTATTTAATTTGTTTTTAATCTAATTTATTTTTTTTAAAGATATCACAAATAAAAATAGACACATGCCCAAAATTATTGTCTTTCAGTATTTTACTTGAGGTACTGTATTTAAATTAATTATTATAAATTATAAATAATAATTTTTTCATTTAGATCTATGTTTTGATTATTACTATTATACTTTTTTTTTTTTACTCTTAGTAGCTATGATTTATATAAAAAATTACTTTATTTTTGGTAAAATTTAAAAATATATTAATCTTATATCAATAATATATTTACTTTTTAAACCTTCAGATAGAAAATAACAATAAAATTGATCCAAATTCAAGTAATAGATAGAACAGTAATAACATTAGTGGGTATAAATTATCATTTTTTAAAAGCTTTAATTCATAATTAGTAAATTTTTAATTATTTCTAATATAATATGTTACGTATATTTATAATACAGTGTATTATGATTGATAATTGTTCACTTAAAAAATTTATACTATTAATTTTATATTTGAATTTTTTTATTATGATACTATTTTAATGTACTCTAGATTTTTATTATGTATTTATAATTTTGATGAAAATTATTCTGAAAAGAAATATTAATCTTATTTCTTAATTTTTTTTGGTTCAGACAATATTAAATCATTTATATTAAAAGATTTAGATCATTCAAAAAATATTATTTATATGTTAATAATCTATTTTTTAGATATTCAAGTATTAAAATTAGTCTAAATAATATACTGAATGATGATAACATTGATTAGTTGTGTATATATATTTCATTAGTTTGTTAATTTTATCTTTTGAATTATTTTTTATTATGGTAACATTCTAATGTACTCTAATTTTTTATTGTGTATTTATAATTTAAAAATAATAATTCTTATAATAAATATTAAATTTATTTCTTAATTTTTTTTAGTTCTGACAATATTAAATAATTTATATTAAAATATTTAGATAACAGTATAGAATGAGAATCGAAGGTTCTCAGTATGGTAACAGTGCCCAGTAATGTAAGATATAAGATCCCGGGACGCCAGAGGCAATCCTAGAGTTTCATATCAACATAAGATTCAACTTAAGGCATAACTAAAATTTAAAACCATAACTTAAACCATAATGAAAAGGGGTAAACTAACTTAAGGGATTTCTAACTACCAGTTCACCGCTGTCCCACAGCCTTCACCAGCCTAACCGCCATGTGATCCCATCGCCACCGCCTTCCGATCCTCCTCAATCCTAGTAGAAAATACAAGTAATAACAATGCAAGTAAAGCACAAGTATAGCATGTATATCAAGAAAGTTAAGAAGCAATTAATCATGTTATTCAATTAGGCAAACAATTTCAAGTTGGCAAAGCAAACAAACAAATAGAAGATGCACATGATGAATGCCTGACCTATTAGCTGTGATATCACATTGTCGGTTCAACTGCCAACTCGACACATCTCCATGGATATGTCTCCTTTCGGTCTCATATTGGGAACCTCCGAGATATCATGCCCGGATCACGGTCCAGGATGTCAGTGCCTGCAGACTATAGTGATTCCGAAAGGATGCGAGCGGGATACTCTTGCCACGGACCTCACATCTCAACGTAAGCGGGATTAACCTACCGTCCTTATGCCGCCGACGCGACCTTGACAGGCGGGATTAACCTACCGTCCCTGCCAGGCGCATAGCGTCTTAACAATCTCAGTATAAAAGAGTAATTCAGTGATTTTCAGAAATCATTTTTCAGTATATCAGTGATCCATCATTCCATTCTGAGTACCAGACTCGTCTCAACCACCATCAATTCATAATTTTCACAATTCATAGTCAGTGATCATCAACACAATACTCCGCCTTCTCACTTAACCAAATCCATCCTCAGTACTCCAGAAACCTAAGTCTCCGTTTTCTAAATATTTTACAACAAAAATATCAAATTAAACTTACCCAAATCATCCCCCATATTTTGACACCTAAAAACAAGCTAAAGGATCTTAGATAAGTGTTACGAAAGTTTACAAACTTGCTGGGAAGGTAAAATAGACAAAAACAAGATTTTTAATTGAAAAACAGGGCAGCGTGCATACAAATAGGGTTGTGCTTACGCACGCATAGAAGGATTTTCAAGAAGTGTGCGTACGTAAAGAAGTGTGCGTACGCACAGAAGGTAAAAGTTTTCATTTTAAACACGCGCACAGATACGTGCGATCGCCCTGAATAGACTGCGACTCCTAGTGTGTGCGTGCGCACGAGGTTGTGCGTATGCACAACTTGCAAATTTCGCTGGGTGTGCGCGCGCACCAGAGTGTGCTAGCGCTCCTAACAGTAGGCACCTCCCTGTGTGTGCATGCACACAAGAGTGTCCGTACACACGTTTTCAAAATGTCATAGGGTGTGCGTGCGCATAAGGCTGTGCGTACGTACAAGTCAAAAATTGCCACTGATCAGAGCACGCGCACAGTAGTGTGCGTGCGCACACAAACCAGAAATCATAAATTCTACAACATCACAGAATTCAGATTTCTGACACAAACTTCCAACGATCGTATCTTCCTCTACAAAATTCATATTTTTAAAAAATCTATACCGTTTTAAAGCTCTTTAAATTATCTTTAATTTGATATGAAATCCATTCAATTTAAAAAACTGCAGCTCAAGATATGATCCGTCAAAGTTCACCAAAAATCCATTTTTACCAAAGTTCACTAATTTCTCAAATCCTTAAAATTCATAATCAAAACAAAATCAAAACCACACCAAACTCCAATTTACCTCAGAATTTACCCTTTTATGTCTTATTTTACCAATTTTACCAAGTTTCCATTCACATTACCTATTTCTCAACTCCAATGATCAATTGTATCACACAAACAATTTCTCACTCAACACAATCATCAATCACCATTATATCACTAACAATCATCATAATCAAACTCATTCAACTTCAATCTCAGAATTCAAATATCATTTATCAACTTCAACATCACAATTTATTAAAATATATTCAAATTCATCAAAGCATCGTACATTCTCCTTCAACAATCTCAACAACCATTTCAATCCAACCTATCTTATAGGTCACACTAGCTTAAGTGTCCAGAAATATTATATATTACATAGAAGAAACCGAAACCATACCTTAGCCGATTTTCAATATGCACAACACACCAAATTTGAACTCCAACTGTAACATCCTAACCTTTTGAATTAAGTCATTTTTTTAATAACTAATTAATTAGTTAAAATAGTAATGATTTAAGATTTGAATTTAAAATTTAAACATATGAAAGCACTAGTGGTAGTAAATCTCTAACCGACAGTAAACAACCTTTTAAAACATAGTCATAACTAATTCTACATTTATTAGATTTGAATGATATTTTGTTATATGAAAAGATAAGAATACTAGCTCTATTCCTTAAGTTCAGTATAAAATCACATTCAAATTAAATTAGGTAGATAAATCAGTTACGAGTTCAGAGTAGAAAATCGCGCTCTTATCAGCCAGCCTGATATACTAACAGTATTTCAGAAATATCTCAAGCTATGGTTATCCGATTGACTTTGTTTAAGATTTTTTTTAAAGATAATTCAATTCTCTATAAATTTGTCTCTAATAGCTATTTCCAAATTCCAAACGTAAAAAAAGTTATAGGGCTCACAAAGTGACGATCCAAATTGAAGATTTCACGTAAATGCCTCATAACATAATCTGCACATACTTGAGAGCTATTTGATCCTTCCTTTCTCATTCTATTCCCTTTTTCTATATAAAATATTCTAGTATATATAAAGTATAGCCCTGAAACAAGTCTCTCTTCACTAACAAACCGCATCTATTTGCATCGGAATACCTAGCGGAACTTTACTTGAGGTAGGGGGTTTTGTGCTAATTTTTATATGTCATGTTTTAAATGTTTTTGAACATAGATGTTAGCTTTGCATGTCATGGTATAATGTTTCTTTTCTTCATACGCATTATGCATTATAATAACAATCTTATGTGCATTAAAGAACTGAGAGAATGATCCTTCGGTAAGGGAAGGTGACCCCCAAAGACAAGATATCGATATGATCCTTCGGTAAGGGAAGGTGATCGATCGAGATGATCCTTCGGTAAGAGAAGGTGATCGCCAAAACGTTTGGGATAAGAACCTTCGGTAAGGGAAGGGGACTATCCCATCAATTTTATATAATAATATATCTTTGTTGACGTGACTTCCTTCTTGTGTATGTCTAAATAACCTTGATTGTAAATTGAACTGAGGGAATGATCCTTCGATAAGGGAAGGTGACCCCTAAAGACAAGATATCGATGTGATCCTTCGGTAAGGGAAGGTGATCGATTGAGATGATCCTTCGGTAAGGGAAGGTGATCGCCAAAATGTTTGGGATAAGAACCTTCGGTAAGGGAAGGAGACTCCCACCTTTTATACCGGTTTGAACTCAATACCTTCCATAAAATCCACGAGAAAAAGTAATGAAAAGTGCAATGAAAAGAGTGATCATGATTGTTCTTCTTTTATCTTTTTTTTTTTATTTATGATTATGTTTATTATTGCATTCAAATATCCTTCTTTTTTCAAAGTTCCTTTTTGTATGATGTATGATATTGTTTAAGATCTTTATTTTATTCAGATCTATTCTGTTTGACTTATCTATGACAATGTTACTATTCTTCTCTTATTTATTATTTATTTCGTCTTGCTTTATGGCCTATGAGAACATCATACCAAGGTTTATGAGTTACCTTTATATGTTTTAACGCTATAGGCATTTTGTATGCATTACACATGTTATAACATAAGTAAATGAGAAGCATCTAAAAGTCACACCACTCCGACTAATCAAGACTTTTGAAAATAATAATTGAACAACATTGCATCATCACTGTTTTTATTTTAAAACTCGGAGTGGCTGTGGATGGATACGATGACACCATATAGATAAACTATTGAGAAACTTTTGTTTCTCACCCCTCTCTCCGTACCATCTTCAGGAACGATACAGTACGAGGCAATACAATTGAGGTGAAAAGACAGGTGCACTAGTGGGAGCAAGCTATCGAGGACGTAGATACAAAACATTAAACGTTTACCTTAAGAAGGAAGAATATGCGATTGTTTTAGCCATAGTTAAACAAATTAAGAGAATTAGGATTTCCTATGTGTCTTGTTTTATCCTTATTGACTGATTACAATTGTAACTATTATGTTTCCTTTTTTATTTGGTATGAGTAAAGCTTGTCATTGTTGTGCCTTCATAGTTTAGCACACCGATTTTTCATGTTCAAATCCACTTATATTTTTCAACTAGTAACCATTATAATAAAAACTAATTATTCAATATTTTTATATATAAATTATTTTATATGAATATTTCATATTTGTTTTAAAAAGAAATAAAATTTCACAAGGTTTTGAAAATTACCTACTAAATATAATCCAGATAAAGTTAATCTCATTTTAAAAGCATCAGGGTGTTACAATTTTGGTATCAGAGCCATTTGATCCCATAGGGCCATATTCTATGTTTGTTAGATTAAATTATTATCATTTAGTTATAATTAGTGTTATACAATGAAATATTTTCTATGTGATATGTAATCATCTAATAGTCAAAGTTAATGTGCCCCTAAAAGTTTTTGTTTGAGCCTTATTGCCATAACTATTTGATCAAAATGTGCATGTGTTAAAGGTCAAAATATGGATTGCCTAAGAACACCCTACTCATACTTAAAGACATAGAAAAATGCACATGAGACATTCTCAAAAAAATATATATATTTAAAAAAATAGTAGGAAATTATGTTTTATTACCTTTTTATATATGTTTGGCATGCGTCATGCTCTATTCTATTATTTATCATCTATGTTGTTGTCGTATGATGTCCTGTTATCTTTATAGCATTATTCCTTTCTTTCCTTCTTTTACATGCATACAATATGTTTATCATACAAGTTTTCATATGCAAATTCGTTTTTTTTTAAGGTCTTTTTACCGAGAGTACATGCATGTCTTTGTATTTTCTTGATTGAACTTACTTATGTTGGAACTATCATATATGATATATTCCTATAGAAAGAAAATGTAGATAAAATCTACTAGAATAAGTAAGGTTGAATTAGTATCTTCTTAGGAGACATGAATTTTGAGGACAAAATCCTTTTTTAAGGGGGTGAGAATGTAACATCCCAACTTTTTTGAATTAAGTCATTTTTTTAATAACTAATTAATTAATTAAAATAGTAATAATTTAAGATTTGAATTTAAAATTTAAACATATGAAAGCACTAGTGGTAGTAAATCTCTAACCGACAGTAAACAACCTTTTAAAACATAGTCATAACTAATTCTACATTTATTAGATTTGAATGATATTTTGTTATATGAAAAGATAAGAATACTATCTCTATTCCTTAAGTTCAGTATAAAATCACATTCAAATTAAATTAGGTAGATAAATCGGTTACGAGTTTAGAGTAGAAAATCGTGCTCTTATTAGCCAGCTTAATATACTAACAGTATTTCAGAAATATCTCAAGCTGTGGTTATCCGATTGACTTTGTTTAAAATTCGTTTTAAAGATAATTCAATTATCTATAAATTTGTCTCTAATAGCTATTTCCAAATTCCAAACGTAGAAAAAGTTATAAGGCTTCCAAAGTGACGATCCAGATTGAAGATTTCACCTAAATGCATCATAACATAATCTGCACATACCTGAGAGCTATTTGATCCTTCCTTTCTCATTATATTCCCTTTTTCTATACAAAACATTCTAGTATACATAAAGTCTAGCCCTGAAACAAGTCTCTCTTCACTAACAAACCGAATCTATTTGCATCAGAATACCTAGCGGAACTTTACTCGAGGTAGGGGGTTTTGTGCTAATTTTTATATGTCATGTTTTAAATGTTTTCGAGCATAGATGTTAGCTTTGCATGTCATGGTATAATGTTTCTTTTCTTCATACGCATTATGCATTATAATAACAATCTTATGTGCATTAAAGAACTTAGGGAATGATCCTTCGGTAAGGGAAGGTGACCCCCAAAGATAAGATATCGATATGATCATTCGGTAAGGGAAGGTGATCGATCGAGATGATTTTTTGGTAAGGGAAGGTGATCGCCAAAACGTTTGGGATAAGAACCTTCGGTAAGGGAAGGGGACTATCCCATCAATTTTATATAATAATATATCTTTGTTGACGTGACTTCCTTCTTGTGTATGTCTAAATAACCTTGATTGTAAATTGAACTGAGGGAATGATCCTTCGGTAAGGGAAGGTGACCCCCAAAGACAAGATATCGATGTGATCCTTCGGTAAGGGAAGGTGATCAATCGAGATGATCCTTCGATAAGGGAAGGTGATCGCCAAAACATTTGGGATAAGAACCTTCGGTAAGGGAAGAGGACTCCCACCTTTTATACCGGTTTGAGCTCAATACCTTCCATAAAAGCCACGAGAAAAAGTAATGAAAAGTGCAATGAAAAGAGTGATCATGATTGTTCTTCTTTTATCTTTTTTTTTATTATTTATGATTATGTTTATTATTGCATTCAAAGATCCTTCTTTTTTCAAAGTTCCTTTTTGTATGATGTATGATATTGTTTAAGATCTTTATTTTATTCAGATCTATTCTGTTTAACTTATCTATGACAATGTTACTATTCTTCTCTTATTTATTATTTATTTCGTCTTGCTTTATGGCTTATGAGAACATCATACTAAGGTTTATGAGTTACCTTTATATGTTTTAACGCTATAGACATTTTGTATGTATTACACATGTTATAACATAAATAAATGAGAAGCATCTAAAAGTCACACCACTCCGACTAATCAAGACTTTTGAATAATTGAACAACATTGCATCATCACTGTTTTTATTTTAAAACTCGGAGTGACTGGGGATGGATACGATGACACCATATAGATAAACTACTGAGAAACTTTTATTTCTCACCCCTCTCTCCGTACCATCTTCAGGAACGATGCAGTACGAGGCAATACAGTTGAGGTGAAAAGACAGGTGCACTAGTGGGAGCAAGCTATCGAGGACGTAGATACAAAACATTAAAAGTTTACCTTAAGAAGGAAGAATATGCGATTGTTTTAGCCATAGTTAAACAAATTAAGAGAATTAGGATTTTCTATGTGTCTTGTTTTATCCTTATTGACTGATTGCAATTGTAACTATTATGTTTCCTTTTTTATTTGGTATGAGTAAAACTTGTCATTGTTGTGCCTTCATAGTTTAGCACACCGATTTTTCATGTTAATATTTTCAAATTCACTTATATTTTTCAACTAGTAACCATTATAATAAAAACTAATTATTTAATATTTTTATATATAAATTATTTTATATGAATATTTCATATTTGTTTTAAAAAGAAACAAAATTTCACAAGGTTTTGAATATCACCTACTAAATATAATTCAGATAAAGTTAATCTCATTTTAAAAGCATCAGGGTGTTACACCAACAAGCTTCAACTCACCAAAAGCCACCAATTCAAGAATCAATGCTCTAATAATCACAATTCCAAGCTAGACATACATAGTTTATCATAAATCAATACCTAGGGTTCCTAATTACACAAACACACAAGGGATAAGAGCAAGTTTACCTTATCCATAGTTGATTAGGATAAAACTCACTAAGTACCCGGTGCTAGATTATACCTAAATGATCAAAATCACAAGAACCACTCATACACCATACCCAGATTCGAATATGTTATAGAAAGAAGAACTGGGCAAGAAATTGAAATTTTCTTACCACTTTGTTAGGATAAAATCGAAGAGCTTGACGAGAGTTTCGTGTGACAACTGACGGCACGTGAATCGGAGCTCCGGAGAGTGAGATATGGCTCTAAGAAGAAGATAATGAATAGTAAATTTTGGAATCCTTGCTCTCTTCTCTCTCAACTCACATTGCTGCTGCTGTAGTGGGGAGAAAGAGACTCAATTGTCACTTAAGTGGCTTTAAATATGTTGGGCTTGGGTCCAACTTGGGCCCGATCCAATCCGTTAGCATCTTTGGCCCGTTTGACCCATTTTCGGGTCAAACCTTTAAAATTAGTGTCCGATTTTTAATTCTAAATATTTTTCTAAGGTTTTCTACTGGTTTTAATTATTCTCACACAGTACCAGACCGATTTAAGCCAGTACTGCCGATTCATTTACCGGTACGTATTTTTACGCAATTTTCCGAAAAAAATTATATTTTTCAACTCAGAAAAATCTATTGAGTTCAAAGATAATATTTATATTTTTTAATTAATATTCTAAAATTTTGGACCTATTCTGAATAATTAAATTATTATTATTTTACGTTAATTAATCGATTAGTTAATTCGCGGTTCTTACACCTTAATTTTTGCTCCACATAGCAAGCCTAGTTCTTAGTTTTGCAAAAGAAACCAAGCTCGGGGAAGTGAGATTTGGACATCCCTTTCAAGAAAATTTTATAATTTTAGAAAGTAACAACTTAAGTAAATAAGTGTATTTAAAAATTTTTTGTAACGACACCTAAACAAATAATTTTTAAACTCAATATATGAGCACAATGTCAACATAAGAACTCTCTATTTGTATTACTATAAAGATAAAGATATAATTAAATAATATATATAATTACAATAATAATTATCACTGTATAAATAAAAAAAACATAAAAATATATAAAATTATAAATTAAAATTTTAGTCACATATATTCATTTTGTCATTATTCATTCATATACATATTTGAATATTACATACTAAATTTTATAATCTAGGTTAGATTATAAAAACAAGAATATCTTATCCAATTCTTGAATTGTGCTATGAGTGTTTGTTAGTTTGTGTAATTGATTTTCCTCTCATAGCCGTTAGCCTTTATTCATCTATGACTATATATGTGTACATTCATACATTGTAACATAAGTAAATAAGGTTTTACTTCCTCATTAGTTTCTAATGCAATTCAGTTTCTCTACTTTCAAGCAACTACATTTTCTATATCTCTCCCTCTTACAATCTAAACCAAAATAATAATAATAATAATACATTTGAAAAAGATGAATATAAATGGAGTGTGTATAGATCTTCAAAACTTGCAAATAAAAATAAAGAATTCTGGATTAGATAAAATAAAATAGACAGAGATAGATAATGTCAAAATAATAATAATAAAAATACATTTGAGAAAATAAAAAAATGGATAAAGATCTCAAAACTCGTAAATAAATATAAGACGAATTATGGATAAGATAAAGTAAAATAGGCAGAGATAGATAATGTCAAAATCTATAACAATATATAATGGCAATACATGGGTTTGGTGTCTAAAATTTTTTTTCAGTATTACCCTTTCTAATCAACTTCTCCACTTAATGTCAGTTATCTCTGAAAAACTTTCATTACTCTACTTGGCCACTTGACGTAATTTTCACCTGTCACCTCTTACCCATTTTTCTCTTCTCATTTCATCTCTTATTAATATTATTGAATACATTAATAAATTTTAAAAATACATTAGACTCATGCCAATAATAGATTTACTTTTAAATATTCAGATATTCATAATAATAATAAAATTGGTCCAATTTAAGTAATAGATAGAACGGTAATAATATTAGTGGGTATAAATTATCATTTTTTAAAAGCTTTAATTCATACTTAGTAAACTTTTAATTATTTCTAATATACTATGTTACATATATCTATAATACAGTGTATAATGGTTGTTAATTGTTCACTTAAAAAATTTACACTATTAATTTAATATTTGAATTTTTTTTATTATGGTACTATTTTAATGTATTCAAAATTTTTATTATGTATTTATAATTTTGATAAAAATCATTCTTAAAATAAATATTAATCTTATTTTTTATTTTTTTTTTCAGACAATATTAAATCATTTATATTAAAAAATTTACGAAATTCAAAAAATATTATTTATATGTTAAAAATCTGTTTTTAGATATTCAAGTATTAGAATTTGTCCAAATAATATTATGAATGATGATAACATTGGTTAGTTGTGTATATATATTCCATTAGTTTGTTAATTTTATTTTTTGAATTATTTTTTATTATGGTACTATTTTAATGTACTCTAATTTTTTATTGTGTATTTATAATTTTAAAAATAATCATTAGAAGAAATATTAATTTTATCTCTTAAATTTTTTAGCTTTGATAATATTAAATAATTTATATTAAAATATTTAGATAATTCCAAAACTATTATTTATACTATAACATAATAACAATATACAAAGAAAATATGGGAGTTTAATGTTCAATTTTTTTTATTCAGTGAGTTCTGCTTGACAGTTGTTGTATAAAATATTTATTTAAAAATATTGATAATTTTTTATTTAATTTATACGGTAAATAATAATGTTTTATGTAATTTTATTTTATTTAATATCAAATAAATTTAGATTTAAATTTTTTTTATTCTTTTCGAATTGAAATAGTCCCATGGCATGATTGACAACTTTAATTTCTATTATAATAACTATTTTTTCTATTATTTTCTATTTACTATTTTTTTATTTTTGTCATAATAACTATTTTTTTATCTATACCAATATATAATCTATACCAATATATAATGGGATAAAAAAGTTTGGTATCCAATTCCTTCCCCCTATTTTACCCCTATTTCTTTTTTATTTTTGTTACATACTAAATTCAATATAACAAATTGTTACCACGTCTTCAATTTTTTATTTTTTTATAAAAAAAAATTTATGTCACGACAGAGTATTAAATTAATTCATTTTCAACCCACGACATATTTTAAAACTGATTTACTTTTCACTTTTAATTTTGGTCTTGCAAACCTTTTTTTTTTTTTCTGCATCTTGCTATCTTTCTGACAAATAGAAATGGAAACTTCACAAAATCAACAATCACGTCAATGTCAACCCACTTGAACATAATATGCTAGGCGAAGAAGACAACATGATCGAAGAACAAAGACAGCAACACCTAGCTAGAAGACGTGCAACTTATTGGGAGATGATTCGACAAGGAAAACAAGTTGCCATATCAACTGACTCCAATTCCAACTTCAATGCCAAACGCAGGTAGAGGTACTCGATTAACTACAAACATAGGAGTAACCCAATTGACTACAATTAGACAAATGACCAGAGCTACCACCCATCATCAATTTGACACAGGTAACACGATAACTAATTTTCTTTGTTATGAATTCAATTAGTTTTTAATAATTATATTTTACTTTTGAAACATACAGTAATGGAAGCGCATGACAATGGAACAGGCACAAGTAACAGAAATCTATAACAATATATAATGTGGATACGGAGTTCTCGTATTCAAATTTACTTTCTAATGTTGCCCTTAATGATAGAGATTCTCCCATACGTCAGTTACTTTAAATAAAAGAACTTTCACCGTTAACAGCAACACATGTTCTTCTATCTTATTTTTATTCTGTATTTCACTAATAGTTGTAGGAACCGTAACCTCTTCTTCAATTCTCTGTTCCAATAATTTATCCATTTAATTAATTTTATCCGTTTTCAATTTTTCTTACTTCTCTTTCCAAATCTGAATGTGCTTCTCTGTATGTAACAATTATTTGGATTAGTTTTTGTAATTTTCTGAACTAGATAATGACTATGCCAAATGTTGATTTTCGACGCCATGTATGAAAGGAGGAAAAAAATAATTAGGGATGATAAATAATTTTTTATGGATCTTATCATTTTATTTTGGGTATATTCTTTATGTGAGTACTTTATACCAAGTTTGATCTTATTATTCAATTTTTAGTGCTTTTCCTCTCACCATTAGGTGCACTCTTCTATATTATATAGTGATTGTATCGCCTCCATCTTTTTCTCGCTTTCATTTACTACAATTGCAAATTTTATACCATTTTACTGCGGATATTAATTTCACGCATAACTTTCACCTTCATTCTCCTTTCTCTTCAGTTTACTTACCAAACTGTATTCATTGTTATATATTTTTAATCCGTCTTTCATATACAAAGTTTTCTCTCATCAATTTAATTTAAAAAAAATGATTATTTTTTTATTTGATATTTATTTTTTAATTTTTTTGACATGTATATACCTATCAATAATGAACTGAAGAACTCTCATAAATTATTTTGTTAACTCATTCTTATATATTTTTAATCTGTCTTTCACATACAAAGTGATGAACAAAAATGAGAGCGGCCATAATGGTATTATAGTAATTGATTGTGGTTGTGATTAATAGAAGAAGAAAACAAAAAAAAAATAAAACAAAACAACATAATAGTGACGGTGAGACGATAATAGTTATCCATGTAAAAAGAATGATAAGAAAAAATGATAGTGTATAATATGATGAGATGATATAATCAAAATAAAAATTAATAATTTTAAAATAATAATAAAATTAAAAATAATTAAAAATGTTTAATATAAGATTAAAAAAATATTTTTTTATCAATTCGAATTATACATAAAGATAAAGAGTGTTTTGAATATAAATTTTTAAATTTGCTTTAAATTAAATAAGATTGAGAAAATAAATAAATTTAATATGTAAATAACTAATTTGTAAACCTTTATCTTAATTTTAGTATACATAATAATAATATAACTTTTTACCTTTTTAATTTAAATTTAATTATTTTATATTTTTTACATATCTTAAATAATTTAAAATATTTTATTTTTTTATAATTAATTTTTATTTATTGATATCCAATTTATAATTTTAAAAATAAAAAAATAAAAATATTTTTTTAACTCAATAAAAAGCGGCTGAACAGACACTTTCAGCTGCTTTTTTATTATTTTTAAGAAATTAATTTTATTTTTTTGTTAATATATCATTCATTCTTCAAATTTATTAGATAAGTATTTTTTATTTTAATGTTGATGTGACTTTATTTATATCATATTTTATTAAAATTAAAATTACTATAAACCAAAATATAATTCAAAAAATAATGATAATAACATTATTCTGATTCAAAAAGAGTATATATAAACCAAAATACATGTTAGTTATTTACAAAAGATAATTTTTACTTAAATGTTACATAAAAGTACTATTATTTTAATATTAAATTGAAAAAAATATATTTTTTATCTATTAGAATTATAGATGGAGATAAAAAATATTTTAGATATAAATTTTTAAATTTGCTTCTAATTAAATAGGATTGAAAAAATAAATAAATTTAATAATATTTATAAATAATTAATCTTTAAATAATATCAATAAATTTTTATATTAATTTTATTACACATAATAGCACATCAATATTTTTTTAATCTTATTTTTTAATTTAAATTTGTTTTTTTAATATTTTACATATTAAATAATTTAAGATATTTTATTTTTTTATAATTTATTTTTAATTATTATTAAATTTATAATTTTTAAGATAAAAATAAAAAATTAATTTCTTAAACTCAATAGAAAAGCGGCTCAACAGGCACGATATTGCCTGATGAGCCGCTAGTAATAATAATGAAAATACATTTGAGAAAGATGGATAAGAATGGAATAGGTATAGATCTTTAAAATTCGCAAAGAGAAATAAGACGAGTTCTGGATAAGATAAAATAAAGTGGGCATAATCGAATAATGTCAAAATAATAATAATAAAGATATATTTGAGAAAGATGGATAAGGATGGAATAAGTATAGATTTTCAAAATTCTAAAATAAGAATAAGATGAGTTTTGGATAAAGTAAAGTAAAATAGATAGAAACAGATAGTGTTAAAATCCTAAATAAGAATATGAATAAAATGTATATAGATCTTCAAAATTCGCAAATACAAATAAAACGAGTTTTAGATAAGATAAAATAAAATAATCAGAGTAAGATAGTGTCAAAAATAATAAAAAAAATATGTTTGAAAAAGATGAATAAAGATAATATGGGTATAGATCTTTAAAATTCACAAATAAAAAAGATAAATAAAGACGATGGAATGGATATAGATCTTTAAAATTCGTAAATAAAAATAAGACGAATTATGAATAAGATAAAGTAAAATAGATAAAGATAGATAATGTCAAAATAATAATAATAAAATATATTTTAAAAAATGGATAAAAATAGAAGGAGTATAGATTTTCAAAACTCGCATATAAGAATAAGATGAATTCTAAATAAAATAAAGTAAAATAGAGCGAGATAAATAGTGTCAAAGTTCTAAATCCTTTAAATTGACTAGTCCCTTGATTAATTGCGAACCGTAAATGAATATGTATAAAGAAATTTTTAAGAAATATCACATATATTAATTGAATTTTTGTCACATAGTATATATTAAATTTACAATTAAAATGGACAACCTTTTTCGGGTTCAATATTTTTCTTTAATATTTCGATATATTTGTTATTTTTTGTATTTTAATAATGTGTGTGTGACATTTATTAAACTTTTAAAATTTTACCTTTCACACAGTTAAAACATATACAATAAGAAATCAAAATGTTATCACAAAAAACAAAATTATTAAATACAATTATTCTGGTCAATAATCTTACCAGCAACACTTAATTTTGGTCTCTTAGTTCGTGCGCAATCATTTAAAAGAAAGTATTATATATAAATCGGAGGAATAATAATTATTTCCCTTATTTTCTTTAGTCAAATGATACCATTAAAGTAGTTTAATCATGAAACAACCTAAAAGATAAAATATACTTGATTTAATACCTATAAAACAAAAATAAATTTTTTCTATAAAAATTTCCCTTTTTCCTGGTATGTGACCAGCATTCGGGGATGGATATTGATTCGTCCTGGTACAGGGTGGCCGAGTTTAGCGATTCCGAGCAAGCGTCTGTCGGAGAGGGAGAGCTATACGTCGGCCTGGAACGAACACCGCGGCGGGAATACCTGCACAAGATACTCCGACGCTCAAGTCAGTAATGATTCTCAATGAGAGAGTTAAGAGTAAAGAGTAGAAGAATGAGAGTGGTAGAACCTGAGACCTAGCTGATTATTTTGACTAGGTTTTATAGAAGTTGTTATCTGCCCGTTAGTGGATAGGTCCTAGTTTATAGGTTGGTTGGGATATTCTGTTTTGGTGCTACAAACTAGTTGAGCACGTTTCCTATTCTTAGCTGAGTGATGCTGTTTCGGTCCAGATTACGTGCCGGGATTTTCGGACGGCTGATGCGGGGCCGAGTTTTATGACGCACGTGTCTTTTTATTCGAATGGAGGAGGCCGAGCTTATCTGCTTCTGTTCCGAGCTTGTTTAACGTGACGTCGGCCTCTGATATTTGTGTGCCGAGTATTTCGGGGCGACCGAGGATGTGGGGGACGCATCATAGCCCCCAAGCTTGCCTTGATTTGGGACAAGACTAAGGCGAGCTTTCGGACCAAAGATTTCGTAATCCTCGGTTGCCGAGTTTTGTTTATTGCGTATGGTCTTGGTAGCCCCCAAGCTCGGCTTGGTTTTGTCTGGAAAATCAGAGTGTTATGAGTGGCTTCGTTTTTCGCGCCAGTGTGAAATGATTGATGTGAAGGAAACCGCTCCGCTTCTCTAGGTACCCCTGTCCGTTGGTTTGTGTAGTGGTTTTAATGCTTCCCTCTTTTTTGCCAATCTGAACTTAATGCACAGAGCATAGCAACCGTTTCTTTTGTGGGTCTTTATGTGATGTTGCGTTTTTCTTTCTCTTTGCAACTGCTGTAATCTGGGATAGAGGGTTTTTTCTTCTTCTTGTCTGAGAAATGAGCAAGCAAGGTCAGTGTTAATTCTTTTCGTCTTCATCTACTTGCTTTTTTTCTTCTTTGTCTTCGATGAAGAGCCGTAATGTGGGAGCTTCGTACGAGTGGGTTGATGTTAGGGTGAGAGAGCGCAAATCCCAGTTTGATGATGAGGATTCTGTGAAACTATTAGGGTCCGGTGTCTGGGTTAGGCCTGGTAGTGATATTAGGATTGAGTTGTTGCCGTGTGGGGAGGAGGATCGCGTCTGTGACCGGTTAGATGACTGGTCCTATTTTTACATGTATAGTTGTCTTTTTACAGAGCTGGGGGTAAGACTTCCCTTTACCGATTTCGAGTGTGGTGTTTTGTACTGGTTGAACTGTGCCCCCACCCAATTACATCCTAACTCCTGGGGTTTTGTTCGAGCTTTTGAGGTCTTGATGGAGCTGTTAGAGTGTCCGCCGTCCCTTAGGTTGTTTTTCTCTTTGTTTCAAGCAAAGGGTGTGAATAGGGGTTTGTGGGTTAACCTTAGTATCTATCCTCGTCGGGCGGTATTCGGATTATACAAGTCTTCGTTTAAAGACTTTAAGTCAATGTTTGTTAAGGTTAGAAGTGTTCCCGAGGATTTTCCTTTCTACCTGAATGAACATTTGGTTGAGAGATTTCCCCTGTTCTGGAGTGCCGAGCCTTACCAGGCCTTAGATGTAGATGATAGGTTGCCGGATGATGATATTATTATGGATTTTTTGTTTAAATCTCTGGGCCCGAAGGGTTTATTGTCAGTTGCTGAGATGTTGAACTGGGATACCAATAGGCAAGCAGTTTATAATCATATAGGTAATGTGTGTTTTGTTATGTTTGTTTTGTGTACTTGCCCATTCTGTTTGTGTCTTCACTTAATTTGTTGTTAACTTGTAGCCGAGAAAGCTCCTGCCATCACCACTGCCGGGTTGAAGTCTTTCTTCAATCAGCGAAAAAAGAGCGAGAAAGAAGTTTCCTCTAATGTGGGGAAAGGACCTGCTGCTGTAGTAGCCCAATATGGTCCCGGGCCGAGGTCTAAACGGAAAAGAGGTCAACCTAAGGGTAGTCTTGCCGAGGTTTTGGAGGGTAAAGGGGAATCATCGTTGATACTTCAGGAGGTTGAGTCTGCTTATGAGTCGCAGAAGAGACTTCACGGGTATGACGAGAATGAGCACGGCCAATCTCTATGGGCGAAGCTCTATCCTTTCGGTGTTATGGCTGATGAACTTTGCTGTTTTCCTGATGATATGAAAATGATTGATGAGGTGGGCCGTGCTGGTGTCAGCCGATTTCTTCAGGTATGACTTTGTGTTTGCTGAGTGTTTCTTTTTGTTGTTTGTTTATTGATTTGTGTTTTTTCTAGGTTATTGGTGCTCGGGTCGTTGCCATTGGTCGGTCTCAGGAGCTCGCTTTAGAGCGGGAGAAAAAGGAAGCGACGCATCTGGAGGAGCTGTCTCAAATTATCCAGAAGAAGGATGATAAAATTGTTGAGCTGTCTTCCTCTATCGAGAAGCGGGAGCTTGAATTTGCTGAGGAGCGAAAACTGCATGAGGCTTCTTTGAAGAATTCAAAGTCTGAGGTTGATCGGTTGGCTGCTCGGATCAAAGAGTTGGAACGTGGGGTTTATGAGGCTTTTGCTCAGGGGTTTGACCGCGCTGTTTCTCAGGTCAAGGTTCTGTATCCCGAGGCTGATCCTTCAAAGCTTGATGTTATGAAGGTTGTTGTTAATGGGGAACTTATGGAGGATGAAGATGTTGCTGGAAGTGATAGTGAGGGATCTAGCATAGGTGACAAGATAGAGTAGTTTGCTAGTGTTTGTCTTTTGTTGGTGCTTGTAGCATCTTTGCAGCTTGTTGCTGTTTTGTATTTTGAACTTTTCTCCTAATGTTTCGACAATGACATTTTGGGATCCGAGTATATAGCTCGGTTTAAAATTACAGCCCTTTGTTGATTAATGTGTTATGTACATTTTGTTAAGATAGTGGTATGCTGCTATGTGAAAAATGGCTGTTTGTTTTGACGCTACTCTTTGTTTGATTCGTAGATTGAGATCGTAAAGGCTTTGTTGTTTTGATGATCCCTCAGAGGATTCGCTTCGAAATAACTTTGTTTGTGTTTTTCATTTGTCTTCCTTCGAGTTTTGTGTTAGAGGTGTCGTTCTCCGAGTATATAGCTCGAATTTATTTTGTTTGTTGAAATGTATGGTAGAAACTATCGTAAGAAATGTTAGTTTGCATTTGTCCGAGTATTTATACTCGGTATGTGTTTGTAGGTTTCCGAGTATGAAGCTCGGATTTTGTTTGTTCGTCTGTTGACTTGTTTTTGTGTTGGATGTTAGCCGAGGAATAAGCTCGGCTTGTGGTGATAGGATTCCGAGGATTATGCTCGGATAATATGAAGTGCCTTACTGACTTGAAGTGTATGATAACTGTCAAAATGAGAATTGTTTTGATTATACATGAGTTGTATGGTTACAATGATTTGTTGCGTCTGGCCTCGTTAAAACCCTTTCCGAGTAAAACCCATGTGTTTTGGGAAAAAACCTTCGGAGGGAAAAAGAGTACCATCATTCGCTATTATACATATTCTGTCATGACTGATATTTCCTTAGAGAGGAGACGTTCCATGTTCCGGGAAGTTGTTCTCCTCCAAGAGTTTCTAATTTGTAAGCCCCCTTTCCAAGGTTTTGAAGGACTCGGAAGGGCCCTTCCCAGTTTGCCGCTAATTTGCCATGTGATGAGGGCTTCCGAGCGTCTTCTGTGCGTCTGAGTACGAGATCTCCATTGTTGAAAAACCTGTGAACTACTCTTTTGTGATGTCTTTGCTCTAGGTATCGTTTTCTGGCTCGCTGTTTTATGGCGGAGATGTCTCTTTCTTCTTCTGCGAGATCCAATTCGGCTAAGCGAGCTTGTTGATTGTTTGGTTGATTGTAGAGGTCGGTCCTTATCGTGGGGATGCTGACCTCTACTGGAATGAGCGCCTCTGCGCCATATACCAATTTGAAGGGAGTTTCCCCTGTTGCAGATTGAATGCTGGTGTTGTAACCCCATAGGATTTCTGGGATAAGGTCGGCCCACTCTCCTTTAGCGTCGCCGAGCTTTTTCTTTAGTCCCTGCAAGATAATTCTGTTAGCTGATTCAACTTGTCCGTTAGTTTGTGGGTGCTCTACTGAGCTGAAGTGATGTTTAATGTTAAAATTTCTCAGAAAAGTGGCGAGCTTATGGTCTGTGAATTGTCTTCCGTTATCTGAGACTATTTCTCTTGGGATACCGAATCTGCATATAATATTTTTCCATAGAAAAGATCGCACTTTTTCTGCTGTTATGTGTGCTAGTGGTTGTGCTTCTATCCACTTAGAGAAATAGTCAATTGACACTAAGAGGAACTTTACCTGGCCTGGCGCTTTCGGAAAGGGTCCGAGGATATCCAATCCCCACCTATCGAAAGGCCAGCTTACCTCTATGGTATGGAGCTCCTCGGCTGGGGTCTCAGAGAGGGTGGCGTGCTTTTGACAATTGTCACATGCTTTGACTTTTGTGATGCAGTCCCGTTTTATCGTCGGCCAATAGTAACCTGTTCGCAAGATCTTTGCTGCTAATGCCCGGCCGCCGATGTGGTTGCCACAAACTCCTTCATGCGTTTCGGCTAAAACCTTCTCGGCTTCCTCTTTGCTGATGCATTTGAGTAGTGGTTGTGAATGTCCTCGCCTGTATAGGGTGTTTCCGAGCACTGTATAGAAGCTTGCTTTTCTTCGGAAGAGCGGCAAGTTTGGTTCGTTATTTGGTACAGTGCCTGTGTTTATAAAATTGAGAAAAGGTGTTCGCCAATCTGGGACCTGTGTAATACTCAAAATTGTATCCTGCTCAAAACTTGGTTTGTCAAGTGTTAGCTGGGACAGTGCCGATGTGTTTTCGGCTTGCCGAGTTGTGGCTAACTTAGATAGCACATCGGCCCTGGTGTTTTGTTCTCGGTTTACATGGATAATATCAAATTCTTTAAATTTTGAAATTAGATCCTTTGTTACGAGCCAATATTTTTCTAACAAAGGATCTTTTACCTGGAATTCGCCCTTTATTTGATGTACCACTAATGAAGAGTCGCAGTAGGCTGTTATCCGAGGTATTTGTAGTTGTAGGGCGAGCTTTAGTCCAGCGAGTAGGGCCTCGTACTCCGCCTGATTATTGCTTGCGTTGAAGCAGAACTGCAGTGATTGCTCGGCCACTACTCTGTTTCCTTCCTTGAGTAGTATCCCAGCTCCACTGCCTTCTTTGTTTGATGCTCCGTCTACATGTACGCTCCACCTGACTTCTGCATTATGTGTGTCATTAGTCATCTCTGATATAAAGTCGGCTAGCACCTGTGACTTTAGTGTTTTCCTTGATTCGTACTGGATGTCGAACTCGGAGAGCTCGACCGACCATTTTATCAATCTGCCGGCGAGCTCTGGTCTGGTTAATATCTGCCTTAGCGGTTGGTCTGTTCGTACTATGATGGTGTGGCTCTGAAAATAGTGTCGTAGTCTTCTTGCTGTGGTAATTAGTGCTAGCGCCAGTTGTTCTATCTTTGGGTACCTTGTTTCAGTTGGCTGTAGCACCCTACTGATGAAGTATACTGGATTTTGCTTTCTTCCTGTTTCTGTTACTAAGACCGAGCTTATAGCATGGTTAGATACTGATAGATATAAGTACAGTGGGCTACCTGTCTCTGGTTTTTGGAGGATTGGTGGTGATGTCAAATGTTGCTTAAGTTCAGCGAAAGCCTTTTCGCATTCGTCTGTCCAGTTGAACTTCCTTCCTTTAGAGAATGTCTGGAAAAAGTGGTATGATCGGTTTGCCACTGCAGGTAGGAAACGTGATAGGGCAGCTATTCGTCCTGCAAGTTGCTGGACTTCCTTTATTGTTTTTGGGCTTGTCATGTTCAGTACGGCCTTGCATTTTTCTGGGTTGGCCTCGATGCCACGGGATGTTAACATGAATCCTAGGAACTTCCCTCCTTGTACTCCGAACGCACATTTGTCTGGATTGAGTCTCATGTTATATGCTCGGAGTTGTCTGAAGATTTCTGCTAAGTCGTCACAGTGTGACCCCTGCATAGGTGTTTTTGCTACCATGTCGTCTACATAGACCTCCATATTGCGGCCTATCTGCTGCTGGAATACTTTGTCCATTAGTCTTTGATATGTCGCACCTGCATTCTTTAGGCCAAAGGGCATTACCTTGTAACAAAAGTTCCCGTGTTCTGTTATAAAAGCTGTTTTGCTTTGGTCTTCTGGGTGCATTAAGATCTGGTTATAGCCAGAGTATGCATCCATAAAACTCAGAGCTTTGAAACCAGAGGCATTATCAACTAATTTATCAATGCAAGGCAACGGATATGCATCTTTAGGGCAAGCTTTATTTAAGTTTGTAAAGTCGACGCACATGCGCCATTTACCTGAGCTTTTCCTTACCATTACCACGTTGGACAACCATGTGGTGAAGCGAATCTCTCTGATGAAACCTGCATTGAGGAGCTTCTGGGTTTCTTCGAGTGCTGCCTGTTTTTTCTCTTCTCCGAGGTTTCTTTTCTTCTGTGCGACTGGTCGGACTGTTCTGTCGATTGCTAGCTTGTGGCAGATGACCTCTGGGTTGATTCCAGGCATGTCATCTGGCGTCCAAGCAAAAAGGTCGGCGTTCTGACGCAGTATGTGAATGAGTTTTGCTCGGTCTTCCCCTTCTAAGGCTTTTCCAACATATGTGCATTGTTTGTCATCTGATGTCAGTGTTATTTGTTGAAGATTGTCCATTGGCCGAGGTCTTTCGCCGATGTCTTCCCTTGGGTCAAGATCGGCTAGTGTTGCTGTGTTGGCAGACGTGTGGATTGCTTGAACCTGGGGCCGAGCTTCTTGTTTTGTTTGTACTGGTTTTAGACCAGCGTTATAGCATTGCCGAGCTTCTTGATGGTCGGCGTACACCGTAGCGATCTTGTTTTCCTGCACTGGAAACTTGACACACAAGTGTAATGTGGATACCACTGCCCTAAATATATTCAGGGCGGGTCTCCCGAGTATAATATTATAAGGGCTGTAACAGTTTACTATTAGGTATTGAATATCAATGGACTTCGACATAGGGATTTCTCCCATTGTGGTCTTTAGCCATATGTGTCCCATGATAGGGACTCTCTCTCCAGAGAACCCAATTAGCTCTCCGGAGGAGGGTTGTATCAATTTTTCTGATAGTTTCATTTTTGTAAAAGTAGAGTAAAATAAAACATCAGCGCTACTACCTGGATCTAGTAATGTTTTTCTTACCAACAATTTCCCGGCCTGGATTGAAATTACCACGGGATCGTCGAGGTTAGGACTTGCCGACTTGAAGTCTGATTGGTTGAATGATATTGTGACGTCTGGTTCTTTGTCCTTCTTTGGTTGTATGGTTCCTTCGATTGCTAGCATTGTTCTATAACTTCGCTTCCTGGCCGAGCTTGTTTCTCCTCCGCCAGCGAATCCCCCAGATATGTGGTTGATGACTCCTCTTGGTGGATCTGGAGTCGTCTCCTCTTTTTTGTCATCTGCCGTTGCTTGCTTATGTTCTATCCTGTTCGAGTTTCCTCCTCTGCCCTTCCGGGTCTCGATATATTTGTCTAGGAGCCCCTGGCGTGCTAGTCTTTCCAGGAGGTCCTTCGCCATAATGCAGTCATCCGTAGTATGACCGAACTTCCGGTGGAAAGCGCAGTGCTTTGTCTTGTCCACGAACCTTTGATCCTGATAGTTTCCTGCTCGGGCTGGTGGCCTTATGATTTTGGCGTTGAGGATCTCTCTGATGATGTTTTCTCTCCTGGTATTGAATCTGGTGTATGTGTTGTATTTTGACTCGGGCTTAGAAGGTTTCTTAATGTCTTTGTTACCTGGCGATCTGAAAGTTCTTTCTTCGCTCCTCCGATGCGGTTGTTTGTCTGATTTTTGGGCCTCTCGGAGTTCTTCGATCTCCATTTAACCTGCCGCCCTTTCTCGGAATTCCTCCAGGGTCTTCGATTTTGTTATGGCAATGGTCTCCCGAAATTTGCCAGGCCTAAGGCCGGCCTTAAGGGCGTGCAGGTGAACGGCCGGGTCTAGGTCTTGGATCTCAATAGTGGCGTCTGCGAATCTGGTCATGTAGTCTTTCAGGCTTTCGTGCAGACCTTGTTTGATGGTGCCGAGGTAGTCCGATCCATGCACGTAGATTCTTGATGCAGCAAAATAGTCAATGAATGATCTGGCGAGATCTTCGAAGGAAGAAATCGAACCTGCAGAAAGTTTAGAAAACCAAAGTAACGCTGCACCATCTAAGTAGGTAGGGAATGCTCGGCATAAGACAGGCTCGTTGTTAGGTCCGTTGAAGAACATCATTGACTGGAATTTCTTCACATGGGCTCGAGGGTCGCCGAACCCCTTGTAGGGTTCTAGCGCGGTAGGCAGTGTGAAGTTCTTCGGCATCTGGTAATTTGTGATCTCTTCAGAGAAAGGGTTGTCGAGGGTGAGCTTCTCTTTCGGCGGGACGATGTTTAGAGGGTCCGCCGCGCTTTGAGCCGAGCCTTTCGAGTTCTCTCCATTGTTTTGTGTTGAGAGCTCGGCTATCCTCCGTACCTCCGCCTGGAGCTCAGCGATCTGAGCTAGGAGGTCATCCTGTGAGAGTTGTGGGTTTTCCTTGTCAGCCATGTCTGAGGATCGGGAATCCTGCAAAACAAAGTAAGAGACTAAACAAAGGAAAGAAGGGGGTCAGATGTACTCCGGGCCCCACGGTGGGCGCCAAGTGATTCGTCCTGGTACAGGGTGGCCGAGCTTAGCGATTCCGAGCAAGCGTCTGTCGGAGAGGGAGAGCTATACGTCGGCCTGGAACGAACACCGCGGCGGGAATACCTGCACAAGATACTCCGACGCTCAAGTCAGTAATGATTCTCAATGAGAGAGTTAAGAGTAAAGAGTAGAAGAATGAGAGTGGTAGAACCTGAGACCTAGCTGATTATTTTGACTAGGTTTTATAGAAGTTGTTATCTGCCCGTTAGTGGATAGGTCCTAGTTTATAGGTTGGTTGGGATATTCTGTTTTGGTGCTACAAACTAGTTGAGCACGTTTCCTATTCTTAGCTGAGTGATGCTGTTTCGGTCCAGATTACGTGCCGGGATTTTCAGACGGCTGATGCGGGGCCGAGTTTTATGACGCACGTGTCTTTTTATTCGAATGGAGGAGGCCGAGCTTATCTGCTTCTGTTCCGAGCTTGTTTAACGTGACGTCGGCCTCTGATATTTGTGTGCCGAGTATTTCGGGGCGACCGAGGATGTGGGGGACGCATCAGATATAATCCATAAACTTATTTGAATGTAACGTATTCTCCTTTATTATGATTGACCAGGAAAAACGTTAGTGAATGCAAATTTTGGTCATTGGTCGTCAAACCAAATTTAAGGATTTACCTAAAAAAATAAAAAAGAAACCTAAGATTGTTAGGACGGAATATGGATATACTTTTTGTTCTAAAAAATAAAAAAGTTGTATTCGTAATAATTTGAGGAGTGTATGTATGTATTTAACAAGTTAAAAGAAAGTCGAAAAAATAAAGAAGGTATGGTGTGGTCAAAGTGGTAGACGAGGAGGAGGCGTCTATCCTGCTGCTCTTGTGTGTTGCCAGTGCCGCTAAGGTTTCGGTATTCTTTCCTTTTTCTCAGCTTGCAAGTTCCAACCATTTAAAGCAACCTCTCTTCAGATCCACCACACGTCACACTCTTGAATTTTCCTCTGCCGAAGCCTTTGACACGGTCAAGGGTTTTAGTCAGCTTAACTAAGCTAGCTACCGTAACATCCACCAACATTTACGCTTTTATGGCTTTCTACTAAACTTCATTTCTTTTTCATTACTCAGATTCTAACATGCTTGGTCAAGACGGTACCGCCGACCGCTCTGCCGCTCCCGCCGCTCCTCGTATGCCATATTCCCGCTCAGCTTCCTGGAGTGATCGCTCTCCGGCTACCCCAAGGCCGCCGCCGTCGGGAAACAAGCCGAGATCGCTGCTGCCGCCGCTTCAGCCTCTGGCCATCAGAAGGCGCGGCGCGGAGGAGTGGCCGAGCGCCGGATCTGACGATCTCGGCGTGTGGCCACTCCCGGAGACTCCAAGAGGGTCTGTGTCTGTGGTGGGGTCATCATCGGAGTTCCAGTTGAAGAGGGAGAAGCTGGCCTTCTACGACAAAGAGTGTTCTCGGATTGCGGAGCACGTGTACCTCGGGAGTGACACGGTGGCCAAGAACCATGAGCTGCTGAGGCAGAACGGCATCACTCACGTGCTCAACTGTGTTGGCTTCGTTTGCCCTGAATATTTCAAGCGCGATTTTGTTTACAAGACTCTGTGGTTGCAGGACAGTCCCACAGAAGACATCACCAGCATCCTGTACGATGTTTTCGATTACTTTGAGGAGGTTAGGGAGCAAGGCGGGCGCGTGTTGGTTCACTGCTGCCAAGGGGTTTCGAGATCGACCTCTCTGGTGATCGCGTATCTGATGTGGAGGGAAGGGCAGAGCTTCGAGGATGCGTTTCAGTACGTGAAGAATGCGAGGGGTGTGACCAATCCTAACATGGGTTTTGCGTGTCAGTTATTGCAGTGTCAGAAACGGGTACATGCTACTCCCGCTAGTCCTAATTCCATTCTTCGGATGTATAGAATGGCTCCTCATTCACCTTATGATCCTCTTCATTTGGTTCCTAAGATTGTCAACCACCCCTCTGCACAGGCCCTTGATTCTCGTGGTGCTTTCATTGTGCATGTTCCTTCTGCTATTTATGTTTGGACAGGCAACAACTGCAATTCGGTTATGTCTTCTAATGCAAGAGGCGCCGCATCTCAGGTTGTTCGCTATGAGAGGGCTACGGCTCCTGTTCTTACCATCCATGAGTATGACGAGCCACCGGAGTTTTGGATTGCTCTTGCCTCTGCTGATTGTGACCAGCAGGAGAAGGAGGACACAAGCTTGGAAGCTGTTCGTCCTAGGAAGCTTGATGAATATGATTTGGATTATGAGATTTTCCAAAAGGCACTTGCTGGTGGGGTTGTTCCACCTTTCTCTGTGTCTAATGCAGGCTCAGAGACCTGCCTTCCAGCCAGAGAAAGCGGTTGGGGGAGACTGCGCCGGAAACTCGCCAGCGGTTTCATCAAAGGATTGTTCACTTCATCCAAAAGGAACTCTACTAATGAAGAAGCTGCTCTTGTCATGGAAGATTTTGCTGTTAATGTTGATCCCAATGATTGCTCAGGCAGGGAAAAAGGTTATGTTGAAGTGTTGGATCATTTTGTTCCCATTACGGATGTGGATTCATCATTGCCAACATCATCAGATTATCTTCCTTGTTTCACGAGCAGCAGTTCCAAGTCACCAACGCTCTCGCCCTCCAGTTCTGATTATGCAAGTTCATTTACATTTTCACCTTCCTCAACAAATTTGTCTTCTCAGCAGCCATCACCTTCTACTTCTAGCATGGATTCAACCGAAACTATTTATGCCAAAGATGCTTCTGTATTGGACAGTTCCTCTCTGTTTCACAAGAAGGGTGATGTGTTTTTGGCTGATCAAACATCCGGAGGGTCCACCTTCTTTTTGCCATTGAAAGGGTCTATACCCTCCATTGCAGAGCGCAGAGGTAGTAATCCACCACCTCGCATGTTGCTACCTTCTTCAGTCACCGAGTCACCCCATCCTCACAGGAGCAAGATTCATGTAAGATCAAAGTCATTTTCTTTGCCGGAATTGGATGATAACTTGTTAAAGGATGTTGATTGCAAGCAAGCTGATCCTGCTTCATGTAAATAATGGCTATCCTTGAGATTTAAGATTAAGTTAACTTGATTGATTACAATAGTTGAGTTTGAGTTTTGTGTAGTCCAAATGTTCTATTTTTGGAGGTGACTTTGCTCTGGGGTTGTTTGAATTTGAATGTTGCAAGGTGTAGTGTAGGATGAGGAATAATATAGCACCTGAAGGCTCAAAGTACATAACAATCATCATTAAATTTAAGTGAATATTATTGAACTCTATTTTTCTCCTTTTCTGCCATTTTTTTTTCTTCATTTAGGTCCAGCTACCATATGAGTATGAAATGCATTGCTGGTTTAGGTGGTTGAGGCTAGCTAGCTATCAATCCATAAATCACTAAATAATAAAAAATTGGTGCAAAAGTCATCTTGGCAACAAGAAGGAAACAAAGCAACAGTTATAATTTACATTATCATGGATGTTAGCATCATCCTTTACTTATTGGTTCCATTAATAAATATGTTACTATGAACTTTTATTAGTTGCTATAGTTCTGCAAGAGAGAAAATATGGCTTCGCTCCACATCGTCCAGGAAATGCTGCATGCGTTAAACAGATTTTGCCTGCATATGGCCACAGCCATATTAATCAAATTATTATACTCAATATTAATTAGCAAATAGCAATTCAGATGATGAAAATGATGATCATATCAGATATTTAGCAATCAAAGAAGGAAGTACAATACATAATTCAAATTCGTTGAACATTATACATGAAGGATTTGAGTGTTACATACATGCAAAGGCCTCCTCTTTGCAAGCATGAATGTTGTGATGACAGGAACCATTGCAGCAGACAAGTGCATAAGCGTGTGACCACTCACAATATGCCCTGTCCGTGCTCTCTTGAGCCATAGCTAGAGGATAAAATCATGCAAAAGATTAAAATTGGAAGATGATATTTGTAAACGAGTATTGATTGTACTATTACATCAGAATTCCAAACCTGAAGCCAAGAGCCAAAACGATGAATGAGTGTAGGTTGGAGGCAACAAATAAGCCATTAGAGGTATGACAATGCATGATGCAAATTTGAACAGGCCATATAGTTAGTTAAGGTGACATTCAATTTATTAAGTTGGTGTGAAGTTGAATTGTAGAAAATAAAAATAATACCGAAGAAAGTGCGTTTGTCAGCGAAATCGTGGTACTTCTGAGGCTGAGGAATGGAAGGGTTTACCACCAATCCACCATCACCAGGTCATAATGAATTCACTGCAATGAAATTCTTTGTTAGGCATTAAGTATATTACTAGACTAGTTTTTATAAGATGTAAATGCAAGCAAAACAACTTAAAACTTTTTCATGAAATTAGGATTACTGATTAGAGCAATTTCATTCATCATAGCAACATGGAGAAGGTGATAGTGACCTGCATTGCCTGCATAGACGAGCCTTGACTAATACCTGGTTTTCATTTTTATAGTCACAACACGTGCCATGGATAAGACAATTTTGTGAAAATCATGGCTATTTACAACTTATTAGTGGTTTTGACTTTTGACTATCCATATCCATATACAAATACGATGCAGTTCACACTTTAGTGACAGATAATCTACCATACCAATTGCCAAGTATATGCTAAACATATATATGAAGACTTCTAATTTTCATACTATATGAAGACTTCTAATATATATATATATATATAAAGCATTAAAGTTAGTCATTATGTGTTTATATAAATATATGTGTAATTTAATTTATTTTTAATATGTATTTTGTATGTTAATATATATTTTATATTAATCACTAATTTTAGTATCTGATTTTAGTATATACCAAACATAATTACTATTAAATATAAAAATTTGGCTAATATTAGTTTAAAATATTAATTATCTAACATTTTTCTTAAATTAATCTAATTTTCATACCTTATAATATTAACTTATTTGCATGCTAAATTCGTATTAGTAATTTAAAAGTTTGAAGAATCTGTAGACGATCTGTTTGATTAGTTGTTGAAATTTTATTCTATTTTAACTTTTGTACCGTATATGGTCACAATAAATTTGATTTGTTAGAGTAATAATAAGTAGTTAGGAGTTAGTAGTAGTTAATAGTAGCTGATTTTTTTTATGAGGAGTGCTACACATACAGGTCATTTGGTTTACAAGTCATACAAGTTGGAAGAAACTTAACAAAAAACACGCCGACTCATATACGATTTCCATGGCGTACTTCGCGTTCCTCCTTCTCCTCCTCCTCTTCCTTCTTCTTCTTCTCCTTCTTCTTCTCTTACTCTTCTTCTTCTTCCTCCATGAAAACGAGTTTCTTGTCAAATTTGATCTCCTTCGTGCGTTCTCTCTTTGCCTTTTTATTCGTTGTTTTATCTGCGTTTATCACTGGTAATCTTGCTTCGTTTTTTTTTTCGATTTTCATAGTTTCAGAAATCAAGCTTTGAGATCGTTTTGAAGATAATGAAAATTCAGAAATACACCCAAACGATTACAGAAATACACCCAAACGGTTACAGGAATACACCCAAAGGATTACAAAAATACACCCAAAGGATTACGAAAATACACCCAAAGGATTTAAGAAATACACCCAAAATTTGTTGAAGTGCACCTTATGCATAATTCAGAACTCTTTCTCTTTCTCCTCCTCATCTTCTGCTGCTTCTTCTTCTTCAAAAACGATTTCAGAGCTTGATGTCAAAAAATAATGGAAATCGAGAATAACGAAGAAAGAAAACAGAGAGAAAAGCACGTAAATGAAGAAGGAGAAAGAGAAGGCAAGAAACGAAAGAAAAGAAGAAGAAGAGAAAGAGGAAGAAGAACGTGCAGCAAGAAGAAGAAGAAGGTGCAAAAGATGAGGAGGAAGAAGATGAAAAACGTGCAGTCAAGAAGAACGAGGAGAAACACGACGATGAAGATGAAACACTTCAAAAACGAAGAAGAAAAAGAAGAAATAAATGACTTGTATGACTTGTATGAAAAAACACTTGTATGTGGAGAATTTCTCTTTTTTTATATTGAACTATTATTGGTGATTTCATTGATGTTATGATGATTTGGTGTAATACTTGATGTGGAGATATTAAAAATAAGAAAAAATTGTGAATAATAATTTTAAAAAAGACAAAAAAATTGAAAAAAAGTAACTATAAATCATGAGTCATAGGACAAAATCTGAAAAAGATAATTAGAAATTGTGAGTCATAATTTCAATTTTTAATTTAAAAAAATTTGTAATTTATAAAAATAGTAAGTGACAAACCATAATTTTATGGTTTATTTTGTATTGAATTTGGTGGATTTTATCAACTTTTTTTATATTTATTCATTAAAATAGCATGGTTTTGTAATTCTTCTTAATTTGTGCTTAATAATTGAAAACATGTTTTTTAAGCTTTTAAAGTGCTAAATTTAATTCACTTTTCTCCCATTTGATACCTTGATATGTTTGTTTTAGTGATTTAAGGTTTTGAAGGCAATAATGGCCTGAAAGAAATGGAAAAAAAAGTATGCAAAGTGGAGAGCTCATGAAGAAATGAGGATTTGCAAAATTCATGGCGACGCGTGTACGTTGTAACACCCTACCACACTAAGCTTTACGCTTAAGCTGTAAAACAGAGGTGGTGTGGTATTACGACCTCTAAAATAAAATGAGTACATATAATAGCAGAAGAATTATAATATGTTAGGAGTCTTGAAGAAAAGAGGAAACAAAAATCGCGAAATAAAAGTGCAACGCTCAAGGTACGAGTTAACTTACGTGCTAAGAAAATCATAATTATTAAACATAAGATAACAGAAGTAGGAATAGAGTGCCAAAGAAACAAAATAACAAGCTCCTAACTCAGCCTGTGAAGTCAAAACTGGCCGGAGAATATTTACACATATATACATACATATCCCAAAATCCAAAAGTACATATACACAATCTTGCCTCTCCATAAACCTCTAGGAGGATCAAAAGAACAAGTTATGCGGAGAGAAAACCAAGTACATATATACACATCATAGCATAACAAAATAACCCTGTAACCACTCCGCTTTAAAGGTCCAGACGCCTAACGAGATGCCTCTCGACCTGCATCTGAAAAACAACAACATAGTATGGAATAAGAACCAGAGGTTCTCAGTATGGTAAAGGTGCCACACACATAATATATAAGGTCTTGGGAATGCCAGAGGCAATCCTAGAACGCCGACACTTAGATTATAGAGCATAAAATATTAAACAGAAGCCATAAAAGGTGTTTTTCTAAAAATATTTAATCCTAACTTAACTTAACCTTAAATCTAAGTCCCATACTGCCATTCCTCCGTACCTCCAACTCCTTCATGCATTTTCACAGACAAATAGACAGATAAGGCAAACACAAAAAGGTTACAGTTATTATAGGTAACAAATATACATTTAGCATGGCAAGTACATATAGGCATACCCAATTAAAGCACAAGCAAGTAATTCAAGTAATATGTATATGATGCATGCCTGTCCTATGGCTGATGAGGCTCATCTGTCGGTTATCCAGCCAACCCGACAAGTCTGAATTGTCCTTAGACTGTCCCCCGACGTGCATCTCCAAGAGTCTATGCATAGCTTTTTCTCAAATAATCAATATTGCTCAATGGGGGTAACATTCTCGGGAATTTATATAGTGTCCGGTCACACTTACGTCGTAGGGTCAACAGAGTATCGAGTTTTCAACCTGGTACACGTGGTGGCAAGCCACGGCACTTGATCAAGGGAATCTCGTATCTCAGATTATTCAAATTCATAAGCCATATAAATAATTCAATTATAATTCATCAACATCCACATCATTCTCAATCGCATCTCATTCATCATTATACGTGAATCATATTCAATCCTTATCCTTCATTATCATACGTCCCATTCTGTCCATCAATAGTTCCAATTCAAAACATAATTCATTCTTTTCTAAACGAATCAAACTTAAAACATGCTCATTTTCTTAATAACTCTAAATCAAACCATATAACCTTTGAATATAAATCTTTTTAAATAATCATATAAACAAAATCTCTAATTTTTATAAAATTTCGGTAGCATCTCCTCTAAAACTCGGACTTTGCCACCCTTTTCGGGTCCAAACCTGCTTTCTTTTCAATTCAACATACCCTTCCTCATCATCATAACAGTCACCATAATAAATCTACCTTAGATCAACAATTATACTCATACAATATTCAAATCCAACAACCAAAATTCAACTAAGGATCATAGTTCACTAATCCTAGGATTCTAACACAAAATACCTCGTTATCACAACAACCTCCACAATAGTTATACCTCAAATCAATAATTCACCAAATCATTAGTTAATCAACAAGCACCAAACCAACCATGTTCATCAACAATAACATTCAACCATAATTCTCTCCAAATTAACATAACAACATTCACCATCCAAAATTAATAACTAATTATCCAATAAACTTCAACCAAATATATTCATCGACAAATTACTAAACATTAAACATACACCTGCATTCCAACTTATCCTATGGTCATCTAGCCTAAGTTTTTACAGAACATTATATATTAAATGCAAGAAACCTAAATCATACCTTGGCCAATTTCCACGTAATGACCAAAACTATTTATTCAAAACCAAGGTAGCCCCTCAAAACTCAACTAATCCGCTTCCTCCAAGTTTCAGTATTCACATTTTCAAGCTCCAATTATTTATTCACAACCTAATACACATTCATAACACATATATATCCAATTTAATACTCAAAGCTCAAATTCAATGAAAATAAAATAGAATTATCGTATCTTCACCTTACCCAAGCTTCACATAAGCAAGAGTGAACGTTTTTCTCAAGCTAATTGGATCCTAAAACATCAGAAATCAAAGAAATTCAACCTTCCCATTAAAATTCGAAAATTTGGGGAAAAGAGGGCTTAGAGTGATTAAACAAGTTACCAGTAAAATTGTTTCAGTAGAAATGTAGAGCTCGACGTGATGGACGCGTGGCCACAAACGGTGCAGCAATCGGAGCTCGGACGGAGAAGTTATGGGATTTGGAAAGTAACATAAGGGTTTCGGTGAAGTTTTCATTCTTCCCTCCCCTGGAAGCTGAAAGCTTCGTTTCTGTTGGAATGAAGGGGACGAAGGGCTTGGGTTCACTTAAAAGGGCTGGTCCGGTTGGACCGACAGTCTGGTTTGGATCCGGTTCAACTGGTTCGGTCCTTTCGGTCTAATTTTGGACCGTTTTCTTTGAAATTAGTGTCAAAATTCTTGTTTCGATGAGCTCTACCCTAAAGTAATATAATATTCACATTTCTAATCCTCCTTATTAAAAACTAATTTATTGACTAATTATCTACTAATTTAACCGGGGTTTACATACGTGGCCCACGCGTGCGCGTATGAAGAAAATCTGCCAGGTGACGCGTATATGTGGCCCATACGTACGCGTGACAGGCAGCACTTGACCAACTTAAAATGAATACGTTGGGGGCAATTTCTGAGCCATCCATCCCCAAATCCAACTCATTTCTGAAGCTATTAGAGGCCAAATTCAAGGAAGATCAAGGGAAGAGCAATTAGGAGTAGAATAGGAACATGCTTTACGTTATATTCTAGAGAGAGAAGCTCTCTCTTCTCTCTAGAATTAGGTTAGATTAGGATAGGTTCCTCTTAGATTTAGATTTAATTCTTGTTTTCATTTACATTTTCTTGCAATTTATTGTTTTTACACCTTTATTCTTTAATTTTACTTATTATTTCTTCTATTTTGTTGTTTTTATGTTTATGAACTCTTTGTTAATTTTAATTTTTATTAATGCAATTTGATGTTTCTTTGTTTATTGTTGTTTAATCTAGTTGTTATTATTATTTTCTTACATTGGGTAGTTGTAGATTTTATATTTCTTGTTAATTTACTATGCTTTCCTTTTATGCCTTCCAAGTATTTGATAAAATGCTTGGTTAGATTTTAGAGTAGATTTTTGTGTTCTTGACTTGGGTTGGTAACTTGGGTAACTTTGAGTTACTAATGTCCAAGTGATTGATAATTTGTTTCTATTGACTCTAGTTGTTACTAAATTACTTAGTGAGTGGCTAGGACTTATGGACTAGGATCAATTAAGCTCACTTGACTTTCCTCTAATTTTGGGAATGACAAAGTGGGAATGATCCTTGTAATTATCATGTTGTGGTTAGTGACAAGGATAATGAACCTTAACCATTAACCCTTGTCAAGACTTTTTTACCATTTGAGTTTTCTTTATTTTCTTGCAATTTATATTTCTTGTTTATCAAACCCAAAACCCCAAAATATACCCCATAACCAATAATATGCACACTTCTCTACAATTTCTTGAGAGACGACCCGAAATTTAAATACTCTTGGTTTTTATTGGGTTTGGCTTAAGTGACAAACAAATTAAATTTTGGTTGAGGGTTGTTTGTCGGTTTAGATCTATACTATCAACGGAATTATTTTGTGAAAATTCTTAACCGACATTAACCCTACATTAAGTTTTTGGCACCGTTGTCAGAGAATTGCAAATGTGTGCCTTGTTATTGGTTATTGTATATATACTAATATTGTGAATAGCTTGATTTTTGGTTTGTTTGCTAGTTTTTGCTAGTTTTATGATTTGATTTTCTTTGTTTCTTATTAGTTTTAACCTTACATCAATAAGTCACGAATTTTTAGATACAAATTGATATCCACGATTTGTATTACTTGACTCACTGTCATCACACTTGCAGAATATATCAGTTTATACTCATATTAGTGTATTACACAACTTCGCCTATCATATGAAAAATAATTAGCAGTTAATTACTCAGAAGATTAATATTTATGAGATTAATTTATAATATATCTATATATAACTTAGCTCTTGTGTTAGTTTGTAATATCTCGATATAAAGCTTAGCTCTTGTATCATGCAACTTCAATATATACAATCTACTTCCTTAATCCCCTTTCTTGAGTTCTAACATGGTACCAGGGTCATGGTATCTTCTTTGAAGAGCTCAAGTTATTTTCTCTTTTCTAGTGAAATATCAATTTTTTCTTCACCATCGAATCCTTTTTTGCTTCACCTCCTTTTCCTTCTCTTTTGCTACTGTATTGATGTTTTCTCACCACAAAGTCTAGCCCTTCCTCTTCATTGTATCGTCCCGAGTTGAACGAGCCAAACTTCATCCTCCTTCCTTTCATCCGAGTTTTTTTCCCTCTTTCCGATGTTATTATGCATAACCAACTCCACCATTGTATTCGTCTCTCTGTTGCGAGTGCAACAAATCAAACCTTGTCGCCGTCAGCCAAGTCACGCGTTGTCACATGCCGTCACAAGTTCCTATCTACCTCCATTGATTGGTTTTAGCTGAGACTTTTTCCGACTTGTTCTTTCATGTTTTGACACTGTATTTGAGTCACCATCCTTGATATGGTCTTCATCTTACCATGCCAAGTTCAACCAACAAAGTCCTACCACCATTGGCCGCCGGATGTGCCTCCACGCACTGGTCAATGTCCCGCGGCCCATCAATCATCCTCAATTTTTCATATTCAATCTGGACTGCTCGTTTCGAATGCTAAGATCAATAGTCCAGATACAATCCATCCTCTTGATTCGGTTGACCACACCCAACCCGTTCAACGGCTTGCGCATTCACCCGACCCAATTTTGCGTTGACCCATGCGTTGACTAGGGCACATCAGTATGATGACGTGGCTCTCTCCTCCATTACGATGCTACCACGTGTCAAGTGATACTGACGTGGCAATGCTACTTTACTGTTGACGCGATGCCTTTTGTAGGACCTCTCCTAAGGTTTTTTGGTGTTCTCTTTTTTATTTTGTCTTTTGTTTTTGCGATTTCTGCTTCGATCTTGTTGTTTTCACATTTTTAAGTTTGTCATCTCTTCGACCTTTTTCCGATAGTTTTCCATCTCTACAACTGTTTTTCATCTTTTCTGTAGTTCATTACTCTTTTGGCAGGTTCGTTTGTGCTTCTTTCTAGTAGTTTAGTCTACGTTTTTTGTTTCGACAGTTCTGTTTATGCTCCTCTGACGGTTCTATTTGTACTCTTCTAGTAGTTTTATTTGTATTTTCTTCCAACAGTTTTATCTGCGCTTCTTTCTACCAGTTTTGTCTGCACTCAGTTTTGTTTGTTTTCTGCAGTTTTTCTTTATGTCATTGTTTTAAATAAATTTCTAGTTCAAGTTACCACTTGAGTTTGAAGAAGAATATTAGAGTAATAATAAGTAGTTGGTAGTGGTTAATAGTTAGTAGATAAATATTTATGAAGTTAGTTTGTAATATTTCTATATATAACTTAGCTCTTGTATCATGTAATATGCAATTTCAATTCATGCGCTAACTTCTTGTGACCCTTTGATTATGTTAAAATTGAAGAGAGGAGATTAAAAAAATGGCGAGTGCTATGGTGTAGAACAAATATTTTTTTTACACATGTAGATGCCACTTGTCGTGATATGAGAGTGGTATGATGTTATGTATGAGACATGATGGGAGACAATCATTAGAACTACAAGACCCAATACAATCTAGAATAACAGTGTTGCAGGTAATGATATCGTTTTACTTTAGTGCTAACAGACATTATCAATAGATAGTTAGTATAATAATTAAAGAGAGATTATGATTTGCTAAATTTTTGGAAGAGGATTAACTAATATTTTTTTAAAATGTTATTATGTTTTGAGCTTAGACTTTTATTACAATAAACACAAGTAGTGATTTAGCCTATTAAAAAAATTAGGGGAAGTCATCTAACAAAAAAAGAAAAAAAAAACTAGGAATGATCTCTCTACTGATACGAGGGTCATGATCATTTTATTCAAATTTCACTTTAGGCTCAATTCAATTCTAAACAATGTATTTAGATTTTCTATTTTAAAAAATAGAATTTCAAATTCAAAATTATTATTTTGCAATTTGTCACAAATAATAATGATCATGATTATTAATAAATTATTAATTGAGTAATAAAATTTATCATTATCATTACTAATAATAATGATAAGCATAATCATAATTATAATCGTCATTTATATTAGAAATGATAATGATAAATTTTATTACTCAATTAATAATTTATTGTTCTATTTTGCACCTTTCTTAATTTTACATAATATAAAATATATTTGAACAAATCTATAATATCTCCAAAATAAAATTATTATTCATGTCTATCATTAAATATGACCAATATAATGTTTATCCCAATTAACTAATCCAATTACAATTTAATCATATCGATTAGAAAAAAATTTACACCATAAACTATCTACATATTATTAACAAATATATAATCAAACACAAAGCAAAACCCTAACAACACAATCTCAATTTTCAACCACGAAGACATATCTCATTAAGTTAACCTCTTACTTCTCTTCTATTAAAAAAATCATCATCAGACACTATAAACATTATCAAATGCCTTCAACTAATAGTTTTGCAAGTTCATGATAACTAAAGAATTGTTAATCACTTGCCCTTAATATATTTAAATTTCTCGTCATCTTACTTGTTGTCAGGGATGTTCACGGATACAGGTAATCCAGTTATCCATTTAAAATTAATCCAATTCGATTATATTATTTGTAAATTTAATGGGTAGTCGGATGCAATCGACTCAGATCCAATTAAATCCGACCTTAATTGGTTAGGGTATTAGTTTTAGATTTTTAGGATTGCAGACAGTTAATTAGTTTAATATTAATTAAAAAATAAAATCTAATAATATATGCATTTTTATTTATTAATTCAAAATTATTCTAAATTATGATAGTTATTTAAGTTTAAATTGATAATGTATTATTATTATTACATATTTGTAGTATTTAGAATATTTTTTAATTTTGTTTCAAATTTTTTATAAATTTTATTTTTAAATGAGTATCCAATTATCCGAACTAATCTAACACAAATCCATTAAACTTTAATAGGTTATATTCTCCAACTCGACAAGTTAAAGACTAATCCATTACGGATCTGAACTCCATTTAAGGGTTTACCGCTGGCCAATAGGTTACTACATGCACAAAGTAAGATTTGAATTCCCGACATTTACTTAAACAAATGAATGAACTAACCATCCGACCAACTCAAGTTGGTTTACTAGTCTTCGTTTTATTTGTTTACATATAACCCTATTCATTAACTTCTGGCCCACCCAAAAAAGAATATGTAATCAACTTCTTCACCACTTATAAGGCCCAACCCTATATTCCACTTCCTATGTCCGTGTATGTCCGCTCTATGACACAAATTTTCAACTTCCTCGACATTTGGATGTTTAACTCACATTGGTACTAATATATATGAAACTTGGCCTACAAAGTAAAAAATCCAACCATTAATTATAGACTCATTATATTAAAAGATAAGTATTATTTTGGTCCCTAACATTGAGAGTCAGAATTGAAATCGTTTTTGGTGTAATTTTGGATTTAAAATCATCCTTAATGCTACCTTTCATTTTAAAATCGTCATTTCTAATATATTTTTTGTAAATGACAAAACTACCCTTTTTTATAAATAGTTTTTTCAAATAAAAATATATAAAATAAAAGAAAAGAAAAGACACGAGAGGGGAGGGGAGACACGAGGAGGAAAGGGGAAAGGACGCGGGGGGTGGGGGAGGAAGAAAGGAAAAGGAGAAAGGGAGAGGGGGACGGCGCCGGCGAAGCTTGGAGCTGCCGTCACCGTCGCTGTCGCGAGCCAGGGAGAAAGACTCGGCTTCTGCACCGCTGCTCCTCGCCGCCTGGCTGCTTCTGCTTCTTGCTTCGATCTCTGTTTCTGTTTCGTCTCCTGCTTCTTTTGGATCTGCTTGAGTGCTTCTGCTTCTGCATCTTCTACTTCGTTTTCTACTTTTTGCTTCTGCTTCTGCATCTTCTGCTTATGGGTCTGCATCTTCTGATTTTAATTTGTTATTTTCTGATTTTATCATTATTGTGTTTTGATTTGTTGAATCTGATTTTGATTTGTTGAATCTGGATTTGAATGGTGAATTTGTTCATCTTAATCCATAATTTCCTAATTTTTATTGTTGGTTTTGTTATTGTTTTGATTTCTGAATTGCTATTGCTTTTTGTTGTTTTTTATTTTGTTATTGTTTTTGATTTCTGAATTATGGAGTCCTTTAATTTAGAACATGCAGATTGCAGAGTAAAAGTGAGATACCAATAATGAATATGAGTGTGATTGAAACAAAATGAATGAATGAAGTGAGATACCAAGAGGAAGAAGGTTGAATGGCTGAATCTTGAGTGTGTTAATGGCAACAAGAATTTGTTAACGGAAAAAGAATTTGTTATTCTGGAAAAAGAAGAAGAATGAAATGGTGAAAAAAAAGGGGGTATTTTTGTCATTTAAAAAAAAATTATTAAGAAAGACGATTTTAAAATGAAATGTAACATTAAAAATGATTTTAAATTCAAAATTATACCAGGGACAATTTCGATTCTGACCCTCAACGTTAGAGACCAAAATAATACTTATCCCTTATATTAACATAATAATCCTAATTTAATTATTTTTACTTACACAGCAAAATGATTTTACTAAGGGAGATTCTACTATGCTGAACCCATTTCCCTTCTTTACATGCTGATGATAAATGGAGTGGCTGCTGCAATGACACGCGTTGAGAGAGACTGCCCAGGAAAGCTAGTTTTCTGCTTTGCAACAGAATATGGGTCTCACACACTTTTATTTATCGGTTACTTTTCAGGTGTTTATGTTTCTAACGTTGGATTAGGTAAGGTGTTAATTTTTTTTGTAATTAAGGTTGGTAGTTGTTGCAAAAATGTGATGGGTTATTTTACAAAAAAAGAGTTTGGGTTTAGCAAAAAAAAAAGCCTTTGTCTTATTACTAATAGTGGATTGTAAGACCACCAAAAAAAAGATTGGATTAGATTGACTCAAAAAAAAAAAGAGGTATATTTATCATGTTACAAAATTTTTTGTTTTGCTGAAAAGTCTTAAATAAAAATATCATAAATAAAAAGTCTATAATAATGTATAATTTAATAATTAAAATTGTGACTATATTTATTGGCAAGATAAAAGATAGTGATAATATAATTTTTGAATTGAAAATGAAGTGTTAATTTTTTTTTTTTACAAAATTAAAGAGCATTTTTTAAAAATAAATTGTCAATAACAATCACCTTTATTTATTTGTATCGTAGAGAGTACGGTACTTCCGGTTATTTTATTACTCGGTTTTCTTATTACTACATTTATAATTTTTATTTTTTCTAAATTATTAATAATTTCAATTAACATAAATAAGTGAATGAAAATACAAATAAAAATAAAAAACATAAATATGAGGGGGAAAAAAATAAAAAAAATATTATAAAAATAAATTAGAATAAAAATACGAAGGCTATGAAAATAAATAATCATAAAATTAAATAATCAGTAAAAATTATTGCTATACATAGTATGGCCTATAACAAAAACAAAGGATATCAGAATGTTGATTGTAATTTCTCTAATTTTGTTGAAGTGGATTTTTTTAAAAAAAAAAAAAAAAAGGAGGAGGCAACAATACTAAGAAATAGAAAACGAAATCTTAGTAGAGGGTCAAGAAAGGGATATCCTAAATGACAAAGAAAACCCTAGCTTCTACGGAGGTGTCATTTGTCAGGTAGTGACTAGGTCCTCACATCTTCCACGCTGCCGAACCTGAAGAAGCCTTCTTCGTCCACCGCCGGAACGTGTCAAACGGCTGTTTGTCGCGCGTCGCCCATGTGCTGACCCCGACGGTGATCCCACTCTGGTCGCCTGAGGATTTCACGGTCTGCCGTGGAGGCCTGCACCGTCACCGTCGTTGAGTTGAGTGTTCCAGGTATTGCCGTGCTTAGTCCGCCGTTCATCCATTATTAGTAATAAGACAAAGGCCTTTTTTGGCTAAACTCAAACCCCTTTTTTTGTAAAATAACCCATCACATTTTTGCAACAACTACTAACCTTAATTACAAAAATAATTAACACCTTACTTAATCCAAAGTTAGAAACATAAACACCTGAAAAGTAACCGACAAATAAAAGTGTGTGGGACCCATACTCTGTTGCAAAGCAGAAAGCTAGCTTTCCTGGGCAGTCTCTCTCAACGCGTGTCATTGCGGTAGCCACTCCATTTGTCATCAGCATGTAAAGAAAGGAAATGGATTCAGCATAATAGAATCTCCCTTTTACTAATCATCACTATTCATATATTCCACTCCTGCAATACACACAGTGTTTGTCCTTTTTAAATGAAGTCACACATCACATTCTATAATTTTTTATTAGACAACTGTACTACTATAACAACCTCATTTTTTTACACGTGTCTTTTATATGTGTAGAAAAAATTTTCCTTCTAGACTATAGTATTTGCCTTTTCTTTAAAATCAAACAATCTTAATTGGGAGCTTAACAAAAACAAAAACAAAGAGAGGTACATATTTGGAGTAGAACAGTAATAAACACTATCTAATTTTGAGATTAAATTATTATGCTTATTAATAAAAATTGAGAAGGTTAATAAATTCATCTATGAATAAAAAATTAATTTCTATCCATTAAAATTTGCTTTGATACAAATTTTATTTTTTATTAGTAATTTATTAAATTGGTTTTCTAAAAAATAACTTTTTTAAAATTTGTAACGCTTATGTTTAATAAATCATATTAAAAGTAGTTTTAAATAAATAAATACAAACAACAATAATTATAGTTTTTTCGGTGATCTAACAATAATTTTATTTAATAAAATACTTTTTAAAATTTAAAATGATCATAATGAAAATAAATAAAATCTTTTGATTTCTTTAGAAAGTATTTCTTTTAGTACTTTTAAATTTTTGAAGTCCATAACTTTTTTTATTTATGGGATAAGTATGGTTTTGGTCTCAAAAGTTTTGCGCTAGAATTGAATTCGTCCCTCTTCTAATTTTCGATTTAGAATCGTTCTTAATGTTTTTTTTCGTATTAAAATCATCATTTTTAATAAAATTTTTTATATTATTTCTAAACTACCCCTATTCCTATTTTAATAATAAAAATTATAAAATAAAAAAAACCGCGTGTAACGCATGTTGGAAGGGGGCGGGGGGAAGAAAACGCATTTTTGGGGGGGGGGGTATACGAGGGGAGGGGAGGGGAGGGAAGAGGGGGAGGGGACGGCGCCGGCGCCGACGAAGCTTGGAGCTGTCGTCGCCGTCACCGTCACCGTCACCGAAAGAAAGGAGAGAAAGGGATACAGAGAAGCGGGGGGTGGGGAGAGAAAGAAAGGGGGGCCGAGAAACAGGGAGGAGGGGGAGAGAAGGGGTCGTCGCCGCCCCGCTCCTCGCCGATGCCGCTCCTCGCCCTCGTCGTCACCGCCTCGCCCTCGCGTCGTCGCCGTGCCCTCGCGCCTCGCCCTCCTCGTCGTCGCCGCCGTGACCTCCTCGTCGTCGTCGGCTTCCGCTTTGCTGCTCTTCGCCGCCTCTGCTTCTTGGATCTCTGTTTCTACTTCGCCTTCTGCTTCTTCTGCTTCTTGATTTGTTGAATCTGATTTGATTTGTTGAATCATTGTTGGTTTTGTTCTTGTTGAATCTGATTTGATTTCTGAATTGTTGGTTTTGTTGATTTCTGAATTTAGTGGTGGTGTTGGTTGGTGGTGGTGTTTGTGTTGGTGGTGGTGGTGGTTGTGTTGGTGGTGTTGGTGGTGCTGGTTGTGGCGGTGGTTGTGGCGGTAGTGTTGGTGGTGGTGGTGGAAGAGGTAATTGTGTTGGTAGTGGTGAAGGTATTTTAGTCCAAAAAAATTAAAAGGACGATTTTAATACAAAAAAAAAACATTAAGGACGATTCTAAATCAAAAATTAGAAGAGAGACGAATTCGATTCTAGCGCAAAATTTTTGGAACCAAAACCATACTTATCTCTTTATTTATTAAATATGAAATAAAGCATTTATAATTTTAAAAAATATAAATACTTTTCCAAAACACTTTGTCAAACTCGAGTTAAAGATGATTTGTGTGTGATAAAAATAACAATTTTGATATAGAGTTAATTTCGTTTATTTGTAATAATAAATATGTCAACATTTTAAAGGTTTACCTGCAAAATTAGGTTTTAGAAATGGACCAACATGGTGTATTATCTATTGATATAGGTAGGTTAAGTGTTTTTTTTTTTTTAATATGGAGATAAAAAATCTAGGAGGTCATATCTTATGATAAAATTTTATAGATATATAAATTGAGAGGTCAAATTTTGAATTTTAAAATAATAAAAAATTATAAATACAAATTTGATGCTTAAATTTTTAATTTTAAAAAATAAAAAATTATAAACATAAATTTAACTCTCAAATTTTTTTAATTATTTTTTTTATCATTTCGTAATACATCCTTCATTTAATAATACGACAAGACACAGTTTTTTTTATGGTGGAGATTTAGGTAAAAATGTTTAAAACGCCTTTAAATAAGAACATTTGATCTCGTCTATTGACTAGATTATTATGTATTGGATTTTTTATACGTGACATAGATTAAAAATGTTGTCATTATTAAAAAGTGTTGTTGTATATTCTTGAAATTGTTATTTTAGCTTTGATACCAATTTTTTAATTTGTTTAAAATTTAAATTTGTAATAAAAATTTTAGGGTTAAGTACGATTTTGGTTCCTAAGGTAGACAATTTTAAAACTAAGTTAAATTTTAGAGAATATTTTGTATGCAAAAAAGAATTATTGGTCTATACCTTAGAGACCAAAATCGTACTTAACCCAAAATTTTATTAAAAAATTGTTTTACCAGTTAAATTTTTATTTACATTTTTTATATTTCTTTTAATAATTTTTATTTTATTTTTGTAGATCTATATTTAATTTATGATTTTTTATTGTTAATTATTTTATTTTTGTGTAACAATTTTTATTTATTTTTGAATTTTTAAAATAAAATTTATTGTAAATTTGAGATTCTTTTAAAAAATATTTTGTATCAATTTAAAAAATTTAGGATAATTTAAATTGATGTTAATTAGAATAATTAATTTTGGTATATTAATTTAAATAATTTAATTATTTCTTCTCTTAAAATTTTTAATTTATTAATTAATTTAATATTATTCATAATTTATATTTTTATTATTAATTTTTTTTAAAACATATTTTTTAATTATGATTAAATAAATAATTTAACAAAATTTATTTTTACCATCTTTATATCTTTATATAAGTGGTGTCTTTTTGCAATATTAAAAGTAAAAAGCGTCAGAAATAATAGTTTAAGATTTACTCGTATATCTAGGAATCTGACATGTACCTGCTAGGGATGAAGCACATGATGTCATGTTCATTCAAACACCTCATCTCACAAATCCACATGTCAGAATCCTCTCGTGTGAAGCAAAATCTTGTCATGGATTAATTTTTATTATTTTTTATTAATTAAAATACAATATTAAAAAAATTTTAAGTGTATCAAATACAAACAGTGTTGTAATAATTTTAATTATTAATTTTAACTAAAAAATTATATATAATATATATTAATTAAAATTAATAGTTAAAATTATTAAAATATTAATATATTAAATATATTTAAAATTTTTTTATAATATTATTGTAAATTAAAAAAAATAATATTACATATTTAATAAATATTATTCAATAATAATTTATATATATTTATAAAAATTTTACATAAAAAAAATATAATTTACATATATTTTCATAAAATGTATACACATAAATTAATATAATTTATATTAATATTAAAAATAATTTAATAATAAAAAATACTAAAAATTATTAGTCTCTATAATTTAAAAAAAAAAACACCAAGAATTTAAACTTTTAAATAGTATACATAAAAATAATGTACATTTGTATGGTAAGAAAGAGTCCATCGTATGCAATCTGTTCAAGAAGAATCCCTCTCAGAAACCGACAGTCTCCAACAACTATCTATAGTAACATTTTTTCCCATCTATCGCTCTTTCCCCTCTTCTCTCTAAGCCACCACAGATCAAGAACAAAAAGTGAATTTCTTTCGGTCCAAGTCCAAAATGCCCATAACTAGTTACTAGTTAGTGATGTATGAACCATAGTGGTGGATGCCAACTGACACACGTGCGCATTGGTTGTTTCCCTCTACATGCAGTTTATCCAAATTCTGAAGATTCGTTTGTTCGTATACGAATGATTAATGGGGTGAGTTAATCGTAGAAGTCAAAGTGGGAGCGGAACGTGTACGTTTACTCTTGTTTCAATTACAATTTACAACTTCGTAACGCAAACAAGTGTCGTGCGGTGAAGTGGTGGTGATCGGTGAATTTCAAGGAGCGAGCGTAACGACAAAGGGACAACAATGTGCAACACCACTGCCACTAGGAACAACCCCACAACTGTGTTCAGGTAAAATACAAGATAAGCGTCACCCTTATCTGTAAGGAATTATTAACCCAACTATCGATTGGTCCAACAATTCCTTACTCACTCAAACACTTCAACAACAATTTTAATAACGATAAAATAGCCATATATTAGAAAGAAGAACAATACTACAATGATTATCTAAGTTCATATTTCTCATAAACTTCACTTGATACTATTGCATATAATGCTTTGAATATGTTAATTTTCCTAATTACTTTCTAATCAACTCTAATTAATATCTCTACAAGATTTTAGTCTGGTAAATTTGCAACTTATTTTAGTACTTAATAAACATACCAACATATAATGATATAATTATGATGAACTCTAGCCTCAAATAATAATTATTTTTTTTTTGTAATTTAATGTTAAATTTGGTATAATTTTTATACACTTTTTAATTTTGATATTGAAGAGATAATGATGTTTTGCAATGTTGTTGCCTTGTTGGAGTATAAGATGTTTATCAAAGACATAAATTGAACTAATAGATTTGCTATTTAAAACATAAATCTAAGAGTCAAATTTGTGTTCTTGAACTTTTAAAGTTTTTATAATGCCATAAATCTGATCCTCATCCAAATTGGACTCTCATAATTCATTTTTCTCTTCTTTCCTTAATAAAAATCTGACCGTTTGATTTATTTAATAATAAAAAAAATTAACTCAATATTAAAGAGAAATATCAATCCTTCTAATAATTATGCATTATCTACCCATTCTTTCTATATCTGAAAAAAATTAGTCATTTTTATAATCTTCTATAATCTTTTTACTCTTATTAGCATTGATGAATTTGATTTGCACTTATCTTAAATACTTAATATGAGTTATCATATTAAAATGTTTATAATCTTCTAGCAATTTGGTTATTGGTAATTGATATTTGAATTCTCCAATTCTCTCATTATCTTGTGCTGTTGTTCTTTTGTGTTGTGTGTTTGTGTGGTTGACAACTCAACTAGGCCTCATTATTATATTTTACCTGATATGCCTATTTCGTTATTCACTAGTGTACAATAAAGTTGGAGATTTTATTAGTATTTAACTGTGTGGGAACTCTTGTTTGGTGGAACAGCAGTACCAGCAATCATGAACTGTTTCTTAGTGTCACTCGTCTCTCTCTGCCCTCTCCTCCTTGCTCTCTGTGCTCAGAGGTATATAACCATGGAATCTTCTTTGTCTTCTTTTTCTCTTGCTATTCTTTAGTTGATTCTGAGTTTTACTTGTGTGGTTCTTGATGCTACATTTTGGACATTGGAAACATAAGCCTGAGTTCCATTTTCTTTTTCTTTTTTTTTCCAAGTGTTTTTTGCTCTTTCTGAACATTGCCATTTCCTGCACTGGGGCTGGTTCACATTGGTTTCTGGATCTGTGCCCAGAATTCAGATCAAGTTAGAGTATAGCAATGACACTTCATTGTTCATTCAACTTATACCAACTGAATTCACTTAATGTTAGTTTGGATGTAGAATTTATTAATCTGAAAAGAATGGTAACTATATCAGATTGAAGCTTATGTTGTTCAATCATATCCAAGGTGCAACATAATGTTTCTGAATGTGTGATTTCAGTGTGTCATCTCGAAATGTGTCTGAAACTTACCTACAGAAAGCTAGCTTCCCACCAAGAGGTTGGAATTCATACGATTCCTTTGGCTGGACAGTTTCTGAAGAAGAATTCTTACAGAATGCTGGAATAGTTTCTCGGAGCCTCAAAGCTCATGGATACAAGGTATGGATACTGCAAGGACCTATTTAACTGATCTTATGCATAATTTGAACATGTTAGTTGTTAGCCATGTTACTAGTACTTTCATTGGATATAGGCTTACTTCTTTAATTTATCGCAATCCTTGTAGTATGTTGTTGTGGATTACCTCTGGTATAGGAAGAATGTCCAAGGTGCTAATTCGAATTCTCTTGGATTTGATGTGATTGATGAGTGGGGGAGGATGATCCCTGACCCCGGAAGGTGGCCTTCGTCCACAGGTGGGAAGGGATTCAGTGAAGTAGCCAATAAAGTACATAACATGGGTTTGATGTTCGGAATTCATGTTATGAGAGGGATAAGCACACAAGCAGTCAATGCAAACACCCCTATCCTAGACACAACAAAGGTATTGCTTTGTATTTCTGCGAAAACTTGAAGATCTCTTTATTTCGTTATAAAAAATACAACATTACAGGCAGAATATGGGGCTACTTTACATCATAATCTAAATTTTCTTGCTGTTTCTTTCCTCTTGCAACTGCTTAGGGGGGTGCTTATCAAGAGTCTGGTCGAGTATGGCATGCAAAAGACATAGCATTGCCGGGAAGGGCTTGTGCATGGATGTCTCATGGTTTCATGAGTGTGAATACACAGTTGGGGGCTGGGAGGGCCTTTTTGAGATCCCTTTATGAGCAGTATGCTGCATGGGGTGTTGATTTTGGTACTTAGACTACTTTTCATATCCTGCTTACTAAGATCTAATTACCACAACATGCATTCATAGACAACAATCACTATTATTTTAAATAATTTATAATTTGCAACACTATCTTCACCTTAGTTTGCATAAGAGAAGAAATAGTACCTTTTTTACCCCTTAAAACTTAGGAATGTAGAGGCAGTAATTGTATTTTACTAATTGCCAATTAGCAATGCAAGTTGAGATGAAATCCACACATATACTTCCTTGGGCAACACTCCAAACTTAGCTGACAGCTTTGTTTCTTTTCAATTCCTTCTATACTTTTACAAATAAGTGTAGCTGTCACGAATTGAATGATTATTTATTCACACATTAATTCTTGCTCATACTTAAAATAATAGTGAAAAAAAGGCGATATATGTTGCATTATTTATTTTAGCTTCTGAGCATTTTTTACCTATCCTCTGGCTGCAATTTTGATAGATTTTCTGATTTCCTTGCAGTGAAACATGATTGTGTGTTTGGTGCTGACTTGGATTTAAATGAAATAACCTATGTATCAGGGGTATAAGAAGTTTCCGCTCCACACTTACTGTGCTTTCTTCCTCCTACTCATCTCTGAGATTTCGAATATTTTGACAAAGATTTGTTGGCAAACTTACATATGACCCGTCATGCCAGGTTCTCCGGGAGCTTAACCATCCCATTGTATATTCTCTATCTCCTGGAACTAGTGTGACACCAGCATTGGCCAAGGATGTCAGTGGGCTAGTAAACATGTATCGTATAACAGGAGATGACTGGGATAACTGGGATGATGTCAAATCTCATTTTGATATATCAAGGTGATTAAGTTTTTAGCATTTATTTCTGTTCAATATATATTTGTTTTGGTATTCAGAATGTTTTGCAATTATGCAGCTTCTCTTACTGGGTTCTGTTAGCCATCACCATATTATGTAACTCGAGTTCACTTAATTTTGAATCAGGGATTTAGCTGCAGCTAGTATGATAGGAGCAAAAGGTTTAAATGGGAATTCATGGCCTGATTTGGACATGCTACCATTCGGATGGCTAACTGATCCAGGTAACAGTACTAGGCTGCTACTTTCTCTGTGCAGAATGAATATGATGACCCTCATACTGTGAATGAATTGCCAAGAGATTTCTGTATTTAAGGCTTATTGGAATGTGAATTAAAAATTTACTTCCCCCTCTATTTTCTTGTAGGTTCCAATCAAGGTCCACACAGGTTTAGTAAACTCAATCTAGAAGAGAAGAGGACACAGGTTTATATAAAACTAAAATGGACAACTGAATCACTTCAAATAAATTCATAGACCTATTTAATGTGTATTCATAGATTATAATGAATGTATTCTTCTCTCACAGATGACATTGTGGTCCATGGCCAAGTCGCCCCTCATGTATGGTGGAGATCTGCGGAGTATTGATATTGTCACATATAGTCTTATCACGAATCCTATCCTGCTGGAAATTAATTCTTTCAGCTCAAGTAACAGGGAGGCATGTGAGCCATCTTAGTTCTATGTTGCATTAATAGGCATGTTTGGCATAATAAGAGCTTATAATGATTCATATCCCTTTTATTCCAATAACAGTTTCCTGGCATCACAAGTTCGGAGAACTTGAATCATAAAGACCATCATCTTAGAGTGAAGAAAAGAAGATCCAAGAGAGGAGGGAAACCATCATATACACATGCATTAAGTCTCATTGGCTGCAGTGAAACAAAGGCAAGGGGTTGGTCTGTTGAAAGTCTCAATGAAGATCTTGAAAGAATCTGTTGGAAAAGAAGTTTAGAAAACCAGCTTCAGCCTCCTTTCTGTGTACACAAGAGAGAATTTCAGTTCAAATTGTAATCATACTTTATCCTTCTCTGTTCCATATACTACTTATTCTATTATTTGTTTTTCGTCATTAACAATATAGCTTGTTATATTACCGATACAGAGATGGCGAGAGTACGCATCAAGAGGACTATCGGGGTAAACATCATTTGGTTGCAACCAACGAAATGAAATTCTGCTTGGATGCTTCCCCAAAACAAAAGCTTACTTCTAAGGAGTTCAAGAGTGGTACATTTTCTCCTTGCAGATGGGATGCAAATCAGGTATGCTTCACTCCATATTTCACATACAAGATTTGCATGTGGCCCTTAATCTCTAGAAATAAGTATAGAAGCCTGCATTGCCCCAATTTGTATTTTGTTGATTGATATATGTATAGATTCTATTGAAAGCTGATCTATCCAGTGTTCCAACAGATGTGGAAGCTGAATCCAAATGGGACCATGGTAAACAGTTACTCCGGTCTGTGTGCAATAGCAGAATCTGCCAAAGGTAAAACTGTAAAATTATAAACATTTCTCAATTGGATACCACTTTCTAATTGGTCATTCATGCAGATGGTATTAGTCCTGGTGGGATTCGCTCTTGGATTGCAAAAGGAAGAAGAGGTGAATTGCCAACCAACACTTTAGATGAATCTCAATAATCAATATATCATTCAAGCATTTAATAGAGTCTTAATTCCTTACTTTATATACGTGTTTAGGTGAAGTGTATGTTGCTTTCTTCAATTTAAGTGAACAAAAGACAGTGATAAGTACAAAGACATCGTCTCTGGGTAATGCTTTTGGTGATAGAACAAGCATCACTTCCTGCCACGGCACGGAAGTTTGGAGTGGAAAGCAAGTCATAACAACTCAGGGAACTTTATCAGCTGAAGTGGGACTTCACGGATGTGCCTTATTTGTTCTCAATTGCCACTAGTTTGGAAAAAGAACCCTAGAATTTCAAAGAACCACCTGATGAGTTTAGATCTCTAATTGTTTCATTTACTAATAAATTTTAATTAATCAATATAATATCATAAACTCAAAACTTTTATACTTTTCAAATTAGTTTTTATATACTTATCTCTATATTTATTTTAAAAAAATTTATTTATTTTTAAATAATATTAAAATATTAACAAATTTAATATTATATTATTATATAGAATATTAATAATGATTTAGATCGTTATGTTTTAGTAATTACATTGTATATCGTAGGTGTTATTTTTTAATATATATATATATATATATATATATATATAAATTACTTTTATGTAATGAAAATTATAATAAAAAATAACAATTAAAAAATTCATCTAAAATTTGGTCCCATGTTAAAATTTTTGGATTTGTCCTTAAACCAACCTCCACCCCCCAATTATTGAGAAATATCTTTGCTAAGCATTATTTTTTGTTCTATTTATATCATATGAATGATAATAATACAGTGCAATGAGTTACTATATTGGATGGTATCTTGTAAGACAAAAATTGTAGGCAATATGTACGGTAGTTGTATTATTCGGTGAAAAATGAGTTACTTTTTTTTTTCCTTTCTGCGAGACTTTATAATGCCAGATGCTACGGTGAAATATCACCTCTTATTTAAAATACTGGCATAATAGGAAGCAACAAAGTCGAGTTAATACTCGAAATGGCCCTGAAATTTGACCCCGACGTAATTTAGTCCTTAAACTTTTAATTTATTCAAATTATATTCTGAAATCTTGACTCGTGCTTCAATTTGACTCTTCCGACGTTTTTCGTCACTGAAAAGCTGACTTGACAATTTTAAATGACAAGTGGCACCGTAACGGTTAGATGACATGGCCAAAATTTTCAAGACATCAATTTAACTCCACATAATTTGAACATAAAATCTAGCGCAATCCCAATTCCCCCAAATCGTAGTAGTCTCACCAATTTTGAAGTATGATGCTGAGTTCAAAGTGGCATCCCATGATAATTCTGATTGATGAATTAGTGCAGACTCCCCTTCAAGATACACGCATGCACACACACCAAAAAAGAAAAGGTTAAACAAGGTACTTCCGCTTCTCGTTGCTTTAATAAGACAACGAAATAAGATTGTCAAAAATATACAATTATAATGGTAATTTCACATATCTTTGCGACTTCTCCTGTAGTGCAACTTACACAGACAAGTCCACTTTACCTTTATTGGCTTTTTCAGAATATTTTTATTGACACTCCCTGCATTACTTTGCTGTTGGCTCAATTTCTTAATCTCCAATGGAACTTTGTTATCACTAGATTGGAAGGTTGCCCCTTTAGCCGGAATAGGCCGCACCAAACCCAAACCATCAAATTCACTCGATGGCTTCTTTTCCTTAGAACTTTCAAATGGAACTTCCTCCGTCTCAACGTGTTTTCTCTTCTTATAATACGATTTCTCAAAATTGCAGGGTATAATTTGAGTCAATTGAAAATTTAAGGGCTAAATTGCCTCGAAAGTCAAATTTCAGGACCATTTTGAGTATTAACTTCAACAAAGTCATTTTTATACATGAGATGTTCCCTTATTTTTAATCTTACATTGCATAAAGGGATCACAATAAAACGGATAGGGGTGGTTTTTTTTAGAGGTTAACCAAGATTTAGATGTGTAACCATCAAATAACTATTAATGATGTTTTTAATGGTGTAAGATTTCATCCAATGGTATGAGACTACTCACTTTTCTTTTACTTATTACATGCTGGCCAGAATTTAATAAAATTGCTGGCACTAAACTTAGATCCCTATGGTTTAACTAAAGTTTTTTGCGTTTGAATTGGTCCCGAAGGTACAATTTGATTTTAAAGTAGTCACTCTTTTAAATTTTGCAAAAAAATACCCTTTCACAGAAACACACTTTCTTGCATTCTTTCCATAGATCCACCATTTTTGTACACACTATAGAAAATAGATGAAGCAAAACAGCAGCGTCAACAAAACAAAACAATCTCAGACAATCTTAGATTCAAACATCATCAACCAATAAAAAACACTCCTCCAACAGATCCAAACATCCTCACATCCAATTGAACGCCTCTCACAATGAAGTAAAACAAATGGAAAGACAGAAAATGATTATTGGATACAGAGTTAACATGGAAACAGAATGGAATATCGGACCAGAACAAGGACAAGCGTGTAGAGGTACCAGACTCAATCAAGAAGAAGAGGAAAGGGAGAGGGAAGATTGAGAGTGCAGAAACAGAGAAAGCAGAGAGAAGGAGAGAAAAACTGAATCTGTATTGATTTGGTTTTGTGAACTGTAAATCATCTAGCTCAGCATTTTGGCTTGAGACTTAACTATATATACAAGGGTAAATCCAGCTGTCATAACTAACTTCTAACACGTGCTGCAATTACAAAAGCTAACTCTAACAGTAATGCCTAACTAATTGTGTTTACTAACAGCATTAGCTAACTCCACTTGGCTAACTCAACTCTCTCATCACCCCTGCTGATTGGCCTTTCGGTTGTTGCTTCAGACTTGTTAACTGAACAACTCCACCATGACCCCTACTGATTGGTCTCTCTGCTGTTGCTTCATTATTCCTTTTTGAGTTTTCAGGATGCTCCTTGACTGCTTCCTCCCTTGACTCTTCTTGTTTGAGTCCAGCAACATTGAGCTTCTTCAAGTCTTCCACCATTAGCTTAGATCTGAATTCTAGAAACGCAGCACTTGGCAAGGACTTTGTCAACACATCAGCTAGTTGTACTGTACCAGGGACATGACTAACTTGAACCACCTGTTTAGACACATAGTCTCGAACAAAGTGCAAATCAGTTTCAAAGTGCTTAGACTTTGAGTGCAGAATTGGATTGGCAGCAAGCAATACAGCACTTAGATTATCACAGAACATTGAAGGGGGTGTTGAGAGTTTGGCACGAAGCTCAATCATGAGACCCTTAATCCAGATTAATTCAGCCACAAGATCAGCCATAGCTCTATATTCAGCTTCAGTGCTGGACCTGGCAACAGCACCTTGCTTCTTTGAGCTCCAGGAAATTAGATTTTCTCCAAGAAAAACACAGAAGCCTCCAGTGGATTTTCTGTCATCCGGATCTCCTCCCCAATCAGAGTCACTGTATGCTCTAATGTTGTGAATGGTAGTTTTATGCAAGTGTAACCCAAAACTTGCTGTACCACTTACATATCTAAGCATCCTTTTTACTAGCTTCCAATGCTCATCTAAAGGTGTTTGCATGAACTGAGACACCTTGCCAACACTATAGGCTAATTATGGTCGAGTGATGGTTAGGTACTGCAGGCTACCCACCACTGATTTGTATAGCTTTGGGTTTTTGAATACTGAACCACCAAATGCAGAGAACTTTACTGAAGAAGGCAAAGGAGTCTGACATGGTTTGCAATTTTCCATATCCGCCTTCTTGAGTAGGTCTTTGACATACTTCTCTTGTGAGAGTATTAGACCACCCCCAGCAGTTTTAGTGACTTGAACACCTAGAAAATAATGCAGTTCACCCATGTCCTTTAGTGCAAACCGATTGTTCAACTGCTGAATTACTTGAGAAACTGCTTCATCAGAGTCCCCTGTGATGAGTATATCATCTACATATACCAATACAATTACCACTGAGTTATGCCTAAGATTGATGAAGACAGAGACATCAGATTTTGTGGCATTAAACCCCAAGTGTTGCAAGGCTGTGGACAGCTTGTGATACCAGGCCCTTGGTGCCTGCTTTAAGCCATAGAGAGCCTTTGTGAGCTTGCATACTAAGCTGCCATCACCAACTTCATATCCCTTTGGCTGTTTCATGTAGACATCCTCGGCTAAGTCACCATGCAGAAAGGCATTATTTACATCAAGTTGCCTAATTTTCCAGCTTTTGGATAGAGCTAGTGTGAGCACAATTCTGATTGAGGTAGGCTTTACCACAGGGCTGTAGGTCTCAGTGAAGTCAAAGCCAGGCCTTTGAGAAAAGCCCTGAGCTACCAATCGAGCTTTGTATTTTTGCAGGGAGCCATCTGCATTGTACTTGGCTCGAAACACCCATTTACTCCCAACAGCTTCTCTGCCTTCAGGTAAAGTGACTAACTTCCATGTGTGGTTTTTCATTAGAGCATCATACTCTGCATCCATAGTAGCCTTCCAGGCTGGGTGAGACAAGGCATCTTTTACTGTCCTAGGTTCAATAGCAGCTAGGAGAGCTTTGGGTTTGAACACCCCATTTTTACTCCTTGTGATCATTGGGTGAGTGTTTAGAGGTAGGGTTTGAAGATCTGGATGATTGTCAGATACAACTTCTAGGTCAGAAATAGGGACTGGGATTGGTGTGTTAGAGGGAGCTGAGGGTGCAGGGAAGGTGGAAGCAGAATGACTAGAGGTATTAGAGATAGAGGGTGTTGCTGAGGCTGCTTGTGTAGGTAAAGAGTGTGAGGATAATTGAGGCTGTATAGCTGCTGATGTTTGTGACTGATTGAGTTGGTTTGAGGTATTTGACAAGGAAGGTTGTGGGAGCTGGGTTAGACATCTTTTGATAAGTGGAATGGTTGGAGACAAATGAATATGGGATGGAGCTTTTTCTGGGTTAGGGGAGGATATGAAGGTTCCAGTTTTGAAGGGAAATTGAGACTCATCAAAAATTACATTGCTGGAAACAATTATTTTGCCTTGTAGAGTAAGGCATCTGTAGCCCTTGTGAACTGCACTGTAGCCTAAAAACACACAGGCTGCTGATCTAAACTCAAGTTTGTGTCTGTTGTAGGGTCACAAATGCGGAAAGCATAAACAGCCAAAGGTTTTCAACCTGGAGTAGTCACACTTCTTTCCAAATAGTTTCTCAAAGGGTGACTGATCTTTCAAGACTGGAGTAGGCAACCTGTTTATTAGGTGTATTGCCATGACAAAGGCCTCCCCCCAATACTGCATTGGCATGCCAGCTCCAGCCAGGATAGCTAAGGCTTTCTCCACAACATGCCTATGTTTCCTCTCTGCACTGCCATTCTGCTGATGTTCGTGTGGACAGGAGAACCTGTGCATGATCCCTTGCACCTGTAAATCTTTAGCTAGGCTCACATATTCAACCGCATTGTCAGATTGAAATATTTTGATTTTAGAGTTTAATTGCAGTTCAACCATTTGTTGGAAATACTTGAAAATAGATTTGAGTTGAGAGCGAGTTTTAATAAGATATAACCAAGTAAATTTGCTGTAAGCATCAACAAAATTGACAAAGTAAAAATTTCCATTCAAGTCAGGAATGGGTGCAGGACCCCAAATATCTGAATAAACTAGCTGTAAAGGAGCAGTATAGGCAGTAGTTGAAGGAGGATAAGGAAGAGCATGAGATTTGCCAATGCAACAAGAATCACACAGATTTTTATTATTTGAATGAGCAACAATATTACATGATTTCAAAACAGAAGAGACGACATTATTAGAGGCATGACCCAATCGATTATGCCATAGAAGAAAGGGATTAGGTGTGGACACAGCTGAGATAAAGGCAGCTGTCTTATTTGATGGGGTGAAGTTCAGAAATTTGTACATCCCTCTTTCAACTTTTCCATGTATGACAACCTCTCTAGTTCCCTGAGATTTTACACAACAGCCATTAGAGTGGAATTCAAAGTAAACATTGTTATCGCAGCAGAATCGATATACACTGAGTAAGTTTTTGGTGATGTCAGAGACATGAAGTAACTTGTGTAGCAAAAACTCTTTATTACTCAAATCAGTTTTAAAATAAGATTTTCCAACAAGGTTAATGTGCAAACCTGATCTGTTTCCTACAACCACCTGGTCTGTCCCTTCATAATTCTCCTTTTGCATCAGGTTTTGTTGATCAGCAGTCATGTGGTGCGTTGCACCTGAGTCTGGATACCAATTCTGGTCTTGCAATGTTGCTGGTGTGTTCAGTACGTTGCTCAAATTTGCTTGTGGTTCTTGGAGTGGCTGGGAGCTTATCCTGTCACCTTGACCTCTCGGACTGTCATTTCTCTCATACCTATACCAACACGTCTTTGCTGTATGTCCAAGTTTATCACAAACTTGGCAAACTGGTCTTTCTCTCACAAATCTTGATTCTTCAGCATTAGTGAACCTGGGATCATAGCCATTCCCAAATCTTGAACCGTTGCCAAACCTCACATCATCATGGAATTGAGCATCAGATTTGTAATTGTGGTCACTCCTATCAGACCTGTAGTTGTGATTGTTGGACCTGAACTGTCCTTGTCCGTTATAATAGCCCCTGTCATATCTGAAATTATTGCTGCTTCCATGAGTTCCTCTGGCTAATCTGCCCCCTCTGCCTCTATAGTCATTTCTGAATCCTCCTCTTGTGTTGTAGCCTTGGGAATATCCTCCACCTTCGGCCACATTTGCTTGTATGAATGAGTCTGACTTTCTGAACCTTTCCAGCATACTTTCATGAGTCAATAAGAGTGCCTCTAGTTCTCCAACTGTGATACTTACTGGTCTTGCTACCACTGACGTGATAATTGTGCTGTATTCCTCAGTTAAACCATTCAAGATGGCATTGACATAATCACTTTCCCGCATAGGTTCTCCTACTGAGGCCAAGGCGTCAATTGTTCCTTTAATCGCTAACACATACTCATTAACAGAACTGCCTATTTTAATTGTACTCAACTTGTTTTTCAGCTGCATTATCTTAGCTCTAATTTGAGAGGAGAAGTGGTCTTCTAACCTTTTCCAAATTTCGTACGAGTAGATGCATCCCACCATGCGAGTTGTAAACGGTTTTGTCATTGAAGCAAGAAGCCAGGACTTCAATAGAGCATCTTGCCTCTTCCAAGCTGCAAATTCTTGAGTTACTCTTCCAGATCCATCGAATCTTGTCGGTATTCTTTCACCTGTAATGTGGTGAAGCAGATCGTTGCCTTCAATTGTAGACTCAGCTTGATCTTTCCATTGTAGGAAGTTATCATCATCAAGTTTCATGAAAATCAGTGAGGAGGTGAAATTTGGAGCTGCATGCGACAAATTTGTTGAATGCTCGGTTACTAGGTTTTCTTCTGCCATTGCGATAACAGATCTGAGCTCTGATACCATGTAGAGGTACCAGACTCAATCAAGAAGAAGAGGAAAGGGAGAGGGAAGATTGAGAGTGCAGAAACAGAAAAAGCAGAGAGAAGGAGAGAAAAACTGAATCTGTATTGATTTGGTTTTGTGAAGTGTAAATCATCTAGCTCAGCATTTTGGCTTGAGACTTAACTATATATATACAAGGGTAAATCCAGCTGTCATAACTAACTTCTAACACGTGCTGCAATTACAAAAGCTAACTCTAACAGTAATGCCTAACTAATTGTGTTTACTAACAGCACTAGCTAACTCCACTTGGCTAACTCAACTCTCTCAAAGCGCCGTGCTGCCGATGAGTTTGGAAGCTCCGACGCGTTTTTCGGCAATCAGGGGCACAACAACCGCAGTAGCAGCAGCGTGAGATAGGTTGGCGACAACAAGATGCCTCCGTCAACCCCTCTCTGCATGGTGTCCCTCTCTCTTCCCTCCTTTTTGATTCTTCACTGCTTTAGGTCCCTTCTCTTTCTCAACCTATCTCCTTGCTTCTTTCTTCAACAACGACGACGGCAGCAACACCTTGATTCGCCAATGCCACCTTCCCCTTCATTTTCTCTTTTCCTTTCCTACCTCTCTCCCTTTGTTCTGTCCTTTCTTCCTGGAGGTGTGTCGGTGTGTGTTGAACTGTTGATTGGAGGGATGGACATTTTTGTCAACAAACATTAAAAGAAGGACGATTTTTAAATTAAATTAAATTCTAGGGACAAATTCCAACAAAGATTTTTTTGGGACGAATTTAATTTTCAGGTTAAATTATATAAACTAAAATCGTACTTAATTTTTTTTAAACATTATCCAATATTTTATTTCACTTATATGTTAATAGTTGATTAATTATCTATATGTGTACCTGTAAGTTGATTGTTTATTAAATTAGATAAAGGGTTAAATACTGTTTTCGTCCCTAACGTCTTGGGTCAAAATCAAAATCGTTCCCAACATTTTTTTGTTATTAAAATCATCCTCAACGTTTAAAAACGCTTTAAAATCATCATTTCCCGAATTCTTGGACCAAAATACCCTCATCATCATTATTCTCCTCTTCATCTTCCTCGCCCCACCACTTCCATTGCCACCAACATTGCTGGCGAGAAGAAGAAGAAGGCTTCGCCGGCGAAAAACAACGCAACGACAGCAGTGGCAACCCGCAACCCCTTCCTCCTTCGCATCGCTTCTCTCTCTTTCTTCTCCGATGAACCAGCGGCAGCAGCACCTCCTTCACATCGCTTTTCTCTCTCTCTCTCTCCTCCGATGAACCAGCGACCCAGCGGTAGCAGCAACCCGTCCCTCCCTTTCTTCGCATCGCTTCTCTCTCTTCTCCAATAAACCAGTGGCGGTAGCGCCTCCTTCGCTTCGCCTCTCTCTCTCTCTCTCTCTCTCCTGCAATGAACAAGCGGCAGCAGCGACAACTCTGCAGCAACAACGGCGGCCCTACAGCAGCAACTCATCTCTCCTTTCTTCGCATCGCTTTTCTCTCTTTCTCTTCTCCAATGAACCAGCGGTGATCCAACGATGACCTTGTAGCGGCAATGGCAACCCAGTGGCAATGTTGTCGCTGCGTCATTTTTCTCCGGTGAAGCCTTACCGGCAATGTTGGTGGCAGTGGAGGTGGTGGGGTGAGGAAGGTGAAGAGGAGAATGATGATGATGAGGGTATTTTGGTCCAAGAATTCGGGAAAGGATGATTTTAAAGCGTTTTTAAACGTTGAGGATGATTTTAATAACGAAAAAAGGTCGAGAACGATTTTGATTTTGACCCAAAATATTAGAGACAAAAACAGTACTTAACCATTAGATAAATTATATATAGAATAAAAAAAATTTTGGTGCAACATATTTTAAGCTTTTAAAAGAATACAAATGAAAATGATAAATTTCTTTTTTTCGTAAATCATACGTAAAGAAATATTTTTAAAAGGCAGTCAAATTTTGTAAACATTTAATTTTTTAAGTTGAAAACTACTAAAACATCTTTGGTATATTAGTTAATGAAATTTAACAAACCTTACGTTTTTTTTTTCAAAGATAGGGAGACAGGAGACTCGAATATGCGATTTCTAAATGAGTACGAAGAGATTATGTCATTTGAGTTATAGCTCATTGGCTTAACAAACCTTATGTTAATAAGAACAAAATAATCAAATTATATTTTATGTATACAATAACTCTTTGATAAGTAATAAATTTTTAAATATTTTATAATAAATTAGTCGTTGAGTTGTTAAGATTGAAAGATAATGTAAGAAATAAAAAAAATAAATTTTTTTTATAGTATTTCTTAAAATGAAAATACTAAGCACTTTAAATTAGAATAGAAGGCAAGAAAATGAAATAAAAATGAAAGAAAATAAAATCATGTTATTTTAGTTGTGTATTCTAGCAAGTTTCACTTAAATAGAGAAATTGAAATCTAATATTAGTTTATGTTTTTGTTCACCTTACAAAATCATACCATTGTGTGCAATAAGTCGAAATATAAATGAAACCGATGCTTTTTAATTTTATTATGGAGAATGTAATGGTGTAGGACAGTGATATGAAAAAGTAGCATGCTTTACAGACGTATGGTGTTTGAGAGCTACTAATTGAATGGTGCGAGTGTTCTCAGACAAATCGGACAGTCCGATTTAAAAAAAAAATATAAAAATCAATAAGGACCATTCGATTTGATTTTCGTTTTATTAAAAAAAAAATTCATACAATACGGACGGTTTGATTTACTTTTTCCAAATTTCAAAATTTTCCCCTTATAATTTGTCCATGATATTTTCTTTTAAACATAACTTGCATGGTCCGACTTGTCTATAGCACAAGTCAGAAAAGACTGCCCCCACAAATTAGTCTAGCACCACTATGCTCCGGTAAGACAGCACATCACATACATGCTTCCAATAACAAAAAAAAAAGCCTGAAACCCAAGCATGTTTTATTACGGATTTGGGTTTTAAATAGAATTGTATATGGTTTAGTTAATCTAAAAATTATATATATTTTTTTGTTAATTAAAAATTTAATTTTAGTTAATTAATTAAATTAATTTTATATAATAAAATTAGTTATTAATCGATTATAAAATAAAAAAATAGATTAAAAAAATAATTTTTGAAAAAAAATTGATTTTTAGAAAAATAAAATCGGTTTTTGGATAAAAAAAACCGTTTTTTCAAATTTTTTTTTAAAATTCGATTTTGGTTTTGGTTGATTGGTTAAAAATCAATTTTTTTGAATTTGGTTTTGGTTAACCAATTTTAAAATATATAGATATAATTTTAAAATTATTTTATTAAATTGGTTAACCAAAATGTGATTATAATTTTTTAATCGGTTAACCACATTTTACTTTTTTTTTAATGTAAACCCCTAATTTTAAATTTACGGATTTATTGTTAAACTTGTAATTTTATTTTTTGACTCGTGCCAAGCTCTTTTGTGTATGTGCAAAAAACTTCTTGTGTGCTCTACACAACAAAGCCCACTTGGCCAATGACCCAAAAAAAAGAAAGAAAAAAAAATGAATTGGGCACAAAATAATCTGTGTTTTTGACCTTTATTCTTTACAGCTAATTATTGGGTCTGACTCGATTTGTTCATTAATCAATCGGATTTGAGGAACAGGTTTAGGGCTAGCAATGGAAGAAGAAGCTCTTGAGGGACGAAATGGTCTTTTCAGGTAAAACCGGAATGAGGGTTCCAAAATCCGATAAATAACCCATGTATTCAAGTGAGACTGTGAGAGTGCCGTTCACTGGGAAAATCTCCAATTAGGGTTTTGATTATTTCGAACACACAGAGAAGCCATCAGCCATGGGAGTATTCACATTCGTTCTCCGCAAATCCGGCGCCGAGTGGACTGCGAAGCAGCACTCCGGCGACATCGAGGACTCCGCCTCCTCCACCTACGACCTCCAACGCAAGCTCGTCAATGCCGCTCGCGCCGCTGATTCCTCCGGCGCCGTTCAGTCCTCTTTCTCTTTCGTTTCTCCCTCCTCTGCTGTCTTCCAGGTATACACCTTCATCGGAAGCGAAAAGCTAGGGTTTATATTTGTGTTCCTTGCAATCTTAGAATTATAATGCAGTGACTTATACTTGATGATTAATGTGCATGTCATTTGTTAGATCCTACTCATATATTTACATAGATTACACTCTAGTATGCTTGATCTTTAATTCTTTGGTTCTATAGTGTGGTTTTCATTCTCTTTTGAGAGTTGTGTTGACTAATAGAGTGTGATGCTTTTGTGAAATTCTTGGTACCTGTGTTGTTTCTCTCCAGGTGGTTGTGGGTGGTGCAGTCTTCGTTGGAGGTGGTGCTGTTGCTGCTGCTCCTGCTGGTGGTGCTGCCGCAGAGAGCGCCGCTGCCCCTGCTGCCGAGAAGAAAGAAGAGAAGGTCGAGGAAGAGGAAGATGAAGATTTTGGAATGTCACTCTTTGATTAAAGAATTCTCGTTTTACCTGAATTTAGCTCACAAAAAGGTCTTTAATCTTCAATGCTATTAATTGTGTTATCGTAGTACCATTTTTTGTGTATTGGCTTGCAACAGATTTTGATACACTTCGATCAAATATTTTTGCTGTGATCCCAACAATTTTGTTGTGCTTTATTGATGTTCTTTACTCAAAATGATTAACTGTGCTTTTTACCATTGCGCACTGGAAACTTGAAATTTTGTGATTCGTGCTGATGCCGCCTTCTACATTTTAGTATTCTCCTGAACTATATTGATGTGATTTCCCTAAGAAAAATATGTCTTAAGAGTGAATAGATAAAAATACACACGAAAGAGTGTAGAAAAGACAAAAGTACATCTAAAAGATTAGAAAATAGTCCAATACACCAACTGGAAATATAATATTTTTTGAGCTTTCGTATAGTGATTTGAGGGATTACAAAGTCTAATACACCACTCGAAGGGAAGTTTTGACTTGTGAAAATAATATTTAGGGTATGTTGGACTATTTATAATCATTTGAGTGTACTTTTGTCTATATTATATACTCTTTCAGTCTTTTGTATGTATTTTTGTTCATTTGCATATCATCATTGAACAATCACTGTAAGAATTGATTGTTTTTTAAGATCTCTAGACCATAGAAAATACTTGCTCTTTACTACATTCATTATTCAGAAGTATGTTTATAAAATTTGATAGTTTATATTATTCTCTTTTCTTGATATGACCCTCCATGTATTTTGTTTTACGTGGCAAATGTATTTGCCAATATGATTGGAAATAAACAAAAAGGAAGAATGTAGTACGGATCTTCGTAAAATATATAATTAAGTTAGCGTGTGATGTAATGGAGTAATGTTTGGTTGACATCAATCCAAACTTTTTCGCAAATTGCCACTCACTATTAATGTGGGTGACTTTTTTTTATGCTCCGTATTATTTTCAATGGTGTATGTCACCAAATGGTTGAAGGCAAAGAGATTGGATGTATATTTTCACCAAGAGAGCCCAGCCTGAGGAAACAAGGGAGATATTTGAAAGTTTGAAGGGTAGAGCCAACTATCCATTGCCATGAAATTTTTATGACCACTATCTCCTTTGTATCACCTGCCTCACTGATGATAATCTTTTTGCCAAATCAAGTAACTTGAACAAAACCAGATCAGATTCAGAAGGTTATGGTTCAAGTGACTAAAGGAAGTTTCAGTAGATTTGCTGTGTAGCGGTTACTTCGCTCTCTATTACTCTCATTCGCCTTGATGTCCTGTTTTTGGGTAAGAACAATTGCAGAATCTAACAAAAGCAATCTGACGTATTGGTCGGTTTGTCACCTTGCTTTCTTTTCATAAAACTCGACCTGATTCTACCCCAAGAATATTCCCAACGAATATGCTATTGATTTCTTGCAAGCTGGATTTCAAGTTTTCAACCAACTTGGGTTGAATCATCACATACACTAAAGACGAGGAGAGAAAAGGGGAAGGAACGGGGGTGGGGGAGGTATGTGAAGTTTTCAAACAAATAATAATGTCCAGTATGATCAATGCCCAATAAGTTATTAAGCAAGAAATTTATTTTTAAAGCATATCGAAATCCTAATGCTAGTGTAACCTTTCTCACGTTAAAGTATTGTCCTTTTTTTATCTACAAGAATTTACACTACTGTAACTTTTTTGTGGAGTACTTGAGAATCTCCTGGTGAATGTTATAATCTTGTTGTTGAGGCATTACGTTGGAATTAGTTGAGAGGCTTTGCAACCAATCCTCAGCAGGTAAATATTGTGACAGGTAATAAACTATAATTGAGTACTATTAGCAAACTGGAAAATCATCGGTTTGATGATGAGTACTAATCATTTGCTAATTAAAGAGACCGCAAGTTTGGTGACCAATAATAACGGAGCAAAGTTTTTCCGACATAAAAGAGGCAATGAAGGAGATAGTTTAGACTTATAAAAATGTTATATGTACAAAAAAATTAATCACTAAATTAATTATTATTTATTTATATATAAATATAAATATTATTTAATTTATTTTTTTTTACCAAAGATAGAGAAATTCGAACCTGCGACTGCGACCTCATAGATGAGTATGGGAAGATTATGTTATTTGAGTTACTCGTTAGGTTATTTAAGTCATTGTTAATATGTTATTTCTTATACTTTAACATGTATTGATATACATATATCATGATTGTTAACTTTAAATTCACCCACTTCAAGACCAAATTTACAATTTTTTTGGGGGAAGGGGGGTGTTTTAAAAGTAAAAATGTTAGTAATTTGACATTACAAGGGAGCCAAAAATTAATAATTATAAGAAAAAAGGTTTGAATTGTCTCACCATTCTTCTTTTCTCATGTTGTTATTGTAACAATGTTTACTCCCCCCCCCCCTCCCCCTCTCTCTCATTATAAGTGTTGATTGTTGGCCTTTTTTTTAATAATCAAATTAGCATTTCCCAAAATAGACTTACTTTGAAATTATTTCTCTATATATTCATCAATTAAATTATATAAAATATATATTAAAATATAAAATATATATTAAAAATAAATTAAATAATATATATTTATATATAAATATATAATAATTAATTTAATAACTAATTTTTTAAGGACGCATAAAATTTTATATATTCATATAGTATTTCATGTTGCTGCAAATTGTCGTCCATCGGTCAAACAAGAAAACCAATGGAAGAAAGCTATTTATTAATCCATTAAACAAAATAATTTATTTGACGATTGACGGTATATTAGAGAATTTGTTAGCTCTAAATGCAAGTAAATATCCCTGTGCTAATTTAGGGTGTTAATTTTACTAATGAAGGCCAAGCACTATGATATAAAAAACTGTGACTTAATAATATTAAAAGCCTAAGGTCATCATCATGAATTAATAAAAAGGGACCTAGGGCAACATTTATCATGCAATCCACTCCAATAATCAAAATCTAATGCTAGTATTCACTTCCATTTCACCCATTCATTTACGCTACTTAGCCTTTTATGCTCACCAAAAGTAGTTAGCATTTTAATTAGCACGGTTGCTAAAGGCGCCAGAGCGTTAAACGCACAGTATCACAAAATATCAAGAAACAAAAAGAAGCAAACATAAAACTGTGGGAGAAAATTACCGGTAGATCAATATCAATAATAACGTCTTTCATAAGGTCGGTAGGAGGATCTTTAATTAACGTTTAACTGTTTAGGCCCGTAAAATGGTGTTTTTCTTTTTCCTAAATAAAAGGAACTGCGTTTGTGACTCCATTACCTGATCCGCGCGTGACGTCACTTCATTTGAGGCACATAGAACTCAACTCGCGCACCCTCCATTTTCTCATTTGTTTTCATTTCATCGAATCATCTTTTTGGTTCGTTCTCTCATCTCCCATCTTCTCCGCATGTTCTCGGAGCACCGGCTCCAACTAACGGAGCCCCGCTTCACATCTTAACCCAAGAAACTTTAATTAAGACAAATAACACACACTCTCTATCTTTTCTTTAATTTTTCTTTTATCAGATCGCGAGAGATATTCACCCAACATGTCCAAACCTTGGGGCAATATCGGAAACTGGGCGGCGGAAGCTGAACGGGCCGAAGCGGAGGAGCGGGAGGCCGCCGCCGCTGCCGCCGCCAACCCGCAGGCCTTCCCAAGCCTCAAGGAGGCCGTTAACGCGAAGCCTAAGAAGAAGAAGATGACGCTATCGGAGTTCGCAGGCTACACTTCCGGTGGCGGTGGTGCGTTGGAGTCCAAACGCTTGACGCAGGACGAGATGCTCAGTCTCCCGACGGGGCCGAAGGAGCGGTCCGCAGACGAAATGCAGTACAACCGGCTCGGCGGCGGGTTCTCATCCTACGGTCGCTCCGGTGGGTCTTCGATGGGTCGCTCCAGGGACCGCGAAGGGAACGGCGAGGGTTCCTGGGGCGGAGGGAGGAGATCGTTCGGCGGATTGGAAGATGAGCGCAGGGGTCCGAGTCCTAGGGTTTCAGATATCGACCAACCTTCCAGGGCTGACGAGGTGGATAACTGGGCTTCGGGGAAGAAATTGCCGTCGTCTTTCGATTCCGGCCGGCAGAATAGATATAGTTCTCTTGGCAGCGGCGGAGGCGGTGGTGGCATTGGTGGCGGAGGCGGAGGTAGTGGATTTGGTGGTAGCTCTAGAGCTGACGAGGTAGATAATTGGACATTTGGAAAGAAGCCTGTTCCCGCCAGATCTTCAACTTTTGGTTCCGGTTTTCGCGATTCTGGCGGGGAGCAAGATCGCTGGACGAGGGGACCACCGCGGGGGGAGCAGTCGGATCGCTGGTCGAGGGGACCAGTGCGCGAGGAGCGGCCGAAGTTGGTGTTGGAACCACCGAGAGGCGATGCTTCTGCCAATGAAGTACCGGTGGTGAAAAGTAATAAGCCGAACCCTTTCGGTGCGGCGAGGCCGAGGGAGGAAGTTTTGGCAGAGAAGGGAGTGGATTGGAAGAAGCTGGAAACAGATTTGGATGCGAAGAAGTCTACTAGTCGGCCTTCGAGTGCACACTCCAGCAGGCCTTCCAGCGCCCAATCCAACCGCTCTGAAAGTGTCGGGCCTGCTGAAGCTGTGGCGAAGCCCAAACCCAAGGTGAATCCTTTTGGGGATGCCAAACCCAGGGAGCTTTTGCTGAGGGAGCGAGGTATTGATTGGCGGAAGGTTGATCTTGATTTGGAGCATCGCGCTGTTGACAGGTTTGTGCTGCATTTCCCTTCTTTATATCTTGTTTCCCAGTGATCTTCATGCTATGATTTTCGTTAGTAATGTTGATTGAGTGTGCATTTCAACACTGGCACTGGTGATGCGGTAATGGTTTCATTTTCTAGAACTGTGGACAGGTTGTTCCATCTTTTGTGCCTTTTCATATTTTATTTATGTTTTTCTGTCTTTTCCATGTTTTCATTCAAAATTGTAGTGTAAGTTTGTAATAGTTGCTAGCCTTTTCAGCTTTTGCTTTATTAGTGATAATGATAAACTTTTTGACAGGCTCTAAGGAATTTAAATTGTCATGTTTAGTGGTATGGAATTATGGATACACAGAAAATTGTTGGGAAGATAGTAGTGTTTCACTTCAGGTGGATTTCTTTTGGTCGAATGAGAGATTAGGGATTAGAGATTTTGGAATATCAAGGATAATCCAGCAACAGCTTTTAGCAGCGTGTGGTTAAAGAACCCTAACTCTTGCATGGAGAAGAATCATAGAAGTCCACGTAAGAGTGTAAATCAGATAGTGGGAGACCTTGAGAAACACAGCTGAAGCGATTAAAAGAGACCTAAAATTTAATAGTTTAAACAATAAACATGATTCATGATATATCAAATTGGCATTAATGAGACAATGTTTGTGTTTTTGTGGTTCCGAAAAATAAATTCAATTTTAAAACACCAAATTGCCATTAATGAAGCAATGTTTGTTTTTTTATTGTTCTGAAAATGACCTTATGTTTAATACTCTTTTTGTCTTGTTTATAAACAATTTGGATCATTATGCTTTATGTGAAAGACTAAGATTTGGGGAAAACAAAGGTCATGTGACTTCTTTTTGGTGGGTTCTGTTATTTTTTGCTTGTTATATTTGTAACAAGCTTTAAGATGTGTAATAACTAGTATGGTTAAGCTTGAAAGAAAATATTGGGATTTAAGGCATTTCTTTGGTCAGAGTATGTTAAGGTCATTCAGTGCTACTGGTAGTGGGGTTGACCTTGTAGCAGCGGTAACACTGCCTAATTATTGGAATAAATATAGAAGTATTGTATTATGTTATTTAATCACCTTTATATATGAGTATTTGGTGCATTGTTAAGTCATCATTCACTCGTTCTTTTTTGCCATAACTCTATAATTCCACAAATTACTAATAATTTTAGTTTTCAATCTTCTATACTGTTCTCACTGTTGGTTATCCATATTGCCATGCATAAAACTGCTGCGAAGTTGGGTATAATGAATTAGATCGTGCTTTATTTGCAACTTATTGATCTATCAAATATACATGTTATGTTACATCCTTGACTTCTTGAGGAACATTTCAGGCCTGAGACAGAGGAAGAAAAATTATTAAAAGAAGAAATTGATTGTTTGAGGAAGGAAGCTGAGAAAGAGTCTACCATGAATTCAAATAAAGAATCTTCAAATGAGACTGATGCAGAACAAAGCAGTACACAGGAAATATTATTGCAGAAAGAGAGGGAGCTTGAACATCTTATACGTGATTTGGATGACAAAGTTCGTTTTGGGCAGAAAGCTGTTGAAAGGCCAGGTTCATCGGCAGGAAGGTCTGTTGTTTATTCTGATAGGCCACATTCTCGATCAAGCTCAATCTCAATTGAGGATTCTAGAGGTGAGTCTGCAGACAGACCTCGATCCCGTGGCACAAGTGATACGTGGGCGGGTCCTAATGATGACCAAAGATCATATCGAGGAAGCAAGGACAGGAGAGGGTTTTTGAGTAGCAGAGACATGAATAGGTGAGAATACACAGCTGCATTGCTCTCTCTCTCTCTCTCTCTCTCTCTCTCTCTCTCTCAAGACACAAGTACACATTTTCAGAATTCAGTCCTGCCACTCCTGTTTGAATTTTGCATATTTTGTCCGTGACTTTCATTATTTATACATATATACCTTGTACATTTTTGCTCTGGGCCCAAGAAGTGCTGATATTTGCCATCTTACAGGTCAAGGTCAAGAGAGAGATGGTGAACAGCAGTTTTGTGTGGATTAAGAGTTATCTTCAACTTTTGATCACCAGAAGCTGATACTATTTTGTCCTTTTACTTGCCTTTCTAATCGTTTTGTTCATTACTCCAGGAGTTGGAGCAACAATCATTGAGTACTGGCACTGAAACTTTTGCCTTGTCTATTGTTACATCTTAAAACGTTGTAAATTTGATTTTGCCCCCCTTCTGGTAATTTTTTGGGTGTCTGGTTGAAGGCAGATAGCCTGTAATTTTATTAGGACTTCATTTTATTGAAGATTATGAAACTTGCTAGTTAACGTGATTTTGTTCTGATATTCCACTTTCTTTTCCCTCTTCTTATATCTTCTTATTTGATGTTTTGATATTACTACACTGGAAGCACATTAACACCCCCCCCCCCTTCTCTCTCTCTCTTCCCCTTTTTTCCCTCCCATTCATTCAGTTTTTGCAAAATTGGTTTGTCCCAACCGGTCTTGACGTCACTTAGTATTTGCGAGAAGTCTTTTTTATTCTACAGCGTGGTACAATCTCCCGCGTCTGGTTCAACCATGGAAGCATGATAATTGCATCTCAATGCCAATAGTACTCGCCACAGCACCGTCTGTCTATACACTAATGAGTTACCATTGTTTATCCGTGAGTTCCTGTACATGGATGTCGTGGTGGTGGTATCACAAATAGGATTTTGAACTTTGAAGTATGATATCTTAAAAGGTGATGACTAATATGAAGATTTAGAAATTGTCTTTCGCTGATGATGCTGATTCTGAAATAGAATTTAGAGAGTGCAACACGTGGTCCGGTGAAATACATCTATACCCACATAATTTCCACCTCAAAAGTTTATCAAACAGGCGTGGACTTCTATCAACCGCCATCTTAAAATTGTTCATGCCAATAGTTGTGTTCTATACCGAGTCTAAGTCCACCAAAAGAATAAACGACTTACGTAAGCCGAAGACATCAAGTCTTAAGGTTCATATTTTGTAAATCAAGAGATCTTGAGAAAGTTACACGAATCAAGGCAATTAAAGGAAAATGTATAAATTCATTAAAATGGTTATTCGTGAAACCGTAGAAATTTGCATTCCATTAACAAACTAATGAAGGCACAAAGCCGTTATCTAGATATTGATCCTTTAAACAGAGCCCCAGACACAAAAAAGGAGGTACACTGTTTATTAATCATTACTAAATAGAAAAGTTCTATGGTGACATGGAAAGTGGTGGATAAAAATGGTCAAGAGTTGACTAGTTTATGGGATGAAGACGGAGGTGATACAATGGTTGCTGCTTTGACTCATGGTTAGTGACTTAGTGTTAATGAGTCTATTAGGCTGGTGTGGAGCACAATAATTTGCAGGAATTTATTGCAAAATAAACTTGTAATTATGTTGCCCAAAAAATATTTTTTACGTTTGGGTTTTGCAAGTAAGTAGACAAACTTTAACAAATTTTAATAAAACATTATGGTTTTTATTTTTCCTAATCTAGTCCAATATAAGTGATTATGGATTTGTAAAACAAAATATATTCTCTATTTACTGAAGTCAGCTATCTTTTGTGTAAAAAAATGATCTATTTAAAAAAAATTATAATTTAATTCTAATAAATAAAAAATTTCAATCTAAAAATACAACAATGATTAATTACTATTTTTAGATCTGTTTAGATTTATCTTAAATGTAATAGTTAGATGTAGATCGAATAAATAATTTTTAAATTTTAATATTTATATTTAGAACCTATTAATTTAAATAAAATAGCGTATAATTTTAAATTATAAATTAACGTATCTAAATTATATTAGATAATTTATTAATAATTTTAAGAATAATTATGAATAATTCACTTAAATGTGATTAAAGAAATAATTATATAATTATCTATTGTAAAAGAATGATATTATCACAAAATAAAATAAAAATTTGTTTTGGAGTTAAAAATAAAATTTATTTAATTTAAACATTAACAAAATTTGATATGTATCATAGTCTTTTTTTATCTACTAATTATTATACAAATATTATAGTAAAAAAAAAATTTAGTATTGCATAATACTACACATTTAAAATTTTTTTGTTAAACAGATTAGTCTAACTTAACAAAAATTATTTATAACTAGTATTATTCCAAATTTTATTGTTTAACTTAGTTAAATTTGATTTATAAAAAGACTTAGATGTACAGGGTTAGGGGTGTTCAAATCCAAACCGATCCAAATTAAACCGCTCATCCAATCCGATCCAAACCGAAAACCGATTAAAACCGCACTAATTCGGATTTGATTGGATTCTATTTTTTGCAAACCGCTGGATTGGATCGGATTTCGGATCTACTTTTCATAACCGATCCAATCCAATCTAAACTGCATAATGTGCTATAATATTATTATTTTATTATTATATTTACAATTATACTTATAACATGTTCAATTTGTTATACATTTTTCTATTATTCATGTATTATTATTATTTAATAAATATTTTATGTTGAAAATGTTATTTATTTATTTATTTTAACTAACCTATAATTTTATTTCTATTGTTATGTTATCGTTAGTTTTTTAAAATATTGTTAAGACTTGTTATGCCATTGTTGATTATTTAAAATTTGATGTTGAAACTTGTTATATGTATTTAATTTTTTATTTAAAAAACCGCAAATCCAAACCGATCCAAACCGCTTGTAATCGGATCGGATCAGATCGGATTTCCAAAAAAATTTCATCCAATCTAAACCGCATCGCACATAAATTAAGCATTCGGATCGGATGACTTTTTCCCTTAAAACCGAACCAAACCGCACCGCGAACACCCCTATACAGGGTTATTCAATTCTTAAACCCGTATTTTAGCCGATTTTTTTTTTTTAAATTAAATTTCAGTTTTTGTCTCCACCATTTATTGCGTTTTTTTGTCAGGGTCTAGGCCCACAGACAAGCCCAAATCGCAGGAGCCGGATCGCTAACCCTAAGACCCGACCCGGCGAACGAAGAACGCTGAACGCCTCCATCTCCACTATGCGACCGAGCCTCTCGCCGGTTTCAATCCACCTGCTGCCTTCCGCTGTCTGCTTCCTCACCGTCGCCGATCTTCCCGCCGTCGCCTGCATCGACGCCTTCTCCTAGATCTTCACCGGCGATGCCTCTGTTCCGCCTGAATCACCCACTCGATCTCGACTTGCTGGGAGCGTCAAGACAGAAGCTCGACGCCTTCTCCTTCGAGGTTCATCAGCGATTTTGGAGTCCGATTGTTGCTCTCTATTTTGTCAACGACGCTAAACAATCTCCACCATTTGTTGTAAATCTCATAGTTGTCCCATCTACTCCGATCCGGTTGAGTCCTCCTCATCCTGTGAATCACTAGTCCACCCATCAAATTCAGAGGAGTTATCCCCGTCACTATCCAGTCCTGAAGAAGACATCTTCTGAGAAAAACGGAACAACAGAAGGGCTAAAAAGGGATATATCACTAACACTTTCAATCTGACCACGCACTAGCTAAAAATGACTGATTTACCCAACTTCTTAATTAGTTTGGTTTAGCAATGGAAAAAAATTTACCATACCCCAAACAAAATTTCCCGTCATTCGCTGGGAGTGGCTACTGCGCCTTGGCCATCTTTAGCCACGAGTCGCATACCTTCACCACAGACGTCACCAAATAGATATCCCTCTGCTCATTTAGGTATTGGAGTGTTTGTGCAAGTACCAACTCCAGTTCGTACACTAGGAAATGACGAGGCCAAGTTACCTAATTGGTATGTTTACTAAACTTACGAACAAGTTGGTGCAGAGCTGTTACCGCTTTTTTGAAAAAATTATCTTGTAAAATACTAAAAAGAAAAAGAATGTTTTGAATTATTTGTTTAAGAAAGAAAATCAATTTTTCACTGAAAGGGGAATTGTGTTTCCCAGGGTTATAGAACAAAATTCTTAACGACTTAATTCTCCCTGATGCCCTGAGTCGTAGCTATACAGCCACTTACTGGAAGATCAGTTGCATTAATCCATTTTCTAACTTGTTGCCAAGAGCCCAAGATGAAAGATCCAATTCATATGGTGCCAACTGTTTTTTATATTAAAAAAAAAAAAAAAGAGCAGATGATAAATAAATGTTCCAATGACCGTCGGGAATATGTTTTAATGATCAAACATGTGAAGACAATCAAGGGTATGGACCTCTGTGTGTGTGTTTTTGTTTGACTAAATAATTGATGAAGTCAACACAGCCCAGTGTGTGAATAATTGTAGTTTTTACATTTGAAATTGGAGCTCACCGTTATGATATGGATCCAGTGGGAGAGAAGAAATGGGGAGATATTTTGTCATGGATTGCAATATCAACGACGCTCGTTATTGCAGTTGTGGATGGTAGAGAGTGCAGTTTTCCGGCCATATTCAACTTAGGGGACTCCAATTCAGACACGGGTGGCCTCACAGCAGCTTTTGGGCCTGCTCCGCCCCCCAATGGAATCACTTTTTTCCACTCCCCTGCCGGACGCTTCTCCGACGGTCGCCTCATCATTGATTTCATAGGTAACTACCATTCTCATTAATTACACTAATCAGTGATGTTTTCTTTTCTTTTTCCTTTTTTCTCTTATTTGTGTTGCCTCTGTGAAATAATAAGAGGATATGGATGTTTTACTAGATTACAGTTGTCTGATCTAGATCTGACAATCTTATCTTTTGTTTGTTTATGTACGACCATGTTAATCAGAATCTGTGCTGTTTTATTCCATATTTCTCCAGCTCAAAGCTTTGATTTGCCTTATCTGAGTGCTTACCTGGACTCTGTCGGCTCAAACTTCACTCACGGAGTGAATTTCGCAACCGCCGGATCCACTGTCAGACATCAGAATACCACGTTGTTTCAGAGTGGATATAGCCCCATCTCCCTTGATGTTCAGTCTGTGCAGCTCTCTGATTTCAAAGCAAGATCCAAACTGGCTCGCAAGCGAGGTGATTTGCAAACATTAAAGTGGTTAGTTTATTAAGGGAACCATGTATTGTAATCTGACTCATGTTATGCAATAAATATAGGAAGCGTGTTTAGGGAATTGTTGCCCAAGGAGGAGTACTTTTCTGAGGCTTTATACACCTTTGACATTGGCCAAAATGATATCACTGCTGGCTACAAGCTAAATATGACCTCAGAGCAAGTGAAGGCATATGTACCTGATGTTTTGACCCAGTTCTCCAATGTCATAAGGAATGTGTATGAGGAAGGTGGAAGGTCGTTTTGGATCCACAACACAGGCCCACTCGGATGCCTACCTTACATGCTCGATCGCTATCCAATGAGTTCAGATCAAATAGACAAATCTGGATGCGCCAAACCCTTCAACCAGGTTGCACAGTATTTTAACCGCAAATTGAAAGACACGGTTATGCAGCTGAGGAAGCAGCTGCCCGAGGCAGCAATCACCTATGTTGACGTGTACAGAGTGAAGTACAGTCTCATAAGCAATGCCCAAAAATACGGTTTCAAGGATGGGGTGATAGCATGCTGTGGGCAGGGAGGGAAGTACAACTACAATAACGCTGCAAGATGTGGCGCCACCAAGGTCGAGAATGGAAAGAAGGTGCTGATCGCCAAGTCCTGCAAAGATCCAAGTGTCAGAATTATTTGGGATGGGATCCATTACACTGAAGCTGCCAATTACTGGATCTTCCAACAAATTGCCAATGGATCCTTTTCAGATCCACCCCTGCCTTTAAATATGGCTTGTGAATTTTGATCTTATTATTGTGTACTAATCATTACCATGGACGTAGCTTTCATGGGATGATATGATATGTTAAAAGGAGAAACTTCGATAAGAATTGGCAAGTGCTGACAAACCGTACCAAATTGTAACTTTTGTGGCCACAAGTGGCTCATAAATGAAGTTTATTTTGCTTGCTTATCTAGAACCATAAATAATATCAAGTGTTGTGTGGTTATAACAATCAGCAACGGAAACTGCATCTGCAAAACACAAAAAAGCTTAGGAGAAGTAGCAAGGAGCACCCTAATCAAAATCCAAATGCCAGTCTCTGCCATAGCCACATCTTCTTTAACTACCACGCTATCCTCCCTCTGTAACTGTAACTGCAATAACAGTAACAGTAACCGTAGCCGATTATTTCGCAATTCTGTGTTCTTTCCTTCCTCCACTTCCCTCGCTAAACCCTCCTGCTGCTTCCTCCATACCACTCTTAATCCCAACACCACTAACCCTAATTCCGACTCCGACAACTCTCTCCGCCACCTCCTCCGCCATGACGTCCACGACTCCCATGACTCCCCCGCCACCGTTGCTTCCGCCGCCGCCATCTCCGCCGCTATCCGCAAGGCTTCCACCTCGCCCGTTGAGTTCGCTCAGCGACTCGACAAGGACAACCGAAGCGGACTCCTCCTCCCCAGCCCCGACTTCCAGAGGCTCTGCCTTCAGCAGCTCCACCTCTTCCGCAGGATCGTCCCCGAAGCTGTTCTCTCGGTTCGTTCTCCCATTTGCTATATTCACTTTCGGATTCAATGTTGGAAGAGATTGCTGAATGATAATGCGTTTGTTTAGGTTTATGTAAGGCCAGCTGGAAGTTATGTGATGGATCAGTTGGAGCTACGGAGGGTTGCTCTCTACCCTGGAGATCCTCAGCCTGAGGAAGACGGCGCCGTTGTCATTCTTGTTGGTCATTTCAACATCCCTGCCGGCTTGCGCGCCACCGAGGCTGCACTTTCCAACTTGCAGGTTTCTTGCCTTATACTCATTATCATTCACTCTGCTTCTATTCATTATTATTATTAGGGTGCTCTTCATTGTTGTATGTGCGTGAATGTTATTTAATTGTAGGTTAAATTTGTTCCGGAATGTAATGCTGTGGTTCTTCCCATGGTGAAACATCCGTTTGTTGTTGGTTTCTTGGTTGCCGAGCTTCCTGTGTTGGAGGTGGAAAGGAGTGATCAGCCTCAGAGTGGTGCTCGCGATAGCCGAATGTCTGTTGAGGAAGCTTATTCTTTGCCTCCTTTTTTGGATATAGACAAGAAGTCGTGGGAAATTCAAACTCTTCGAGTCCAGGATGAGCCGGTTGGTATGTACAACTTCACTCCCGAACAACGATCGAATGCCATCAACATTTCACAATCTCTGGCCATGGCGTATGTAATGGATCAGGTTTGCATACTGTATCTTGCTCTTTTGAACATGACTCTAGCTCATTACTATTTGAATATGAAATGCTAGGATGTTCTTAAATTGCTTGTACACTGCTGGAGTTACCTTATTCCAATTCGCTAAACATATGCTACTTGAAAATACGATTTTTTAATTAAGTTTAAAATCGTTCATCAATTACTTTATTGAGTGAGACTGACTCTTAGCGTTAGGCATGCAGTGTAACTGCCTCTGATTGATTTCTGCATTACTGTACAACTTTTTGTTCCTTTTACAGAAAGCAATGTTACTTCAGCAATCAACATGGCAAAATAATGTTAGGATGGGTGACCTGGTCGAGCAAGTATGAGTTATTATTGATTGTTACTTTATCATTATTTTCTTCCTATTTTGGCCTGTACTAACATTTCTTCCACTAAATTTCTAAACAGATTCGTGGTCCTCTATTGAGCATTCAAACCTTAAGTAAAATCCTGTCTACTCAAACAAAGAAAAGTCAGGTTTGTACTTTCTCTAATTATAGTTGATGGAAACGTTACACGTCCTATCTAAGCATGGTTATAGGATGCCAATAGTATGCTGAAATCTGTTCTATGAAAGAAAACTATCTTTTAAATCAGTAATTTGGCAGATTTCATATGACATTGTTGAGGATATCCTGGTGCAAGGTGATCGACTAAGAGATGTTTTGGAGCAACTCCAAGAAGCTGTCTATTTGACAAAGGTACTTCTCTCTGTAATTTCTATATGCTGATAACCTGTTAATTTAGCTTGGGATATCTTCAAACTTGACAATTTTACTGTCTCTTCCTCTATCTTTTATCAAAGCCTTATGCTTTCTTGTATTATTTCTCACAACAAAGGATCCAAGACTGGTTAAACATAATTTAATGCTCAATTGATCTACAAGAACACGAGCCTTCCCCTAGATTGAGATTTTGACTTAGAGTTTGATCATGTATGCCCTTTAAAATGATTCTTTCCTTATTTGGAATTTCTTTATATGTATATATTGTGCTGAATGAAGATTTTTGTCCAATTTGCAGGCTAATATAGTTCGATACAATGAAGAAGCAATCAAGAAAATGAATGGTTCAACTCACATACTTGCTGAGTCGTCAAAATCTCAATTATTAAATAGTTTTCCAAGGGATGGGTCTACAAATAAAATGAATAATGAGTCGCATTCTTTAGCTACTGCCCATGATATAGAGATGCCCCTTCCACCTTTGGCTCTAGCTCCATTACAACCAGGAATCAGGTAGGTTTAGTTGGTTGATTATTAATTTAATAATGCACGTGGTTCTTCACTTCTTTTGATGATGTTATGTTCTCTTCCTGTGTATAATTTTTTCTTTTTGGTCCATTTGGTGTATATCCCCTTCAAGATGGAAATAAAACCCATCAATAATATCTTGTATATTTAATTTAACTTCCTTATTTCTTTTGGTATTCTGTTTTTGGCCTTTAGATATTTATTTCTCTCCTTTTTACAATTGGTTTCTGTTTTTCTTTTGCTTACGGTTTTCTGTTATGTCAGGAAGACCATGCAGTGTTTCTGAAGTATTGGCAGACCTGGTTGATGCTGTGAAACCTCTAGCCCAGAATCAAAAACGTGTAGTAGAACTAAATGAGCTCTCATCACATTTGCTAGCTGCTGTAGAAGAACCTGCTTTACGCCAGGCTTTCAGCAATCTTATCGAAGGTGCTTTATTACGCACACATGTCGGGGGAAAGGTTGAAATCGTGTCTACTGCTGCACCGGCAGGAGGTGCCCTTGTATTCATTGATGATGATGGGCCTGATATGCACTACATGGTAAACTACTGAATCTCTTCATTTTGAGTCCATTTATACTGGCTTCTAGTTCTATTCAAACATTTCTTGTTGGTTGCGATCTCTTTTCTGTAGACACAAAGGCGCTCACTCACACCGTATGGACAAGAACTCATGGCCGAAGACATGATTGAAGACAACATGACATGGAACTTTGTTGCTGGGCTGAGTGTTGCCCGTGAGATACTAGAGAGCTATGGATGTGTGGTGCGTGTTATATCACCTCGGACCAAAGATGCTCCTCTTGGTGCTGGTGGAACTCGTGTAGAACTCTGGCTTCCCTCTGCAATTGAAAGCTCTGATTTGAGCCTTGCATCCCAAGAGGTATAGCCTCTATCTGAAGTTCCACAGAATGCATTCGAAAAGATTCAGCATCAGGATCATGCTTCACAAAGTGGAATGAATGACAGTAAGAAAATAAGGGGTGGTACATATATATTGATAGTTCTTAAATGAATCAGTGATGTGTATTTGGTCCTGTGTATAGCTCGTAAACATCGTTGTGGTACATAGTTCAGTTCGTTGTGACTTTACTGTTAGCCATGTACACAATAAACAATGTATTGCATAATAGAAAAAAAAAACACTGATTGTGGTTTGAGACCATGCGCCTAACGCTTCAGCATTTGTATCGGATTTAAAGAATAGATGAACTTGTCTGAAGAATGATGAGGAATTTGACAGCAGCCCTCCTGTGTTCAAGAGAAATTAGCTAATAATTAAATGAAATAATGATTTTCCGTGGATATATAAAAGTTTGCTTTTCAATTTTTTAGTACACACATATATATCAGTTCATGTAGGTTATAATATGAAAAATAAATAAATTATTAATTGTGCATTTAATAGCATTTAATATACTAGTTATGGTTAAACTAATTAACATTTTGTTATGGTTATTATTATTATAACTAGTGGATTCATAGTCCAACATCCTCTTTTAATCTTGATCAGACTTTTCCCAGAAAAAAAAAAAAAAACAGAATTCCTTTCTTGATTTTGAATGAGTTGAGTTGAATCTAAACATTTCTTTCCTATTAAGTTTTTTTATATAATTTTTTTTCCAAGTATTTTCCGATTCGAAGTAATTATAGTCATGTTTGAAAGAAGTGTCGGCATTTAAAATATTCGACTTTTCAACCAATTTTCAGTCCATGGTACTCATGGATTAGCCGCCTAATATTAGACAAAGTGACAAACCTCGTTGATTTTAAGCACCTCGCTACCAGGTTTCCCATATTTTCTACAACTTATTTGTCCTAAATAATTAATTTACCAAGTACCATTCATCATGAACAAATTACTATGCTGGTTAAATACTGATGTAATGTTAGAATATGCCGTTAACTAGGATTCCTTTTTCCTTTCTTTTTTGGGTTTCTCCTATTATTATTTATTTCCATATTAATATAACTGCACTTACTTCACTACCATAAGATGAGCCGTAAAAAAGAAGAAAGGGATTAGGAATTGGTTGAGATTGAGAAGTCAGCTAACATTCATTCCCACCTAAATCCCTGCTTTGACAATTACACGAAAAACCACCTCAACCTCATCCTATCTAATCTTTTTTATTTCCATACACTTTTAAATAATATAAAAAATATTTAATAATCTCTTTTACTTAATAAAAAGAAAATCAATTAAACTAAAAATTATCTTCTTACTTCACGAGACTTTTCCATTAAAAATAATACCTGCTGCAACATTAGTAACAGGTAATTTAATTATAAATTCAAATTCAAATTCTTTTGCCTATAAAACAAAAAAAAAGGAACCTTTTCAGAGCATAACTTGATAGTTATATGATTAATTATCATTATTATTTTATACTAGTGACAATTAGAAGAAAGGGATTGTGATCCAGCATCTTAAAACGCAACACAAAATCCCTGATTCATTTTTAAACTGTTTTATGCGTTTGGCAGTGATATATATAAACCCAAACCTGAGAGTGATAGACAAGAAGACACCAATCCCTTCAATTACTTTATTTTTTCTGTGTCCTCAGCTGTAAATTCCCTCTTTAATTCGTTGTCTTTCACGTTCGTTCCTCCATTGTCAGTACCCACAGCTCTTTCTTTTTCTGCTCATACGCAGCAACTAAAACAAGTTAACGTCTTTATTCTGCCAGATCTTGCTTCCTGTGCTTGTAGGGCTCGTTCATTCCCAGGTATAACCACTTCTTTGGATTGATTTTACTGAGATGAACTGTTTGATCCTTGTTTTCGTTGAAGATGCTTCGATATTCAGTTTCTGATTTTTGCTCATTGCAAGAACGGTTTTTTTTTTTTTGCAAAGGTGAAGTATATGCAGGGTCGGTATGGGTGTTGTTTTTTGTGGCCAGAGGTTCTCGAAGGTTCTTTCTACGAGATATTAGGATTGTTATCTGTTATACCTTATAATGATTGAATCTAACTTGACTTTTGCCGTTTTTTTTAGTTGGAAGTGGGAATTTGTTTTTTGTTTCCTAGGTTTATGGGGATTTGAGTTTTTTTTTAATCTTTGTTTAATCTTTAATTTTATTTGAATCTTTCAATGACGATTCCTTTAATTAAGGGAAGTGCCACATGGTTGCGTAAGTTACTGGGTGATTCTGTTCTGGGGAGAAGACGCATGCTTTTAGTTGGTAGTGGTTTATTTGTATCAATAATTTGGGCTGTGGAAGCGGGATATTTTCATAATAGAAGCTTTTAAGGAGATTAAGTTGAGTTGGAATTATGGGGATATATAGAAAAGAAGTTGCCGATGGCTTTAGCTATGTTGAGTTAGGAATTTAGTTAAAATGCTATTCTGGTGGATGGGTGATGATAAAATCTAAGGAGCAGCTACAAAGATTTCCATCAATGGGTGCATGGAATCTCTAGTGAGTAAGAAATTGGCATCTGGATGATCCGAGGTGGATGGTGGGATTGGTTGTGGCTGGATCAAATTCATGTGAGGGTTGAGAAAAAACTTCTCCTTAGAGCCACAAGTAGCAGGAAAGTAAGTTGTTGCAGTGGATGAAGTTGTAACATCCAAGAGGAAACAAGAACCACATGACAGACACTAAGGTAGTGGAGTACAGTTAAGGGAACTTTTGGGAACTTGCAGCATAATAGTAGCAGGGCAGGCCGTGGCATGGCAGTGGCAGTGCAGTGATTACATGTTGTAGTTATGGTTCAGACAGTAATGAGGAAATGAGAAGCTCCTTAATTGATGTTTGATTGATATGATGTGTTGGTTACAAAGCACTAATTCCTATTTCTACTTCTAATCTAGGTCAAGTATTAGTGTAATACAAATATTAGAAGCCCAACCTAGTCAGATTACTAATATTACCACTGTGTTCTAGACTTCTAGTGCACCAAGGTGTCGTAGTTTTCCAACTGGGATATTCAGAGAGTATTGTTTTTGGTCTTTTTCCCACATACTGGTGTATTTTCTCCTTTAGTTCTTTTAAACCATAGTGGGTTGCACTTATTAACACGTTTAGCACTTCCTTGTACATTCTGCAGGGCTTTTTTTGTTTAACACATCTTTGCTTCTTCTTCTGGGGATAAATCCACTTGATAGATGTTCAGTTCTTACAAGCAAACAGTCAGAAAAGCTTGGATATAATGGGGATCACTTCTCGCAGGTCTCTTCTTTGAAGATAACTAACTTTGCTATTTTGTCTTTTTTTTCTTTCCCTTCCTTTTTTTTAAAGGATTTTTTGTATCTAATGTCAAAAATCTATACATGACATTTGCGTACTATTGACTGCAGTTCTACAAATAGAAAACCAAGTGAAGGCATGAGACTCATTGTGACAACTTTTGTTGGAACATTTATTGGCTTCTTTATAGGAGTATCATTTACAGCATTGTCAACTAAGGTGCAGATTGAGTATCTTCGTCTTTTTGAGAAACATTGTATCTGAGTGAATTTTATTGATAATTTGATGTATTACGACTTTTCGGACTAACAATGCTTAACGCTTGCAGTTGAATCTCCCATCAAGCTTGCTCCCCTCCATCGATGTTCCTTTTGCTGAAGAGAACACAGGTGGCAATGTGCGGTCTTTTATGAAGAGTAATCACAATAAATCACAATATCAGTTATTAAATGATACAATGAAGGTACACATCTCACCTTATCAGATTTGGAAAGAATGTTAAAGGTACTGGGTTTGCAATGATCCAAGAAATGCAGTAACCCTTGATTAGAGTTAATTTATGCATGAAAATCCTTATGGTTTTTAGAAGTTTGCCTAAAAGAGTTGTAGCACGTAGGATCCTAGATTAAGTAATCGGAAATGATGTAGCAGAATAATGGATAAAAATGGCAGGTTTTCCTTCAATCTATATCTTCAGACTTCAGTGTGTTTCTTCCTTTTTTTTAATGCTTTTGAGCATGATCATGTATTTTTTTTTTCATATTGGGGGAGAATTGTTTTCCAAGGTTAAATAATCATTGTTGCATATTTTCATTTTCATCTTTCTCTGCAGATTTGGGTTCCATCAAATCCCAGAGGTGCTGAAAGATTACCTCCTTCAATTATCGAGGCTGAGTCAGACTTGTATTTCCGCAGATTGTGGGGTCTGCCCAGTGAGGTGTGTATAAAAGTGAACCAAGCGATACATATTAATTTTTGTTATCATGGAAATAATGTGTAGTAAAGTTCTTTCACCAGATTATTTGCTTGACTTTTATAAGGGAAACTTGCTCTAAAACACCAAATCCAATTTCATATTAACTTATGTGGCTTCCATTTTGCACTTTTCTTCTAGTTCTGTTTTCTTCTTATATTGTTAGGCTAATATTGTCTTCGAATGCTGGGGCCTTTTGTGTTTTCTTGGTGATGGGTTATACAGCGGATCTGATTAAGTTGCCAATTGCAGGATTTAACTTCTAAGCCAAAGTACCTTGTGACCTTCACTGTTGGTTATGATCAGAAATGGAATATTAATGCAGCTGTTAAAAAGGTTATCTCTTGTTTCCTTTCTTCTGTCCTCTCACTGCAGATATTTGTGTAATTTGTCTTTAAACTAGATCTGTCACTTTGAACAGTTTTCAGATGATTTTACGATACTTCTATTTCATTATGATGGTCGAACAACTGAATGGGATGAATTTGAATGGTCAAAGAAAGCTATTCATGTTAGTGCCCGCAAGCAAACCAAATGGTAAGATAAATAACTTAGAACCCATTACTTGTAAGTTTTGGTTTAGTTTTCTTCATTGTGATTTTTAACGTTAATACTGTTTTCCCTCCTAGGTGGTATGCCAAGCGGTTTCTGCATCCTGATATTGTAGCACCATATGATTACATTTTTATATGGGATGAAGACTTGGGCGTTGAGCATTTTAATGCAGAAGAGTGAGTATTATGATTTATCTCTCTCTCTCTCTCTCTCTCACACACACACACACAGTGAGAGTGACTTTTATTTTGATTTACTGATGAAGTTTGATATGCATCTTCAATTTAACCGCAGATACATAAGACTGGTGAAAAAACACGGGTTGGAGATATCACAGCCTGGTTTGGAACCTAATAAAGGGTTGACATGGCAAATGACGAAAAGAAGAGGTGATCGTGAAGTTCACAAGTAATGATGAGAATCCTGTGCCATTTCTTTGGGTGTCTAAGTAAAAAAGATATGAATGTGTCTTAACTGTTTATTTATTTGATTTATATTAGAGAAACAGAGGAGAAACCAGGATGGTGCAGTGATCCTCATCTGCCTCCTTGTGCAGCGTAAGTATTATTGTCGCGCACTCTGCTGTCTGCTCCCTCCAAGCTGTACCTCATTGTTTGATGCGTGCAGGTTTGTTGAGATTATGGCTCCAGTGTTTTCACGGGATGCATGGCGCTGTGTGTGGCATATGATTCAGGTAGGAATGTTCACTCTGTTTCTAAGCTATTCAATATTTGTTTTAAACACTTGATAGCGCATAATTCCAAATCTTTACAATGCAGAATGACTTGGTCCATGGGTGGGGTCTCGATTTTGCCCTTAGAAGATGTGTTGAGGTGAGTCCATCCTCCCATTACTGAAACTCATTGAATAATCTTTTGATATATTACTAATGTACTAAGATCCTGGCCATATGATATATAGCCTGCCCATGAGAAGATTGGAGTTGTTGATTCTCAGTGGATTATACATCAAAGTGTTCCCTCACTAGGGAATCAAGTAAGTGCCTTTCCATGATTCTTGTCATAAAGCTCATCTTAATTCTTCAAATTGCAGCTGTAAGATGCTCATTTGTTTTCTGGTTTGTGTTTGGTTGGTAGGGAGAATCAAAAGATGGGAAAGCACCATGGATGGGGGTATGTCACTCATGTTTCATAAAATGGATGGATTTTGATACTATAACATCAGCCTAGTTAGTTAATGTGTTTTGTTGGTGGCAGGTGAGGGACAGGTGTAAAAAGGAATGGACGATGTTCCAAAGTCGGTTGGCGAATGCAGAAAGCGAATACTTCAAGGCTGTTGGGGTTGATATGTTTAGTAATTCCACCACTCCATAAGCCTAGTGGACACTATAATGTATATCGCCCCCATTCAACTTCGATTATCATCATATCATTCTTATTTTTATTTTAATTTTTGAACACTTCTCATATAATTGGTTTTTAAGTTTTTGGCACTAGATGCTTGGGATCAGAATTTATAGATTATAGTCTAGCTAAGGATGAACCAATTCAATGTAGAGTTCTAATGCTAAAAGCGAGAGGAATACATGAAGGTAAATAATAGTTATGCTTTCGATTAACTCTTATAAAGTTCTTTTCAATATCTGCGCGTGGGGCACTTGGAAATAATATATGCTTAACTTTGGTCGAAATTGAATTGGTCCAAAATCAAACTAATATAATCACAAACGTTGTGGTGGACAATGACGGGCACTACGATAGTTGGAATCGTACGTTAACCACTAATTTCATCAAACCTTTCATTGGAACAATGTGTCGTCAATGTAATATGTTATTTTTAATTGGATTTAATGTAATATCGCCTAAATTTTAGGACTGTATTTGGAAGAGAGACAATAGATTGGGAGATAGAAAATTGAGAGACAAAGATTAAATTAAGTTTTTATATTATGTTTTGTGTAAAAGTTACATGATTAAAATTTACATGACTGTGTTATGTTTCAGTAGCATGTGTAATTGAAGAAAATACATATAGAAATTAAAAAATAAATTTAAAATTAAAAAAATTACATAAAAATATTTTTAAAAAAATATTAATAAAATTTTACTCTGTCTTTCAAAATTTCAATCTCTGTGTTCTTAATTTCTAAAAGTAGTGAAAAGACTAAAATTTTAATTTTAATCTCTAATCTCTAATCACCAAATACAGTACTCAGACTCAGTTTTTAGTTCTAGTTTCAGTCCTAAAAATAAAAAGCTGCTTAATTTTAGAGGAATTTATATATGCCATCCTTTTAGGGTAATAATTCTTCATTGGTACAAAAAAATTGATCTTGGACGATGACGCGGCCGAGTTTGTAGAATTATATAAGTAAACTTTTGGTCAACGATACACTAGATTTGACCAAATTACGGAGACTGGGTTTCCAATGGCACGTTGACTTGATACGTATAATACAAGGTTGCTGCTGCAGCAAAAAGCTTACTTCCATTGTACGATTTCAACAAAGAGAAGATGAATTGTATCTGCACCAAAAAAGAAGGGGTCATTTTTAGGCCACAAGTGGCTTATTAACTAATTTTAACAAATTTGTTGGGTTTTTCATTTACCTGAAAGAAAGTTGACCAGGAATATTTTTGTGTTTTGAATTGTAATGAGGAGAAAGTGTCACGTGGTAGAGATATCATGTGATTAGCATTGCGTATCATTTTTTTGTTAAAAGATAATAACTTGCGGAGGGATATTGGGGGAAGAAGCACAAAGCACATGATCATACTGCTGCTTAGACCGCACTAAAAGTGAACATAGAATTCATCAAACAACAACGTTATTCAATATGCCACTTTGGTTGTGGAATACTACTCAATCAAAGATATAGTAATACTCCCTTTCCATATCTTATACTTCTGTCTTCTTTTCTTTCTTATATGGATGAAAAAGTCAGAAAAACTTTTATATAATGGGGATCATTACTCGCACTCACAGGTCCAATCTTTGGAGTTTGATATATATTCTGATTTTTCAGCAACTCCCTTTCAAGTGACATGTGCATATTGTTTTGCTGCAGTTGTGCCAAGAGAAAACCAAGCGACAGTATGAGGATTATTGTGATCTTTTTCGTTGGAACTGCTCTAGGCTTAATTGTTGGAGTATCATTGCCAACACTGTCAATAACAAAGGTGCTGAATTTCATCATGTTGTTCTTTTTTATGCTTGAGTGAATTCATGTTGACCATTTTGTATTCTTGGACTATTTGTGCAGTTCAATCTTCCATCCATTAATCTCTCGTGCATTCAGCAAAAATTTACAGAAACCATATCATCACAAGACAAGTTCCTAAATGATCCATCCAAGGTATGCATCCTTCATGCATAGAACTTAGAACTTAGAAGTTGCTTTCTCTACAGTGATTTGAAGAGAGTTAAAATGAACTTTTATCAGATTTGGGTTCCAACAAATCCAAGAGGTGCAGAAAGATTAGCTCCTGGGATTGTCAAAGCAGAATCGGATTTCTTTCTGCGCAAATTATGGGGTCTTCCCAGTGAGGTGTGTATCTTGTGCTCACTGTTCAAGGCAGCTATACCCAGAGAATTTAACCATTTTGTTGCCACTTTTAGGATTTCACCTCAAAGCCTAAATACCTTATGACCTTCACTGTTGGGTATGAGCAGAGAATGAATATTGATGCAGCAGTGAAAAAGGTCTTCCCTTCTTTCTTTTCAAGTTAACACTACACAGGCTTGTGTCTTCTATGTGCCCTTGAACTATATATCTATGTTTATTCAACAGCTTTCAGAGAACTTCACAATTGTTCTATTCCATTATGATGGCCGAACAACTGAATGGGATGAGTTTGAATGGTCCAAACGGGCCATTCATATCAGTGTTCACAAACAAACCAAATGGTAAAGTAAAGCTCCTTTGTTATAAGTATAGCCTATGCTGTTAAAGCTGTTTTTCAAGGTAAAATTGGCCTATTGTTTACCCTGCTAGGTGGTATGCGAAGCGATTTCTGCATCCAGATATTGTGGCACCATATGAGTATATTTTCATGTGGGATGAAGACTTAGGTGTTGAACATTTTAATGCAGAGGAGTGAGTCTTATGAAAGTTTTAGTTTTGGTTCTATTAAGGAAGTTTCATATGCTGTCATTCTAATTCCAAAATCCAAATGCAGATACATAAAACTTGTGAGGAAGCATAAGTTGGAGATTTCACAGCCTGGTTTGGAACAAAGTAAAGGAGCGCCATGTTGGAATATGACAAAGAGAAGAGAAGGTCATGAAGTTCACAAGTAAGAACAATGGGGAACTCCTCACGGAATTTCTTGTCCAACAAGTATGTCTTTTGAGTAATTGTTTTCTGTTTCCTTAATTTCTTGTATTAGAGAAGCTCAGGAGAAACCAGGAAAGTGCAAGTATCCTCTTTTGCCTCCTTGTGCAGCGTAAGAGGAACATTTTGAATTTTCAAGTGTTGTTGTCTGTTCCTGTTTCTCTTCCTTTCATTATTATGTGATGCTGTCCATGTATGCATGCAGATTTGTAGAGATCATGGCTCCAGTGTTTTCGCGAGCTGCATGGCGCTGTGTGTGGCATATGATTCAGGTTCAGTGGTTTCCATTGATTAGTTTTGGTATCTTGCTTCCAATAATTAGTTATGAGTGTAACATAGTGAGACTGGGTTTTGCAGAATGAATTTGTGCATGGCTGGGGTCTTGATTTTGCTTTTAGAAAATGTGTTGAGGTAAGTGAATTACCTAATAATAATAATATTACTTCATTTGACATAACATTATACAACCATACTAGGTATACACAAAAAATAAGCTACCAATTCAGTATATATATTATTCCAATACACATTAAAAATGAGTTTAACAACACATACATTTATACACATATTTAGATGCATTTTTGAACATGATAATACTAAAAGGGTGTGTATATGATATGATATATTAGCCTGCACATGAGAAGATTGGAGTTGTTGATGCTCAGTGGATTGTTCACCAAGGTGTTCCCTCATTAGGGAATCAGGTAATAATTTGATCCCATGAATGAATCTACTTCACTTTAATTTACACTCAGTAAACTTGTGTGCTTGATAGGGAGAAGCACAAGCTGGGAAAACTGCATGGCGAGCGGTATGTTTTATATATGATTAATGGTTAACTTAACTGATCAAGAGGCTTAATTAATGATGATGATATTTTTATGGAGTTTGGGCAGGTGAAGGAAAGGTGTGGGATGGAATGGAGGATGTTCCAGGGCCGGTTGACAAATGCAGAGAGGTCATATTACAAATCCAAGGGAATTAATTATACAAATTTGCTCGTTCATAATTAGGGGGATCGTATCAACAATTTTTACATTTAATTGTTATTCTTTCATACATACATCCTTGTGTAGTTGAAACTTGAGATTTCATTACAATCTACAACAACATATTTGGACAGCAGAGTCAATAAGAGCGACTCTGTTAGTTCTGATATGGCTAATCTACATGAGAGGTTTCTCAAATAAAAAGAATAATGATATAATGCACAGTTTCTATTTGACAGTTTCTATTTGATTAGATAAGATTTTTAAGTTACTTCTTTCATGTCGTTAAGGGTTTCTCCAAGAACAGAATACACATATAAGGAAGTCCACAAATTTCATAGGGACTTATATAGTTATATAATCACTTATTGGCTAATTCATGATTTCTAAACAATATTATTCATAACAAACTTGAAACTGCGCAAATTACAGCAAACCATATATACAAGAGAATGAGGGCTTTTATGATGCATTATTATTTAAGTGGAAAAAAAAAGGTCATTATATACTTTATTCTAGCTAAAACATGGGCATGAGCCAATTTGATATACATCTTAAAAATGGAGCATAAAGATTGAGGGATGAGTTTTTTTCACAAAACTTATTCATATACATCCCAAAATCTTGTATCCATTTTTAAGATGGTACACAAAAAAAAGACAATATGCACATAAAGAAACCCTTACTTACAATAATACACAATTATTAATTAAAAGCACCCATTGATATGAGCTTGGCCAGTTCCATTCTCTTGTGCTCATATTGAATGAAGGCATCAGCTTCTTGGTCAACGCTCTCAAAGGAATTACTATCTTCAAACCTGGGACGTTGGTACCTCTCTATGAAGTTGTCCTCATCATTCTTCTTTGGCTCACGAACCCTTCTTGTTGGGTATGCTTCTTCTATGGGATGCTCATAGATGGTGCTGAAACCCTTGTAATGATGGTGCACTGGTTGCTCTACGTTTTCGTTGTAGGGTTCAACGTTCCACGATGAACCATAATGGTTCCTATTATGGTGTTTGTGGTTATGGTGGTATGCCATTCTTGTGTTATCAAGCAATGTTCTTAATTGTGTTTCAGATACGCCTTATTTATAGTTTTATATATGCACGTGACTGATTGTTGATCATTAAAGACATTAATAATGATAATCAAGATTATTCTATAATGCATGGTAGATAAAACTGAATCTAGTTCTTGTATATCTCCCTTTAATATAGAGATTAAAGAGGAGAATTAAGGAAAGGAAAGAAATATCTGAAAGTGATCAAAAGATGGAGAATCCAATACTTTTTTGTCATAATTCAAAGATTCGTAACAAAGCGCAGCCTTTCAATTTCAGTTTAACTTGTAACACTTTAATATATTCAAAGAAAGCAAAGTGCATACATATGGAATTGGATTCGGTAACTGCACTTGTACAAATTGGTGATGATGGGCTATATATAATTGTAATATAATATGGTGAGTAATTCTACAAATTACTCCATCTCTTCCTCATGCGTGCATCACTTCCATTATATTCCATGATTCAGTCCCATCATCAAATTATTTCAAGCATAATCATGGCAGATTGAATAGTTTGTAGCTAGCCCCTCTGGAAAAAAAAATATTCATGGTCCAAATAAGCATACGGTTCTAAAAGATAGAATAAAGAGAAATTTTGGTTTTTGTAAAGTCAAAAAAAATTATAACATATATATAATTATAGGTGTATTCTATGGTGCCTATTTATATTTGTCTAACTTACTAAAAGAAGATAAAAATTAATATTTAAATTAAAAAATATAAAAATAAATAATTTTTTAATATTTAAAATTAACCATATAAGGTAAGTTCGGCAATTTCGACACCAAAATTATAGACACTATAAAATTTGCCATAATTATATCCCAACATTATCTAAAGTTTTGTATTTTATCTTTTGTAAAATATATATAATTTCTTTGAGTGCGACTCTTCCTCAAATCCTGCATGTAGAATGATTGTGCACTAAACTATTCTTTTATATATATACTACTTTTGTTAAAAGTATTTATACTTTTAGAAGAATGATATTTTATATTTGTAATATATTTTTTTATACACATAGTGTGAAAGACAAATACTTTTATTTATGTGTTTTTTTAGTGTTCTACAAAATTTAAATTTCGATATTTTCTTGAGCAGATGAGTGAATTGACTATTTAATTAACATAAATTAGTTTTTGTTTTTGCGCTTCTTTTCAATTACTTTTAATACCAAAATTAAAAAGTGTATAAAAGAGATATACACAAAAAGGGATATAAATAATAGGCTTCAAATTTGAATATATCAAAGCTATGATATACACTAGGTGTATTTTGTGTTTGTGTGACATGAGTTGGGAAAATATAAATTCTTTCATATTTTTAATTGTGTACTGATAAAATGGCATACCGCTTATGGTAGCAATATTTTGTGTATGAATTTGATGAATGGTTATTAAAAAATATTATTTGTATATTAAAATTAGTTATGTGTTATTTAATTTATTTTTAATATATATTTTATATTTTAATATATATTTATATTAGTAATTAATTTTTTTCATAGATAATAGTGATATTTTATTCAATAGAAAAATAAATATAATGTCCAAAAGTTAAGATAAAAAAAATAGAAAAAGAAGATGTTCAAATATTCACCAATAGATGAAATTGTAAGAAGAAAGACATATAAAAAAATAATAGGTAGGAAAAAATTCTTAGGGCACTATGCATAAGGCAAAATAGATAGCTCTTGATTCAATTTAAACAATGTTGCTAGCACTTTTTTTGGAAGCTACTGGACATGGTCGAAGACTCGCCGGCACCTCTCCTTTCAGATATTCCAAACTATAATCAAAATCAGTCGAGCTCTTGAGGGTTTGTTCTTTGAAGCCCAGTTTGTAACACTGAATTCCTCCACCAATCGAAGAACAAGGAATATTTATGATCAAAAATGAGGTAAGCCAAATGACTCTTTTTTCACATTAGATTAGTGTTTCCACAGAAAAATAGAATGTGCATGAGTGATTCTGGAGCTGACTTGCAGATTGAACAAGTTGTCGGAGTGAATAGGAATCGTTGGTGGATGAGAAGCAAAACAGGAAGCTTACCATGGAGGATTTTCACGCAAAAAGCAAAATCTTGTGAAATTTTCAGCTTTTATAAATGGCTCCAAACTGGCCTCTGTTGCATGAAGTTCGGACAAAATTCAATAGAGATATGGTAAAATTGATAAACAATTCTGTATCCTGATACAACATCATATGTTTTTTCTCTATTCATTATCCATTGAATTGTGTCTTCACCTTCTTTTGAGGTTATGGAGATGATTCGTTGAGCAATTTCTAGAGAGAAAAGATTTGAGATTAATATTTGGTTCCACTGTTTATTTGACAAAACAGGTCTTTCCCTTATAATAGATAGTAACTATCTGATAGTAGCACCGCAGATGGTGGAACAATAAAGGAGTAAAGAGGAAGGAACCATGGTTCACTAAAAATTCGGATATTACCAAAATTTACTTTTCAACTAATGTCTTTATAATTCGCCTCTCTTCAAGAATATTTTGTCGATCCCAAAAAGATAAGTTTCCTATTTCTGCTGTAAGGATAGAATTAAATCTAAAGATTTATCTTTAGCTTTAAGTATTCTAAAAAAAATTTAGATTGAGTCACAATTAATTTTAATTTTAATTTTAATACACATTGTGGACTATTATTACACACTAACCTTTTATGGTTTCCGCCAAAGAAGGAGCGAGAAAAATTTATCTGATTTGCTTTCCTTCCATTCAATTTTAAGCTAAGTCAACAAAAAAAAATTGTTATTCAATTTTTTTTGGTGACTCTATTTTTTTTGTGACTAGCTGTTATTCAAACTGATTTCTTATTATTTTCTTTTTCTAGAAATAAAAATATATTTTATTAAATTTAGTAAATAAAATATAGAGTTTATGTCAGGACAAAAACAATGAATGATGGAGATCTCTCAAATAAACCACACTTAGAAAAAAATCTAATAGTAAAAAATAGAAAAGAAAATTGCAAAAAATGAAAGTAGATTTCTTTCCAGAGAATAGGACTTGTGAACTAACTCAATGAGAAGCTACATGGAGGCGTTGAATCTCTCGAAGGAATTTACTAGAAGTATCGAAAATAGAAATTGGGGCAGTGTTGGTTCCTTCAAAGACAACGAGATTCCTAGCTTTCCAACATAGAATAGCAAGCAGTTGTTGGTTCCGATCGTCACCACCCATTGAACGAATCTGCTCCGTCGTGGTGTTCCACAAGACCAAAATTCAGTAATTGGATGGGTAGGGAGGCATAAACTCAAAGAACTATTGGACCAAGCATCTCTTATAGCTGGACATTGCATAAGACAGTGAGGGAATGTTTCATCATCTTTTTGGCAACGGAGACATAGTGCCAGTGTTGCAGGAAATCTCCAGTGAATCTGGGCTAGAACCGGAAGCCAACCATTGAGGCACTTCCAAATAAACAATTTGATTTTGTGAGGGAGCTTCATCTTCCAAAGGTTGATCCAGGGGCTTTTTGCTACATATGGGTTGGACAGAGTTCAAGTGGAGGGTGTAAGAATAGGTACGCCACTCTATAGCCTGATATTGTATCATACTTCTTTTGTTTGTTGAGTGCACATTGGAGTGTGTCATCTCCACCTTCAATTTTTAAAGATAGAATTCTAGTTGAAATATTACTTGAAAAGACCTCTGTAATTAACGACTGATTCCAAATTCTTTCTTCAATAATCAGGTCTTGTACTCTGAGAGCAACAATGGCCAAGTGTTGAATATTTATTGGCACAGTGAATGGATATGGGGGAGGCAGTCATAGGTCATCAAACGTATGAATGTTTATACTGTTACCTATTCTCCAGGTAAGTCCCTTCTCCACCACATTTATACCTTGCAAAACACTTCTCCATCTTCAAGAAGGGAGTGTTTCAGGTTCTGCATTTAGAATATTTTTGATTCTGAAATATTTACCTCTGTAAATTTTGGCCAATAGAGAATTAGAATGTGTTGCTATTCTCTAATACTGTTTGTCTAACAGAGCAAGATTTTGAGCCTTAAGGTCTTTAAAACCAAGACCTCCTTCCTTTCTTGGGCGAGTCATAGTGTCTCAACTGATCCAGGCCAGTTGCCTTTCATTTCCACCAGAACTAAGTCAGTAAGGAGTGAATATCGAATATTAGACTGTCTCGTAATCTGAAGCAGGAGAGAGTGTAAATCGGGATGGCCTCTCCAATTGCCTTTAATAAAACTAATCTTCCCCAGAAGACAATAGATTACGCTTCCAACCTTGAATTCTTTTCTATATCTTCTTCTTAACCATGTTAAAACTGGATCTCTTTGATCTATTAACAACAGATGGAAGCCCAAGATATTTATCTTGAGCTCCTATGTGTGAAATGTTTAAGGAGGTAGCCAGACAAGTACGAGAGTCAAAAGGAGTGTTATGACTGAAAAGAATTGCAGACTTGCCAATATTAACTTTCTGACCCCCTGAAGCACTCGTTCGTAGTTAATAAATCAAGGATATTTTCACAAACAGTTGAATTAGCCTTACAAAAAAGAATAGAGTCGTCTGCAAATAGAAGATGATTGACCTTAGGACAACGCCTGTTAATCTGAATGCCCTCAGTGAGACTGTTTTGTTCTACTTTGTGTAGCAAGAAAGAAAGACCTTCTACACAAAATAAGAAAAGATAGGGAGAAAGAGGATCTCCTTGGCAGAGACCTCTTTGTGGTTTGAAAAAACCATACGGTTGTCCTTCCACAATCACAGAATAAGAAACTGTCGTCACTAATTCATGAATCCAAATAATCCAAAGGGGATCAAATCCTATTTTCTCCAACATAAACGACAAAAAGTTCCACTCTACTCTGTCGTAGGCCTTACTCATATCCAATTTGAGGGTCATATCATGTTCCAGACCTTGTTTTTTGTTCTTCAGGTAATGCATATATTCATGGGCAATTAAGATATTATCAGAGATCAGTTGGCCTTTAATAAAAGCACTCTGAGAAGGGATGATAAGTTTATGCATCATTCCTTGAAGTCTGTGAACTATGACTTTAGAAATAATTTTATAAACTAAAAAAGAAATGTTAATTGGTCTCACTTGGGACATATCTTTAGCATCTGGGACTTTTGGGATCAGACAAATTTGTGTGTGGTTGAAACTTTTCAATATGTGACCTCCTGTAAAGAACCCGTTAACTACCCAAAACACATCATCACTAACGATATTCCAGTAATGTTGAAAGAATTTAGCTGTTATCCCATCATCTCCTGGGGCACTCTGAGGGTGAACACTGAAAGTAGCCAGTTTGACTTCCTCTATAGTAACCGGACGTCTAAGCCTTTGGTTTATGGAAGTTGTAACCTTAGGCTCGAAGTCAGGGAATAGTGGGCTTGGATCATTGTGACAAGAGGAGGAAAAAATATCTCTAAAATAAGATTCCGCCACTGCCGCTATATCAGCATTTGAAGAAAGTAATTCGCCACGGTTTCCGATCAAGTGCCAGATTTTATTCCGACGAGTACGGTTACGAAACTTCTGGTAAAAGTAACTAGTATTTTGATCTCCCGCCTAAAGCCATCTGACCCTAGACTTCTCCTTCCAATATAATTCTTCATTATGGAGAGTCTTTTCTAGTTTGCTTTCTAAATCTGAGATGATATTACCTCCATGGACCCTTGTTGCCCGAAGCTCCTCTAATTGAGATTGAAGAGAATCAATTTTCTCTTTAGAGTTCGTTCTATTAGACTGCTGCCATAAGATAAGATTATGTCGATACTTCTTCAATTTTTGAAATAAAATAAACATAGAGCTTCCTTCTATTCTCTCCCTCCATATCTCATTCATAATATATCTTACCTCATCATTAGAACACCACCGTCCTTGGAATTTGAATCACCATTTAGTTCTCTCTGTTCTCGGGCTTAAATCAGTGAGAAGAGGAGTATGATCAGAACCTAATTCAGAAAGCCGAAGAATAGTAGTATTGAAAAATAGTTGCTGCCACTCAGAACCAACCAGCATACGGTCAAGCCGTTCCTGAATTAAATATGGACCATACCTCCAATTTGACCATGTAAATGGTCTACCTACCATTCCAATATCCATTAGACAGTTGTCGTCAATAAACGAATTAAAGGCTTCGATAGAAGCTGCTGACTTCACTCTCCCACCCACCTTTTCATTTTGGTTAGAAATAGCATTAAAATCTCCCATGATTATCACTCGTCCTTGAAATGCTTAAATAATAGGTTGAAGAGCCTCATACTGTACCCGCCTACTTTGATCATGAGAGGTCAAATGAACTCCAATAATACTTCAAGAAACATTAGTGCCAACTTTCACCATCAAGGCCACAATGTAAAAGTTGTCAGAACTAATAATCTGAACATTGCATCTCTCCTTCCATGCCAAAGCAAGGTCACCGGCAACTCCTGATGGATCCGCAATGAACCAATCTTTGAAACCGCAAGATTTAAGCTTTGCTTCCACTTGTCGAGGTTGGTTTTTGGTTTCACAGAGAAAAACAACATCGAGAGAGTGAGATTTACAAATCCCTTTTAAATTGTGGATTGTCAGGGGGTCTCTCCAAACTCCAACAATTCCAAACTAGTAGCTTCATGGCTCCATGGGTGCCATTTGAAGGATGGCACCCTCCACCATCACAGCATCATTAGAGTACTCCTTAAGACAAATTTTTTTCATATTTTGAGCGCTCATGGTAAAAACACAAAGACTTTGTATGAAATTAGAATATAGATAAGATAATAGATTTAGATTAGGGTGAATGGGGTGAAAGAAAGGAAAAAAGTGATATATGCTGGGTGAGATTGATTAGAAGTGTAAATCCTGAGTAATTAGTGAATAATTAGCTAATAAATTAATTATTAATAAAATAAATTAGAAAATAAAGTTTTATGATTTAGTGAGGTAGAACTAATTAAAACAAGAATTTTGACACTAATTTTAAAGAATTTAGCCCAAGATTGGACCGAATAGGTTGAACCTGACGAACCAAGCCCGTATTGGGCCCAAGGCCCAACCCAATCTCTTGATATAAATGAGCTTCAGCTCATTCCTCTTTCTTCTTCATGCAAACTCTAAAGAACACAGCCATGGGGGAGGAGAAGGGTGTAAACTCTTGTTCTAGTTTCAAATTCCAATAACTTTTGATCTGGAGTTCCAATTGCTGCACCGTTTGCGGTCACGCAACCGCAGCGTCGAGCTCTACAAAGCCCAGTAAAAAATTTGGTAAGAAAGCCACGTTTCATTTTTGTTTACAATTTATTCTCCTCTAATTTCAAAAATTTGCATGTTGTGAGGTATTAAGACCTTTAAATTTTGATGTTATAGAATCTGATTAGCTTGAGAAATTAGTGGGTTTTTGTTAGCTTGAGGCACGGTTAAGGTAAGGATCCTCAATCCCTAGTGAATCTCTTAATTGATTGTAATTAAGAATCGAGTTTGTGTATGGATGTGGTATTATGTGTTAGGTAGTTTATAAATAGATTTGGAACACAATTGAAAAGGGTGGAAGCTTGAGTGGGAGCTTTGGGTGCTGAATTGTAGCGGTGGAGATTTGGACCTTGCCTAATTGAGTTGCCTTTGGGTTATACGAGGAAATCAGTCAAGGTATGATTTTGGTTTCTCGTATTTAATATATAATGTTTCGTGAAAACTTAGGTTAGATGACTATAGGATAAGTTGAATATGTGCTTGGGGCATGTTTAATGATTTTAGTTGTCTGTATATGTTAAAATGATGAGGTATTGCTAGATTGATGATTTATTGATGTGAATGTAGTTGGTGTGGGTAACATTGATTGATGAATGATGATTTTGATGTTAATGAATGAGGATTATAAATGTGAACATATGGATGTTGATAAATTGACAATTGTGGTTGTATATTTGAGGATTTGTGGAGTGAAGTGGCTCAAATTGAGGCAAGATTAGTTGTGATTGAATATGGAGCTGTGTTGGGTAAGTTTAGAGTCATTTTTGAAATGTAGAATTTTGGTTTTGGTAAAGAAAATTGGTGAAATAGAGGTTTAGAAGTCTTTGGTGAAAACTTGGTTTTTGGCTGAATTTTGGCGAGTCATAACTCAACTTCCAAACCCCCAAATGGTTTCAAATTTGTTCCATAAGAAAATTGGGTCCGTGAAGTTTACGTCGTTTAAAGAATAGAGGAAAAATGATTTAAAACGAAAAAGTTATGCGTATCGAAAGTTTGGAGTGCAATGTTGAACATTCTACAACATTCAACATTTTTGCTGTTCTGCATAACTCGCGTACGCGACCACCTACACGCGACGCGACCAACCTTTTTGAGTTGGGTATCTCGCGTACGCAAGCAAGATGCTTGCGTACGCGAGAATAGAAAGTTGTACTCCCACGCGTACGTGTGACCCCGGTTTTCAGCAAATGAGATTTTTGTGATTTTAACATGCTTTTGAACCTCTAAACCTCTATTTTGCACCCTATGACCCTAGAACTGAGTTGTAAGGATAGTTAAGAGGATTTGAGCTAGGAAGGTGAGACAACTTGGAAGTGAAGGATGGTCTAGAGTAACTGAATTGAGATGTTAATGATGAGATTGTGGATGACTGTGTGAGGCCGAAATGGTTGAGACGTATGTGGGGTTCGTGGTGGTGTACCGCCCACGTGTTTTTGAAAGAGAATGTTATGTGGGGTTCGTGGTGGTGTACCGCCCACTGGTTTTCAAAAGGACGATATCCGGGTTAGCTACTGGATGTGTCGGGCTCTTACAAAGTAACCGACACGTGAGCTCATGGCCAGTAGAAAAGGCATGCATCATATGCATTTGTCTGTTTACTTTGGTTTGATTTCTTGGGATTGCCTACTTGTTATTTCATACTTAACTGCTATATGTTCTGTTTGATGTATCTGTATTCTACTTGTGTTTGTTTTGGTTGCTTTGTTTGTCTGTGTGGATCTTCTGGTGTTTTGGAAGATGGTAAAGGAAGGGGGAATATTTGAGGGTTTTAGTTAGAGTTAAGTTAGAATGAAGAACCTTAATGGACCACCCTGATTATGGCTTTCATCCTTAAATCATTTAAGTATTATAATCTGAGTGTCGGTGTTCTAGGATTGCCTCTGGCTTTCCTGGGACCTTATTTATTATATATGTGGGCACCTTAACCATACTGAGAACCCTCGGTTCTCATTCCATACAATATTGTTATTTTTCAGATGCAGGTTGAGAAGCATCACTTTGTATTCTGGAGACTCAGATGAAGCGAAGAACTCTTGGGGCTCAGGGACGTATTTTTGTTTATATTTATATATGTATGGAGATTCTCCACCTTGTATTATTATGTTTGTCCCTCTTAGAGATTGACTCGGAGAAACAGGTCGTCGTTTTTCTGCTTTGAGTCATCTTGGGATTCTCGTGTATATATGTAGATATTGTTATATGCTCTATTCGGTTCTAGCTTCGCGAGTCGAGTCAGAAGCCTTGTTTTGGAATTCTTCTCTTATATGTGTCTCTTACGCGAGTGATGCAATTTTCTGTTTAACGCTTTACTTAACTTTTTTTTACAGGTTTCTAGTTAAAATTCTTTTTCACTAATACTATATATATAATTTTACTTTTAGAAGTGGTAATACCTCACCACCTCAGTCTTATTACTTAAGTATAAGATTTTGTGTGGTAAGATGTTACAAAAAGAAAGAAAGAAAAACAAAACCCTAATAAAGCGCTCTAAAAACCCTAACTGAACACGTTAGAAACCCTATTAGAAGAGCATTAATAACTAGCTATAGGAGAGCACTAATAGCGGGGACACTAATAACTAACTGATTCCTTACTATGATTTACCTTCAAGAATGAAATTAAATTTTCAACCATACCCGTATATAATATATTAAAAATCAGTTATTAAAATATATATTAAAATAGTTAAATAATATATATTTATATATATAAATATATAATAATTAATTTAATATTTAATTTTATATATACATAATATTTTTTATTAAATAAATATTGGAAGCAATTATACCCGCTTCTTGTGTGTAGGTGTCTATATATATATATATATATATATATATATATATATATATATAATTTGATTAGATTGTTTTAGAAAGGTTTTATTTTTTACATAATAAATTTGATTTTTTAATAAATAATTCTTTTACTATAAATATGCATAAATATATGCTATTTGATTTTTTATTATTATGAGTATTTTGAAAATCAAGTGAAGAATTACTCAAAGAAATTTTTTTTTGAAAGAAATCATTGAAATTATGAACAAAATGCTCCATTTTAAAAAAGATATACAAGAAATTTGACAGCTAAACTATAATGGCTCGGACGGTGATAATATAGAGTAAGTTTACATGGTTTAGTTTAATTTAATTATTGTCTGATTCTCTTCAAGACATGCATACCAATTTATTCCCACTACCACATGATTGGAAAGACCGACAAAGTTTAATTATTCTTCATTCTAATCCTATAAATATAATACTTGTCAAAATTTTATTTAATTTATTAATGCATATTTTTCTTTTTATCATTAATTTTTTATTTTTATTTTATCCACAACTAATTAATTATAATATTATTAAATCATCAATTATAATAGAATATTTAAAATAAAGTATTATTTTAATCTTCAACGTTTAGATTGAATTTTAACTTGGTTTTCACTGTTTCAAACGTTCTATTTCAATCCTAAAAATTTTTAAAGATCATATTTCAATTCCAAAAAAATTTTAAACGAGTTTAATATTATTTTGTTGTTAAATTTGACATAAACAATTTACATATTGAAGAGTTAATAATGTTCGATTTCAGTATTTAAGTAAAATTAACCCATTAACAATTACCAATGTAAATTTTTTTTCTTTTATCTTAGAGTGTTGATGATTGATTATTAGAATCTAAAATTTTGTACAAGAAGAAAATTAAAGAAAAGAAGTGTTATAAGAAGGTTTTTGTTACATGACTTAACACTTCTACTAGTTAGTTAGTGTAGTGGGCTTATGTGTATAGTGTTGGTTACAAAATTCATTAGTGACTTAGTTACCTTGTACAAGAGAGAAAAACCAGTTAGCAGTAGAGTAGTTAGTGACTATATATATCAACAGTACTCTTTTGTATAGTTAGTTTTTGCATTCCCATTTTCAAGTAGAATGGTGATTGAGATATGCATAAGAAACACACTCTCCCTTCTCTGAGTTTTGTGAAGTCGCTCTTTCACCTTCTAGAACTCACCACTTTAACATGGTGCGGTGAGCGTAGATGGAAGGGTTGAGAAATTCAAAAGAAACTTGAATGCAACTTCGATTTCGTCTCCCTGTTGATTCAATTGACCTGCATGCAGTTTCAATTCCTTCTTCTTGCAACTTCAATTTCATCTTCTTCTCCTTCTTTCTTTCCTCTTCGATTTCATCTTCTTCTCCGTTTCTTCTTCTTCTTCCTTCTCCCTTAAACTCACACAATAGAGACTGATGAGAACTACTTTGTTCTGCACAAAACTAGTCCAGACAAATAGTGATCCGATCAGTGAGTTCTCGGGTGAAAATTCTACAAATCCATCAGTTCTTGAAATTTTCTTTAAAAATTGAATCCAGAACAAGAAGTTAAAGAAATGGTGTCAGATAACAATCCACCGTTCTCTTCTATAGACATCCAGGCTCTTGCAAGTTTGGTTAACCAGATCAATCTTATGCAATCGAATGCAACAAGAACGCAATCAAATCTTGCATTGGATCCAGTGAGTTCCTATTTTCTGCATCCCGGAGAAAATTCAAGTTCTTCTTTACTTTTGACTCCATTAGTAGGAAACAATTACCAAATTTGGGAGAAAGCTATGTGGAGAGCACTTACATTAAAGAATAAACTAGGATTCGTAGATGGATCAATTATAAAACTTGAAAGAGGAACTGCGTTGTTTGAAGCATGGGAACGATCTAACACATATGTAGTTTCTTTGATTAATCAATCTTTAAGCCCTAAGATAGCTAAGAGTGTAGTTTGATAAATTCTGCTAAGGAATTGAGGAAAGAATTAAAGCATAGGTATTGTCACGGAGACATATATAGAATTGCAGAACTAGAGGAAGATCTATTTGCTACAAGTCAAGGAGAGTTAACAATTACTGCTTACTAAACAAAATTGAAAGAGATTTGGGAAGAATTAGATAACTTGCGCCCCGATCTCGATCTGTTCAAGATGTTCTGAAAACTGCACCTGTGAATTGAATATATTGAGAGGTTATAAGGAAGAATCAAGTGTTGTAAGACTCTTGCGTGGATTGAATGATCAATATTCTACTGTACGATCTCAAATCATGCTGATGAAACCATTGCCTAAGGTAGATGCAGTTTTTTCTAATCTGCTTCAACAAGAAAGGCAGTTTAACATGAATGAAATGGTTGAAGGGAAAGCATTGATAACCAATGCAAGAACTGATGGTGGAATTGTTAGAGGAAGGGGTAGAGGCAAAGGAGATTGGGGAGGCCATGGCAATTATCACAAGACTGAAAGAGGTTCAAAACAGTGCAGTTATTGTGGCAAAAATGGCCATCTAGTAGACACATGCTATAAAAAGCATGGATTCTCTCCTCATTTCAAGAATGGTGGTGCCTCTATCAACAATTTGGTTGCTGAAGAAAGTGATGATAACAACAATCAATCTTAAGAAGCATTCGACAATTCTGAGCTTGGCTTTATTTTAGAGAAAAAGGAAGCATTATTAGCTCTCTTGAACCAGCAAGATGCACAACCAAAGCATAGCATAAATCAAATTGTTGCCACCACACTTCTGTCAAACCAAGGTATCTCTTACATAATGTCAATGTCCATTTTCAGTCCAAAATCCTAGGTCATTGACTCAGGTGCTACAAATCATGTTGCCTATTCAAAGTCATTTTTTCAGTGTCTATATCAAATAAAATGTGTTCTTATTAATATGCCTGATGGTACCAGTACAATAACCCAACATGCAGGAACCATAGTATTCTCGGACTAGTTTAAATTGTTTCATGTGTTTTTCATTCCAACATTCAAATTTAATCTAATATCTGTGTCTAAATTGACTGTCGATTCAAAATTAAAACTTACATTTGATGAATTTGGTTGTGAAACTCAGAAAAAGATTACCATGAAGACAATTGGTGTAGCTGAACAGAGAAGAGGCTTGTATGCTTTTGAAAACCTCACACCTATTCAAGCTGCATCTTCATCTGTTCTTCCATCTACATCTGTACTGGCTATTCAACCTGCACAATCTGCATCTTCATCTGTTCTTTTATCTGCATCTGCACTGGCTATTCAGCCTGCACAATTAGACAACTCTGAGCTCTGACACCTCAGATTAGGACACATACCTCATGATAGGATTGTTGTAATGAAAAAAGAATACAATAACTTGAATTTTTCTGCTTGTAATCATCCTTGTGACTCATGTTACTATGCAAAACAAAAAAGAATACCATATGCAACTAGAGTTTCAAAGGGTGAAAATAAATTTGACATTGTCCATATGGACATTTGGGGACCTATAAATACAGCTTCAATTTCTGGTTTCAAGTATTTTTTAAGTGTGGTTGACGACAAAAGTAGATTTACATGGCTATATTTTATGAAATCAAAAGGAGAAGCTGCTGATTTGGTCAAAAATTATGTTAAAATGGTTGAAACTCAGTTTGGTATGGTAATTAAAAAGGTTAGAACAGATAATGGAAATGAATTTAAGCTGTCAAATTTCTATGAATCTAAGGGTATAATACATCAAACTACATGTGTTGAGACTCCTCAATAAAATGGCATAGTAGAGAGGAAACATCAACACATTTTGGAAATTACAAGAGCATTGATGTTTCACTCAAACATGCCTAAAAGGTTCTGGAACTTTGCAGTAGAACATTCAGTGCATCTAATAAACAGAATTCCTAGTACTCTATTGCAAAACCAGTCACCCTACTACATTTTGAAACAAAAATTACCTGATATATCATACCTCAAGGTGTTTGGATATCTCGGATATGCATCAACATTAATAGCACATAGAACAAAACTAGATCAAAGAGCTCTCAAGTGTGTATACTTGGGGGTCAAATATGTAGTTAAATGACACATTCTTTACAACGTTAAGAGTAGAAACATTTTCATTTCTAGAAATGTTCAATTCTATGAAAAAAAATTTTCCATTTGCATTACAGGAATTTTCAAGCAATAATGAAAATAATAGACAAATGCAAACTGTCCCAAAATTGCATCATGCATCTTTATTTGAGGATCCATTTCTAGATCAGGATGAACCTTCATTTTTCCAAGGTTGGTTAGATACCATGCATCTATAATCTCATTTAGATCCTACCTCACAAATACTCAAACCAATCCCAATAACAATCTACATGCATCACCACATCACCACACTAACTCAAACATGCATCCATATCCTGACATAGCATCACAACCTAGAAGACCCTTAAGAGAAAGAAGACGTCCCACATACCTCAATGATTATCACTGCAATAGCATGAATACATCAGCAAATGATTTTTCTAACATTTCACACAATTCATCGTGTTCTTCTCAAGAATTTTTTGAAAATTACACAAATATGTTACTAAATCAGGCAGATCAATTTTTTGACAAGTCTTCCATTATTTTCTTTGAGTCTGAGTCCCCAGTTCCTCTCCTTCCTTTATCAGCTGAGTCAATCACACAAAAAATCAACCAGGCCAAATACAAAGAACCAAAAAGTTATGCTAAGGCAGTTTGTGATCCGAACTGACAAGAAGCTATCAATGCAGAATTAATTGCTCTAAAGGAAAATCAGACTTGGACTCTTACCAAGCTTTCTCATGTTAAAAAGATAGTAGGGTGCAAATGGGTGTTCAGGTTGAAATTGAATCCTGATGGATCTATGGAGAGATACAAGGCAAGACTTGTAGCTCAAGGCTTCACCCAAACAGCAGGGGTGAATTACTTTGAAACCTACAGTCCCGTGGTAAAAATGAGCACATTGAGGATAATTTTGTCAATAGCAGCCGTAAAGAATTGGTTTGTACACCAATTAGATGTCAACACTGCTTTTTTACATGGAGATTTAGCTGAGGAAGTATACATGCGACCCCCCTCCAGGTTTAACATTGCCTTCACCAGACTTAGTTTGTAGATTAGACAGATCCTTGTATGGTTTAAAGCAGGCCAGTAGACAATGGAACACCAAATTATCAACCACTTTGATCGATTTTGGCTACACTCAATCTCGAAATGATTATAGTCTCTTCACAAAATATCATAGTTCACAATTCACAGCCATTTTGATATATATAGATGACTTAATCCTTGCTGAAAATAACATAGATGAAATTGGGTCCGTCAAGAAGCACTTGCATGATTTGTTTAAGATCAAAGATTTGGGTGACTTAAACTTTTTTCTAGGCCTTGAAATAGCTCGAAGCAAGAGGGGCATTGCAGTATGTCAACGAAAATATTGCATCGACCTATTGAAGGAGTATGGATTAATGGACGCAAAGGCAGCAACTACACCAATGGATTACACAGTAAAATTGGCAAAAGATTCAGGGAGTTTACTCAATTCAGCATTTGAATACAGAAAATTAGTAGGAAGATTACTCTATTTGACCAATACTCGACCTAGTATCAAATATGCAGTAGAAAAATTAAGCCAATTCTTGGACTGTGCTACTGACAAACACTTTGAAGCAGCCATCAGAGTATTAAGATACCTCAAGGCCAAACCTGCCCTGGGTCTAATGTTCTCATCCCAAACTGACTTGGAACCAACTGATTTTTCAGACAGTGATTGGGGAGCTTGCTCAGACACAAGGAGATCAATTTCAGGGTATTACTTCTTCATAGGAACATCTATTATATTCTAGAAAAGCAAGAAACAAAACACAGTGGCCAGTTCTTCATGTGAGACAGAATATATAGCCCTTGCAATGGCCACCAAAGAAGCGCAGTGGATCACTAATATACTTGGAGACTTGAAGATGAATTGAGTAAGCCAATTGCAATATATTGTGATAGTCAATCGGCCTTGCATGTTGCGGCCAATCCAGACTAAGCATATAGAGATAGATTGTCATGTTGTTCGAGACAAATGGTAAGAACAAGTGAGAAAATTGCTTCCTATTTCAACTGTTAATCAAACTGCAGATATATTGACTAAAGCCTTAACTCCAAAGATGTTTCAAGACTGTTATGACAAGCTCAGAATGATGGATGTAACTGATTCTGGCTTGAGAGGGGGTGTTACATGACTTAACACATCTACTAGTTAGTTAGTGTAGTGGGCTTATGTGTATAGTGTTGGTTACAAAACTCATTAGTGACTTAGTTACCTTGTACAAGAGAGAAAAATCAGTTAGCAGTAGAGTAGTTAGTGACTATATATATTAACAGTACTCTTTTGTATAATTAGTTTTTGCATTCCCATTTTCAAGTAGAATGGTGATTGAGATGTGAATAAGAAACATACTCTCCCTTCTCTGAGTTTCGTGAAGTCGCTCTTTCACCTTCCAGAACTTACTACTTTAACAGTTTTTGTTACGTTTCTCTGTTACATTGAAGAAAATATGAGTTAACTAATAAAGTTATTAATATTTAGGTCATTTATGTCACTTGCTCAGTTAACTATTCATGTCAAATATAATGGTACGATAATATTAAGTTTTAGTTTGGTAAAATTTTTACTTTTTAAAAGTTGTAACATCTGTGTTTGATAAATTAAATTAAAAATGACTTTTAATAAACATAAGCAATAACAAGGCAAGTACATTTGGTAAAATAACTTTTAAATTTTAAAAATACTATAATAGATATTAATATAAGAATTAAATTTGAATATTAATTAATGTACGAGGTTATATTAGACTTTTTAATTTTGATAAGTATAAGCCAACTTTAAACAACTCTTTCTTAGATACTTTTAAAAGTACTCATAATTTTTAAAAACTATAAACATAAACATGAGTTTTTTATTTACCAAATACAAAAACGAAATGCTTATATTTTTTAAAAGCGTAAACACCTCTCTAAAAAACTTTACCAAATTAAATTTAAATTCATTTAAAATTGTTTGAAACAAAAATAAAATATTTAAAAATATTAAAAACTAAATTAAAATTTAGCTCAACCGTACGAATCAACGCATACGTACTTTATCCTTTTATATAATTAGATTAGATTCAAAATATTCATTGATTAAGAAGTTGAATTTGAAATTCTTAAATTCAAGTCTATCTATTTTGTTTAAATATAGTCCCAAATTATATCACTTCTTAATTTAGGGACAGATTCAAACGCATCGCATTCCTTATCAATTGAAAAAAATCATAAATGTTTTGTCCTCCTATTTAAATTCACAGTCTCTTAAAGTTCATCATTTATGATATATTGTTCTTTTTTTAATCAATTTTCCGATCAAATATTTAATTTCTACCAAAAAATATTTAATTTACTCAATATAGTTTCAACATATAACAATAATTTATGTATTATCGTATTAATAAACTATCCAATTTTTCAATTGCATCTTAAAAATCTAAAAACAAAACTATACAATTAAATCATAGTATTGATATTGTATGAAATTAATTATTTTAAAATAATTAAAGCATAAAAAATAAATAACTCTTGTTTTATGAACATTTTGAATTAATTTTAGTCAAGAATATAGGTAGTATTCTCTTACCTGCTTTTGGCACTTAGCTTATGGTAATACTTGGATATAGTAATATTTTTCTCATAACACTATCCTAGTTTACTTAGCTTCTTCTCCTCCTTCAATCATAATAATATTTTTCACCAACCATCACCCATCAGTATAGTAAACTCTAAATTGCAGATAACCTAACAGTGGAGAGTGGTGTTTTAATCTTTTTCAAAATAAGAAACGAACAAAAAGAAAATGTAAAAAAAATAAAGCAAAAGAAGATTGGAGTATAGCGATGGTTAAGAGGCATGTGGCATGTGGTGGGTGGGATCTGCACTTCTGGACTCACCACTTAACAGCGTTTGTTTTGACGAAAACTCCAGATTATTATTAGGTGGAACACTTTTACAACTTAGCTACCAATGTAGCAATTCTTCAATCTTCTTCCTTTCTTAAAGTGGAATTTATCAAAGGATTGTTTCATTAGTCATGTCATATGATAATATATAAGTCAATATAAGAAATTTAACTAATCAAATATGTCTTCTCTCTTTTTCTTTTATCTTCGAGTAAAGTATCGTTTGTGTCTCAATGTTTTGGGTAAATTCTATTTATGTCCCTAACGTTTAAATCGTCCTATTTGTATCCCTAACGTTTGTAAAAGTGATTCAATGTTATCCTGCTGTCAATTACACATCATGAGCGCTTTAGTTTGAGTTTTAAAATTTTTTTCTTGAAATTAGAATACAAATGTCTGGGATAGAATCGATAATCTACTCTGAAAAATAGCTCATCAAATGTTGAAATTAATTCCTACAACATTTACATAATTCACTTTTCTAGGGACAAAATTGAATTTAAACACAAATAGTGGGTATAATATTAAAATCGAACACATCCAAGTGAGACCTAATTGAGAATGAATACATCCAAATGAAAATAATTGAAAAATATAATCTGATTTGTTAGTATAATTGATAGTAGGATAACATTGAATCACTTTTATAAACGTTAAGGATACAAATAAAACGATTTAAACGTTAGGGACACAAACAGAACTTACCTCAAACGTTAGAGACAAAAACGATACTTTACTCTTTTTCTTTTTATGAATAAGAAAGAGTGAAAATAAAATTACTTATACCTATTGATTAAAATATTATTAATTACCTAATTTTTTAAAAATTATTATGTACACACTAAAAATCAACTATCAAATTACTCATTGTGTATTTATGTATAAATACATAATATTTAATTTATTTTTAATATATATTTTATATTTTAATATATATTTTATATAAATAACTGATTTGATAATTAATTTTTTGTGTATATTATTTTTTTTATTATTTATTTGTTGTAGTTATAATATTCTCTCTGTTTTTAAATATCTACTTTTAAATGTTCACTTGTATTAAGGAAAGAATTATTGGAATGTGTTAGTTACAAAAAATTAAAAATAAATTTTTTTATCCAATTTTTTCTCTAATAATAGGTGTGGCAGAAAAATGTAATATTATATTAATTCCTTAGCTAGTTACTAAATTATAAAAAATTAACATTTTAAATTAGACGCTTATTTTAACGCAGAAGTATTTGTTTAGCCCTCATATTTCCAAGTTGATATCATATTAGTTTGGTTAGAGAGAGAATTGTTATTTATTAACGGTGAGTAAATATTTAATTTGATCTTTGTCTATTTTTATAAAGGATAAAAGTTATCTTTGTCTAAAAAAAAGACATTTTGACCCTCAACTTTTTTATTTTGAGATAATATGATTTTTCTATTAAAAAATCCGTTAAATAATATTAAAAATTAATTTTGTAGATATTTTATTTGTATTTTGTGGAATTTTAAACTTTCACAAATTATTAATAAATTTGTTTTTTAAAAATTCTTTCAGGTGGTTAATTAAAGAAAGACCATAATGAAAATAATACCCCAAAAAAAATAATTGCAGTACGAGTATCTTTTAAAGAAAAACATAACATTGAATAAAAAATAAAAGAAGAGAATATTAATATTAATGATATTGGTGATGATAACAGTAGAAGAGATAACGATAATGATAAAATATGATTACACAATAAAAATAATAAAAGTAGAAGTAATAATAATAAAGATAAAAAAAAATAGTGGTAGTAGTGGTCTTAGTTAATTACATTGTTAAAAAAAACTGAGTCCCGCTAGGGAGACAATGATATTTGTATACAATATGTACAATGGACTTTTTATCTAGTCCAATTTTATTTAAAAATAATAATAAACCCTCAATTAACATAATTACAATCCCTAAATGAAATTATCCCCAATTGACCCATTTTGACCGTGTTACCCTACCACCAAAACACCTCCTCCTCGCTGTTCACCAACCCCACCCCGCCGCGTAGCTGTCTAAATTGCAACCTGCAGCAACTCCGCGAACATCTGCTTTGGAGAGCCCCTGTTTGCGAGCAAACTCTGTCGCTGGCAGCGTCAAGATCGCACCGACGGTCCTCACTTCCAACCCGAGTAGCTGCGCCCAAGCGCCGAGCTTGTTCGCCGTTGCTGGAAGCATCGCCGGCGCACGGTTTGCGGCTGCAGATCTGATCCTTGATTCGCTGGCTGACGTGTTTCAGAACCTCGTCGACCATCCACAGTGAGTGCGTTAGTTTCTTCTTTTCATGGTTCCTCATTGCAGTTGCTTATTGTTTTATAGAGTGTTTATGATGTTTAGTTTTTTTATTCTACATGGTGAAAATGCAATAAATGAATTTTTGTTATTTTGGAGTATGAGAAATTAGATGTTGCTTGAGATTGTTGCAATTGATTTAACAGTTTCGACGCATGACGTGAACTATTTACCGGAACCAACATCGAGCATCCACGTTAAGTGGGTTAGTTTCTTCCTTTCATGATACATCATTCAACTTGCTTATTGTTCCGTAGAGAGTATATATTGCTTATTTGCTTAATTTTACATGGTGAAAATACAATAGATAGAATTTTAGTATATTGGAGCATGAGAAATTAGTTGTTGTTTGAGATCGTTCCAATTGATATAACTTTTACGCGAAAAGGGTTAAATAAGTTTGTTAATCTAGTTTAAATAGCAGTTTTTTTCCTGTCCCGTGTGGACCTTTGGATGCAATGTAACATAAACCAGCTGACCACTGGCTTCTTATTGTTGATCATCATTGGATGGTTACTTTAGTAGGGTATTGGATGGTTGGTGTTCATGATAGATCTTTTTGCTGCTTTAATTGGATGGACACTTCAGTAGGTAATCAGATTGTTGGTTTTCATAGTCGCATGATCCTTGCTTGATTATAGTTTTTCTTTTATTTAAAGATGCTTACTATATGGTCAAGTGAATGATTGAATCGGTTGTTGTTTTTTTTTTTTTTCTTACATGGTTTGTTTTTATTAAGTAAACAAATGCATGTATGATACGAAAACTAGCTTCTGATATGAGATACCAAATACCGATTTTAACTGAAATTGGTGGCTAATTTAATATCTATTTGCGTCACTGTTTCTGGCTGTAAACATTGATTTATGAGGTTGCCATGTTGTTGCATCGTATGAGAATATTTTAACTTGATGATTGCTTTGTTTGTAACTGATTGACCCGGTATATTGGACCAATTAAACTAATGCTGATGGAATCCTTTTTGTTTATGGGTGTTATACACTTATTGGATGGTTGGTCTTCATGATAGATATTTTTGCCAGTTTAATTGGTGGATTACTTGAGTAAGTATTCGGATGGTTGGTTTTCACAGTCGAATGAGTGCTTTCTTAATTATAGTTGAAGGTTGTGGTAGGCTTAGAGAAGAGGGGTTGAATTTATGCCTTCCTTTTAGTTGCTGTTGTTACCCTTTTTAAAACAGATTTGCAATTCTGATTCTGTTTTATCTTAGCAGCGGAAAATTATGAGACAATTTATTTTTGTCTCATGAATATCAGAAAACAGAACACAGCAGAGAAGAGAAAAGCTAACACCAGCATATATCCTGGTTCGGTTGCCTTGTGCTATGCAACCTACATCCAGTCTCCTCCACAACTATGGAAGAATTTCACTATAGTTAACAGTATTACATACACCAATAACTCAGGATTGACCCAATCCTTTCTCACTCAAGTTCTAACCTAACTTGACATTGACTATGCTAATACCTAACTATCCACTCTTAGTGCTAACCCAACTAAGAAAGGGATACCTCACAGGTACAAGATACAAGACATAAACACACCTAAAGAAATCTGAAAATAACTCTAGGCTTTTCTCTCAAGTGTATCACTCAGCCTTTTTCCACTCATGGCTTTTACTTGAGCTTTCTCACAATGCCTTTTCTCACAAGAAATTACAGAAAGATAAACATAGAAAAGTATATTACAATCTGTAAAACATGAAGGAGATTGACTTCATCAACAGCCTCTGTGCTATGCGAAAAACCAGATTAGCAAGCCTCTGATTCAGTTCTTCATACTGGCGGAATGCACCTTTGATTAGGTTACACTGTCCAGTTAGTTGAACTTCTTCAAAGAGCTCTCTCAGAACAAAACTTCTATTCACTGGTTTTCTCTCCTTGCTTTCTGAATTAACAGCAAGCTTCTTTTATCTCCTTGCATGTTGCTTGGTTCTTCTTCCAAGGTCAACACATTGAGCCTTGAGCTTCACCAACCCGCAAGCTTACTTTTTCTTCTCAAGCATCAAAGTAGAACCTTTGCTTCTGACTTCTCCAACTTGACCGAAAGCCTCAAAGCAGTAACAATAGAAATCTTCCAAGGTCAACTTGATCTGAGCCCTTGAAAACCAACTTGGTCTCCAAGTATCACTTGTGACCGTATATGTGGAGCAGAATAGGGCAGAGAACCACTTTCCCTTGAATGCCATTTTCGGATATAGCAGAGAGTTGGGAAGAAGGGATGAAGATCTGATTCATGCAAGATGAGATGGATTACCTTTCTTAAGCTTGATTTGGTTTGGATTTTCTGTTCTTTGCTTCTGTGCCTCAAGCTTCAATTTTCTCTTTCTTGCTTCTTTGGTTACTGGCTTATGGAGGAAGCTTTTCTTCTCTTTCTCTTTCTTACTTTACTGAAGTCTTGATGTGACTTGATTAGAGAGGAAAAGGACATTGCTTTTGGTTAAGCAAAAGAGAGGGATTTGCATTTCTGAAATCAGATCGGGCTTGGATCGGGTATTGGTATGCTTGGCCCGATTTAATTTCTTTGGTTTCTTTCTTTGCTTTTGCTTGGGCTCTTTATTTTGCTTTCAGCCCAATATTCTTTGCTGAATGCCTTTTATTCCATTTGGGCTATTAACATTTGGCCTGCAACAATAAACAATTAGTTAATAAGTAAATTATAATTAATCAACACTAATTATTTATTTTGCTCAAAAAGAATGTTTGTCATCACTAATTAATTTAGTTAATTTCTTAACTCAACGATAGTTTTTCTTTTAATTAAAGATGCGTACTGTATGGGCAAATGGAGGATTGAATCGGTTGATGTCTGTTGGTTTTTTTTTATTTCCATATGTTTTCTTTTTTGTTTGGTAAACAAATGCATGTATGATGGGAAAATTGGGTTCTGATCCGAGTTACTAAGAACCGATTTTAACTGAAATTGGTAGCTAGTTTAATATCTATTCGTGTCGCTGTTGTTTGAATATAGTTTTCCTCCTAATTAAATGTGCTTACTATAGGGACAATTGGAGGATTGGTTTTGATGAACGTGAATGACAGTTTGATGTTATTAGGTTGAAGGCTTCATTGAATCGGTTGATGTTTGATCTTTTTTTTTTTTGGTTGATTTTGTTAAGTCAACACACTCTTGTATGAGGCGCAACCTTGATTCTGATCTGAGTTAGAAACAACCAATTTTTAATTATGTCTTTATTCAAGGATATGTATTTTTTGTTTTCCAAGGATGAATGACTTGAATTCGTCAAGCATTGCCCTCATGAAATTTGACCTTGTGCCAAGTTAATGAGATTCTTTTTGAACAGATGCATCAGTGAACTTGGGGATAAATCTGCAACCTAACAATGTCTTGTACTGTGATTATGAACATCCAATTATATGTGAAAAGTGAACATCAAAAGTCATATAGAAATGAACATCCAGTTCACTACTACAAACATTTGTTTAATTATGTCTTTATTCAAGGATATATATTTTTTGTTTTCCAAGGATGAATGACTTGAATTGGTTAAGCATTGCCCTCTTGAAATTTGACCTTGTGCCAAGTTAATGTGATTCGTTTTGAACAGATGCAACAGTGAACTTGGGGATGAATCTGAAACCTAACAATCTCTTGTACTGTGATTGTGAACATTCAATTATATGAGAAAAGTGAACATCTAAATTCATACATAAATGAACATCCAATTGGACCGTGAAAAAATCACAGCATTATTTTTTTCCTAACAGAAAACCTAATTGGAGAAACCCTTAGTAAATATCATGTAAATAGACCCTTACTAAACATCACAAAAAGGCAAGACAAATATAATTTTTAATTCCTCGGGCCTGTTTCCTTTTTTTATTGTTGTTCAGCAATGAAACACATTATCTAAGTCCTATTTAAGATTCCAGGAAGTACAGTACATGTACACATGCTCATGAAGTCACGCCACCTATTCACCCCAATTTAGTAAATTATAAACAACTTCTCTTTTATCCTTTGATCATAAAACAATTTAAACTAGTTGCTTTAATTTTAGAAGTATGGAGTATTTTGACTTCTCGGATAATTCAATATACACGGGAGGATGGTTATTGTCCCAAACATCAGAATACAGGATAAAACTAGAATTCAAATTTCGTAACCAAGATCCATCTCTTCACTTTCAACCTCAGTAACATCCAACAGTGGCATGACCTATAATCACGAAATAAACACACAAATCGAATCATGAAAACTAATTAGATAAACCATTAGTAAATGAAATGTACAGAAATCTTCTCTAAACTCTACAGAAAAAGATACACAAATATAAATGAACCACATCATCCTACCCATATTAACCTGAAAAGAAATGCATCAATATCACTTATTAATAGTAATTGAATTATTATTTTATTTTATCTATTATATAAGCATTTTAACTACTACTATTCTCTGTGTTACATGACACTGTATACCAGAGATATCAAAAAGTAACACATACAACCACCATGCACACTTACTTCATTTCTCAGTTGTAGAGTCCAAGGTCACTAGAGTTGCCTTTTTAATGCATAGACCATCTATCATGTATACTCATACAAATATTCCTAATCTAAACATGCAGGAAGCATTCTATTCAATTTAATTTACACTTTCAGAAAAACTCTTAATAATAAAAATACATTTAGTTCTATTTTATATTATTTAACAATATACTACACTAATAAGGTTCAAGCGGGTCTATGGGCATCATGCACAAAATCATGGATGATTACTTATTAACTAGTCGGTTGTCTAGTGTACCAATTACATTGCTTATACATGCTGGTTTAACTTTGAATATTTAAATTGATACATCCATATAGGATACTCCACAAGAGAACTATTTCATCACAAGTAAAATCCATATTCCATGACTGATTAACACATGCATATCCTCCATACATAAATGCGCACCATGAATTTAAAACCAGCACAAATATGGTTAATTGAATAATATTCATGTTCCATCTAAGTAAGTAATTAACATACAATAAAACACTCCACTTGCACTAACAATGAACATCCAAATCTTATGAAAATAACCATCCATTATCACTGATTCAACGAACCATTCTCACCTTATTAGACTGCTCACCGTCGGCGCAAAATGGTCGGGAGCGTTTTCATGCGACTTTGATGAATTGTGATCAGCAATGGAGGATGGAACATGACACAGCGATTGCACGACATTGCACGCCATCTACGAACTACTACGCGGTGATGGACGTATCAAAGGAATGATACTCGTGACTCCTTTATCTTGTATCGTCAATGGACAGAGGAAGGTACATGCCGGCTGCGACGGAGTCGTCGCAGGCGGACTTGATGCGGTGCCGCCAGAACGAGCCACACGATCAGAATGCGCTGCTGGGCGTTCACCGGTGCGGACTTCGACGTCAGACGGAACGACTTCCGGTGATAACACACGAGCCAAGGAGAAAATGAATTACCACCGTCGGTGAGAGAGTCTGCGTTATTGGTCTGTCCTCACCGTTTAGAGAGAGATGGTCGTGGTTTTTGTTTTCAAATAACTTAATTCTAATTTTTTTTAAAAATTCAAATTAGCAAATTTTTATAATTAACGATTGTACCCATAATTTAATATTAATTTCAATTAAACTCCTATTGTATGCATTGTACAATAAAAATATTGGCTCCTCATTTTTTCAAAAAAATTTAATAAAATTCTCATAAAACTATTTTTTTTATTATTTAACAGATTTTTTAACAAATAAAACGTATTATCTTAAAATAAAAAAAATTAAAGACCAAAATATCTATTTTTTTTTTGACAAAAATTACTTTGGTTTTTGTAAAAAATAACAGAAACCGAATTAAATCTTTACTTATTAACGGTCATCATATCAATCAAATATATGTGTTTACATTTCTGAAACTTTAAGATGATAAATGATAACCGTACAAAAAAATTTTAATAATATATCATTAGATTTAGCGATATTTAAACAGTGAATTTTAGTATACCAATGCTATTGTGGTTATGCAAATATTACTAAAAATAAAATCAAATTTTTTTATATTTTAATAATATTTTTTTAAGAATATTTTTAAAAAAATATTATTTAATGATAAAAAATATTATTTTAATTTTAGTAATATATTTTAAGAGAAGTGCTACACATATAAGTCATTTTAGTTTACAAATCATACAAGTTGAGCTAAACCTAACAAAAAGGACGCTCACCCATATGAGCGTGTTAACACGCACCCTACTCAACGATTTTCATAGCGCGCTTCGCGTTTCTCCTCTTCCTTCTCCTTCTCCTCCTCCTCCTCCTTCTTCTCATTTTTCTTTGCGTTTTTTCTCATTTTTCTTTGCGTGTTTCATCTTCATTATCATTTTTTTAATCACTGTTGTTGTTGCTGCATTTTTTTCCTCCTTCTCTTTCTATTGATTTTGCAACATTATGTATTTTTTTCTTCTTTGTTTGATTTTTTCCTCCTAAAAAGAATTATGAAAATATGAAATAAGATGAAGAAAAAGAAGAAGCAGCAGAAGATGAGGAGGAGGAAGAGGAAGAGTTTTGAATTATACAGAATTTATCAGCACACATACACCAAAAATTCTTAAAGAATACACCCAAATATCTTCGTGTTATACCCAAATTTGTTGTAAATACAGAAAAGTGTTTCCTCTAATGCTACATTTTTTTTCTTCTTTTTTTTATTGGGTAAAGTATATTTTTTGTCCCTAAAGTTTGACAAAAGTTTTAAAAATACCCCTAAATTTTATTTTGTTTCAATTTTGTCCCAAAAGTTTTCGATTTACATCAAATATACCCCTGAAGGCTAATTTTTCAAAAACTTTAAGACCAATCTAACAACAATGCATGGAAATTATACTTGATTTGCTTGTGTTGAGAGTTATTCTTATAAAATTGTTGTTGAATTGGTCTTAAATTTTTTGAAAAATTAGCCTTCAGGGATATATTTTATGCAAATCGAAAACTTTTGGGACAAAATTGAAACAAAATAAAACTTAGGATATTTTTTAAATTTTTGTCAAACTTCAGAGACAAAAAATATACTTTATCCTTCCTTATTTCTTTCTTTCTTTTAGTTGAACGAATGTAAGTTCATCCTATTCTAAATAATTTTGTACCATTATGTGTTTCTTCTTTTTCTTTGTTTAATTTTTTTTGTTTTTATTCTTGTTAAAAGAGTAAAACAAGAAGAAATTTGAGAAGATAAAACAAGAAAAAAAAGACGAATAAAAAAAAAGAATATTATGATGATGAAAAAGAAGAAGAAGAAGCAATAGAAGATGAGAAGGAAGAAGAAGAGTTTTGAATTATGTAAAATTTATCAGCATATACACCAAAAATTCTTAAAGAATGCACCCAAATATCTTCGTGTTATATCCAAATTTGCTGCAAATACAGAAAAATATTTTCCTTAATACATAACTTTTACATTACATTCAATTCAAACCATCAACGATGAAACATTATTCACCTACAGAATCATAAACTACTAATGAAAAAATTAATTAGAATCGAACCACACCTCAACTACTTGATTGGATTCAAAACAATAATCAATTTCGTTTTGGTTCAATTGATAATCTGAACTTGAATTATTCATTATTTTCAACAACGAGATAAGGAGGAGAAGAAGGAAAAAGAAGGATGAGAAGAAATTCTAATAAAAAAAGAAAGATGAGGAGGAGGAGGAGGTGGTGGTGGTGGTGTTGGTGACAACAATAACGAAAAAAAAAAAGAAGAAAAAGAACGTGCAGCAAAAACATACACGCGTTGATTAAAATTTATTAAATTAAGACGTGCGTGAAATGTGGGTGCGTAAGACATACGCGTGAGTGATTTAAAAAAAATGGCGTATTTGAACTTGTATAATAAAATAGTTTATATACGAAGAATAATTGATATTTTAAAACGCTATAGGCACTATAATTAGTGTCAACACCGTAGCGTAATAAAAAAAAATAGAATCACCCTTTTAAATTTGGTCAATAACAAGTTCAAATAATATTGGCTCCTCTTTGAAAAAAATTGAAAGGCATGAATTAGATCAAATTTTTAAAAAAGATTTAATCTAATTCAAATAGCTTATTCTATTGGTAACTTTTCAGTGTCATTTATTAATTTAATTACGGATAGAATATTAAAAATATAATTTAATTTTATACGAGCATCTAATAAAATTCATATATTCATATGATTTTTTAAGTAAAAATATTATATACACACAAAAAATTAATTATTAAATCAATCATTATATATTTATACATAAATATATTTATTATTTAATTTATTTTCAATGTATATTTTATATTTTAATATATATTTTATATAAATCACTGATCTTTTTATGTTCGCATAGCACAATTATTTTAAAATAGTTTATTATTACTTTTGTTAATATGACAAAATAAAAATTACTATTTGTGTAAATTCTTTTAAATTGATATATTTCACAAAAAACAAAGGAGAAAAAAGAAAGAGAGAAAAGAAGAGAGGAAGGAAAGAAGGGAACTGCAGTACTTGTGGCTGAGATTCAAGAAGCCGGCATGAGGTTCGTTATAAGATACCAACTTCTGCTGCACTGCGACAGGTACAAGTTAAAGCATATCTATCATCTAGAGTTTTCTACTTCTCTCTATTTAGTTTCTTGCAGTACACTGAATTATTCTAAACGCGTCTTTTTTTGTTACTTTTCACCAAACAAGAATCAAAGCAAGTAAGCTGATGCAAGTTTGATAGCAACGATGAATTATACTAAATAATTCAGAAAAACTGAGTCAGTGTTGTTGTAAAATATAGGACAAGCAATCAGATTAGCGACATATTTAACATGATAACCAACTAAAGAATAGAAGAAAATGAATTGGTCTGGCAGAACAAAAATTCCCAACCGGGAAAAAGGTGGGGAAACTTTAAGCTACTCTATGGTATATCTGGGGATCACAGCCACACTAAAATACCAAATAAACACGGAGTTCAATCATGGCAAGCATGTTCCTAAACAGCACTTTCAAATCGCTCTTCAGAAGAATAGATACTGCTCCCCCCCTTGAATGAGGTGCACCTCTAAGCTATGTACAAGAGTTCCTCACCTCAAAGTCAAAAGAATTTGTCTGAACTCAAGGAATTTCTCAAAGAATATCTCACTGGACAATGATACAGCCCTATAGAAGTGACACACAATCACCAGAACAGAACCTCAGTTCACACACCTGAGAGGAGTCACCACCTTAAGCTGCTGCACAAGCTACAAAAAGCTTAGCAAGAAAATCAGTCTCATGGATGAGTTTCCAGGATCATCTCTCTCTCATGCAGTTTCCAGGTAACAAGAACTTATACTTATCTGCATTTTCCAAGAGATAAGCAGGAAGATGAACTGCAGAATAGGAATGGGGTATCGGTCCCATTTTGCCAATGATTTCCTTGAAAGTGTACTCCTCAGGCAGCATGTCGAATAAATCAGCCCCAGAGCATATAACACTCTGGATTCTATCTGGATTTAAATAATGAGAGAACCTGACTCTATCATAATGGCTGTAGGCTTTCATCTTGAAAACAAAATCACTGATGCGCCTGAAGCAAAAGCTACAATGCCACCCAGAATCTGCCAATAAGATATCCGACTGGCGATAATGAGCATACCTTGTCTTCCCAGTCTGATACCTATGAACCGAAGCCCTCCAGCTCTTATCATCCAAACGAAACTCAAATGAGTATAGATAGTTCTTCAGCTGGAGATGAATGATTGAAGGAATTTCATCACACCATCTCAGGAGATTAATAGTGTGGGCACTTGGTATCTCGTCAACATCAGACATGATCAACAAATCATCATCTGTTATACCAGCTATCCTGAGGAGCTGGTCCAATGCTACGCGCTGATATGCCTCCTCAACAAATGGGTTTTCTCCTTTCCTAAATCTGCCACCAATAGTTCCATAAGTTAACCGGGGCTCTGCAAACTCGAACTCGTGACGATGGCTCTTAAAAACCAGAGGCTTAGGCAATCCAGTGAATGTAGAATTTGATTCAAGGAGCACAAACTCATTAACGTAAGGGTACAATTCTCTCCACCGCAAGTTAAGTATTTCAATCTCGTTACTGAACAACACAGCATCATAAACACGCCTTGGAAACTCACGGACTCCCCATCCATGAAGTTTGCATAGATTCTCCATGGACACATTCTGGTTATAGTAATGGGGGATGACATGGAATGGCTTGGGTGGTTTTTCCCAGAGGGGTCGCAGAAAGTACGAGATTTTCTGGCCATGCAGGTATATTCCAAATATGCACATTGGGATAACAGCAAATATGAATATGTAGGTCTTTACATCCAAGCCACGCAAAATGCAGCGGATTCTTGACATGCCAGAAACTTGACTTGATTCCTGCATAATTGAGAAACAAATATCTATGTAACCAGCAAAGCTAAAAGGAATTATATAAGAAAAAAAAGAAACTGGTAAATAACTACACAATGCAGCTTCATTCAACCCTCCAAACACAAACAACCCATATCATGAATCAAAATTGTTAATTACCCTCTCCCTTGGCCAAAACTTTCAATTCTGATACAAGTTAACTAGTATCATCATCATGAAGAGATTAGAACATGCAAGAATAAAGATCCCGAAAATGCAAGTAGCAGTTCAAATCCAACTATGGCAGCAATAGAGATCTCTACCCTCTCAGAAACCAAGCCCAAAGATAGGAACAATACGGAAATGGGGGTAAAAAAGGTGCCCTTGCATACAAACCAACAAAAAATTCACCAGATTTGCCCAAATTAGCAAAGGCATATACTAAAAGCCTAAAAAAAACACCACCTTAATCCTGGACCCAAATTCAGATCACAAATATGTCGTAGAAAAAAAGAACAAAAAGAGAAAGAAAAAATAGTAAATCTAAGGCGAAAAATTCCATAACCACCCGCCGAGAGATTAAATCACTAACCCATCTGCATCCGATTTTATTTTTGTTTTCATTATCATTAATTTTAAGAATCGCGGAAACCATAAAGCGCGATTCGGAACAGCAAGAACAAAATAATAAATAAATAAATAAATAAAAGAAAGCAACTTATAAGTTTTGATGGAACCAGAAAAAAGAAAACTTTTAAAAAGAAAAGTATAATTGAAGATATATAGATAGATACCTGGCCACAAACTTTGCTGCACAAATCATCGCTCTTCTTAGAGCAGTAGTTGCCCCCGGTCTCGTTCATCATCCACCACATTTTGTGTTAGGGTTTGCGGATGAACAAAAAGCAGATCGAGTTACCGTATGAGGGCCTCGAAAGGAAAACTCAACTCGTGAAGACACACAAATTAGAGGGTAAGTTAATTATACTATCTAATCTTGCAGGCGCGATTGATAGAATATAAAAGAGGAACAAACAACGAGGTGACTCTCTTCTCTTCTTCTGTCTCCTTGGAACGGGTGGCAGTTGTCTTCTCCACACACACTCTCAAAAGTTCCGTTACATTACACAACCCCCTCCTCTCTCTCCTTCCTATGATGTTTATGTTCTCGATGCCGCTTTTCAATTTTTATAATTATAATTATTGATATTCTCCCTATCTTATTGCCACCCCAAATATTTATATAAACATATGCTATTCATCCCGCAATTACGCAAAAGCACTCGCTTAACCTGGAATCGCGTCTCCTATGCTAGGGGCTTAATTGTCATTCCGCTTACGATATCTCTTACTTAGTCCCTCCCTCACGCGTTGTATTGACGGGATCGCGACAACTGGTTCTTTGTGTATATTGCTGTTGTTTCTTTATTTGTTTTTCTTTTAATGTATAAATTTATGATTTTAATTTTAACTGCCCGACGGTATAAAAGTTAAGTGTTTAATTTTGATATATTTACAGGATAAAATATTTTGTCTAATGATAATGAATGAAAATAATAATTAGATTAGATAAAATTAAATTTATAATTTATAGCCAACACACGTTGACAAATGCTATTAGTAGCAGCAAATTATCAGTTAGAATTTAGATAAGATGATCATGAAAAAAATAAAGAAAAAACATTAGATTAGATTATATTAGATAATTAAGATAACTAAAAAAAATTGTAAACCAGGGGCATTTATTCTCTTGACAATTTCGTTGTTTTTCGGGGTCCAACAAGACACGTGGCAGCCAGCTCATGGGTGCCCGGAGTTGCTTTATAATATTCATCTTATTCTAATTTTTAATAATCTTCATCATATTGAAGATTACTTAGGTGAAGGGACTTAGGCATTGTTTGAATAAAAGATGAAAAATAAGAGGAAAGAAGGGAAGGAAAGAAAATAAGAGGAAAGAAAATAAAAAAAAATTGATGATTTTTTTGTTGTTTGAATGAAGAGAAAATAAATAGAAAGAAAATTATTTTTTATTTAGATAAAAAAAAATAAAAAAAATTATATTAGAATAAAATTACAGTAATATCTTTATTTATATTATATATAAATTATAATTTATTAATATATTTAAATTATTTTTTTAATAGAAAAAATAATTCAAATTGTATTTTAAAATTTTAACATATTATTTTTATTAATAACAATAATTTTTTTAGAGTTATATATCTCTTTTATCGTTTTTTAAATATGATAAACAAAAAATATATCATTATTTTTTAAATATATACAAATAAATAATTTTATAAATAAATAATTATTCATAAATTATATTATTAATCTCTTTAATTATATTTAAAAAAAAGATAAAGTTTGATAGTACTGTAAAATTGAAAAGAGCAGAAGAGATGATTTTTAAATTTAAAAAAATAAAATAAAGAGAGAATAAATTTGTAATTATATCATTATTTCTTTTTTTTTTTGTTGGTTTTTATCTTTTAGTCGAAGAGAAAAGTATTTTATGGACCCATTCCCTTTTTTTCTTTTCCTCTGCATTTTCCTTGATAAACCAAACAAAGAAAAACTTGATTTTTCACTCATTTTCTTTTCCTGAATTTTCCTTCCTCACTCATTTTCTTTTCCTGAATTTTCCTTCCTCTTATATTCGTTCGAACCAAACACTGTGTTAGGTTAGGGGTAGAAAAGTTGGTGACGTCGTCGTTTTGTATGGAGCAAAGGTCGGTTTTGAATGCACCGGCGTGTAGAATAAGAATCGACCAATCCAAAAGTGGCACGGTAGTTGCAACGATGAGGAAAGTGCCGAGGCAAGGATTTTTTTTTTTTTTCCTTTTCCCAATTAATCTATCCATATACGAGAGTTAGAATTCAATGAAGATAGTTAAAATATAATATTATTCAATTTAAATTAAAATCGGTTAAAAATATAACTTTTTGAAATAAAATTGATTGAATCTTATTTTTGACACCAGTATGATTTTGATCAAATTTTAAATTACATGACAGAAAAATTAAATTGTGTTTTAAAGTCAATACAACCAAAATCTAACTTGATACTATTAACACAAAATTGGAAGAGTTTAAATAATTCGATCATGATAGTTTGATAACGTGTAAATCGAAATATTGTAATATGTGAATTGTTTCATAAAAATGTAGGTGGAAGTATCGTAACATAAATTATACTATAAGTATTAATACAAGAGTTTAACTTATTTTAAAAGAAGTTGAGTCGGTAATTTCTAAAAATTAAAATAAAATAAATTGTACGAACGTTGAATTTGAAGATTAAGGTTAAAAAAGATATGAAATGTCAAATTTAAAAGTCAAAATTCTTTATGATCAAAATAATTTGAAGATTAAGGTTAAAAAAGATGTGAAATGTCAAATTTATAAGTCAAAATTCTTTATGATCAAAATAATATAGTGACCTGAGAAACAGAGAAAATTAGATTGTGAAAAAAGAAGAATACCCTTCAAATCTACCCTTGTGATCTATAAATAAAAGAAAGCCAAAAATAAAAAAGAAATTTCAATTTGGACATTATTATTACATCACATCAAACTCTACAAAATTTAAAATTATACTGACATTAAAGAGATTTATGGAGTGCAAGTTTATATAAGTGTATAGAATCAAAAAAAATTTTGTTCATTTTATTTTTGTTATTTTATACTTTTTCTTTTATTTGTCGTTGGTAATTCCTTTTATTTTTCCTTCTATTATTTTAAACTTCAATTTGTTTGTTATTTCAATTCCAGCTCTTATTTATTTCATTTATTTTTTTTATCATTTTTTATTTCTTTTTTCTTTCCAGCATTTTATTTCCAAGTTTTTATTTGGCTTTATTTGTCTTCTTATTTTATATTTTATTATAAATATTTTGAGATACACAATTTCGATACTTACGTTAACTAATTTTTGGGTCAAACACACTCTTTTTTTATTTAAAACCGTACATACTTTTCGAATTGAGTAGGGGTGTTCGCGGTGCGGTTTGGTTCGGTTTTAAGGAAAAAATTCATCTGATCCGAATGCTTAATTTATGTGCGGTGCGGTTTGGATTGGATGAACTTTTTTTGAAAATCCGATCCGATCCGATCCGATTACAAGCAGTTTGGATCGGTTTTTGGATTTGCGGTTTTTTAAATAAAAAAAATTAAATACATATAACAAGTCTTAACATCAAATTTTAAATAATCAACAATGACATAAAAAGTCTTAACATATCTTAAAAAACCGACAATAACATAACAATAGAAATAAAATTATAGGTTAGTTAAAATAAATAAATAAATAATATTTTAAACATAAAATATTTATTAAATAATAATAATACATAAATAATAGAAAAATGTATAACAAATTGAACATGTTATAAATATAATTGTAAATATAATAATAAAATAATAATATTATAGCACATTGTGCGGTTTGGATTGGATTGGATCGGTTATGAAAAGTAGATCCGAAATCCGATCCAATCCAGCGGTTTGCAAAAAATAGAATCCAATCAAATCCGAATTAGTGCGGTTTTAATCGGTTTTCGGTTTGAATTGGATTGGATGAGCGGTTTAATTTGGATCGGTTTGGATTTGAACACCCCTAGAATTGAGATCTTAATACAAATTTGATTCGACACTCTGTCGAGATTACCAAAAATCAAGTGAAACAAATGCTATATTTCATATGTTAAGTTTTATTAGTAAAAAAGTTATTACTATAGAGTTAAATCTTAAAGTACTGTTAAGATTAGTCATATATATTAAAATAATTTCTAAACTTTTATTTTTACTAATTATATTTTTAAAATTAACAAAAATACACTATATTAATTTCAAATGATGTGTCATTTGATAAAAAAATAATTTATTAATTAACATAATATATTTTTATTGATCTAAAAAACATAATTAATATAATTAAAATTTTAAAAACTATTGATACATACAGTCAATTTTAGAAATTACTTTAAGATTTAACTCGACTAACATATCATAAACTATTGCAATTATACCTAGTGTTTAGTTTGATTGAACACTGAAATCAAAATTCATCCAAAGCAACTACAAACACCTCTAGGCTTTTAGCAAAGAGTATAAGTGAATATTGATGGGGATAACGAGAAGGCAGAGAAGGAAAACATTTCAATTCAACTACTAATGTACTATCAGCATCTGCAACAGTTAGGAGGAGGAAGAAAACAGAACAGAACAGTGGAACACATTTGGGTGTGGACCCAGCCAAGCAATGAGGTGGAAGCTGGGCTGTGAGGTGGGCCCCCACCACGAGCTTCTCCCAATGTTTTCGTCCAATTTGTTCGCATGTGGGCCAACGCTCCAACTGCCAACCATGCCATACTTTTAACCAACGTCTCTAAACAGGCCCCAAAACTTGATTACTTTATTATGTGAAACTTTGTAACTATTAACTAATACTCAAATCCTATTATTAGGATAATATATACTCTAAAAGAATTATACAATTATAATTTTTTTATATTTTTTCTTAAAAGAATTTTGTTAATATATACTCTAAAAACACATTTTAAAATTATTATAAAAACATATTTTATTAAAAATTATTAAAAATAATTTTTTATATTTTCAATACATTAAATACATAAAAAATTTTAAAAATATAGCATTATAATCTTAAAATATGCCTTTAAAATACAAAATAGCCAAATTGGTAAATCCTTGTCATAATTAACAAACAATAAAAGTTGAGTGCATTTATAAATGTAAATAAAATACACTCTCAATAGTCAAGACATCCATATAAACCTCATTGACAAACTAGTTTTTAAATTTTAACTTAATCATTAGCAAAATCCATTAGGCATAAATGATAAGTAATTAAAATCACTTTAAAATATTTAGGTCGGTCAACAAAAGTATTATCGATTAAGAATTATATTATATATGGAAAAGTTTCACATAATAATGTTATGCGTTAGATTTATATTAGTGTGTTGATCGAAAAAAGTATTTTCGATAAGAGTGGGTCAGATCGAAATAAAAAAATATGGTGTTTCAAGAAGACGCGTGCGCGCGAGCTTGAAGTGAGGCAATCGGTGCTGATGTGGATTTCAATTATGTTGTCAATCGAATAAGCTAGAATCGAAGAGAAGATTTGATTCGAAAGGTTGAAGAAGGTTTTCGAAAAACTGATCAAATAGTTATGAAAGCGGAAAAATTTGTGGCTTTTATCACACGAGAAAAATATTAGAAATATCTACAATCACGCATTGGAAACAGTTATCAAGAGTGGTTGTGTTTCAAATTTATAATTCTTCATTTAATTGTAATTAATTGTAATCAAATTAACCGTTACGTAAGATAGTCTATAAAAAGTCACCAAAAAAAAAAGATAGTCTATAAATACTGTGAAGTGTTAGGGAATGGGGGTTGGAACTTTTACTCAAAAAAACACTCTAGCATTCTCACATCCCAGCGTATCCATGAGTTTGCGATCGAGTTTTTTTTTTTCTATAGGGTTCCTTCCACCTTCTTCTTTCTTTTAATTTCAATTCTGTTTCTAATTTTATTCACCAAGTGTTATTCATATTCTTTACTTTCTCTGTTAAATTTATCTTTCAGAATTCTATCATTTACTTCGAAGTTCTTTGACTTAATTTAAGGCATTTTTACTGTTTTCTTTTGATTTTGGTTCAAGTCTTTCCATTTACCATGTCTTTACTTTTTGAAAACTTTGATTTCCGAATTATATTTAATATTCTACAAATTTATTTTATTTTTATTGTAAAAACTTGTCTAATCGGAGACGCTTTGATGCACTTCTAGAAAACTGGTACTCGCACTTCATCGAATGTCTTACTCGATTGCTCAAATCGAATCTCTCACTCGATTAGGCTTATTTAATTAATAAGTCAATCGAAATCCAAATCAGCGCCAATCACTTCCAACCTCATGCTTACGCGTACATCTTCTCGAGAAACTATTTCTGACTCACTCCGAATCGATTCACTCTCATCGAAAATATTTTTCGATCAACAATTAGTGATGAAAAAAATGGGATTAAGTTTTGAATCTATACAAATATTTAACCAACACTAAATAGTTGAAAATAAATAGTTTAACATATTGAAAATAAAGGAACAATAAATTGGGAGATCCATTTACATATATAAGTAATTTGTAACGTTATTATAGATTTGCATTCTGTTACTTATGTTATTTATAATGTAAATAAAATAATACTGTGTATGTTTTATTTACACTATAAGTGAAATAAGACAGAATTTTACATGCACGTATTACGTTTGCACACATGGTGTGAAACGTGCTTATCTTATTTACAGTATAAATAAGAAATACACAGTATTATTTCGTTTACACTGTAAATAAGATAAGTAATAGCTGCATCTATATATTGAACTCATTTATCTCGTGACTTGAAGTCACTTCTGAATCATTTCTACTTTCTCTCACCTATAGCCATTTCTATTTATATTATTGAGGCAGTCAAAGATTATGGTGCATATATATGCACGAGATGATGACATCAACTACCTGAACGCAACGTGACATATCGCTGAAGCAATCACTTTCAAATTAGTATTGTTATTTTCCTGTTTAAGTCAAATAAGTATATAGTTATAGTCATGGTTAGGATACTTTTATAAATGTAGTATCTATTAGGTGGTAGAATGTATTGTTAGTAAGTGTTAATTAATAGGTATAATTTAATGTATTAATTAATTATTTTATTAAGTAAATGTTTATTACATTTTATATTTCTTTAAATTTGAATTTTATATATTTAAATTTAATTTTGATTGTGGTAGATAATTTTTTAACTGTTATTAAATGTTTTAATATTTATTGCATTTGTTCGATATGTTTTTTCGATGTTTGCTTTTTAAAGATTAATTATTCTGTTTTCAACTAAATTATGAAATGTGAAATATTTGTTTAGTATATTTTTTTATCTTTTTGTTTCGACATTTAAATGTTTATTTTTCAAATAGATTTGTTATTAAGCTTTTTTATTTTTTTTTATGAGAGGTCCTCGCCTATTTCTCCCTAAGCGAGTGAGCCACACTCTAACACTATCGGACGTTATGCTTTCTTACTTGAAGGAGGCTGGGTTTGGCAACACAGTGCAACTCAGGAATTTCGATAAAAAAAAAACTACAAATTACTTATATCTATAAATAAAATATTTATTTATTTAAAAAAATCCAAAATCCATTGATATAATTTATGTTTATACACAAATTAAAGAGAATTGAGATACTTAATTTGGTTTTACATCTTGGCCATTGATTATGAAAATAATTAATTTTAAAATCTTATTAGTTTTTATATTGATTATTATTATTTCTCATTAACCTTTTTATAAATAAAATTTTTTTAGTCTAATAGTTAGTTCACTAGTCAGTTTAAGCAAATGTTAGAAATTAATTTTTGACCTGTCAGATTGAAAAATACCACGAAAAACAAACAAAAAAACTATTTTTATATCATGAAAACATAAACTGATAACTTTTAAATAATAACTTGAAATCTTCATATTACGAATTTTCGAAGCACGTATCAGCAAGTGTCAAGGATTAGTCTTTGACCTTGCGAGTTGAAGGATACCGCAGAAAAAAAAAAACTATTTTTATAGGCTCATTTTTTTAATATAAAAAAGATATGTGTATTTTCGTTTAAAATGAACTTCTTTGGTGTATATACTAGGTGGTGAATGCTGTAGATATGACATGCCCAACACCCAAAAAACGTGTTAACTCACCACGCATGCAACGTGCTAGACGCGTGACAACATCAAGAGCAACACAATACATACTTGTTGGACACGTGGCAGACATCGGGCAACACACTACATGCGTATTGGACACACGTGGCAGACATCGGGAAAACACACTACATGCGTGTTGTACACGTATCAATTGCCGATTTGTTGTGATTTCAATACGTAACATGTGAGGTGGGTCCTCTGCCTATAAAATCGAAACTCATTACCATTTTACTTCATTGCGAGATTTATGTTTTTAGTGCTTTGTTGGTGTTGTGGAGGGCACTGCAAATATAATGGTTTACCACAACTGTGAGATTATATGAAATACATATGATGGGGTGAGCTTTGTGTATGAGAATCTATTTTCGTTTATGATTCCATACACTATGACATTCGTAGAACTACAATACAGTCTCTGTCAAAGCATAGAGAGTGATATTTTAAAGAAGGTTAGTAATATTTTTTACAGGAGTTTGGTTATCGTATTTGGCAGCCTAATACAGTTTGAGATTATGTCGATCGTTGACGAAACAAGTATTCAACGAATGTTTCATATCCACCAGCAAATTCAAGTGCAACATCCAATGATTGAGTTGTATGTTGAATTTGAACATATAGATGCCAATGAAATTCAATATGACTAAGAGTGCAAGATGACAAAGATGAAGAGTACGAAGGAATGAACAATGGTAGCGAAGAGGAGTTCGAAGCTATGTACGAAGCCGGTGACGAGGACAAGGATGGCGATGGGGGAGGGGAGACAGTCGTGGAAAATTTAGTGGTTCCATCCGCAGTCAGTCAATCTAGCGCTGGGTCCTCCTAGGATGCTGGCACTGGATTAAGTGAGCGTGCAAACAAGCGCTGGCAATTTTTCCTTGTCATGTGTACGCGTCGTCCACACGTACGCGAGACCCTTATCGAGGACGCTCAATAAACAAGCTCCCAACTCAGCGCTCGTTCAATCCTGGCGCTCATTTTACCCTCACGCGTACGCGTCACCCACGCGTACGCGTTGCCTTCTTTGCAGGCGCTCAGTAAACAAGCGCTAACCTGAACGCCAAGCTGAGCACCAGGTCTCATCTCCAGGGGCACAAATTCACATCCTCACGCGTATGCGTGGCCTTCTTCGCAGGCGCTCAGTAAACAAGCACCCAACTCAGTGCTCGTTCAATCCTGGCGCTCATTTCACCCTCAAGCGTACGCGTCACCCACGCGTACGCGTGACCATAAAATTTTCCAAGTGAATAATCGAAGGCGCTGAGTTACTAAGCGTGCAAACAAGCGCCCAAATGAGCACCAGGACTTGTTCCAGGGGTGATCTTTGACGCTTGCAAAATGAGCGCCAAAGTGAGGGCCACTCTGAACACTGAGGATATGCTCCAGGTTTTCTCCTAACGTTGAGTAATTGAGTGCCACTTCGAGTGGTGTCCTTACTTCATTACTGGCGCTTGGTTTCTGGACGCTACTTTGAGCGCTACCTTTGCTTCTCCATGGCTCTGTTTCTCACTCTCTGCTTCTACTATTATCATTAACCAAGGAAATGCATCAAAGCTTGATAGTTCATGATTTCATACAAGATTTTCTATCCTATCTAAATGCAATGAAGTTCACTTAATCAAACTATTTCTTAAACACCACTTCTTGCATTATATAACTCTTGTATTTTTATGAAATGATCACGATTTCACTAATGCTTGATGAACCAATGCATGCAGGGATATTCATGAATCCACTTGTTTATTAATTAAATTTTCATGAAAACAAACTAAAAGCTACTAAAATAACAAGTTAAAACTACCAATGATGCACATGCATCAGCAGGATGGGCCAAAACTCACGTACGCATATGTGACCCCATGACCTGGTACGCGGGCGATCGTTTCTGCCTTACCTCCTTGCGTACACGGCACACGCGTGCGTACGCGGCATGGGAAATTTCAACAACCGTGCGTACGCGATACTATGCGTGCATACGCGGAGGCCCTGTTTTGCTGAAAAATCATTTTTTTTCTCGTTTTTAAGGTTTTCTAGCTTTTCAAACATTCTTTAAGTACTGTTTAGGAGTACTATCTAGTACTTAGGCCCTAATACTCCTGAGGATGAGTTAGTGATTTAATTTAGTGAATTTCTATATGATTCTAAAAGACGGAGACTTAGGTTTCTAGAGTATTGAGGATGGATTAGTTGAGTGAGATGGCGAAGTACTGTAATGATGACTGTGTGATGGATTGTGGAATTACGGACCGCTGATGGTTGAGACGAGTCTAGGACTCGAGATTAAAATGATGACTTTACTGTGTACTGAAAATAATGTTTTTTAAAACCACTGATATGTTGTTTTATATTGAGATTGTTGAGACGCTATGCACCTGGCAAGGACGGTGGTTGATTCCGCTTGTCGAGGTTGCAGCGGTGGCGTAAGAACGGTAGTTAATCTCGCTTACGTTGAGATGTGAGGTCTATAGCAGAGTATTCCACTTGCATCCTTTCGGAATCACAAGAGTGTGCATGCACTATATCTTGGACCGTGTGCCGAGCACGATATCCCAGGGGGTTCCCATTTTATTCGTGACCGAAAGGCGACATTCCCATGGGAATGTATCGGGTTGGCAGTTGAACCGACAATGTGATATCACAGCCAAATAGGACAGACATTCATCATGTGCATATTTTATATGTTTGCCTGCTTTGCTGACTTGCATTATTTGCCTAATTGTATAGCATACTTAGTTGTTTCTTGAATTACTTGCTATACATTATTATACTTGTGTTTTACTTGCATTGATATTACTTGTCTTTTCTACTAGGATTGAGGAGGTTTGGAAGGCGGTGGCGATGGGATCGCATGGAGGTTAGGCTGGTGAAGGTTGTGGGACAACGATGAACTGATAGTTAGAAATTCTCTAAGTTAGTTGACCTGTTTAAGGGTTTATTTATCTGTTTTATAAGCTTGAATATTTTTTATTGATATGGAGTTTTAGGATTGCCTCTAGCATCCCAGAATCTTACATCTTATATTACCAGGCACTGTTAGCATACTGAGAACCTCTGGTTCTCATTCCATATTTTGTTGTTATTTTTCAAATGCAGGTTGCAACCTATCTCGGTGAGTTGTGCGATGGTGACAGAGCGGAGGATCTTTAGTTTCTTTTGGAGTCTTTTAGATATTTTGTTTAGTACTCTCACATTTTGTATTTATATTTGCCTTAGAGGCTTACCTTGAGAGAGAGATATGTTGTATTCTGTTTTAACTTTCAAAACTCTGTATATCTATATATAACTAGTCGGCCTAAACTCCGCGAGCTGAGACTAGTGTCTTATGATTATTATACTTTTATATCTACATATGCCTTATTATCTTGTGCCTTATTGCTTTTAGCTTCGTGTGAACGTTTCGCACTTTGTAACTCTATTTTTGAGCTTATTTTTTCATCGGGCTTCTCGTATTATTAATCCTTTCTACTTATATATATATATATATATATATATATATATATATATATATATATATATATATATATATATATATATTTATTGTATAAGCCTTAAAATTGTCGTAACCTTTGATTAACCTGTACTTTACGGCATGAGGTAAAGTTTAGAATAATTAGGGTGTTACACTAATATTACTAATAATAATATTTACCAAAATAAATATATTTAACATATTAACCAAATAATAAGCTCTAAATTAGCGAAAATAATAAAATTATATAATTATGTTGTCCTAAATAGTTGATAATATGTTCTGCCATCGACATATAATCACGTACCATTTTTACTAAACACACATTTAAAATTTATTATGTATTAATCTCACACCTAATATACTATAATACTCTCAAAAGAACACTCATACTCTAAAATTTACTGAACTAAACACTTTCTCAACTCTCTTCACAATGTGTTGAATGAGTGAGGAGGGGAGCTGGATCACTGAATGGGAGGCTTTAAAGGCCAATCTCTACGTCTTCGTGTGTTTTCGGAGCTGTAGTTGCTCGTACATGCAAACATTCTAGCACCATGCAAATAGGGGTGGCAAGCGGGGAAACCTGTCCCGCCCCACCAGAATCCCGCCCCGTCCCGTCTAGTGAGGCGGTCCTAGAATCCCCACCTCCGCCTGTCTCGCCCCGCCCCGCCTAACTGCGTGCTGGCGGGCTAAGCTCGCCTAAACTCCTCTTTTTTTTTACTATTAACTACTAAATAATATATATAATTTCACAACCATATTAATAAATTTATAATTTCTAAAGGCATAAAAAAATTATATTTTTTATATTCACAAATATTAAAGTCTTTGTAAATATTGTCTCCAAAGCAAAATAAATATAATCCAAAACATAATTATAAATATTGTCTCTAAAGCAACATAAACATAATGCAAACCACTCAATTTTCATCTTCATACCCTTGTAAGTTGGGTTGGGAGAAGTTGGGTTTTGGTAAAAAAAATACAAAAATACCATTTGCTAAAAAAAACTAAGTTTGGCGGAGAATCCCGCCCTACCCCGCCAAGATCAAAGGTTTAAGCGGTGCAAGTTAGGTGAATTTTTATTCTTTGGCGATTTCAATTTTTCAATTCGTCCCACATTTTTTGATAGGTTACGCAGTCAGCAAATTTAGACCCATTTACCACCCCAACATACAAGTAATGTGTTGGCAAAAAAATCTCTAAAAAGCTACAGATTCCTTAAAAAAAAGCAAACGAATCAAAAGCTAGTACAACACGCAGCAACAATATTAAAAAAGCTACTTTCATCGCATATATCACAGTACATGTGTGTTGACAAAGACTTGCCAAGTGTCCTACTTTCATGCAATATGTTACCAGCGTGTTGGTATAAGAAATGTTGTAGTTTTATATTATGATAAAATTTACCATTAAATATAACTGTACAACACATAATTATTTTCCATAAAAAAAATTTCTGTACCATAAGATAAATAATAAAAAGAAAAATGAATTAATAAATAGGTTATTACACTGCTCCTCTTTGTTCCAGATTTCTCTCCCCAGTTATCACTAGGGTTTTTCGTAAAAAAGAAAAGATTAATAATTTTGTGTTTACTACCTATTTTGTTTGATAGATGTTGATTTGATTTTCACCTTAAAAGCTTTTCAAAGACACTCCACAATTAACTAGTCCATTTAAAATTATTTACGGAGAATGTCCCAGTCCAAATACAAATATACAATTATACGCACATATAGGACCAGAAAACAGAAATGAAGAATTTTCACTGCAAAAGTAAGCATGGTCGGAAAGTAATGGCTGAATCGGTCCATATATAATTTGTTATACATTGTAGTGGTCTCAAGTTTATTATAATATTATGTGAATAGTATAGTATCCCCCATGTATTACTCATTTCCAAATCACATCGCATAATTAAAAGAAACTAAGATGACTGAGCACACTCTCCGAGTCAATGCATAAATTTCTACGCATATGCACTCTCTTACTCTTTCAACGGGAACAATTAATTAAAATTAGTCCATCTGCAGCAACACATAATTAATTAAAGGCCAACGCTGTCAAAATTTTCAAAATGTAACCTTTGGTTCCCAATTTCATACCTGCTAATTTTCTCGGAAGCTTGGTATAAATCAAGGTTGCCAGAACCGGACCGGTCAATGAACTGGTGAGGTTATTGGTTTAATAGTTCACTGGTTCGACCGGAGTTCAACTGGAGTTCAATCGGTTTAATTAAATATTAAATAAAATTATTAAAAAATTTAAAATAATCTTAAGTATATAAATTCAATAATTTCTAACTTAATAAAATTTAATATTTCACATAATAAATTATCAATTACTTAATATTAGAGGTTCACAAACAACTTCAAACATCAAAGTTTATAACTAAACAAAAAATAAAACGTACATAATGACAAACCCATAATGTTCTACATTCAAAAGATACAATTACTAGCAAGTTTTCAACTAATCAAAGATGCAACTCATCAAAAATCATAATTATCATTAAGTGTTCCAACATCTCCATCATAAACAGGTAATCCAAAGCCACCATCATCAGAAGTACCACCAAAAGAAGCTGTATTTAAAGAATCAGCAACATTAGGGAAATCCACATCAAGTTCCACATCTCCTCCATCTAATAAAATAAAATAGAAAACCAAGAAAAAATTAAGGATTAGACGCTTCACCCTCTTCTTCCGCTTCTCTTTCACTTTCCACATCATAACACTCAGATGTAAATTTTCTTTTTTCTGCCTTTTTTTTTTGTTTTCCTCCAAAAGCCTTTTGAATTGAAGCTCAACATCTTCAGTTACTTTGTTACAAACTTTAATTTGTCCAGGAATTTTTGCAAGATGATATTTCATTCTATATATCCCCCCTCCATTATAAGTATTCAAGCAGAAAATACATGTATATTGAGCCTTGTTATTTTTGTCATACCTCACTGTGAAATACTACCAAGCTGGATCAGATTTACCTCTAGATGAACCAGTTTGAGAATTTTGAGCAGCATTATCTTGTGGCTGTGAGTTACTTTGTGATTGTTCCATCTAAAACAATCAAAAACAGAACAGGCAGCATAGAGAATCAAAAACTATTTCCAGCAAACAGAACAGACAGCATAGAGAATCAAAAACTATTTCCAGATTCCGGCAAACAGAACAGGCAGCATAGATCAACTTCATGCAGCTTGACAGTCACAGAAATCAACTGATTCAGGTAAAATAAAAATTTAAAACCATTTCCATTCAGAAGCAACAAAAAGCATAATCCAACAGAATGGTCGAGCATAGAGCAAACAGAAGCATAGAGCATATTCATGAACCAGCAAACAGAATCAGCAAATAGAACAGGCAGCATAGAGAATCAAAAACAAAAATTAAGATCAGCATGTTATCCATGAACCAGCAAACAGAATCAGATGCCCTGTTATTTTTTTTTTCAAACAGAAGTACAGAACAGGCGAGCTAGAAGGAAGCATGTTCAAAATCAAGAAGACAAGAAAACCAGTCTTACCGGCGAATGCGATGCGGGCTCGGCGAGCTCGTCGAGGTTCGGCGACGAGGAGGCGGGCTCAACGCGGTGGTGGTCGCGGCTGCTGAGGAGCGCTGCTGGGTGGCGAATGGGGAGCGATGCTGGGTCGCGAATGAGGAGCGCTGCTGGAATCTGGAGCTTGGTGGGCAATGGCAATGGTGGCCTTGGTGGATGAGGGGGGAAGAAAGGGGAGGAGGCTGACTGGCTGAGAGCTTCGGGGGTTTGGTGGATGGCTGAAGGCTGATTGATTAGGGTTAGGTTCGTTAGGGTTAACTGGTTAACGCGTATGCCTTTTTCTTTTTTTTTTAAATAGCCAAAATGACGTCGTTTGGCTTCTGAATTTCGAAACTACTAAACCGTCAAAAAACCGGACAGTTCTTCCGGTTCGCCGATTAACCGCCGGTTCAACCGATTTTTCTACCGATTTTTTGCCACTCGATTTTGGAGATTACCCGAACCGACCAGGTAACCGGTTTCCAGTTTTTCCGGTTGAACCGACCGGTCCGGTCCGGTTTTCAAAACCGTAGTATAAATAGATATAAGTGAAACTATATTTGTTTACCATGTCAGCAACTCATTGTGAATTTAGATTTTTAAAGTAAAAAAATTAATAAAATAAAAAAATAACTGATTAATCGTTGTTAAATTTATAATTCCTATCATATATGAATTAAATTATTTTAAAAATTTAATTTTAATATACATGAATAAAAATATTTTTTTATAAATTATATAAATAATTATTTAAAAAGATAAATATAATTATACAATTATATAAAATATTTTATATTATGCATGTATTAAAATTAAACTCTAATATTAATTTAAGAATAATTAATCTCTACTCATTATTTTATCAATAATCTCACTCTCTCGTATCAAAAGAATTTTATCCAAATTTAGAAAGAAATAATAAATTTAGTGTGGAACAAGTCTAATTAGATCTAAATTTGTCCAACACATTTTAAAATCAGTGTCATCACTAATTATACACAAATATTTTTTTTTAATTAGGAATGAAATTTGAACTTACGATCTTTAAATAAATATAAAATAATTATGTCTATTATATATTATATCTCGTTGACAAATGTCCTTCCTCTTAAATGTTACTAATGTTGATATTGATATTCTTATTATATGGTCCAATTCCAATAATGATGCAAATGGCAGAATAATTACACCGATAACACGTGGGAAACAGCGTGGAATTATTCCACTTTGCAATTAGAATCTGCACCTATAATTTATTTACACTCATATAATTTAATAATAATGAAGGGGATAGTTAGTAAAAATTAAAATGATAACACTAATCTAGACGGAAAGGGGAAGTTTAAATTCAGCAAAACGTGCATAGCACCCTGAACGAAGTTCACAGGAAGATTAAGGAAGCTTGAAAAGTAGTCATAATGAGGTCCACTCTCTAATACGAGTCAAAATGGCAGAAATGTCTACGCGGAGGAGACGCAGAACCATCCATAATTAATCTGTTCGTACTTGAAGTAGGGTTTCCAAACTTATGAGTTTACAGGAATTTTAGGGCTTGTTTGAGTGAGCTTTTGAGAAAAGATCTTTTTTCGAGTTATTTTTTTTTAAAAGATCTTATAGAGAAGTAAAAGTAATTTTATGTTTGGATATCTCATGTAAAAAGGTCTTTTTATCTATCAATTATGTTTGGGTATAACAATATAAAAGTACTTTTTTGTTCATTTATTACACGAAAAACATCTTTTTTTTAAGGAAAAAAGATCTTTTAAAAAAAGATGTAAATTACAGCTTCTCAAAAAAGATCTTTTTTTTATTTTACTAGTGCTTTTACTTTTACTACTAGAAATTTGCCAAACACATTAAAAAATAAAAAAAGATCTTTTTTCATTGAAAAAAGATCTTTTTTTAACAAAATAATGGCGCCCAAACATGCACTTAATCCAAGTTGTGTTAGTTTCAGACGGGGAACATAACTACAAAACATTTGATACTTCAAGTGAGTAGTGTAATTGAGTGGTAATTAAAAAATTGTGTATTTTTCGTTTTTTTTATAACATCCGATTATGTAAACATTTTTTGTTTGTAAGTCATTTAGATAAAGACATTTAAAATATTTTTTTAAAAATATTTTTTAATAATTAAAAGTTAATATATAATCAATTAAATCAGATTTTTTTTTTAAAAAATTAGATCGAATAAATCGATTTAATAAAAAAAATAATGAACCAAATTTTAAATTTGTCTAAATTAATATTTTTTTTATACAAAATTACAATATTTTTATTATAAAAAATAATTAAAATACTCTTATACTTAATTTTAAAAATCTTAAATCTTAATCTTACGATGATATAAGGAGAAGAGAAGGATTAGGATTTAAAATTTTCAAAATTAATATATATATATATATAAGAGTATTTTAGTTGTTTTCTATAATAGGAGTATTATAGTCATTTTTTATAAAAATAATATTAATTTAGACCGATTTAATATTTGGTTCACCGATTTTTCGACTAAATTAATTTGTCTAATTTAATTTTGACAAAAATAACACAATTTAATCAATTATATGTATTGAATTTTAATTACTAAAAAATATCTTAAAAAAATATTTTAGGTATTTTTATCTGAGTGGCTCTTTTTTCGTTTTTAATGTCATAATTTAGTAACATATTAAGTTAGGGTTATGTTACGTGTACACCAAAATTAGCCACCAAAGTCAGCCACCAGTATAAAATACATGTTAGAATATAAATACACATTGAAAATAAATTAAACCACACATGTATTTATACACAAATATATTGGTGGCTAATTTTAGTGGTTAATTTTGGTGTACAAATAACATTTCTCATTAAGTTATTACTTTTAGGTAGATACTACCACATGGAGATTTTATAATTATCTTCATATGAAGATGAGTCTTTTTTTACTATTAGATGATAAATTATAAGGTTTGATTTTAATATGTTATAAAAGTATTATTTTCAAAAAAATGTAACTAAACAAACAAAATACACTTTTAACACAAAAATCTTTATAAAAAGATATTTTTAGTATTTTCATTTGAATAGTTGCCTTACTTGTATATAGCTCTTGATTATCTTTTTTGTTAGGCTTTATAAGCTCATATAGTAATATACTAGTTTGGTCGATATTAACGAGTGATTAATTTTACAATCCCGCTACGTAATCAATAAAGACTTTACCAACTTTTTTCAATTTTTATTTATGATTGTATTTAATAAAAGTATCTTTATAAATGTGTCTAATAGAAATATATTTTTTATGATCGTATCTAATGAAAAGTGTCTTTGTAGATGTGTCTCTTTATACATGTCAATACTAATTAAATTAAAATATAATAATTAATTATTATTGACAATAAATTGACAAATAATATATTGGTATCCTATATTTTTCTTTTATTTTTTATTTTTTTGGTTTGCACCAGGATATCCATTAAGCCTGAAGTCTAATGACTAATCCCTCGAATAGTGCAAAAACACAAAATGAACGACCCTCCCATATAAACAAGTTCTATTTCCATTTTCCAGTGAGTATCCAACCCTATATTTTTCCTTAATTTTAGCCATAACATCATCATCATATAGTTGGAACACATTCAAAAAGCGTCCTCTAATTTTCTTCGTGGCTATAACGACTCGCTTCAACTTCCTCTTCATAATTTCATATCCAGCTGATAATGACCAAACAATTATAATATTAATTAAATAATCTTCAGAAAAAGATTAAATAAAAAAACTTCATATTTACGGTAATGCACTCAATACAATTACTCCTCGGTTCAATATGCTTGGCCATTGTTTTAAAAACATATATAGTACGTATACTACTTATTAAATTTAATACACCAACTAACAATTAACATAATATCGTTATAACGATTTGTGCTAGTACATAATGAAAAAAACAAAGAAGAAAGATAGTGCCCTTTTCAAAACTAATGTAATATAATAATGTCACCAAAAGAAAAAAAATCGTTAATATATATATTAAATTAAAATTCTTAAAGTTAGATATATATTTTTTATCCCTGGGATGCAAAATCCAAATAATACGTGTGATTTTATTTTTGATCCATTATTATATTTACAGTACAATTTTACATTAATATTTACTCCTGGAACTCACGTTATTCAGTACTCGTATATTTTACAACAATTATTTAAATGCAAATAGTGCTGGAATGATGGAGGTCCATGGCTGACCCACAAGGATTCCTTTCTGGCTAATGCTAAAATCAAACCCGGTGGAGTCAGTTGAAGGTCATGCATTCATTTGTTCCTCAGTTTGGCTCACAGATCTTAACAACAATTCAATTTTAATGTTATATTCAATAATCCTAATAACCAAAACTTTATACACATATATGATATGGTACATATTATGCTACAAGAAGAACCTTCCAGATCGGAACTCAGAATCCTGGCAGATCTAGAAAACATTTCCTAACATTTTTCCAATCCCATCCTTCACTTCTGCCACCCAATTCCACAACCTCTCTTCTTTCACTTTCACCACCACACTCAAACAACAAATGAATAATGAATGATCGGTTTGATTAGTAGTTCAATTTGATCAGTTTGATTTGAGATGAATAAATGAATGATTCATTGATTCTTATTAATTAATTAGGTATATGGGGGAGAGCCATGGAGATTGGAGATGGAGACTTGGGGTTTTGATTGTATGTTGATGAAGCTCATCACATCATCACATCCTATCATCATGGCCACCTATGTTTTACTTTTTACTTTTTTTTTTTGAATTAAAGGGAGCTCAACACAATAGGGTGGAGCAGAGAAAGAAACAAAGGTCATGAAACATAAATTACAAGCAACTCCTTAGTAACTTCAACATGGTGTCAACAACCAAAGGGTTCACCACCAACCCATTCCTCTGCAGCCGCAAATGACTTATTTATAAGTTCCCGCAAACTGGATCTGTGATTTCGAAACAGCCTGCTATTCCTTTCCAACCAGATAGTCCAGACAACAGCAAAGAACCCAAGAAACCACCTCTTCCTCTCAACCTGCCATATCGCCATGTTTATCCAGCTTTCGAAGTGGTCCTTGAGATTACCGGGAGGGCACCAACTCCTTCCAAACGCATGCAGCCAAGCACACCACACTTGCCAGGTGATCTCACAACCAAGAAACAAATGGAACACAGTTTCCTCAGACTTAGAGCATAACATACATAGCGTATCATTCTGCTCAATAACACGTAATCTACGCAGTCGATCCTTAGTATTCACCCTTTCAATCAGCACAAACCAAGACAAGAGCTCAATCCTTGGAGGGACGAAGCCTTTCCAGATGGCACGCGTGAAACTATAGCTTGTAACTTCAGCCGGAAGGACCTCTGCTTGCATCAACTGTGTGAAGGAGTTCGTTGAATAAACACCTGTGTTATCAAATTTCCAAGTCACCGTATCCTCTCTTTCATTTGTAGGCTTGGCTGACTGTAATGTCTCATGCAGTTGTCCTACCAGAACCAGCTCCCATTGAAACAACTCCCTTCTCCACTGGAAGCTCCAAATCCAGTTCAATCCATCCCAAAACCCACATTCCCCCACAAAAGCGCCGGTAAGGGCTGAGACCGAGAAGAGTCTAGGAAACTTATCTTTCAACGTCCCGTTAGGTAACCAGCTATCCTCCCAGAATCGGATCGTTCTGCCGTTCCCGAGCTCCATAGACAAGCCACTTATCATCTTTTCTCTCAGTCGCGGCTCACAGATTTGAAGCTGACAGATATCCCTCCAAGGACCTCCTCGGGTGGGCGCAGGCTGGTCTCGCAGCATCACCGCGGGATCCATATTGTTACATGAGCAGACCACCTTCTTCCATAGGGGACAGTCTTCCCTTGAGAACCTCCACCACCACTTAAACAGCAACGCAGAGTTTCGAATAACTGCATCCCCGACCTCCAGTCCACCTGCTTTCTTTGGAGCCATAACTACTTCCCATTTTACAAGGGGTATCCCTTGCTTCCCCCCATCTGTACTCCACAAGAACTGCCGTTGTAAAGAAATCAGCTTTTCAGCCACTGCCTTTGGCATCTTGTATAAGCTGAGATAGTAGATAGGGAGGCTATTAAGCACCGACTTAATTAGGACCAGCTTGCCTGCCTTATTCAGAGTCTTAGCTTTCCACAAACTCAGCTTTCCCTCAACCTTGTCAATTACTGGTTTCCATGTCTTCACCCTTTTCGGATTTGCACCCAGTGGGATGCCCAGATATCTGATCGGTAGAGACGCCTCCGTACATCCCAATAACTGACACATCCTACGGACCCACAGCCCATCACAGTTGACCGGGATAATGTTGGACTTCTCAAAATTTATGCTCAGGCCAGACATCAGCTCAAAACACCGCAGAAGGCGCTGATAATTTCTGATGGTCGCCTCTTCAGGTGGACAGAATAGAATAGTATCATCTGCGAACTGTAAGTGAGACAACTGAATATTATCCTTCCCAACCAACAGCGGAGAGATTCGTCCGTTTCTTACTGCTTCGCCAATCATCCTATGCAGAACATCCACGACTAAAACAAACAGGAAAGGTGACAGCGGATCTCCTTGTCTCAACCCTCTCTGCATTTTAAATGGCTTCGATGGTGATCCATTGATAAGAACCGACATGGAGGCAGAGCAAACACATTCCCTGATCCAGCCTCTCCACCTCTGACCAAAACCCATCTTACGCAACACAATATCCACAAATGCCCACTTGACTCTATCATAAGCCTTTTGGAAATCCAGCTTGATTATCACAGACCTCTTTTTCCTTGATTTCAACCAGTGCACAGTCTCACAAGCGATCAAAGCTCCATCATGTATCTTCCTACCCTTCACGAACGCGCTTTGAGTCTCACCTACAAGATCCGGCATTACCCTCCTCATTCTCCGAACCATAACCTTAGATATTACCTTATATACACACCCCACCATACTGATTGGCCTTAGATCCTTTATTTCCCTTGCGCCAGTAAACTTTGGTGCCAGCGCCACCCAAGTGACATTTGACTCACTAGGCAGTTTACCGGACTGGAAGAAACCTAACACCGCTCCAGTGAATTCGCCGCCTAATTCCCCCCAACACTTCTTGATAAAGTTCAAATTATATCCATCGCTGCCTGGAGCCTTTGTTGACTCACAATCCCAAACTGCCTCCTTTATCTCTTCAGGTGTTGGCATCAGCTCCAGCTCCCTTGCCTCATCCTCAAGAATTCGCTTTACTAGTCCATCCCTAAACCCAATATTCGGCGACTGTTCCTGATGGTACAAGTCCTTGTAGAAATCCCGTATAGCAATCTTTATCCTTGCTTGATTCCTTACCAATCTCCCATTTATCATTAAAGCATCAATCCGATTGGATCTCCTACGCGAAGAGGCTAAGGTGTGGAAGTAGCGTGTGTTTTTATCCATCTCCTTTGCATGGCGAGACCTTGACATCTGTTTCCAGTGTAATTCCTGGCGGATGTACCATTTTTTACAGCAGTTCACAAGCGCCTTTCTCCTAGCTTCAGTAGTCCCATCATCCATTCCAAAGCTTGTCATATCATCCACTTTTTTTATTTCATCCTCAATCTGTGCAATCTTTTTATCCATGTCCCCAAAGTTCTTTTTATGCCAATTCCTCAAAGGGCTCGTCAAAGCCTTCAGTTTGTCCATAAACTGCCTGTCGCCTAGAGCTCTCCACTCTTCTTTTACCATCTTGAGAAATCCATTATGCGTGAACCAAGAATCTAAACTTCGAAATGGAATTGGCCCCCCTCTCAATCGAGAGACCTCCATGATCAACGGACAGTGGTCAGATAACCCTCTTGGTCCACCCCGCAGCCGAGTTTCCGGAAACATTTCTAACCACTCCAAACTCACCAGAACCCTATCAATACGACTGCAGGACTGCCCTCTGAACCAGGTGAACAACCGGTCAGTGATTGCCAAATCCACTAACTCCATATCCTGTATCCATGATTTAAACTCCACGGCAGTCACCGTCAAAGAACCAGCTCCCTTTCTATCCTCTACCTGAGTTATCTCATTGAAATCTCCCAGATAGCAAAACGGAACCTGACACATTCCAAACAGGAAACTCAATTCTTCCCATGTAGCAAGCTTTGCCCCCCTCTCATGCGGGCCATAAACCAGACAGAAAGCGCAGGAAAAGTTATTTCTAAGCAACACACCCTCTACACACAACCAACGACTACCCTTATAGCAGTTATTCATCTGAAACACCGTCTCATCCCATATCAATAACAGCCCTCCAGAAGCACCAATCGACCCAACATACTCCCATTTAGCAGCACCAGCACCCCATAGTTGCACTACATCAAAGGTTGTCACAACTTCTTTTTTTGTCTCTACTAAGCCTATCATATTTACCTTGAACTTCCTACGAAAATTCTTTATCATGCTTAGTTTACCCACGCCCGCCAACCCCCTAATATTCCAGGAACTAAAAATCATTTTAAAGCATTTCCACACACCTTTTTCTGAAGTTTCGGTCTACTCCTCCGTGCTTTCTCCTTCTGCTTTGCCAGTCTTTTCTTCTCCGCCAGTGCCTCGTTCTGAGCCTGGAGTATTTCCATGATGTCATCTTCCTCATCATATTGCTCGGCTCCGGATTCCACAGCAAGCGCCCAAGCTTCCCGGTTTTCCTTCATTTCAGCTTCTCTTGTCTTATTATCGGACATTTCCGGTTCGGCCGCTTTCCCAGCCACAGAAGGGTCATTTGTCAATTCCACCAGGTGCTCCCCTACAACCCCCGATGTTGAACCTACTGCCCCCTTGGAGTCCCCTTTTGCACCAGCCTTCCCACAAGCATCTCCCCCTGATCTACCCCTTCGCGTCCCCATCCCACCCCCATTCAACGTTATTTCCAGCCTTGGGTTCCCCAAACTTAGCCCTTCCTCGACCCACTCACCGCAAACCACTGCCTCCCGGCAGTCTTTAGCCGTACCACCCGCAGCCACTCCCGACTCCGATCCACCATTAGAGAGCACCACCACCAACCCATCATCCATCCCCATCTTGTCTCTCGCTCCCGTCCCACCCGATTCAGGCTCCCGTGGCGTTCCTTGACTTCCAGGCTGAGTGACCCCGAGCCTCATCCTCCCACTCTTCCTGCCCAAACTAATCGGTGCCAGACCCAGCGATCCCAGCCTATCCTCATCTCTATCAGACCGATTCTTGGCCGGGTCCGACTCCCCTGCCGCCAGCCCCTTCATCGCAACACCATCCGTCACCGCCACAGATCTGGCATCCGTGTTCAACTTGGTCGTCGTGAGCGCTGAACCCCGATGGTCGCAAGTCAGTCTGCTACTCCCCACCCTGCTCGCGCCGTTGATGCCAGCATTCTTCGCTCTAACCACGCAGCAGCTTTCCAAAGCGGCATTTCCTCCAACCCGACCCGCCCGCTTTGCCCCCTTCCCCATTTCTTCAATCCGTTCCATTTGAGGCCCATCACTTAGGCCCATTCTCCTCCCATCAGTAGCCTCAATAGTTGGGCCTTGTGGATTTTGTTCCAAATTAGCAGCTGGTTCTTTAGACACCTTCAATTGGGCCCCAATCCCATTACACTCCTTACCCGGCCCATCAGTCTCCACCCCTCCCTGCACTCTGCTTGTTATCCCATTCCCAATCAGCATCTGATCATGTACTATCATACCCCCACTAGGACCAGCCATTACTATTCTCGGAGAGGAATCCGCCCTCCTTTCCGTTGCCAATTTCAAATTCAAAAAGTTGTTACCCCATTCATCCAAAATCTCAGGCCCAATTCCCGCTCTATCCTCCTGGACCTCATCCTCCCTATGCGGCATGGCCACCAGCTCAGCCGTCGTACCCCCTCCCTCCACCTTGCTGGAAGTGCAACGATAGTCTGGCGGTTCAGCATTGATCTCATGATGTTGGGCCACAGCAATAGGTGCCAAGTCCCCCGATGGTTCACACGCATCCTTGCCCATCTCCGTAACATGAATCTCAAAGTCACACAACCCAACAGTTAGACGGAGGCTTTCAGAGATTGTATCGAACTTCCACGTTTCAATTAACACACGTCCCGCCCAAAACGACATGGCCGAGCGTGTTTCAGCATCTATCTCAATCACTTCTCCCCACTGGCCTCCAATAGCACAGAATGTATCTACCGTCCAAGCATGTAACGGAACCCCATAACACGTAAGCCACACCCTTCTCCTGTCACAGCGTTCCTGTTCCTTCCAGCGCCGGACATGACTAAAAATCTGCGGGATCCCATCTCCAGAGCATTCCAGCGCCTCCTCCGCACTCCGGGCATTCTCAAAGATCAACAAAGCCTTATATTTTCCCATGTCACATATTTTGACAACTTGAGGCCATACCTTCCGGACTGATTCACTCAAAGATGTAACGTTGATGACTCTTGTGGTACTCCCAACAATGCTCCGATTCAGCCATTCCAAGTTATTCATTGATGCAGATACCTCCAGTCTCTTCATGCCCACCACATGTGGATCCTCTATGAGGGCATTGGGCGAAGTAACTAAGAGTGTCTAATCTACCCCATGACTTCTTTGCTCAGATGACATCAATTCCCCAGTACGCACCTCTTTGTCAGTATTGACCCCCTGCGGCTCGGTCTGAATCCGACTCCCAGCCATCCCCTCAACAGGAGCTCCCCGCCCCTTCGATTCGTCTCTCCTATATTTAGCCTCACCTACAAAAATCTCCGATCCCCTAATTCGCATGTGATTCATCTCCGCAATCGCTTTCAGAGCTCCTCCCTTCGTAGTGTACCTTATGAACGCGAACAGGTAAACGACTCCATTCCTCATCTTCCTCGAAAGATAAATATCGTTTATCCGTCCCGTCCAAGAGAATCGATCAAATAACTCCCGTTTCGAAATATCATATGGTAATCTGTCCACGAACACACTGAACGAGTCCCGCTCCAATCGCACGTACTCCTCACGATTCCAAACTCTTGGGTCCTTCGCCAGTCTGGTTGAAGCACTATACCTTCCCTGCGCTGTGTTCCCCCACACTGTGCTAGCTCTCCTGGGCGCTGCTAGCATGGCTCCTATCACGAGTAGTTATTTTTTTTACTTTTTACTTTGTTCACATTTGCACGTCGTCTTCAACACAAACCACATCACGCATTTCTTTTTTCGCTCCTCATATCCAACTTATTGCCTCAAGTAGTATATATTAATGAAAGATGATCATGATTACAATAATCAAAGATGATAGTGGATAATCAGAAATATGTAATTAAAGTGTGTGAGATAAACCACCGTATTATTATTATTATCCAAGAGTTAACCTTCTCACAACTATTATATAATTGGACTTTTTATACAAATAAATATATAAAAATAATTATTTTTCTAAATACGCACGAAAAAAATGTCACCATAATGCACAATTATTTTACTACTAGAGCATGTTGTTACGACCTTGAACACATTTCAATGCTACTGTATAGAATTCGTACTTATTCAACCTTTTGAGATAAGATCAAGTTAGCTTAACCCTCAATATTTAGCAAGAAAGTTAAGAATATAAGAGAAAGGAAGTTTAGATGGAAAGAATATTTTATTACTCAAGTGTTTGTTTCAAATAATTCACACACCTCCAACTCAAATTCTCACTTCTATTTATAGTCATCTACCTTCTCAATGGACAATTATGATTGAATCTAATCAATGGTCCAAATCAAGTGTCTAGAACATTCCCTACAAATATCTAACCTACCACATTTTTCTAAATATTTTTAGATTATTTCTGTAGTACTCTTCATATTTTTATATACATCCATACTTTTAACACTAATAGTAAAAATTATAACTATAATTGTAATAATAATAGTGGCGAATAATAATAATAATAATAATAATAATAATAATAATAATAATAATAATAATAATAATAATAAACTCTACAAGTGGTGTTCAAAAGAGGAAGTTAACCTCTGAAATGTAGAAGCACTTCAAGTAGGGCTGGAACTGAGCCGAGCTGAGCCGAGTTAGACTAAGCTCAAGCTCGGCTCACGAAAATTGAGTTTGGCTCATGACTCGACTCATTAACAATCGAGCTTATTTCTTAAGCTCAAGCTCGGCTCACCAAAAGCTTACGAGCTGGCTCGAGCTCACGAGTTGGCTCAAATAAGAGAAACATAGATACATAATCTATAATTTTATATCAATAAATTATAACTTATATATTTTTAAAAATATTTGAAAAGATCAATTTTATATATTGTTTATCTATCAATAAATTATAAATTTTTTATTTATGTCCTATATTAAAATTATATGTAAAAAATAAATATAAATATTAAATAATTAAGATTGTTATAATATATATAATCGAGCCAGCTCACGAACTAATGAGCTGAGCTTATCCAAGCTCAAGCTCGACTCATTTAATTTATGAGCTCAATTGCAGGCTCAAGCTTGACTCACCAGCTCACGAGCTTAGCTTATCGAGCTGTTAACGAGTCGAGCTCGAGCTGGCTCATGAGCTGGCTTGACTCACTTCCAGCCCTAACTTCAAGATAGTGAAAATCAAGAAAAAGTTAAAGGTTGAAGGTAATTATTGCAAATCAAAGCTACTTGGTGACTCAAAATAAGAAACTTTGTACTTGCGTGATCACTTCAAAACCTGCAAGCTATGCACCATTAGAAATATACAACAATGTATCATGACACAACTCCAACAACTAATGAAAAACAGTTGTGGTTGGTGCATATACATTCGACCAAGACGATTTTGCAATGTTTTACAACCTCTCTTTTAAGGTGGTTCGTTATTCACAACACTTTGAAAAGTGACATTTTAAAACTCTACAATGATGAGAGATCAAATACAATGAATCTTTTTGAGAGGAATAAAAGTCAAATTGTAATTACGTCTGATATGTGGACAGCAATCAACCAAAATAAATGTTATATGTCTACCATGGCCCATTATGTTGATGATTCTTAAAAATTGCAAAACCATCTTGTGAGGTAATAATATTAAATATTTAATTTTGTTATAATTTAATTTGTAAAATGTTTATAACTATAATACCTTCTAATTTTCTTTTTATACTAAATTATCATAATATCACTGTAGGTTTATATATGTGCCTATCCACACATGGCTGATATACTTTTAGAGATTCTCGTGGATTGTTTGATGGATTAAAATTTTGATATATAAAAAAGTATTTACCTTGACTGTTGATAATTGCAGTACTAATAATGTTATGATTGAGAATATTTTGACTAAAATATCATATAAAAACTTTATTTTGGGTGGTAGATTGTTTCACATATGATGTTATGCGCACATACTAAATTTGATTGTTACGGACGGGTTACAACTTATTTCACATGCTATAAAAAGGTTGAGGAATAATGTTCATTATTGGACTACAACACCTAAAAAAGAAGAAAATTTAAGAAAATATGTGCGCAACTTAAAATACTACACAAAAAATCTTTTTCTTGATTGCAAAATTAGGTGGAATTCATTTTTTTTATGCTTGAAGTTGTAATTATGTACAAATATATTTTTAAAAGATTGTGAATGTGTGAGAATCAATATAAATCTTTGCCTAGTGATGGAGATTGGGATATGGCAGATGAAGTTTTTCAAAGATTGAGAATATTTTATGATGTGACTAAATTATTTTTTGGTACAAGCTATTCTACATCAAATCTTTATTTTTTCTAAAGTTTATGTGATTAAGTTGTCTTTGATGGAGGAAAAAAATTGTAAAAATGAGATAATTGAACTAATGGCTACTAGTCGATAGCTAAGTTTGAAAAGTATCAAGGTGTGATTATTATAATATAGTTATAGCTATTGAGACTTTCTTGGATTCTAAGTACAAGATGTATTTGTTAAATTTTTTTTCTGTAAAACATATGGTGAGACGAAGAGATGTGTTATAATTGGTTAAGTGAAAAGAGTAGTGCAATATTTAGTTTTGGAATATGCTACTAAGGGAAGAGAGAGACTAAGCTGCTCAATCAGATATACCGCCACCACTAATATTTAGATTATTATCTTGAATAGTTGGATTATTATCTTGAAGAGAGACCAGTAACACAAGTTGAACATGATTTTGATATCTTAATTAAATTAGTGGAAATCAAATGGAGCAAAATTTTTCATTTTGCAAGTTATTGCCAGGGACTTTTTGGCAATTTCTATTTCTACAGTTGTCTCTGAGTTTTCATTTAGTATAGGTGGTCAATTTGTTACACGACATTATAGTAGGTTGCGTCCTGATATTCTGATACCTTAAAAGTTTTAATGTATAATCAAATTGGCTTTGAAATGAATTTGACACTACAACTAATATAGGGTTTGAGTGCTACACAAATCATAGCATTGAAGAAAATGTTGATATAAGTAAACTTTGGAATGAACTTGGTATTATTTTTTCATATTATTATTAATTTGTTATATGATTTTAATTTTAATTGTTTTTTTCTTTTCGATGTAGGATTCAAACAAGTTAGAATCTACTATTACGAGATGAAAGAAGGCTTGAGAATTTACTTTTACAATGTGATGAATTATGTTTTTTAGTTTTTGGATATATTTGGTTGTTTACGAATATGTTTAGTATTTGAATGGAAATAATATTTGTTAGTTGTTGCTATTTAAGTTTTTGAAGATTATAAAAATTATATTTGTAATGATAATTGAGAATTATTTTTATTTTTTTCAATTTTTTAATTTTTTAATTTTTTAATTTTTATTTTTTAAATTCACAGATATCTGCGGGGACGAGGCGAAGACAAAATCAGGTAATGGAGGCGGGGGCGGGGCGGGGTGTATGTCTCTAATCCGCTCCCATGAGGATTCGACCCGTTGTCATCCCTAGATATAAGAGATTTACAATGCTTGAATGCTTAAAGACAAAAAAGAAACATTTAGAATACTTTATCAAATTGCATCGAGTCAAAGTCCTAAAAATTACCTTAATAATATGGAACAAATTGAAACAATTGCTTTCTATTTTGCTATTGATTCCTTCTTATACGATGCATTAAACTTATAACTTTCCTCCACAGCGTCTTGTAGCACCCTCATTAAAACAGATAGATTACTTTCTATCATGAAAAAGATTACCTTGTAGATAATATTGTTATTGAGTTGTGCATGATTATAAGATATAGTTGTCAAACATATGTTGTGCCTAGATGATTCATCTACAACCAGCTGCATATTGTTTGACCGACAATGGTACTTCATCCGATCAGGCTCAATAACCCATTATTCAACATTTTTCTGAATGCTATAGTTCTTGATGGCTAGGTATACGACTATATTATAAAATTTGAATTCCGCTAGGAAGCCAATGGAATATCTATACAATGCGTACAATGGACTGTTTATTTGGCCAAATTTAAATTAAAATTGAAAATTTACCCACTTTTTACCCTAGTGTAACAAAACCCTTCAGTTTCACTTTAATTCTAACATCCCAATCCTTATTTTAAATTTTATCCAATCTCTTCTTTGTGAAGGACGGCACACCTCTCACCTTCTTCCTCGCGAGCTCCGATAACCATCTCACCGCAGTGCTGTGACTGACACCGCATCTCCCTCATTACCTTTCAGCCCTCGATACCAGGCATAAAAAATAACCATCTATTTTGTCTATGAAAGTAACCATCCAATTCCATATGAAATTGACCATCCAGTTTATTATATCTATAAACAGGAATTTTTTTTCCAATACAAAATGCTTGTTAAGCTAATTCCCTAGTTGGAGTATTGAGGTTTTGTTCATGAGACTTGATGAAGATTAATATATGATTGCTCATTCATTTTCTGAACTTATCTGAATGTATTGGTAGAATATCTTTTAATCATGACATACTTACCAGGCGGCAAAAATAACCATCTATTTTGTCTATGAAAGTAACCATCCAAATCCATATTAAACTGAAAAACAGTATATTTAACATGTGATTACTTAAATAACTATCCACGTATGAATAGAAATAATCATCTGCTAACGTAGTGAAATGAACATCTAGATTATTCGTCATTGACCACAACGTATAACACTTTTGGGTTAAACTTCTCCTTAATCACATATTCATGATACTAACGGCATATGTTTTATAATTGAAAAAATTTACACTTTGTGATAAATTTACATTATGGAATATGACATAATTAAGTAGGATTTAGCAACGTAATAGCATGTCTATTATAACTTAAACACTTATATCTAACTGCAATAACTCCAAGCATACTTGAATTTAGTGAATGATAAACTAAATCCAACTCAACAATATGATCAGGTTGCGTCTCATCAATTTTTAGCTCGGTCAGTTCCACAACCTGCAATCGAACACAAATGAAAAAAGCCAACCAAAGGAATTAAGTGATATATGGTACTATGATCCCACAAAGGAACATCACTTATTATTGGAAACACATTGTAAAATCACAAAAAAAAGATATACACACATAAGTGAGAGTGATAATGCATGTGATCATTTATGTTCAAAACCAACATGAATAAACCATTTCATTCAAATCACTCAATAAAATATGGTATGCACTTCTTAAAAATATACCAAACAATTGATAACATCTGAATTTTTAACCAAATTGGTATTTTGATAAAAAATCACAAACAAGTGCATAACAAAATTCAAGCTCAAACATCATTAGAAATCACATAAAATTGCATAATTGTAAATTATAATGCCTCATGAGAATAAAATTTAAGTCAAATGCTGGCCATACATAATAATTAAACAAAAAGATTTCATTTAGGCATTTCATCGGGCATATGGTGTGCATCATGTGTAAATAGAGCATTCAGTTCAATGGAAGCAGCAATCAACCCATAAAATTCAGCCAGTAAACACATTCAATCTAACAACAGATATTAACTAGTGTTAAGCCTAATCTATATGCAGAAACCAGAATTAAAAGCAATGAAATAAATAAAATAGAAAGAACCGGGGACAAGGAAAGGGATGGAACCTGCATTGATGAAGGAGAGAAAGAAGAACAGGAGCAGTGATGGTGTCGCAGCGGCACAAAACTTAGCCGCTGCTGGGTTGCACCAGGGTGTTGCTCGCTGGAGCTGGCAGACACGAACAGGGGCGTAGGGCAGCGAACACGGCAGGGAGAAATGGGGAAAGAGGAAAGAAAGAGAAGAGAGAGAGAGTGGGCGACGGTGGTCGCCGGTGGTGGTTGCGGACGATTTGACGGAGTTGGTTGGCTGGGGGGTGATGGTTGCGGTGATTTGGGTTGAGAAAACGAAGAAGAGAGATAAGGGTTGGGTAGAGAAGAAGCGATGGCGCAGCAGCGTGGCGGCATATTGCTGCTCTTCACGTCCCCTCCTGCGTTAATGGCGGTGGCTGTGGCGGTCGAGTTGTTATGAGTAAGGTGGCGCGACGTTGAGGGTTTGACAAAGAAGAATTAGAGTGCGAGGGAGATAAATTGGGTACTAAATAGGGAGAATAGATTCGGCTGGCAAGCAGTGATCGTGGACGCACTGCACCAGCAAGATTCTCGGAAAAAATGAAGAAAATAGAGGTAATGGCGTATTGAGAGAGGGGGTTCTTGTTTTGATTCTATAACTGATGGTAATCTTAATTTGTTTCAAATTTTAAATTAAAAATAATTTAAAATTAATTAATTACCCATAATATATTTTAATTTTCAATTTAATCCTATTGTATGCACTGTAGAATACCTCATACTTTTCCATAAAATTTGTATAAAGTCATAATTCTACACTCTCATCTATATTATAACCATAGGGACATTTGAGATCACCAAAAAGCATCGGATCAACCTTCATAGTAGGAAGGTCTGATGAAAAATAATGATTTAAAACTTGCAAATAATTGGGGTATAATTATTAATTTTTTAAATTTTATAATAAAAATAAAATATTAAGATACAATTTATTTTGAAAAACATAAAATTCCGTAATATTATTAGGGTAAAAAATATTAGTCTGCAACTAAATTGTATCATACACGTACTGAAACGCAGCGGAATATAATGCATCCAAATTAAAATCTGCAGACTTGTTTGTGTCTGGTGATTCTCGTCCATATACCATAAATAGGCTGCAAAATCCAGTGATGTGATTTGTATAGCCAAAAACATGCTGTCGGCATTGAATAATGCTTGAGCAAAAAGTGTAAAACTTGAATGATCTGCTGTCCACATTATTATCTAAGCGTTGTTTCATACTATTTATACAGCACACGAATATTATAATTCTGAGATGGCACTAAATTTTGCTTGGAACTTCATTATGGATGACTAATTAAGTTGGTCATGAAACTAATAAGTAATGATTATATATACTAGTGTGAACTATTACCACTGTTATATATGGTAATACAAGACATTTGGCAGGTGATTTCGTACGGAGTAAAACTAACCACACCTTTTTCCATTTAAAACTTTGCAGCTAAAGTTCATCTCACATGGTTTTGTGCAACATGCTATAAAAAAATTTAATAAAATAAATTTTAATTAGTGCTTCTTTGTGGGTCTGCTACATGTAATAATATAAGTCCGACATATTGTTTTTTTCTCTTTTAATTTACGTGATGTAGGTTCGATAATTGAGAAAAAAGCTAAAGAAAAAAAGATGATGAAGATCACTCGTTCTAGTATATGTTATATGCACAAAGATATATACTGTAATATATATAATTGTCAAGTTGAACAGTTGTATTATTGGAGTTTTATGGCAAAAAATATGATGTTTCAAATAATAATGATCCATCATATGATATGGGATTTGGAAGGTAGCAGAAATCACCATCCAAAACTTTAATATTTTTAATTGGCTAAAAACAAAACAATTATATGTGAAGACAACACGCTAATTGTTTTCTTTACTTGTATCAATTCTCCATCACCATGCTTTAGTTGTTTGATTTACGTCCACACAAACGAAAAGAATCCCTGAAGAGAATAAATAAAGAGGTTAAGCATCCAAATAAGCAGGGAAAATAAACTATTGCTCTGTGCTGCGTGAGTTGTGCTAGAATCTAGAGACTCATCAGTTGCATCAGATTCATTAAACCTTTTAGTTGGCATTACAAAAGTATTGATTATCCTTTAAATGACATATAAATTGTTTGGAATGAAAAATCTCCCAGTTGTCCTAACAGCTTTTTAAATCGCTACTCCACATGTAGTAATTTACTAAATTAATTTGGGTATAGATAATAATATATCAAATTTTTAATTTTATGTACTCGGAACAATCTGAAAAGATTATTATGCTCAATTATGTATTTACTTATTTTATGTACTCAAACCATGCTTAGCTTATACAAATAAAAAAAAAAAAAGAAAAACATATATATAATAAAAAAGCGTTTAAATTAAGATAGTGGAAAATTTTTCTTTCCAAACAATTTATATACGACATTTATCTAATAACTTACTATTATCATGATGCCTTTAATTCATAATTCACTATTTATTTGTGGATCTCTTTTGATGAATAAAGTGTAGATGAAGTCAAACAGTTATTGTATATATGCAAGAGAAGGAAACTTTATTCCTCAACCTTTATTCCTTAGCTAGCTTATTATTACTAGTCCATCAATAATCAATGCAAACTTTTAATTTAATACTGTTATAGAACACTTGATTAATTATGTTATGCATGAATAAAAGCAACAAATAGTGATGCTGTATGTGGTTATTAACAATGTGAAAATTGTTGAAATGTTAAGACAAGTTAGCCAAATTTTTAATAATAGACCAATAAAATACAATCTGTATATAAAAAATCTCTCATTACACGAGTCATTATATATTTATATATAAACATATATATTATTAAATTTATTTTTTATATAATTTATATTTTACCATATGTTTTATATAATAATATATTTTAATATATTTATCAGTTAATCTTTAGTGTACATATAATAGGTTTAATAAGATAAATATAACAATTTAATAATAAAAATTCAACAATACTAATTATAAATTATCATGAATATAAAATATATTTTAAAATATAAAATATACATTAAAAATGAGTTAAATTATATATATATATATATATATATATATATAATAGTTAATTTAATAACAGAGATTATTAGGTATATATGACTTTTATAAAAAATATCTATGGATTGAAACTAAACAAAAAGACAAATAATAAAAGATTCTTTGTCGTTTTCATCCAATCATAAAGAGTATTTAAGCATAGGATAGCATAGAGCAGAGGGTGCATCAATAAGATCCAACACAAAAAAGAACAGCAGCATAATATAATTACAGAGAGAATGGACACAATAGCTGTCACCACATCAGTGGATTGCCAGAAACAAGTTCGATCATGGAGTCTGTTACGTTCTCTCATGCACCTAATAATCCCCACATGCACCACTTGCATCATACAAGATAAAGAAGAAGAAGAAGAAGATGAAACAGCACAAAAGAAGGAGTGCATAAAAAACCAGAAGCATTATTATTATTATTCCTCACCATCCAGCACCATCATCACTGCCACTATATTTGGATATAGCAATAATAAGGGTAAGGTTAGCTTGTGCATCGAGAGCAACTCGAATTCAAGAAACCCAATTCTGCTATTAGAACTAGCACTTCCGGCAAGCACGTTAGCGAAGGAGATGAGAAGGGGAAGGCTCAGAATCTTGCTAGAGAGCAAGGTGTCATCGTCATCATCACTATTTTCCACGCCTTTGTGGACAATGTATTGTAATGGAAAGAAGGTGGGGTATGCTGTGAAACGCAAGCCTTCGGAAACCGATCTTCAAGCTCTGCACATGATGGGTTCGGTTGGTGTAGGCACTGGTGTGTTGACAATGAAGGAGTTGATGAATAAAGATGAGAGTGTTAAAGAAGAAGAAGAAGAAGCAGCCAAAGTGACTTACCTTAAAGGTGAGTTTAGAAGGGTGCGTGGATCAAGGGACTGCGAATCTTTCCATTTGATTGATCCAGAAGGAGATGTAGATCAGGAGCTTAGTATTTTCTTTTTCAGGTCAAGGTGAAGGTGATCCATTGCATGATGATGACACACATACATCTTTTTGTGAAAGCTTTTAGAAATGATTTTCCACTTTTGAACTGTATGTGCTAATCAAGGTGTGGTCTACCTCAGCAGTAATTACCATGCGCATGCCTTTGTATATTTACACCAAAAATGTTAGGGTATCAGAAACATACTTTATCCCACACTCTTAAACATTAATAATTAAATAATAATAATAAAATAATTAGTTTTAATGATCGTTAAGTATGCCTTTATCTAGAAACATTCCAAAACTCCTTTTCCCATACTTCTGTCTCTTAGCAAAAAAAAGTCTAGTATGTAAATATGTCAGGTGTTTCGTAATATTATTTTTATTTTTTCAATTCAGGTAGAGTAGAGAATACAATATTTTTCTAAATAATATATTACAGATAATAAATAAAAGAATAGATAACATATACAACAAATCATATCAACAATAAAATTTTATTAAATTAAGAGTGTCATTATAAATTTAAAAATCACAATCTCGGTCTCATATATATATATATATTCTCGACAAAAAGAGAACGTAAATGACGAAGTAATTAGCCAATGAATTATAACTCAAATGGCAATTACTAATTAGACCATAACCAACGTCATGGAATAACGGCAAGGTTACCCTTCGAGCATGAACTCTATAAATATATGAAGTAAAAGGTATAAAACAATTTAAGTATTTTTTTTTTTGTTTACTTATTTTTTAAGAAGTGCTACACTACTCTTCATTAATTAAGTGAATTGTAGCTCTTCATTTAAATTTTAGACTTTAAAATTTAGAATTTAAAATTTAAAATTTATTATTTAAAATTTATGATTTAAAGTTGGTGATTTAAATTTTAGAGTTCAATGAGTCATACACTCTTTACTTTTTTTTTTAGTGCATTAGCATTCACCTTTTTCTTTTATCTTAATTTTATTTATAAAAGAATTGAAATAGAAAGTAGAAATATTACTATTGTAATTTTTTTTTATAAAAATCTAAACACAACAAATGCAAAAGTTAAAAAAAAAAACTTAAAAAAGTATCAATATTTTTTTGTTTAACCAAAGACTATATCATTGACCAGTAAGCAAAACAACTGATGATTTTTTTTTTTCAAAATTCAATCCTCTTTTATTTATTTTTGTTAAAAACCTATCAATTGAAGGCTTGACAAACGGCCCAAATAACCTACCCTTCTCTTCTCCAATAAATTTTTCCCATCTACTTAACAATGTATTCTTTTTATTTCAAAATAATTATTACTTTGACTTTTTATATATATTAAGAAACTAGTCTACTTTATAAAATGGATATGGATATCTTAATTTTTTAACAAAAAGAATACTTTTAATTTTAAATTAAATTATATTATATATACACAAAAAATCAGTTATCCAAACTAACATGTGTATTAATAGTCAAATGTATAATAGTTTATTCTTTTTACATTAATTTTAAATCAACCCTTATTATCAACTCTAATTTCATAAAGTCCATGTTGAAAGTTAGAATTCCATTGCATAATTGACCGCTCATAACATTTTCTATAATGAACTAAAAAACAATCTATGTATACCGCTTAGACAAGTATACATGTATGTCCAAGTTTAGAGACAAATTAAACAAGTTTGATTAATGTATATAATATAAATTTTTCTTGGAGGTGGAGGCTATTCAATTTTAAATGTGTTTGATTTTCACAAAAAAAAAATGTATTTGATTTAATTTAGAAGTATGTTGAGAATTTTGAAGTAAGGTGTATGAAATTGCTTTTATTGTTTTATCCAGGTAAGAATGTTAGTTAACAATGGAATTGAATTGATTAATCAAGTAGTCACCTAACTTTCTTTGGTGGCATGGTAGTTAGAAGCATGCAATACGGAATTAGAAGTAGTAAGTGAACAACTAACTCATAAATAAAAGACAAATAAACCTCTGATCTTCCTCTCACTCGAACCATTCAACAAAGATACTCTTTTTTTTTTTTCCATCTCAATGGTTGCTACCCTCCTATTTCAATGTTTTTTATGGGCAGATCCAAAATTTCGTACATGGTACCTGATTCCAACAACATAAACCAAGTTCTTGTACAGAATCCTCCTAGTACTACCACCCACCAATGTTCATTCCCAACTAAGCTTCTACTGTTACTGCGCCGCCTCATCCATTCAAGTAAGCTCCTTAGAAAACAACAACTTTTTAGAATATGATGCTTTTATTAATTATGATGGTTGAGTTGAATTGTAGAGGAAGCTGATGGGGGTTCACAAAGTAAGGAAGAAGAGAGAGTGTGCTCATGGTTATACACTTTGGCTCACTCTCAGAAATACATTGCCTTCGAGTATGTTGCTTCCACCGAAAGAGGCAAGTCAACAATATTTTTCATATTGAATTTGCTCCTAGAAAATGTTTTTAATAAAGTGTTTGCAGGTCTAAGTTTCACTGAAGCAGAGAGGAGGCTAAAGGAAAATGGGCCAAATGTTCCACTTGAGTATTCTTTTCCAAGGTGGTGGCATCTTTTGTGGAATTCTCTTTTCCATCCTTTTAACATGATCCTCATTGTTTTATCTGCAATGTCATTCATTGCTTGTGACGATGCAAATGGATGCATCATGCTTATACTGGTTTTCATTAGTGTTGCCCTTCGTTTCTGTCAGGTATACTTGGCTCTCACCTTCTTTGTTCATCAAGAATGAATATATAAATCATAAATGCATTCACTAAACTAAATGTGACTCTTAGGAATACAGCAGCTCAAAAGCAGCCATGAAACTTTCTGAATTGGTAAGGTGCCCAGTAAAAGTGCAAAGATGCGCTGGTAGAGTTGTGCAGAGAGAGTTAATAGTTCAAGTTGATCACAGGGATATAGTTCCCGGCGACATTGTCATTTTTGAACCTGGTGATCTCTTTCCTGGTGATGTTAGGTTGTTATCTTCAAAGCATCTTGTTGTGAGGTATGCCAACTTCAAAATCTACTACCTTTTGTATATCATAAGAGAAATTCGTGATGCAGCAACTTTTAGTATTTTTGACCATCATTCGACTAACACAAGCACTAAATTGTTTTTGATAAATAAATTTTACTAATTCATATGTACAATCTCTGGAAAACATGGGTGTAAAGTGTAAACTATATTGATTCATGCCTGTAAATATAGGTGCAAATTATTACTGACAAAAAATAATAATATTTACTGGTCATGTAGAATTGCTCGTATCATAATTGCGCGTGAATTAAGCTAACTAAATTTTACATTGTGACGTTTTCAACAGCCAGGCCTCACTAACTGGGGAATCTTGGACAACTGAGAAAACTGCTGATATCAGAGAAGATCAAAGCACTCCTTTATTAGATTTAAAGAACATCTGCTTCATGGTGAATTGAAATGAACCAAAGACTTTATATTTACAAACCAAACCAATACTAAACCAATAGTAAACTCAACTGCAGGGCACGAGCGTGGTTTCAGGTACTGGAACAGGATTGGTTGTATCGACAGGATCCAATACTTATATGAGCACCATGTTTTCAAAAGTTGGGAAGAGGAAGCCACCAGATGACTTTGAAAAGGGTCTCAAGTGGATATTTTACTTGCTTATTTCAGTTATGCTAGTGCTAGTTACAATTATGTTCTTGACAGATTACCTTACATCACTTAATTTGAGCAACAGCATTCTTTTTGCAATCTCAGTTGCATCTGCCCTCAATCCTCAGATGCTTCCCCTCATTGTGAATACATGTCTAGCGAAAGGAGCACTTGCTATGGCTAAAGACAAGTGTATAGTTAAAAGTTTGACCGCTATTCGCGAGATGGGATCCATGTAAGAATGTAGTCACATTATCAACCAAAAAAGAAATATCACTCATTTGTCTTGTACTCACTCTTTATATTTTGCAGGGATATTCTATGTATTGACAAGACAGGCACACTAACAATGAATCGTGCAATTATGGTTAATCATGTTGACAGCAAAGGGATGCCCCAAGAACAAGTTCTACGCTTTGCATTTCTCAATTCTTACTTCAAGATTGAGCAGAAGTATCCATTGGATGATGCAATTCTTGCATACGTATATACAAATGGACTTAAGTTTCAGCCATCCAAGTGGAGAAAGCTAGATGAGATTCCTTTTGACTTCATAAGAAGAAGAGTGTCTGTAATCTTAGAAACAAATGAGAGACAGCCACAGTTCTCTGGCAGGTTCATGGTAACAAAAGGAGCATTGTTAGAAGTCATGAGAGTTTGTTCTTACATTGCGAATTCTGACAAAAAAGAAGGAATCTCGATCTTCTCTTCAGAAGACTATAAGAGAATCTTAAATCTTTCAGAAGAACTAAGCAATGAGGGATTAAGGGTTATAGCAGTAGCTATAAAGAAACTTGGAGAGGAAGCAAGTAATGGAATAAATACAAGTGAGAAGGGAGACATGATATTCCTTGGCCTAATAACATTTTTCGACCCACCAAAGGCGTCGGCGAAAGAAGCACTGCGGCGTTTGGCAGAAAAAGGAGTTGAAGCAAAGGTTTTAACAGGTGATTCACTGTCATTGGCAACAAGGGTATGCACTGAAGTTGGCATAAGAACCAGTGATGTGATAACAGGGCCAGAGATAGAGCAACTTGACCAAGAAAGTTTCCATGAGACGGTTCAACGCGCCACGGTGCTAGCACGCTTGACGCCAACTCAGAAACTGAGAGTGGTACAGTCGTTGCAGACAGTTGGAAAGCATGTGGTTGGATTCTTGGGAGATGGTGTGAATGACTCTCTTGCCCTTGATGCTGCGAATGTTAGCATTTCAGTGGACTCAGGTGTAGCCATAGCCAAAGACATGGCAGATATCATCTTACTTGAGAAGGATCTGAATGTGCTGGTTGCAGGAGTAGAGCACGGTAGACTCACCTTTGGCAACACAATGAAGTATGTGAAGATGTCAGTTATTGCAAACCTGGGAGGCGTGATTTCACTTCTCATAGCAATCTTGTTCCTCAAGTATGAGCCCTTAACCTCTAAACAGCTCCTCACACAGAACTTGCTCTACAGCGTGGGACAAATCGCCATCCCCTGGGACAAAATGGACGGAGAGTATGTCAAGAGTCCTCAGAAATGGTCAGAGAAAGGGTTGCCAATGTTCATATTGTGGAATGGGCCAGTATGCACTCTCTGTGACGTGGCAGCACTCTTGTTCCTTTGGTTCTATTACAATATCGGAGCTGATTTGGATGAGAAGTTCTTCCATTCAGCATGGTTCATTGAGGGCCTCCTCATGCAGACTCTCATCATTCACTTGATCAGAACTGACAAAATTCCTTTCATACAGGACATTGCTTCTTCGCCTGTCATGTGCTCCACACTTGTCATATCTGCAATTGGAATTGCACTTCCGTTCACACCTATTGGGAGAATAATGGAATTCACGCTTCTACCCTTCTCCTATTTCGGATTTTTGCTCATTCTTTTTCTTGGATACTTTGTACTTGGCCAGCTCGTTAAGAGACTTTACATATTGCTTTATAAGAGATGGCTTTGAATAATATTAACATTTCAACCAAGTTGAGAATATCTATACACTTAGCATTCCACATACATTCTTGCACTTGTACCCTGCTACTGCTACTTATACATCCCTATATAGGTCTAGATTAAAAGTTAAAAACCAAGGTAAAAGCTAACAAGCTCTGGAATTTTAAATTTTTTAGTTAGGTATTACTTCTCTATTGTAAAATCAAAACAAAATCTTTTTCTTTTCTTTATCACCGGGATTCAAAAGAGCATGAAGCATGAGTGCATGACAGCTAGCAAAATTTTAAAAACTCATGACAATATGACATAGTCAAACAAATATATAAAATGAAGGTCCTACCGGGAGTCGAACCCAGGTCGCTGGATTCAAAGTCCAGAGTGCTAACCACTACACCATAGAACCAGATGTGTTAAACTGCCTTCGAAATTATTTTCATAATAATTAAAATAAAATGAACAAGATTTTCTTAGTTAATATCTTATAATTTTTCTTCGTATAATTTGATGCATTAGAAATGACTAAAAGAAGGTGTTGGTGTCAGTGATCTGGGGAATATGTGGTTGAAAGTGACCTTGTTTTTCACTTTTTCGAGTCAACTTAATTTAAACGGTATCAGATTACTTTTTACTTGTAAATTAAAGTTACTTATACGAGTATACATGGAGGTTATACTTTATATAAAAAAGAGATTCAATGATCAAGTAACAAGGAAAAAAAGTATCGTTCAGAACAGTTATATTTCTGTTTTATCAAAATATATTGAAAACAGAGATAACCCACATGTGTTTCTGGGCCAATTCAGATGTCTGGATTGAACTCCCAGCTGATGCAATTTAAACAATAATCTACCTTTTCTTAACTTTTCTTGTTAATAGGAAAAAGAAAAAAGAAAAAGGAATCCACCAGCACAAAAAAAAAAAAAAAAAAAAAAAAAAAAAAAAGAGGAAAAAGAAGGATCTGGGCACAAACACTAAAATTTGTGTGTATAATTGTATTGAAACATAGACACATATATATGTAGAGAGAACATAAGTGGTTTGGATGAACTCTGATACCCTAATTCTAACTATTGCTGAGGAGATTCTACAAAGGGAGAGTTGAACTGTGGCTCCTAGAGTGTGTAGAAGTGGAGCATTTCCTGTTATGTGAAAAAGGGCTTCTAGGCCTCTTCTGAAATGCTATTGAAGCCAGTTTGTATATTCTTGAACTTGGATTGGTGATTTTGTCATCTTGATCATCAGAATTCAAATCACGAAACATGGATGATGAATCCATGGAAACCGACCTCCTCATTGGTTGTGTAATCGAAGCATCTCTGTGCCTATTCATCTTTTCTAGGGTTTCTCCATCTTCACCCCCATCATCCTCATCTCCAATATTCCTCACTGAACTACTCTCACCATTTTCTTGATTCTCACCAGAACCATTTGAATCAGCCTCGGGAACTATCACATCCGTACTAATAGCAGTTGCGGCACCGGAATCATGAAGAACGGGTGCGCGGCAGAGAGGGCAATTCTTGTGCGATCTAAGCCACGTGTCAATGCAAGGGATGTGAAAGGCGTGACTGCACTTTGGTAACAGCCTGAGAGAGTCGTTTTCTTGGAACTCAGCGAGGCAAACAGAGCAATCTGAACCATCAATTAGCCTCTCGCCTTTTCTGTAAACAAACACTGTGATGGAATCTATAACCGATTGCTGCAGCCCCACCGTGCGGATGAACCATATAGGGTGATCAACCAAGGCTCCCTCATCATCATCGAAATCCGAACCTGAAACAGCAGAATCTCCATTAACATGGAACAGTATGGGCGTGTTTCCTCCCGTGCGGTTATGCCTCCAGGAACAACAGATCCTTCGGATCAAGGAGACGGCACATAGAAGCATCGCGATTCCAACGGTGCCGGCCATGATAATCATGCCAAGTTGAAGAAGATGCACGTGAAACCCTTCATCACGGATAGGGATTAAAGGGAAAGGGAACTTTGGCGGGATGGGGATAGGGAGTGACAGTGATGATTGAAGAGGGGAAGGAGAAGGTGCTGGGCCTGGGCCTGGGCCTGGGCTAGGGCTAGGGCTATGTGATACTGTGTTCATAATCATATGCTCACTCTGATGTTGCAGTTGCAGTAGCACTAGTTTTCTGGGAAGAAAACCCATGAGCGGCGAAACAGAGGATAACGTTTGAGGCATAAAGTGTGGCTTCATTAGCTGACCAACATAATTGGAATTTAGCGGCTTTCCTTTTTGGCGAATTGGATGACTATTAACATTTAGTTATCTTTTTGCGTAAAAACATCTATCTTTACAAATACACAACACAGCTTCATCTCCTTCTTCGTCCAAAGTCAACAGGGCGTTTACGCGTTTAACTTTAAATCATGGTGGGCAGTTAAGAGATTCCTATCCTATCCTATCATATCATTAGTGTTTGTGATTGTGATTGTGATTGTAATTGTGATTGTGATTCTATTTTGCTACTGGAGTGACTAACTCTATTAAGTAGTAACTGCTATTGCCTTATTGGACACTCCACAACTCTTTACTTACCATAGTGTGTTTGACTAGTTGACCCACCAACACACAACATGCTTTAAAATATATCACTAGTGTGGTGATTACCCAGTATTATATGTATGTTTACATTTCATTTGATTTATTAAAGGAAACTGTATTTATTTCTTTTGTATATTTTTTTTTATGATATCAAAAATACATTTTTTTATTAATTACTTTTAATATTAAAAATAAAAGATATATAAAATAATATATACATAAGTTATGCACACGTATATATATGTATATAGGTTCCGTCTATATATGGTTATGCTTTGACAACCAATTATATTATAATTTAAATTCTCTAAAGTAAAAAAAAAATAATAAAATAAAAGATTAATTATTATTAATTTTATAATTTTTTTGAAATATATATTTTGTTATATTAATTTTAAAGTGATTATTTTTTTATTTTATTATTTTACTAATTTTATTAATTTTTCTATTTACCTATTTTTATTAATTTTTTTACTTTAAAAAAATTTAATCCATTATATTAAGTCACCTCAGGTCTTAGCATTTGACTATGAAGTATGAACACTTCGCTGAGTTATCGTGTCCGCGTGTCAGACACATTTTGGACACGACACTCACCGACACGCGTATCTGCTGTGTCCAACCGTGTCTTAATAAAAAATAAAAAATTATTTTTCGGACACGGCTGGACACACCTAAATACCATCACGTGTCTGCGTGTCTAGTCTTATTCTTAACATATATTCTTAAAATAAATTCAGATATAGTATATATTATTATTTATTAAAACAAAAAATATTTTAAATACTTGATATAATTAAAATAAGACACTAAAAATAATTAAAAATTTTATTTTATATTTTAATATCAATAAAATATCAAAATATCATTACAATTTATCTAAAAAATACTTTATATTTTATATATATGCGTTTCCCCGTGTCATGTAAGATTTTAAAATTCGCGTGTCGGCGTGTCCCGTGTCGTGTCATGTCTCGTGTCCGTGTCAGTGTCCGTGCATCATAGGTATTTGACCATTATTAAATAGAAGTAGGACGAATCGGATAATATCTGCATATTTGCGGTAATTATCTGCATCCCAATCTAAATTTTGCGAATATTATTCGATCTGCAGAGCCATCGGATCAGATCTGATCCGCACTATGGTAGGATCAGATTGCGAATTTGGTCGTGATATCCGCGGATTCACATCATAGTTTAAGAAAGTAAATCCTAATGTGATATGCATTTTAGTGTGTTCTTTTATGATATCTTGTTTTTAATTTTTTATGTTGTACTTTAACTTAGAATAATTAAACTTAGACCTTGTGTTATTTTTTTATTTTTATTATTCAATAGAATTTTTATTGATAATATTTTAAGAGTAAATAGGCTTAAATATGTAAAAAAAAAAAAAAAAAAAAAAAAAAAAAAAAAAAGACAGATTTTCTGGACATTTTTTGTAAAAACAGCCAAACAAAATCTTAAAACAGTATTTTTGAATTATGCGGATCTACCTGATATCCGATCCGATCCGCAAGTATGCGGATCGGATCGGATTTGACCTGAAAAATGTGGATATCGTATCCGATCCAATTAGTGTAGTGCGGATCGGATAGAATTATAGGCTATATCAAATCCGATCCGTATGCAGTCCTAAACAGAAGATATCAGATCTTAAAAAGTATAAATAAATTTCGTTTACTGTAATAAAAATAATTTTCTTTTTGAATATTTAAAATTTTAAATTCTCTTTAATATATATTATTTATTAATAATTTAGGATAATATATTTTTGATTGAGTTTTAGAGTGATACGTAGTTCACATATAATTAACCCAAAAATATTTAAAAAATTTAAATTACAAAACTGATCTTAAAAATTAAATCAGAAAATAGGATATTATCTTCTCCAAATATCAAAATAAAAAAATAAAAAAATATTAATTTTTTCACTCCCGATTATCTTAAATTTACACCGTTCTTCTTTTTCACAAATACCAAATACAGTTATTCGAAAAGCAACCTTTTGTTATAATATAGATGTCTACTCAACATCTATTTAGCATGGCTTGTCTCTCCAATCAAATATTTTTGGACGGTATAAATATTGAATGGAAAATGGTGCAAATTTTTCAAGATTTGAAAAAATTAATATTGCACTTGTATAAATAGAGATCTAGGCAAAGGCAATGTGACACACTACAAAATATAAAAATACTCTTCTTTCTTTGTCTTTATGTACGTTTGCAATATATATATATATATATATATATGAATCATTTCTATTAAATTGGGATCTTAATATTGGTGATATTAATACTAGAGTCTTATATCTACACTTTTTTTATTTTATATTTATTTTCTCTTTATTATTTATTTATTTCACAATATGTTATCAATACGAGACTCTGATCAAAATTTAGAAAGACTCAGATAATAAATTTTTATTATGTCAAAACTCAGCCATCTTAAATTTAATGTTCTTGATATATTTAAAAACAACTACTTATCATGGATACTAGATGTCGAAATTCATATTGATTCAATGGATCTTGGAAATACCATTAAGTCTTAAAATAATGTATCCCAAAAGGATAAAGTCAAGGCTATGATCTTCCTTCGTTGTCACCTTGACGAAAGATTGAAAAATGAATATCTCACGTTAAAAGATCCTGCAGATCTGTGGAAAAACCTTGAAGAAAGGTATAATCATAAAAAAATAGTGATATTTCCTCAAACTCGATATGAGTGGACGCACTTACGTCTACAGGATTTTAAATCCATAAATGAATACAATTCAACAATGTTCTGAATTACCTCACGAATGAAATTATGTGGAGAAAAGATAACTAATAATGATATGTTATAGAAAATTTTCTCGACCTTCCATGCCTCGAATGTGCTCTTGCAGCAGAAGTATCGAGAAAAAGAATTTAAAAAATATTCTGAACTAATTTCTTACCTTCTTGTTGCTGAACGCAACAATGAGTTGCTTTTAAGAAATCATGAAGCGCGTCCAGCTGGCACCGCCTCATTTCCTGAAACAAATGCGGTAAATCATTACCCCAAAAGAGGTAAATGACAAAATTTTGGTAACAAGAAAAATCATGGTAGAAAGAAAAATGATGTTCACAAGAAATGATCTCACCAGAAACGGGATAAAGAAAGAAATAATGGACAAAATAAATTAACAGAGGATAAATATTTCCGTTGTGGTGGAAAGGGTCATTAGTCGTGTACCTGTCATACTCCGAGGCACCTAGTTGATCTTTATCAAGCATCCTTGAAAAAGGACGACAAAGGAAAGGAGATGAATTTGTTTCAAAGAATGTTGCTGAAAATTACACCACTCATTATGAAGTATCTGATTTCTTTGAGAATCCTGAAGGAAATATTGGCCATTTGATTAATGATAGAAAAGTTTAATATCTGGGTTTATTAAAGTACTCATGTAAATAAATAATATAAAAAAAAATTCTTATTAAGTTTTATTCCTAATGTATTTAAATTTCAAGTATAATGTATATAAATAATGTTTAATAAAATATTAATCTCTATGTTTAAGAATTTTAAAATTATTAAATGTGTCAAATTTTAAAATAATAATAATAGTAGTGACAATAAAATTTTAGTATATGACACTATTTTTATGTACAGTGTTTCTTAGAAAAATAATTTCAACCAGGAATACAATTTTACTGAGCATGTACTGCTACTCATTTTATTATTATTATTTGTCTTTGAAAAAAATGACAAGGATATATAATGAAGATGTTTGCTTTGCGGATAGTGCAAGTTTGCACACCATTTTTAAAAATAATATATATTTTACTCATCTTGTGCCAAAAGAAGAATATGTTAATACTATTATTGGCTCAGACAATGTGATAGAAGGCTCCGAAAGAGCTATAATTTTGTTGCTTGGAGGAACAAAATTTATAATAAACAATGCGCTACCAAGTCTCTAAGAAACTTTTTGTGTTTTAAAAATATTCGCCGAAATGGATATCATATTGAAACAATGAAGGAGGAAAATCATGAGTACTTATGTATCACAATTCATAATTAAAAAAATATTATATTAGAAAAGTTACACTCACTTTCATCTGGGTTATATTATACTAAAATTAGTGTAATCGAATCACATGCCATTGTAAACCAGAAATTTACTAGTCCAAATGAATTCATAACTTGGCATGATAGATTGGGTCATTCGGAAACAACCATGATGCGAAGAATTATCGAAAACTCCCATGGACATTCAATAAAGAACCAGAAAATTCTTAAATCTAGTGAATTTTGTTGTGCTACATGTTCTCAAGGAAAGCTAATTTTAAGGTCATCACCAGTAAAGATTGGATTTGAGTCCCCTAAATTCTTAGAAAGGATTCAAGGCGATATACGTGGACCTATTCATCCACCATATGGATCTTTTAGATATTTTATGATACTAATAGACGCATCTTCGATATGGTCACATGTGTGCTTATTGTCTTCTCGCAACCTAGCGTTTGCGAGATTACTTGCTCAAATTATTCGATTAAAAGCACAGTTTTCAGAAAATCCAATCAAAGCAATTCGTCTTGATAATGTTGGTGAATTTACTTCCCAAGACTTTGATGCTTATTGTATGGCTAAAGGAATAAGCGTTGAACATCTAGTAGCTCATGTTCACACACAAAATGAGTTAGCAGAATCACTTATTAAACGCCTCTATTAATTAGGGTCTTGATAATTGCAAGACCTTTGCTTATGAGAACAAATCTCTCAACCTCAGCTTGGGGGCATGCTATTTTACATGCCGCAACACTTATTCATTTGAGGCCAACAAGTTACCATAAGTTCTCTCTTATGCAATTAGCTTTTGGCCAACAGTCAAATATTTTCCATTTAAGAATATTCGAGTGTGCAATATATGCTCCCATTGTACCATTTTTTCGCTCCAAAATTGGACCCCAAAAAAATTAGGGATATATGTTGGATATGATTCTCCCTCTATAGTAAGGTATCTTGAGATACAAACTGGAGATATATTTAAAGCCCGATTTGCAGATTGTCATTTTGATGAATCAAATTTTCCAACATTAGGGGGAAAGAATAAGCTTCTTGAAAAGGAACTTAATTGAAATGCATCATCTTTAATGCATTTAGATCCTCAATCAAGACAATGTGAACTAGAAGTTCAAAAGATTATACATTTGCAAAGAATAGGAAATGAATTGCCTGATACATTTTCTAATACAAAGAGGATAATTAAATCTTATATACCAGCTAAAAATGCCCCAATTCGAATTGATGTACCAGTTGGACAAGTAGCCACTGAAATAAATTCACGCCAGAAGAGTGGTAGACTTGTCGGTTCCAAAGACAAAAATTCTCGAAAAAGAAAAGAGGTAAATACTATTCCTGTTGAAAAAGCTAAAGACATAGTAAAGTCACCTTCATTGTCTAAAATTTTGATATAGTTTTGACGCCAGAAAACGTTTAGGTACCTGAAAATTATGAAAATGACGAGATCTCAATAAATTATGTTTTTACAGGAGAAAAATGGGACCGAAATAAGACAATTGTCAATGAAATATTTGCATATAATGTGGCATTAAATATCATGCATGAAAGTAAAGATCTTAAGTCAAGAACAGTCGAAGAATATCGAAAAAGAATGATTGGCCAAAATGGGAAGAAGTTATCAATGTTGAGTTAGACTCACTTGCAAAACGTGAAGTCTTTAGACCTGTAGTCCGTACACCAAAAGATGTAAAACCTGTTGGATATAGATTGATATTTGTGAGAAAACGAAATAAGAAAAATGAAGTTGTACGCTACAAAGCTCGATTTGTGGCACAAGGTTTTTCACAAAGACCCGATATAGATTATGAAGAAATATATTGTCCTGTAGTGGATGTAATAACATTGTATTATTTGGTTAGTTTATCCGATATCATAAACTACATATGCATTTAATAGATGTGGTAACAACCTACTTATACGGATCATTGGATCGTGATATCTATATGAAAGTTCCTGAAGGACTAAAGACATCTAAACCATCCAATGAATATTCGCAGGGATTATATTCAGTCAAATTACAAAAATCTTTATATGGTCTAAAGCAATCTAAACAAATGTGGTATAACCGTCTTACTAAGTATCTAGCCAAAAACAGATTTAAGAATGATGATATCTTCCCATGTGTTTTCATAAAGAAATCTGCATCTGAATTCATTATAATTGCTGTATACGTTGATGATTTAAATATCATTGGAACCCCTGAAGAGATTCCAACAATTATAAAAGCTCTAAAAGAAGAGTTTGAGATGAAAGATCTTGGAAAGATTAAATTTTGTCTTGGCCTGCAAATCGAGCATATAAAAAATGGTATCTTTATTCATCAAACAACATACACAGAAAAGATCTTGAAGAGATTTTATATGGATAAGTTACATCCATTAAGTACCCCAATGATCAATTCCGTCCTAAAGAAGAAAATGAAGATATCATTGGTCCTGAAGTACCATATCTTAGTGCCATTGGAGCGCTAATGTATCTTGCTAATAATACACGACCCAATATATTATTTACTGTGAATTTTTTAGCATGGTATACTTTCTCTCCAATCAGAAGACACTGGAATGTAATCAAACAAATCTTTCGATATTTTCATAGAACGATTGATGTGGGATTGTTTTATCTATATAGATCCAAGTCACAACTAGTTGGTTATGCAGATGCAGGATATTTGTCTGACTTACACAAAGAAAAATCTCAAACAGGATAACCTGTTCACATATGGTGGTACAGTTATATCATGGAGGTCCACGAAACAGACAATTGCAGCAACATTCTCTAATCATGCAGAAATACTAGTGATACATAAAGCTAGTTGCGAGTGTTTTTTGCTCAAGAATTTAATCCAATATATTCTGTTTGAAGATAATACAGCATGCATTGCTCAAATTAAGGGTGGATACACCAAAAGTGATAGAACAAAGTATATTTCTCCTAAATTCTTCTTCACTCATGACTTTCAAAATCAAGAAACAATTGATGTTCAACAGATCCTCTCTGGCAGATTTATTTACAAAGTCATTTCTAAAATCCTCCTTTGAAAAATTGGTACATCGGATTGAGATGCGTCAATTCCAATACATTAAATAATGTCGACAAGAGGGTGAGGTTATACTTTTTTTTTTGGTCAGGTTTTTGTCTCTAATAGTTTTTTTTTTTTACAATGTTTTTAATGGGGCAGTACTCATTACAAAGGATATTGTACTCTTTTTTCTTTACTAAAATTATTTTTTTCATTGAATTTTTTTAGTAAAATTGTAACGAGGCATATTCCTAATAGACCTCCAAAAGGAATTGTTACAATATAGATGTCTACTAAGCATCCACTCAGCATAGCTTGTTTCTCCGATCAAATGCTTTTGGATGGTATAAACATTGAATGGAAGACTAAGCAAGTTTTTCAAGATTTGAAAAAGTTAATATTGCACTTGTATAAATAGAAGTCTAGGTTGAGGCAATGTGACACACTATAAAATATAAAAATACTCTTCTTTCTTTGTCTCTATGCACATTGCTATATATATATATAAATATATATGAATCATTATTTCTATTATATTAAGATATTAATATTAGTGAATATCAACATTAAAATCTTATATCTATACTTTTTTATTTTATATTTTTTTTTATTATTTATTTATTTCACAACACTTTTGAGTTTTGACTAATTTTAACATTGACACCAACAAACAAATATGAGCAAAACATGAAAGATTAATGATATTGTTGTAGTTGGTAATATAGCGTTTCCAATCTAATTACGAACACCATTATTAACTAATAAACCGCAATAACTTATCGATCAAATTCAAAACAATGACTATGCTCCACCACAAGTCCACAAAAATATTAAATTTTGTCTTACACCACAGTAAGTATATATACATAATACATGCATTTAAATTTTTTATATTTTATTCATTAACTTATATCCCGTCATCCCACTCATTTCATTCATTCAATGCCAAAAAACATTTACACTCTTTGTAAGCAAACATTGCCAACTTGCATTCGGAAAAATCGACATTTTGGTAGTTCTTATTTTAGAAAGAAATAGAAATTATTCATTAACTTGTACCCCCTCGTCACATTAGATCACCGCCTCATTCAACGTCAGAAAACGTTTACACTCCTTGCAAGCAAATAGTGCTAACTTGCATTTGGGGAAAACAACACTCTGGTAGTTCATATTTTAAAAAGAAATAGAAATTATTCATTAACTTGTATCCTCTCATCACACTAGACCACGGCCTCATTCAACATTAGAAAACGTTTACACTCCTTAGTCCTTACAAGCAAACAGTGTCAACTTGTATTCGGGAAAAATGACATTTTGGTAGTTCTTATTTTGGAAAGAAATAACAAATTATTCATTAACTTGTATCCCCTCATCACACTAGACCACCGCTTCATTCAACCTCACAAAACGTTTACACTCCTTGCAAGCAAACAGTGCCAACTTGCATTCAAACAAAATGATATTTTGATAGTTCTTATTTTCTAAAGAAATAAAAATTATTCATTAACTTGTATCCCCTCATCACGCTAGACCACCGCCTCATTCAATGCCAAAAAACATTTACACTCCTTGCAAGTAAATAGTGCCAACTTACATTCGAGCAAAACGATATTTTGGTAGTTCTTATTTTCTAAAGAAATAAAAATTTAGCTACAAATTTGCAAAATGACAATGTTCAAATAAATAGCCAAATAAATTTATACATATATCCGTAATTTTTAACACATGTTACTTTTGGATTTGAAGGTTAATATTTAATCATCTTTAGCTATATTTTTTTTGGCCAACGGAGTTGTGCCTATATATCGGAAATATTTAGTAACCAAAGAAAATTAATCAAAAACAACCATAACTTGCTTTATTTAGCATTCATTAATTGTTGCGACAATTAATGAATGCTAAATAAGGCAAGTTCTTGCTGGTTTTTTTTGTCTCTCTAGGTAACTATTCCAATAAAGATGTCAAAAACATATTTTTATGATGATCTTTGTTTTTAAAATGTATGATTTATTCGTTTAATCACACTTTAAATAAAAGTAACACTTTTATAACATATAAAAATTAAGTCCTATAATTTATTATTCAATAGTCAAACAATTATAAAATCTTATATATATATATTAAAGTCTACCGCTTACCAACTATTTCAGAGATGTTCAAGTTTTCCTTATACATGTGTAACAATAGGGGCCATGCATCACTTTATCAGATTAGCAAGCATTACATTTTATCTGCAAGGATAAATGGCAGATTTTCAATCTTTTTTCTTTGAAACAAATTTCACCAGGAATTGATTAATGTATCATATCATGATTATACTAAGGTAAAAGATCGTATAAAATTGATAGTGGAGAATCTTTAAATGATTTACAGATTTGACTAAATTATTGTTTAACAATTTACAATTATTAATACTAATTACTAACCCAAAGTAATAAATTTGGAAGATGCAATTTACCCAAAAAATTAAGGCACTGACTTGAGACATACCATGTATCACACCATCACAGCATCAAGAACTGAGCGCTATTTCATTAATTATCCCCTTCATAATAATATCATTTAATTACGTAGCAAATTTTGAAATGCTTAATTTCCAATGATCTCTCGAGTTGTTTGCATTAGCCTCACTCTATGAACTCCCAAAAATCTCGTAATATCTGTAACAAAGAAGCATATTTCTCAATTATTTCAAATATTCTAGATAAGATGGTCAGAAGTCGATGCCGGATAAGAAGGAATCTTACAACTGCTATTGGAATCTTTTCATTTGAAAGAAACACAAGCAACAAACAACATTATCTACTTACCTGTGCTCCAATACCACCATATATATTCACGAGAATCAGGAGGGAGTGCTGTAGTAATTCCTTTGCCACGTCATAAGTAGGTAGCTTGTGGCCGAAGGCAATGCTTTTACCTAGTTCATGTCCTCCGACACCCCTGCCTTCTGTTTCATTGCAAGCTCTAAGTTGTTCCCACAGTTACATCAACAAACCACACATTCCCTGTTTGTTTCTTTATTAACTTGGTATCATGATTTGAAAAACCATATTCGAGTTTTTCTGCATTGTCTTTGTGTGTCATCATCAATGGGAGATTTAACCCAATTGAAGCAAGTGGAGAGTGGAGACGCGCTATGTACAAAGAATGTATGTCTGGTGAAGGATCAACACAAGTTTGGATATGAAGACTCAACACCAGAGAGCGACACCACCAACAGAGGCTATGCTATTTTGGCAGTGACATTGCACAAACTGCAAAGGAATGTCGAGTTTTGTATATATATATATTGCCATATTTTTTACACAATATGAAACATTCTCCACTAGCATCATTATGCATATATTTAATGTCTGCCATCATATGATATAATTCATGATTAAGCTATATGCTTCTATTTGCCTTTGTCACAAATACAACTCAGTATCAAGGTTCATCCCTCTTCCTATAGTAGCTGTATATTCAAACATAGAATGTGTAACATTTCCCCGCATATGACTTACAAGTTATAATAGAGCACAGTTAGTGGGAATGACACAAAGTCTTGGTCTTATTGATCACTGATTAGCCATGATATGAGATCTAGACGTGTGGCAGTAGCATGGCATTGTGTTAGTGGTAATCATTGGTTACCTAAGCAAACCTGCTTCATCCAAATGGAACAGTTTTATTAAGCAGATGTTCTGTACTTTTGTGTGTTGGGGGGAAAAAAAAGTACCAAGTAGACATAGTAGTGGAAAAGGAGGTCATCGTCAAGATTCTGTTGCCCCTATAACTTTTTGTTATATTCTTTGGATAGCACTCACGAATTAGAAAAGGAAAGAACAAAAGAGAAAGCTGCCTACCACTAGGGGTTATGCGCTGTCAGACGAAACCTTTCACCTAATCAAATCCCTTTTTCCTTTTTCATTTTTAATTTTCCACTCTGTTAACTTTTCTTTTCTTGCTTCTTGTTTTTCTCTCTTTGTTTCTTACTTGTGTATATTTGTTGGATTCTATAGCACAAGCAAAGCAACTCAATTCTTAGGCCCCTACTAGCTACCAAAACAAAAATCCATCTCTTTCTTACTTTCTACAGCCATTGCTACTAATTACAACAGTTTCTGTGAAAGCCATGTGATTGTCTCATTCTCTCATTTTATTTTATTTTAATTTTGGTTTAGTTTTCATGGAATCAGCTATTGGTCACTCATGTAGTTATTAAGTTAGACTTCCGACATTACACTCTTTAAGTATAGTCCTTGTTTGTATTAACGCGAGATGCTTGTGTATCAAATTGTCCTTAGCTTTAATTAATTAGCTCCACTTGTAAAATTTATATTCATGCATTTGACAACTCAGAGTTGTTCTCTTCTGATCTTTTAAATAGTTGCACTCCGGGTTAAACTCATGCTGTCTTCTCAGTTTGGTTGGTAGACAAAATTTTTTGCACGAGTTTTCTTACCAATTTGTACCAATTTGAATGGCTGTGGCCTGTGGGGTCCAACAAGTTAGATGTCTTCCTCACATAACAAGTTGAAACTAATGGCCTCATGAGATTTTCTTCTCTTGTTTGATTTTGCCGGGTGTGAATACAGCCTTGGCAGCGTTGAAAACCTTGCACCCCCTATAAACTTCTTTTCTTCTATTTACTTAAATAATGAAAATCTTTTAAGTCACATATGCATCAATTTTCTAGCATTGGTCTTGTATGCAATTATTAGGTTGCTGAAAGTAACAAGTTGTATCTATGTGTTAAGGAAGATTAAAAGTTTGATTATTCCTGGGGATATCCCTTGAGGGTAAAAAATATGAAAGAAAAATAAAAAGAGAGGGTTATGTTGTTAAGGAGATGCCTTTATGTGAAAGTCAGCGACACTAATGAGTGTGTCCCATGAGTTTTGAATCCATCCATATTCTTAGGATATGGCTCTCCTCTCACTGTGTCTATCTATATCAAGCTCACATGGGTTTTGTAAGACATGTCATTGTATTTGTACAAGTGATGACACCTTCTCGGAAGGGCCTATGAGTTGTTATTAATTATGTAATAATGTTGAAAGTTGAAAGGGTGTTTTTCCATAAAATGATAGGTCCACAAGCACAAGAAGAACAAGGTTGTGATTTGTGAAGTGGGGAGTGGAGACTCTTCCCTTATTATAGCTGTCTACGATTGAGACATGTCTGTTCCCCCAACATAACATGGCCTTCTTCAATTCATCATCATTCTTCAATCCCCTCAGTACCCGCAACCTCAAATGTTTGCATGTGAGACAGAGAATGCTGCAAAACTATGCATATCCATGCATATTGCTCTGACACATTTCATCTTTTGTTAGTTAGTTAGTTAGTTAGTTACATGTTAGTGCCTCCTTATCGGATTTATTATTAGAGTAGCTAGTTTCGTTTTGGATATATGAAATGATCCTGCTACCTAACCAGGATTTTATTTTGCCACGTTTTCTAGATGTTTTCACAGATTTGGGATTTTATGAGAGCAATTATGAGCTTTAACTGTGCTACTGAGTACAGTTTTAAGTAACATTGTATTCCACTCAAGTCCCATCTTGGATTTGGATGGAGAAGGGAGAGAGAGAGAGAGAGAGAGATAGAAGAAACGTACGTGGTTTCTTCAGTACATAGAGTGATAAAAAAAGTGGAAGCAATTTTTATTGACATAAAAAATGAGAAGGATTTAGATAAGAGATATGAATAAATTGGTGGGGAAGAGGTGGGCTTTTTGGTGGGGTTGATGAATTGATGAATGAGGGCCGCTTCACACGTGTTGTTGCAATTGAAACAAAAAGAGGGCCCATTAAAAGAAAAGAAGCCACAAAATTGTCTTTGAGGATTTGTTTTGTTGCGAAAGGGAGTGGGGTCAGTGATTGTGACGGCCATACCCCTACCCCTACCCTTTACCCTCTCTGTCACTGAAGTGGTCGGTAACTGCTTTCAAAGCCCCTGCCAATTGCAGACACTTGTCCATGCATCACCTCCCTCTCATGCCTGCTTACTTCTTCTCCCATCACCTCCCACATCTACACAAAACAATTACTAGATATCAAAGATTTATGCTATAAATAACTCTTTTTCTTCAACACTTGAAACTTAAGGGTTGAATTTATCAACCCAACCAATCCTTCTTGAACGTGCTTACTTGCCATTTGAAAGTAAATTCACTTGAAAGAACATTATTTATCATAAAAAATGATATGCCTACTGACCTATAACATACATACTATTACTAGAGATCTGTTTTAACGAGTATAATAATATACATTTGACAATGGGTACAAGTTAGTTCGTGAAGATTAGTCAATTAATAAGATTGGCAGCAATGTGGAAGAAGAAGAAGAACATTTTTTTTAATAGAAGTCAGATAAGACAAGATATCTATTCCAACAATTAAGTTATTACGATTTAAAATTAGACAACCTTCTTGATAAGTAATTAGTAATTAGAGTATAAGGTTTTCAAAGTCACACTTGATAAGAGGATGCTACGATTTATAGACGATCCAAAGTCAAACGAGGGTGGTTCCTTCAGCACTAGAAATTTCGGCTGTGACTAGCAATGTCTCCAACCTGGACCAGTTACCATGATCGATAGTAATACGTGATAAGAATTTTAGACTTTTACCGAGGAAGCTACTTCAATTAGCTAGACAACATACAGTTTAATTTAATTTGTGGAAATTTGATTATGGCTTAAAAGTCTAATACGTTAGTTGGGTAGCTAGCTATACTAGGGTTCAGAACACATCTAATTTTTCCCCATTATTTCTCATATGGTGAATCTGATGACGATTCATTGTGCGTTGAATTAAAAACTTGGCTTTACTTGCAAGCTCAAGCGATTGCTGATGGGGTTGAACTTTGAATTCGCATTTGATGCGAAAATCAATATAGCAAAGAAGACGTATGATTAGGTGAAAACTCAGGTCGATTTCACGTGAAGTTGATACTTGAGAGCCGTTGGATGAAAATTTAGTCAAATCAGTTAAATCATCTAATAACTCTCAGGTATCAACTTATCAACTTCACGTAAAGTCGACTTCACCTGAGTTTCCACCTTACTTGAATTGAAGTTCAACTAATTGTTATATTTAATCGAAACTAAAAGAATCTTTCCCGCTATGTTTATTCTAGTTCTTACTTGGGATGAGAACAAATGTGAAGAAAAAGAAAGATAATTATAGTAATTTAAAAGATTACTTGGTTGATTTTTCAACAAAAGAGCCTTATAAACCTAAATATTTTCTACATGTTACCCTTTTTCCGAAGATAGATGTTATTAAGCTTATTTAAGTTTGATATCTAGATATCAACACATTTGCATGATAAATTATTTTAGAACTAACAATAATAATTTTATTACTATTTTATTCTTTCTAAAAGATATATAAGATTGTATTCAATACATGTTTTATTTTTTCATGGTTTCAAAAAAGATAACTTCGCAGGCACCCAGTGACGGATGATGGAGAAAAACTTAGGGTAGCAAGGTAATTTGGCTATGACAAATAAAACTATTATAACCTTTGATAAAATAGCTGCCATCTCCAGCCCTACCAAGTTCCGGCAATGCATGCACCTGGAAATTAAACATGACCGATATGCTGGCTACGTACTCTTAAAGGAAGATTATTAAGAGTAGTAGTGTTTATTGTATTTAGAATCTATTTGATTTAAAACTACCTGCTACACCTTCATGTATTTTTCCTTACTACGAAAATAACCAACTTTTTCTTAAAATATTTTACCAAAGGGGGGTAATCCCGAAAGTTGCCCAAAAAATTTGTTTTACGCCGTTGTAGGATGCAATAAAATTTACAAAATGTTACTAGTAAATTACACTTTTCTAACATGTTACTCATTTTTTTAAATCTTTTTCTGACAAAACATCACTAACAGATTGTATTTAAATCAAAGAAAAAAATTCTCACATGCATGTAAAACACGTCAATTAAAAAATAACCGGGAAAAACACCTCCATCGTGCTATGAGCGGACAATTTCGAAAAAATGGTAAGATATGGGTAAGAGTTTTCGCGGATATCCCTATTATCAGGAAACTTACAGAAGTCAGAATGGGAAGAGGAAAGGGAAATCCTACGGGTTGGATTGCTCGTGTGTCTACGGGACAAGTCCTATTTGAAATGGATGGTGTGAATTTTGCAAATGCTCGACAAGCCGCTACATTAGCGGCGCATAAATCATGTTCGTCAACCAAGTTTGTTAAGTGGTCGTAACGTAATTGGTTAGTGGGGAAAAACCGGGCCGGGATTCAAAAGAATTAGGCGAAGGGTGGGGGGTCGGTCCCTCTCCTTTGCATTATGTCAGTTGGTACTCCCCGGGTGTTTTTCCTTCCTTATTTGTTTAGGATTTAGGTTCCTTATTACCGAAGGAGCCTCTGTGGTTCCTTGGATGGTAACTGGGACAAATTCAGGGAACAGTGGCTCGGAGAGTTGGCTAAAATACTTTAACCGGTCACCATCAGGTGAGGGTACGGAAAATAGCAAAGCCGAGCCCGCTTCAAGAAACCCGGAGGCACGAGACAGTGATCCCAGGGAAGAAATAGGGCCTTCCTCGGTAAGGCAGCGAGTGGATTTGGCGAACGCTACCGGAGTAGGGGAGAATGTGGTAGGCCCATCACACATCACAACAGGCTCCCAATCCCCCCATGGGGGTGCCGGAAGCCCCTGATCCGATGTGGTTGAAAAACCGCATTGAAAAAGTTTTCTTTATAATAAAAGGTAGGAAACCAAGAAAGGACATGCTCCAGAAGCTTTTTGACGATCTTAGACTGGAAACGGTTTCTCCGCTCAAACTGCAGCAAATCTTAAGAATTCTCGAACAAATGAAATGGAATTCTAGCCTTAAAGGTCGAGATTTCAGACTCGATCTGGAATTAGGTCACCGCGTCCACGATTGGGAAAGGGAGCAAAGGCACTTCCCAAACCCCGTGGACGACGTATCATGATACTTTCTGTTTTTAACTGTTTACGGGTGGCACTCAGAAAACCGGGGTGCCGCCCTAATGACCACCGCATTCGGTCATTAGGGCGGGTAGACCTCGAATCGTTGGATCCGGTAGGTAAAAAAAAGGGTAGCCCCGGCTTGGGGCTGGATTGAATCCGAAGTTTAGGTTTAGAGTTGGATTAGCCAAGGGGTAAGAATTCAATGCTTGGCTTATGGCCTGGATGCTTTAGAGCAGACAGAGTTGGATTAGAACGTTTTCATGGTGCGCTCATTTCGAATTGTATTTCTCTTTGACTGAGTTAAGTAAATTCCGTTTGTGTGGCACGAGAGATGTAAAAGTAAATTGAGTATCGAGGATATGCGGATGATTTATACTATACGAAATTCCTAAGGCACCAAGGGCTATTCAATAAGGGCAACGAAGTAGTGTAGCTCTTATTTGGTGAATCCCTGTGTAGCTAGTAGATCGGGGAAAGAAAGAACTTAACCACTGCGTTGTAGGGGAACAAGACCCAGTGGTGGGGTAGCTACTATTGGGTGAATACCTCCATCTGTTCATCCCGGCAGTTTCTGGTTCTAATTCCTGTATTTCATTCCAGTAGGTAAGGGAAACATGTGGTAGCGAGACGGTTTCGGCAACAAACTCCTATCAGTCCCTCTTTCGGTTGTTAGCAGCCTCGGCCATCATGGAAATTTTTTGTATTGGCTGTTGATGGGAAAATACTTATTGTCCTGGAGGATAGACGAGCAGGTAATAGCAGTTTGACTGGGAATATTCCTTGCTTACCGGCTGTTGGATGGAGGGAGTTGATGGCATTCTTCCTGAGTTAGTGGATTTAGGAGCTATTTATCCTAATCCTACACTGCTTTGTTGGATTCCGACGGCTATTAATCCGCCTTTGTGGCTCTTTGGTAATGGAAAAACATCCTTCCCAACTTGCCTTTGTTTAGTATTAGTACCCCTAGGTACTTCAAAAATGAAAGGGGTCTTCCTCCTCAAGTCGGTTATCCGTATCGGTGAAATGACTATATCCTTAACACATACACTTCGGTAGAGTTTCCCAACGCGAAATAGGCTAGCGCGGATCCCTCTCTCCTGTTAAGTACCTACCCGTGAGATTAGAGCAGATTCGCTTGACGTTGTATTGTGTCACATCGACTGCACTTCATTAATCCGCTATCGGTTGAATCTCATATCAACAGATTCTGAAAGAACTTGTTGAAAAGGAAGAATCCCAACGTTGAGTCAGAGCTAGAGTTAAAAACAAATCCCTTTTCAACCTTACGGACTTCTTTTCTTGTGCGCGAACGATCAAAGAAAGTCCTATCTAATGATGCAACAGCATCCAAGGAAGAAAGAAGCAAGGCAAGTGAACTTGAAGCAAGAACTCTTAGGCAAGCAAGGAAAGGCGTTGCGGTAAGATCAATGTATAGTATAGCATCAGTGTTATCTTTCTTCAAAGCTCTATCCACTTTGTCACATCATGGATTGCTTTGGCTATTATAGGATACACCTTTTATTATATCCTTTCAGTTTATGGCGCGACATTTCTTACATCTCAAAATGACTGGATATTGGACTTCCCACCAAGATCTAGACTCTAATCCAATCCGAATTGACTCGTCACGGAAGTTGCCTTGCTTTTTCTTTCTCTAGCTCTAGATCTAGGGATTAGCAGGTTGGCTTAATCTAAACTTACTTACTATAAGAAGATCGCTTCAGAGGTCTTTGTAAGTGTTAGAGGTGATTGGTTTTTTTACGGAGGTAGACTTGGGCAGCAAGCTATCTGTTACCGAAAAGCAAAAGTAGCTCGAGCCAAAGGCGACTGCGAGGCCCCCCGCTAAGCGGGGGGAGGGGGAAAGTGGGTTTAGAGGGCTCTCCCACCATTAGGAATCTTGCCTTACAGAAGGTTAATGAGGGCATGTAATGATGCGCCGGGAAGGTATAGAGTCGCCCCTAAGATGAAAGGGAGATTGGTGCCAGTTACGCTTTTAGTGAGGAGACAGGAGCTCTAGAGCTTAAAGATGTCCCCTAGGCCAGACAGAGGTCTAGGGAGAGTCCAGAAAGAGGACTCTTTTCGTTTAGCCGGCGGGCCCACAGATGTCAAAAGGCTTAGGCTTTCGAACTGCGTAACAAAAGAAACTCTATTGATGGAAGAATAGGCTTGATGCGAGCCGTGCCAGTTCGAGTCTGGCGAGTTGCTTCTAGCTCCTGCCTTGCTATGAGGAAGGCTTTTCGCTACAGACTATTCTGGATACTCAAGAAATAGCCTTTCTAATAGAAACCATACCGCTCCTCCGTTTTCTTCTGGTAAAGGGTCGGAATCAGTCCACGACTGAGTTCCTTCTCAAAAAGATCTCCGGTTTTAATTCAACCAAGGCATAGTAGCTCTGATTAACCTCCAGGTGTTTTTTATGGAAAACTGAGTGATCAGGCATCCATATAACTCTATCTTATTGCTCACTGTTCAAGGGCCTTATGGCTCTGATACACTCCCCAATTTCTTGCGGATCTTGATTTGCAACTGTAGGGAGGGACCATCCGGAATTAAAAAAAAAGTATGTTTGTAACTTTTACATTTATTTTGGGGAACAAAAGACTCCCCCATGATCTGCTCACCATACATAACTTTCCACTATAGAACCCATAGGCAGCCAAAAGTCATACCAGAGAGATGAGATGTATTAATTTTATTGCCAACTTTTAGTATAATATATCTTATAGCCAACTCTTTTACCTGAAAAAGTTTCCTACAAACCCAGCTATCATTATTTGGTGGTTTAATACACCAAGGGGCCCTAACTGAATGAATTGAAGTTGAGTATAAGCCATTCGCTTGAGGATTGGGATCTTAGGGCACTGTATATTTCAAGATCCTCATAAACTATTCAAAGCCCTGATGGTCACTCTCCCCGCACTCTACTACAGGAAAGCTAGCCTGGTGGATCCACTACACGCTAAGAAGCAAGTTCCGACTAACTAAGTAAATTCGGGTTAGACTGAAAGTGACAAGAAATTGCTATCTTCTTTCACTAGCGATAGAGTGAAGCGTAGCCGTGTTTAAGCCGAAGGCGATAGTGATTCCAGTGTTTATTGAGCTATATCTCTATCTATTAGTTATAGCTGGTTATTTTTACTCTAATTTCAATTTAATCCCTCCCTCATTTTTTTAAAAAAAAAAGTATGAGTGCACCGGCCTGAACGGAGAGTGTGAGGAAAGAGAAATGTTGGTTAGTCGGCTTAAAGAGAGCTAAAAGGAAAGGCGCGCCGATCCTAAATCCAAGTGTCACTATGTACAGTTGTACACGAAAATAAAAATAGGAGGAGCAACCGGCAACCGTGTATAGCAGTAAAGTTGCATTTGCATTGAATTTGAGTTTTCATTTCATTTTCATATTCAGAGAGGAGCGAACCCGAGTATGAGGCACCTAACCCCAGTAGTCAGACTTTAACCCATCCCTATGGTTTGCTTTATTTAAAGACACTGAAACTCACAACTCACCCGGGCTCTGAACTTGTTCACCCCTCTCTCTCTCTCCTTCTCTTCCTCACTTCTTCTCTGTAATCTTCTATCTTGTGTTCCTTTCTAGCCCATCAAAATTTGATTGTTGTAATGATGGTAGAGAGAGACCAGGGTGCACTCTGAATTTAAGATCATTCCTCACTCGTGTTTCTGTATGAATTAAATTACTTGTGCTTGTGTGTATGTGGGGTTGATGGGTGATGAAGAGGGAGAAGTAGAAGTGGCAAGAAAGAAGGACAACTACTTTGGTGTTTATGGAGATAGCTTCTCGTATAGTAGCTGCTTCTTACACTTGTGGCTCTCTTTGAGACACTACAATTCCTCTTCAATGGCACCCTTTAAGTAAATATAACATAAAGATCCCCTTTTCTCCTCTATAATCTCATCTTCTCTGCCATCTTAATATACATACATTTGACTGCAAAAAGAAAATAAAAGGGATCACCCATCATCATAATCTTAAAAGAAAGAAACACCTTGATCGGTCTAATTCTAAAGATCCGTGCTTTTCCTAAGTACACAACTCATCATGAAGAGACTTAGCAGCTCCGATGATTCTTTGGGCGCTCTCATGACAATTTGTCCATCATCAACAACAGGTTAATTATTAAATTTTTTTTGTTATCTACTTTTGTAATTCAGACAGATCCATAGCCTATCGTGTGCTTGTGCTTTTATCTTGTCAAAAGCATTCAAAGTGTTTTACTATAAGTTGAGATGTGTTTGATTCGGTCTTGTTCCTTTTTGTTTTCCTTGGGTATTGCATTCCAAATCACAAGGTTCAATCGTGCTTTGTTTTCCTTTTTGGGGTGTTGCGTACCAATAGTGATGTTTGTTTGAAAACACAAGTACTGTTACACTAACCATGCTGTCTCGGATTTGCATTGATATAGAAGAACACAGTCCAAGGAACAAACAGCAGGTGTACGGAAGGGAGTTCCAATCGATGTTGGACGGACTGGACGAAGACGGTTGCATCGAAGAATCGGGGCACCACGGCGAGAAGAAACGGCGCTTAAGCGTGGAACAAGTGAAGGCTTTGGAGAAGAACTTCGAAGTTGAGAACAAGCTGGAACCGGACAGAAAGGTGAAGCTGGCACAAGAACTGGGGTTGCAGCCAAGACAAGTTGCCGTTTGGTTCCAAAACCGCAGAGCCAGGTGGAAAACCAAGCAGTTAGAAAGAGACTACGGCGTTCTCAAAGCCAATTACGAAGCTCTTAAACTCAACTTCGAAAAACTCCAACAAGACAACCAAGCCTTGCATAAAGAGGTACCCACCAACTTCGATTATGGCCAAACATTATTTATCACCAATAGTAGCATATAATAATCACACTTAACCTTGATGCAGATTAAGGGATTGAAATCAAGGATGCAAGACGAACGCACCGAAAGCGATGCTTCGGTGAAGAAGGAACAAGTGGAGATGATAACAACGCTGCAAGACTCGGAGGAGAACCCTTGCGATCTTGAAACCGCTGCCGCCATTGCTGGATCGGACTCCAACAAGGACCTGAGCTACGATTGCTTCAACAACAACAGCAAGGGCGACGGTGAGGGCGGTGATGGTGTGGGAGGAGCAGCATCGATATCGCTGTTCCCTTGTGGGGACTTGAAAGACGGTTCTTCAGATAGCGATTCAAGCGCGATCTTGAACGAAGAGAATAACAACAGCAGCTGTAGCCCCATGAACAACGCGGCGATATCTTCGTGTGGTGGTGGGGTTCTGCAAAGTTCGAACCTTTTGATGTCTCAGCATGACGAGTCGCCATCATCCATGAGCTGCTTTCAGTTCCAGAAGGCGTACCAGGCCACACAGTACGTGAAGATGGAGGAGCACAACTTCTTCAGTGCAGATGAGACGTGCAATTTCTTCTCCGATGAACAAGCACCAACCCTTCAGTGGTACTGTTCGGAAGAGTGGAGTTGAAGGGGAAGGAACTGAGAGAAATAAGAGATGTAAGATGATGTATGTATAAAGAAAAAGATGAAAATGGTGGAAGATGGTGGCGGCACGAATGAGAGAGAAGGGTAATATGGTAATAATGAGGAATGAGTCTCACTGTCTCAGCCGTGCGGGAAAGCTAGGGAGGTAGAAAAGGGGGTAATTAATTTATGAATGGAATAATGATTAGGTCGTAATGTCGTAATGAAATCATGCTGTAAAAATTTTTGGAACATGGCTACAAAAATTGCTGTCCTAAAACTAAAATAGCCCCTTAATTGCATCCCCTCCCTTCCTCCTTTATTTCCTTTACTGCTATCTATATTTAAATAACTTGTTCGCCCTAACCTTTTTTCCCTTTAATTTGTTTTCAACTTTCATACTAGCTTCCTCTTAGGTTCACTTTGGTGATCAAAGGGAGACTGCTAGTCAATGACACAGGATGTATAAAAAAGGGTAGATTATTGCCATTTTAATCAATAAACACTATGAAAATACTCTCTATTTGCGGCTGAACTTTTTTGGCATACAAGTCCCTGTAAGGCCACAGACAAATTCTCATCCTTCAAAAAATAACAGACTTGGGCATAAAAGATAAGTTATTTAGGAATTTTAATTTCTTCAACCTATAGCATTAGTTTTCCACAGACATATCTCCTACCAACACATGCAAAATTAGTTAAAAATAGAATGTGTGGTTTGGGTAGCTTAAAACACCGCCGCTCTTAATTAACTTCAAGAACATTTTTTATCTATACCCTTGATCTGAGAACCAAGTATTGGAAAGAGAGAATGGTGGCTACAGGCTATAGCCTACAGTCTTCACAAATGTACACTTGACCAATTGAAAGTAAATGCCACTTAAACTGCGCTGCCTCAAAAAACGAATTTAGTTTCACCTAGTCGTATGAGCGATAAATGGACCTAATAATAACCCCTTATTTTAATACAATGTAATTTTAATCACATTTCTATTTAAAAATCTTAGTCAGTGAATCATTGAGCTAAGTACTTTTACTTACATGCTAATCCAATGTATTAAGGTGCCAATTTTTATTTCGCCAAGATTAATTAAATATTTTTTTTTCATTCTCAGCATTGTGGCGCAACGACACCAAAACTAGTGTTGCAACAGTATTACTCAATTTTTCCTGTGTTGCTGTATATTCAAAATTTAAGAATTGCACTTCTGATATTTTAAAACTACGAGTCCAAATTTATTTTTCTGAGAAAAATGCCGTCACAATGCGCTAGTCCTAACATTGCAGCACCACAATTGCACGGACAAAATAACGAAAAAAAATCCACGTATTGCAATTTGCAACACCACATCCAGCTCCGGGATGCCACAGTGTTAGTTGGTGTTTCTCAATCTTTCCGCACTGACCAACATGTATACAAAACCATGAGAAACAAGATTGGTGAAAATTTAGGTTCAATTAATTATCAATTTTATATAAAATGAATGTACTCGAATTTTCACCAATAAAAAAATTAACTGATTATATGTTTTTGCTCTTTTTTTATAAGAAAAATAGTTAAAATAAAATAAAAATTTATCATTATTTTTGTATGAAATTAATATTTAAAAATTATTAAATAATTATTTAGTCTAATATATTAAATTATTTAATAATTTTTAATTATTAATTTTATGTAAAAATAATTTTATGTAAATATTTATCTTAAAATAAAATTACATTAATCATTCAAACTATTAACGAATATTTAAAATATTAACAAAATTTTAACACAAAATTAATGGATTTTTTTAATATAAATTATAAAAAATATTTATTTTCTCAAAATTCATTTCTGAACTTTATTTACCGGTAAGTTTTTTTTTTATACCCATAAAAAATATTTTTTTTTGACGAAAATTCTCAATCTTCACATTTTAATTGATTCCAATAAAAAATAATCTAAAATATCTATTCTACCCTTTGTCATTTTTTCTACCACCTTCTCCCCCTCCCCACTTTCAGTTCACCATCTCCATCATCAATATCATCATCTTCATATCCATCAACACTATTCCTCCCCAAGGCACCACCGCCACTCTCATCCACCACTGCACCGCCACTCACCCGCCACCAAAACTCCTCATTCTTCTCCATCCTCAATTTCAATTTTTCCTCACTAATTTCACCATCTCCTCCTCCTTCACCTCCAATTAGTGATTATTTGATTAACACAAATTAATCAATTAACCCCTCAATAATTTTCAGATTTGTAATTGACAACTAGTTGAACAAAAATGTGGTTAGAAATTCTATTATTTTTCAGTCATAAATAATTAAGATTCACTGCTCTAATTGATTAGAGGAAGCAATTAAGAAATTCAACACCAAATGAAAGAAAAGGTTTTCAATCCTAAAAAGATGGGTATAATTGGGTGTAGTGTTGGTGGGTACATGGACGACACAAAGTTCAACAAACCTATACCATGGAGCTCCGTTCCAGCACCGCTGCGGATCGAGGCGGACCACCCACCAGTTGCCCCCAAGAAGAAGAAAAAGACAATGAATGCTTCAGTAGCTGCGGTGGAGGAGCGGCGGAGGAGGCGGTTGCAGCTCTGCAGATACTTTTCTGAAGCAGCGGTGGTGAAGTTGGAGGTAAAAGAGGAGGTGGTGGCGAAGTTAGTAAGGAAAAGTTAAAATTGGGGATGTAGAATGATGATGAAAGGTTGAAAATAATGATTTTGACGATGGAGATCGTAAACTCTGAATTGATGAGAAGAGAAAAGGGTGCAAAGAAGGTGATAGTGGGAATGACAATGATAGAATAAGTATTTTAAATTATTTTTAATGAAATTAATTAAAATTTAAGATTCGTGTATTTTTGTCAAAAAAAATATTATTTTTTATGAGCTAATATTAATTTTATATTTCTAAAAATAATTTTATCGAAGTTTTAAATAATTATGAGTAAAAGTAATTGTTTTTGTTGTATATAAAGTAAACTTTCATGTCCTATTTAACCATGTACCGGTAAATTGAAAACATATAAGCTGATAAATGTCCGAAACAATATGTACATTTTATTTTCCTTTTTATCTTTAACCTTTCCATGTGCCCCACCCAATCACTAGAAAGTTGAAACCCCCCATGAAATCATGAATGCGAGGAATAAACATCCTTCGTCACCTGCTTTGAACACATCAAGTATGTGAAAGAAGATTCCATGAGCTGCTCACACGCTACATACACGCTGAAAAGTGAAAACGAAAACCTCCGTTATAAGATAGGAAACTTTTAATTGTATTAATACATTGGTATTTTAGTTATTTTTAATTGTTAGTCTTAATTATAAAAATATATATAATTAAAATTAATAATTAAAATTTATTAAAATATTGATATAATAATTTAATCATATACTTTTTTTATTAAAAGAAGAAATAAGTTTAACACACATAGTGAAACGAATAATAGTAAAAAAAAAAAAAACTAAAACAATTCTTTTAAATATTTTTGGTATAACTATCAACAATATCATACTATTCTTTAAAATAACAAAACGACTTAGCAACACAAGCTACCGTATCTATTATCTTGTTCTAGAAGATGACTTCATTTTTACATGAGAAGAAGCCAACTAACTATTTTTTGCGCAATTCTTCTATAGCGTCCTCCAACTCTTAAAATATTCTTTTATATATTATAGCTGGAATATTTTAAATATGTTCTACATCATTAATTCATGCACACCACACCTACTAAATATACTCACGTAACAAATAAATATTACATAGATTTACTTTTCTTATTACACATGACATAAAAATCTTCACTCCATTCAATAATATCGAATCTACTCAGTAATTTTTTTATAAAATATTTTATCTTATAAAAAATGATAATTATTTTGGTATTTTATTTTAAAATTTAGAGGATTAATATATTTTTTATGTATTATAATTCAATACATAGTTAAAATTTAATTTCAATAAAATAATTTTTTAAAATATATATTAGATATGTTATAAAATTACACAGATATGTCTCAAATTTTATAATCCTATAAAAATTGATACATAAGTTAATTATCTAAATTTAATTAAAACATAAAACTCCGCATTTAAATAAAATATCTAAAAAAATATTTTTTATATTAAATATATGTGGAGTTAAATTTATTTTATAATAATATATCATTTATACTATAATCTTGGAACAATACTCCCATGACAATACGGAAACATAATTGCCATAAAAAATTCATACCCGTCGTCATTTTATAATTACTTAATAAATATCTCCATTTTATTATATACCCTTATATATTTGTAATAATAAACCAATATAAAAATAAAAATAATATGTATATATAAAAAATAACAATTAAATCAATTAAAATGTATTTATAAATAAATATATATTATTTAATTTATTTTTAATATTTATTTTATATTTTAATATATATTTTATATTAGTAACTCATTTTTATGTATATACACTTACGCATGTAGCATAGTTGTATAAAAAATAATCACTACTTTTATATAATATATACAACAATTGTTTTTGTAATTTTTAGCGAATTAAATTTTAAATTGATCTTAGTTGTTTGTACCGAAAATGTCTTTGAAATTAAAAAAATTACGTTACATTAGTCTTTTGTTTTTTCCGTTAAGTTACTCCTTATATAGTAAGTAATTACACTAGATAAAATGACATTATTTTAATTTTGGCGCAAAATACTTAATAAACAACGTCGTTTAAACTTAATAGTCATATATTTTTTTAGGGATAAGACGTTTTTTGATTCATCAAGATTAAATAATATCATCTTATCAAGTATTTAATATCAAAACAAACATAATATAGTTTTGTCTAATCTGAATCCCTCATGGCGTGACAAATAATATGATAAAAAATAGGTAAAGACCCACGCAATACAATTTTTTCAATTTCAGATATCTTTGTAATGCAATTATAACCTTAAAAAATTTTGTGATACAAGCAGTAAATCTAAAAAATCATTTTAAAATTTAACTCATCTTTAGCACAATTAATTTTCATTTTAAGAAATGCAATTTCTCTACCTTTGACGGAAAAAAACTGAACTTTCTTTCCGTATTGCTTTAGCTTTTCTTTCTTGTTTTATTACTCATGCTACAAATTACACCCAGCTAAATTGCAGGTAACGGGAGGTTCTAGAAATTGATTCACTGAAACTACGAAACTGATGAATAATCTGATTTTTGGTACTGATGTGGTCGGAAATTGGAGATCCGAGACAACACCGTATCAGCATGAAAAACTCAAAGAGTTTTGCGTCGGAGATAAAATGACTATTTTACTCCTATGTTTGGTAGCGTAAGTAGGAATGTCATTGTGTTCACCATCCAATGTGCATGCATGAATTTCGGGGAGCCTACATATAAGGATATGCCTCCATTAACATTTTTTAACAATTAATTACTCATAGCATGAGCGAGTAACACGATGTGATGTGACATATTAATAGGACTAGTAGGGGGAGTTTGTGGCCTTAGCTTGCTTTAACCAAATCCGATGCTAAAAAAGAAAAAGACAAAGGATGATTAAAGAGAGAGCCTCCTCTAAAAAGATGTGCCGCATGATTGGATCCCAAAAATACGTGTCGGCTGGGAGCCGCAGCTTTTTACCACCGTGATAAAAGGTTAAAAAAAGTTTATATAAAAAAAATCTGTCACCTAAAATATTGTACTGTAGTAGTAGTATCTGACAATGCATGCAGTGCAGATTTTACCCTGCAGTAATTTTGGTAACCTAAAAATGTAGATTATAAAAGGAGGCCACATAAAATCATGGTTTACTGAGATTGTTATAATGAAATTATTTTTCTTTCTTATTAACAAAGCGTTAATTAAAAGAGTCCATATTAGTTCAAAGGGGGAAAGAAATTATGATAAGAAGAATTGTTTAATTAGGACGAGAAAAAGAAAAAGAAAGGAAAAGTGAAAGCAACCCGAAGAAGAACCAATAAGATGCAAGAGGACACGTAAGGGTGCATTTGCATCTGGAAAAGCAAATGGTCTTTGATTATTTTAGTAGTATTTAATATGGAGGTAGTTAAAAGAAAACAAGAAAACAAAAGAGCATTTTATTGTGCGTGTACGGGATGAGCATCTGCAGACTCGAAAAGCCCGCTCTGATTGCAGGGTGGCACATGGCTCCGATCCCCTCTTTTTGTGATCGTGCGTACTCGTACGTGTTCTCTCTTCTCTTCCTTCTTCCTATTCATTCTACACGTGTACGGTGATCCCAATGCTCCTCTGCTCTCTCCATCCCTCCCGCTTCACTACTTATCACACACTATTCAATTCTTTTTTCAATAAATATAACAATAATCAAAATATTATAATTTTAGTTTTACCATAATATCCAAGAAATATTGAATTTCCAGGGGAACCAATAAATGGAGATGTGGCTATCTCGGGGAACACTGTTTCTTTTTCCATGCCCTTTGGTGAATTCCAAACACCAATTCCGAAATGGGCCCACTGAGTCCAACTTGGTGGGATAGGGCCCCAGCTTCCGTCTGATTACGTTAAATAATTTGTTGTTATCCTTAATAACATTGACATAATAATATGAGTGCTTGCTGCTATGAGTGTAGCTTAATAGGCTGTGGAAAACATGGGACAGATTCCATTCATGCTAATGTGTCTTGAATCCTTGATTTTCCATTAGTTTTCTCTTAATTAGGATATTAGTTTTAAACTAGTCTACTGGGTACCGGATGGAGAAAGTTAATGTAGCAGGAGAAAGGTAAAACAAAGAAATTAAAAAATGAGTAATATAAAAATGGAAAGTAGGGGTGTGGTCCCCTAGAAGTAGAAGTGGGTCCCAGATTTGATTCCTGTATTGGTAGAGGCATGTGCTGTGGGACCCATGATGCATCGAAGATGTCAATGTCAAAACGGGTCAGCATCACCTAAAAATTGCAAATTTGCAACAAAGCTGGGAACGCAGCTGGAAGACGAGAGAGAATGTGTTATATGTCACATCTATGTTAATTATATGATAAACTCAGTTATTAATATAAAATATATATTAAAATAAATTAAATTATATTTATTTATTACTATATATATATAATATTTTTTTATGTATGAAGGGTAAATAAATTATAAAGTGCTTCTTCTTTCCGACGCCTCATCTTTCTAATTAACTTCTTACTTTAGTTTTTTTTTTTTCCCCGGCTCTCTCGTCCCTTTTTCATGTATAAAAATTATTATCAACCTTCACTCCTATCATATCATATCATATACTATAAGTATTCATTGCAAATTACTAGTTTTATGATATTTTTCATAACACCAACTTTTATCAATATGTATAGCCTCAATTACGTATACCGTATATATACATATCTCAAAAGTATTTATTTAAAAGATTCCACTATTATTATAATTTTATAATGTTAACCGTTAATAATGACTCATGTGCTTGGTTCAAGGATAGATGTACAAATACAATAAGATCACTTTTGTTCCAACTGGATTTTATAGACGCACAACGCAAAAAATATTTTTCTACCCAATATTTTTCGTATATGTACCCTACAAAAAATAAAATAAAATAACATCATGTAATTCAAAATTAAATATATTCAAACTAAAAATAAATTATATTAAATTTAATAATTAATTTTTTAAAACATAAAATATTGTTACTACGACAAAAGTATTTTTATTTTATTAGTCGTATTATTGTCCTATCTTAATTATATATTTGTTCCTCTTATATAATATATGAAAATTATAAGAGTACTAAGAAGTCAATCGATTTTGTAATTTGTAGTTATTAATTAGTTATTATTAATATTTTTAACAGTGTAAGATTATATTTAATAAGTGTAAAATTATTCATTTTTTTTATTGATTAAGTGCTAGCCAAATTTTAATAAAAGTATTGACGCCTAAATTTTTTTTTTAAATTGTATATTTTCTTCATCTCTTCATTATATTGCTCACTACTAAAATAATCTCTCTTTATTATTTATTGATTTTTGACATTCTTTATATAAATTATTATCACTCCTTTAATTTAAAGCCTTAATTGTATTTACTTTCTAATTGTGTAACATATAACTAATAACACTTAAATCGCGCAAACCATGTGAAATTAAATTAAAAAAAAATAGTTTTCTAACTTGCTACTAGTATTTAAATTAAGACTAATCAATTCTTCACCTTTTATACTAAAAATGTTGGTCCTTACCATTTTTTATTTCAAATTTTAATAATTAAAGACTAGTATTTAACATTTACTCTTATATTGTGATCATTATGCATCAGCACTACATAACAGATTCCCTTTTAATTTAGGATCCCGCTAAAGAGATAATGGACTATTTATACAATGTGTACAATGGGTTATTGAATTACAAAATGAACATCTCCCATACTATCTAGAATAACCATCCGAATACTAGTGATAATAAAAATCTTCCCAAAAACTTAAACTAATTTTGAGGTTCACCAAGGCTCAAACTCTTGACCTTTCGGATCTAGCGCTCTAATACCATGCATGATACCACTCATCCTAAAAGTTTCAGCTGATGGAAAAAGGTAACACTAATAATTATATCTTTAATACTTTCTAAACTTTCATTGTACAGATTGTATAAATATTCCATTGGCTCCTCATACTTTCCTTTTAATTTAATTTGTTGCTTCCTCCCCCCACTCCAGGGGTCTCACATTGGTTGGTGGTTGTTTTTTCTCCAAACTCCAATTGCTTTCGCTTTCTTGTATAATAATGCCACTTTTGCTAACACCCTATTCTCAGTTCAGTGGATTAATTAAGTATGTATTTGTATCAATGGATCACTTTTGCTCTTTAATTTGTTATGGATAGTCAGAGGCAGCTTACGGATTAGGTAGCATGCTCCACTTTCTCCTCACAACGAATACCAGGTTTTCTCATTTTCCATTTTTTTTATACACAAATAAAGCATGTCACACACATATATCTTCTCATTTACATATCATTATCATATACCAAGATATTTATGTAACCGAAAGCGTGACTTCGTTACTTCCATTCATATTACCAAAACCAAATACTAACTTAAAACATATCCTTAAACATAAACTTACCTTTAAGCCTCGTAGCATATAGATCAATTAATCTTCCCTTACCAAAATCCATCACTAGTCACGTTTATTTAACCGGTTAATTTAACGATGTCAAAATTAAATGTGATCAATGCATAGAGTAGCTGATAAAATAAAATATATTAGGACCATTGGCTTATATAACTTGTCAAGTTCTTATCGGTGAGTGAATAATACTCATTTTTTTATGGGAAGCTCTACGGTAAGGTCATTAATTAGAATAATAAGCTGCTAAATAATACCACTACATCTAGGGGTGTTCGCAGTGCGGTTTGGATCGGTTTTGAGTCAAAAATCCATCCGATCCAAACACTAGCTTTACTTGTGGTGCGGTTTAGATTGGATGCTCTTTCTAAAAATATCCGATCCGATTCAATCCGATTTCAAGCAGTTTGAATTGGATTGGATTTACGGTTTTGTAAATTAAAAAATTTAAATACATATAACAAGTCTCAACATCAAATTTTAAATAATCAACAATGACATAACAAATCTCAACAATATCTTAAAAAACCAATGATAACATAACAATGGAAATAAAATTCTAGGTTTGTTAAAATAAATAAATAAATAAATAAATAAATAACATTTTGAACATAAAATATTTACTAAATAATAATAATACATGAATAATATAAAAATATATAACAAATTGAACATGTTATAAGTATAATTGTAAATATAATAATAAAATAATAATATTATAACACATTGTGCGGTTTGGATTGGATTGGATCGGTTATGAAAAGTAGATCCGAAATCTGATTCAATAATTTGTAAAAAATAGAATCTAATCAAATCCGAATTAGTGCGATTTTAATTTGTTTTCAATTTAAATTGAATTGAATGAACGGTTTAATTTGGATCGATTTGGATTTAAACACCTCTAAATCTACATAAATTTTACGATGATAGTACTATTATATAAGCATATATATATATATGCTTGGCTTGCTAATTCAATCTATAAATTAAAGGCTTATACGCAAACGAGCAAAGGAGTTTCTTACACGCAATCTTTCAAGAAGCGTCAACTATTTCACATTTTAGTTTCATTTTACATACATGTTGAGAGAGATACAACAAAAAAAAGTTAAAGAAAAATCTAAAATAGCTCTTAATAATTACTTCGAAAGACAACGAAATCTTTAACAAAAAAAAAAAAAAAAACCCAATCCGACCCAACCTTTGACAATTATTTCAAAAGGACAACGAGATCTTGTGCCAAAAAAAGTTAATGTTATTTTTTTTGATACAGGACTAATCAATCCCAAAAAAAAGATTAGAGACCAAATTTGATGTATTTTTTTTTTAGGATCTCATTATCCTTTCGAAATAATTGTCAGGAATCGAATGAAGTATTCACTCAAAGTTATTATTATAAACTGAATAATTCGCACATAGTCTCAGGATGCAGGGCAGAAAAAAAAAAACTCAACACAAGTAACGGCATAATAATGGTATTATATATTTTATTGAAATAGTTGGGTAGGTATATATATATAGCAGTATGTAGAAGTGAAAGAAAGTGAAGATATAGGGGATTTTGAGGTTTGGACAATAACGGATAAGAAAATGATTGGTAGCAAAAAGCTGTTTTAGTCACGAAAATCTCCAGCTTTTTATAAAAGATGAGAGTAGTAGTAATGACTAATGAGTTCGTTGGTGCTCAATCATAAGTTGACAGAGGTAGCTACTAGGTGAGGAAAAAAAGCAAGGGATCGGAGTAGTGCACTTCTACCCTTAAATTTGTGCAGCACTACTACACTCCGATCCTCTCTTCTTTAATTTGAGGTGGAATTAATAAACAAATAAATAAATATAAGGGTTTGGGTAAAGCTTATCGTCATGGCTATAAGTAATGAGTATGATGACATATGCTCACCTATAAAGATGTCATTTTCTTTCCTTTTCACTATGCTTGGGCCCAATAGTGGTTGTATACTTTAATGCCCCATTATCACTGCCAACTTCACTTCTCTATATTAAATGTATACCCCCTCATCAGCTATGTCCATACACATATGACAAATTTTAATATTATTAATTCTTGCTAATTACTAAATTAAGATTAGTTAACGCTTGCCGTCGATTTACTTCATTTGGAATCTCAAAAAACCATGATTAATTATATACTACAAAGTGTTGTAGGAGCTCCATTGAAGGAAAGGAACTTTGAGAAAAGAAAGGACGCAAACAAAATTAAACACAAGGGAGAAAATACCTTTCTCATCTTTCAGGCTTTTATCAGGCTTTTATGCCTTCAAAGCCTCAAAATACGACTTTTTCTTGCATCCATAACGTTTATTTCCATTTGTATGATTAAACCTTGCATTTAAAAGATTCCAAATAATAAAATAATTCGTTTACTTCAACTTATTTATGTCAATTTAATGTTACTTAATCTGTTTTAAATCAAAATATAATTTTAAATTCTGTTTGGAAAAAACAACAACAACAAAAGCTCTGCTGAAATAACACCATTTAACGTTCTAAAACACACATAGGCATTCAAGATTTAAAACATACCAAGACGTATACACAACATATTTTTTTATTGACGCATTAGATTCCTAATTATCCACCGTACCATGCTTGCTGCTTGGAAACAAATTCAAAACAATCTACAAAACCTGTAAAAGTTCAACGTGATGAAGTATTAAACAAGAAAAATAACATACACTTAGTTGTCAAAGTTGAATTTCTTCTTGGAAATTAAATACTCCGTGATAGTTACCTTATGCTTAACAATGTATAACCATAATTAAACAAGTCAGGAGACAATTCACTCACACGAAACTTAATTCACAAACTAACGCTACGCCGGAGTATGTTGAACTTGAAACCAAGTGGCGTGTGGCAAATAGCAACTCACAATGTGAATAATAAAAATATTACTTATATATTAAAATCAGTTGTTAAAATCAGTTTATTTGTGCATAAAATATTACAAAGATGTTACACATCCATGTAACTATGTAACTAAGTTAGTCAAAGACAAAAAAAATTCAATACCATTAAATGAAACGTGAAATACCCGCACTCAACACATACGAAATCGCTCTTACCCAACGCTTCTTCTCTTCTTCTCTTCTCCATCACACTTCTTCTTCTTCTTCTCTTCTTCTTCTCTTCTCCCCCACATTACTTCTTCTTCTTCTTCTTCTCACGCTCGTTTACGCACGAATCGTCTTCTTCTTCACCTTCTTCTTTGCGTTCCTCCTTCTCCTCTTTCTCCTCATTTTTCGCGTTCCTTCTTCTTCACGTGTTTTCTCCTTATCGTCATTCTTTTGTTGTTATTGCTGCTATATTTTTTTGTCTTTTCCTCCTTCTCTCTGGTGAAGAAGCAGTAGAAGGTGAGGAAGAAGAGTTTTAAATAGTGAACAGAACACAGTACTCATGGTGAATCGAACACAATATTCATGGTGAACCGAACATAGTACTCATGGTGAAACAATTGTATAGTACTGAATGAACGAAACATAATCCATTATATAAAATCAAATTCAAGCAGCCTTCTACAAAATGAACCGAATACAGTACTCATGGTGAACCGAACACAATACTCATGATGAAACAATTGTATAGTATTGAGTGAACGAAACATAATCCATTATATAAAATCAAATTCAAACAGCTTTCTGCAGAATGAACCGAACACAATACTCATGGTGAACCGAATACAGTACTCATGGTGAACTGAACACAGTACTCATGGAGAAACAATTGTATAGTACTGAGTGAACGAAACATAATCCATTATATAAAATCAAATTCAAATAACTCTGCCTACAATTTACATATTATCAATTCAATTCAATTCAATTCAGTACACCTCCGTCCATTTAATTCAATTCAAATTAGCAATTGCATTCCATTCAATTCGATTCAAAATTTAATAATCCAAACTTTGTCAGTTTGATTCGTTTCAGAAAAGTAATCTAAATTGCTCTCCATTCAACTGATTTGAAGTTGAGTCATTTATTATTTCGATTCATAAGTGCAGATTAAAGAAGAAAACGAAGAAGAATAGGAAGAAGATAAATGCAACGTAACCAGATCAAAATAAGAAAACGAGAAGATGAACGCGATCAGAGGAAAATGACGAAGGCAATGCAGATCAATAAAGAATAACGCTTTTTACGTTGCAGCTGAACGTTTACGCTGAGCAAAGCTTTAGCTTACAACACGTTATATGTAGCGCGTATATAACAAACGAGTAAAGGGTGAAAAACGCTCGTGTGAAGGAAATTACTTGGTTAACAACCATGTAAAAAATACATAGATACAAAACTTTTTCGAAAATATTAATAGACGTGTTAACTAATTTATTTTTAATATATATTTTATACGATGATTTTTAATCAATCTTTTCATAATACAGGGTTAATTATCCTCTGTTACTTGTTCAATTGTTATCGGAGAAATTGATTTTTAATTAAAATTAATTATTTTTCTAAATTTAATTAATTAAACCAAATTAGGGTAAAATCTATTTTGTAAATCGCAATAATTTTAATTTCAAAAAGATTTCATTTTATACTTTTTTTCAATTTTTTCAATGTATCTAATTTTCTTAACGTGTTAAGCAAAAAATAAAAAATAAAGATTAAAAATTTCAAAATAAAACAAAAGAAAACTTAAAAATTTGAAGAACAAGAATAAAAAAATTAGGGATGGACATCTTATTAGGGATATTTTTTATATGTATAATGTTTATATTTCTCTAATAACAAGTTTAATTAGAATATTATAAAGAATTAAAAAATAAAAAATTCTAATATATTTATACACTTGTGTGTATGTAATATATAGAGATGTCATTCAAATTATTTATATTTTCTGCTATGTTAGATATAAAAAAAATAAAAATTTCTGTTACGTTTAAAGTTGTTCGCCATTTTCAACTTTTAATTCGTTTTTGTTTTATTTTTAGTTTTTTTATTAGTTTTGTTTGGCTGAAAATCTGAAATATTAAAAAATTTGAATGGACTGAGAATTTTTAAAAATTGTAAAATAAAGTATTTTTGAAAACTATTGTAATTTATAAACTAAATTTTATTATGATTTAATAATTTAGTTTAATTATCTAAGATTAAAAAGATAATTTGATAAATAAATTCTTCCAATAACAATTGAACATTTATAAGAGAATTAATTAAAAATTATTATTTTATATTAATAACTAATTTTAGTATACACATAAAATAATTTTATTACTTGAAATTAATGGAGGATTATAGAAATATTATGCCAAAGTTAATAATCAGTGCTCTATAACTATTCATTTAACTGAATACATAATTTGTCTTCAAATCCGGGAGAATGGGAACAAAGGAAGATGGATAGTAACATCCGTACTTGTTTACAAGCCAAAAACTGAGTGTACACTGCAATTGCCATTTCTTATTAGAGTTTTGAGATTAGAGGATTAGAATTTAATATTATATTTAGTAAATATGAAGACACTAAAATTATTGACAGCTCCGGGAAATAAAGACACAAAAAAACTCAAATCCATGAAAATGAAACCAAAATTTAAAAAAAAAATTTAATTTTTTTTATTTAACTTTTGAAATTCCCATTCTACTCATTTCACTGTCTTCACCTCTTTCAAGCTTCCCTCACCTCATCTTCATCGATATTTCCAACAGCAGCTGTGGCGGTTCTGCAATCTTAGGCGGCTGGACTCGACGGCGACGGCGGGATAGAAGACATGGCGGTGGTGGCTCCTTCTTGCTCCCGTCGCGTTCTCCCTCTCCGTTCACGCTTTCAACTACCCCTGCGTACTTCAACAGCAACAACGACGGTTTGGTGGCAGTGCAGGTGCAAAGGCGGTGGCTTCCTTCAACAGCGACGGCGTCGACGACCTCCAGCGACAGCTGCGGTCTCGAGGGTGATGACCTTCTCCCTCCTCCTCTCTCTTTCTCGCCGAAACTCTCTCTCCCTCTCTTCGGTTCGTGTGCGGCAGCATCGTCTCTTCCCTCTGCTACCGTCAGCGTCTCTCCCTCCCTTTCCCTCTTCTCTCTTTCCTCCTTCTATTTCTTCCCTTGTTTTTTCTCCCTCTCTCCTTGCATTTTGAGAAAATCTAGAAGCTAAGCAGATTTTGTGTTTTTAGTAATTAATTAGCCATTAATAATATTTTTAATGATGTGAAATTATATCTAATAATATAGAATTATTTAATTTTTTTTTTATAGTTAAGTGTTAGACAGAATTTAACAAAAATACTGCTTTCTAGCACTCAATTTCTTTCTTCCTCTTTTCTTTATGTTGTTTTTATTTTTTTATAATTTATAAAAATATTTAAATAATTTTATTTATTTTAATCACTATATTTAACTTAAATCAAATAAAATACTTTTATACATTTTATATTAAATATAATATAAAAAAAACTTTATTTAATCTATTTCTCAATTTTTTTTATAATTTTTTTTTGTCTTAATCTCAACCTTCCTTTCGAATACAATTTAAAAGTTGGATTGAATTTAAATTTTCAGCTTTTCAGGTTGGATCACTCTAGCATTCTATAATGATAAGTAATATATGTACCAATTTACTTTAGTTAAAAAAAATTTTCCAACCAATTTGAGCTGAAAAAAATATATTATTAATTAATTTTTATGATTTTAAAATTTTAATTTTTTTATTTTAAATATTAAATTTTAAATTTTAAATTCTATAAAAAAAAGAGGTAAAAAATTAATAATATTGACTAATTAACTGCTGATTCTTGTACTTGTAATATATTGAGGCAGCTCGAATTGATGGAAGCCATTGTTCTTTACTCGACTTAGAAAATGCTTGTTAAAGCCACTGCTATATTATTTATTCAATATGATTGAATTCTATCACGTTGATATGTTTCAAGAAAATATCATGCATATAGGTTAACGTCACATAATCCGAAGTAAGAATAAATACTTATATTTTATTTTTTTATATTAAATTGGTCATTGACAATAATTTTAAGTTGTTAGTATGTTATTTGTTTGTGGTATTGTGTCTACCAATATTTGTTTTTTTTTCTATATTTATATACACATTAATCTAATTTTATTTTTTGTATAGGAGTAAATATTAGAATATTTGCCAATGAGGTATAGCTCAAATGACATAATATTTTCATACTCAATTAAGAAGTCGTGAATTCGAGTCTCCTATCTTTAATAAAAAAAAAATATTAGAACATTTGTCTAAACATCAAGAAAGAATTGTAGCCGAAGGAATTCCTTCCAAAGTGTTGGAATTTCTTTTTATTTCTTATTATATAGAATTTTTTTATTTTTTATTATATAGAATTTTAAATTTAAATTGTTATTATTATGTCTTTTTTTTTTGTTCAGTATAATAGATATTTAATTTGTATATTTTAAAATTAAATTTGTTATTAATGTTATATATGTAAATATAATTTTAATATATTAAAATGGTTCAATTAGCCACAATCAAATTACAATAAATATTACAAATTCTTAAAAAAATTCAAGTTAGTTAGTTACAGAAAAAACGTGATAAATTAATACAAATTAGCTATGGATGGTATGTAGAAAAAAGTACGAGTTAGTTATGGAAATAATATGATTAAATAACTCGACATTAGCTACAGAATAAATATTGACTGAAAATTTTAACTTGCGCAAATTAACTTTAGATAAAATGTGGTAAAATTATAATTTTCGATTTGATTATTTTTATTTAGCCACAATATTAAGTGTAAAAAATAATGTACAAATTGTGACTCTTTAAAGGTCTTCATAGTATTTAAAACTGTGGCTAATAGCCTTAATTACTACCATTTTTACAAACTTTAGCCACAATTTTTCTGTAACTAAATGCTTTATTTCTTGTAATGATAAGATAAAAATGCCAAATAAGATCTGGGTACGATTATTTCTGCCATTATATTCTCAGTTTGGATTAGTTAGTAAATTTCAATCATAATGTTTGAAAATAAGAAGATTTCAAAAGATGACATTGTTAGTAAGACTTGTGACGATTATAGAAATTACTAGGTTCTAGGTATGTGTTTTTACTCTTTTGAATTGTATATTTTGATGATTTTCTTTCAACTGTTGAGCTATGTTGAACTTCACCGATATTGTTATTGAGTTTCCTTACAAAAAGAAAAAAGAAAAATACAATATCATGGATACTATCGTTATCACAACAGACAGACATGCGACCAACATTTTTATAGGGGAAAAAATCTCAACAAAGCTTAGCAGAAAAGATTAAGAAAAGCCATAGTACAAAGGGAAGAATAACTAGAAACATGTTTAATATATCTCAAATGTGTAAAGCTCATGTTACAGTTGTAAGTTGCATGGTGATATATAACATATAAGAATACTACTTGAATAGTTAAATGGTCAAATTTATTTATGAAAGATCACTCATTTTTTAAATTAGTTCTCGAAATATTTTTTGAATCAAATCTATTTTTTAAAGATCCTAATAAGTTAGTCATATTAGTTATTCATTCACTTTTATTACTGACTACGTTAAAATTTATTGATGTGGTATATTAAGTAAGATTCTAAAAATCAGACCGATCATCAAACAATTTTAGTCATTAGTTCATTGATTTATTAGTCCACTCGGTCTAATTATTTTTTTAGATAATTTTAATTATAATTTTATATTATTGTAACTTAACTATTTGTAGTTTAAAATATAATTATTATAATTAAAGTATAATTATGATACTATAATATTTATGTTTAATGTTTGTTAATATTTAATTTTTTTTGTACTAGACTATAAGAACCTTTTACTGCATAAGCTTGATCTACTGGAGATGTGGCATCCAATAGTAGAGGACGTCTTATAATTAATGGTGTTCTACCACGCACATCTTGAAGATTGAGGAGATTAGATGACAAGCTTCGTTATTAACTGCTATAATCAAAAGGTGGAGGTTGGAGATTTACACCTTCCACTTGCCAGTAAGTCAGGTCACGGTTATACTAAAAGATGTGGCACATATATATAGATTTCGATTGATTGAGAAGTTGTGACTAAAAAAACAGATAGTAGTTACGAATTCTTAGTCAACGAGGCTCTAGCGATTTTTGACAGCAAACCCAGTGGGTATACTAACTCCAAATGTTACATAAGGTTGTTATGAATTTACCATATAAAAGACAGAAAATCTTTAAACACTTAGTAGTCTATTTAGAGATATGTCAGGTGTCACATATTCTGTTTGTTTAGTATCACACTCTTCACGAATAAGGTAACGATTTATGCCCACCTAAAATATATATCACTGCTCCACAATTTTCAGTGGATTAAAACTTACAGTTGGGAGCTAGCAAGTCTTGCATATCTACAAAGTATTGTGTCATGCATCACGGTACAATTGTAAAAAAATGGATGACACTCTTAACATTTTTTTGTTTAGACGTGGACCGCAGCTGCAATACTAGTTGTTCAAAAATAACACTTCATATTTTAATCTGTATTTTATTCAATTTTATCTATCTTTTACTAACGGTATACATTTTATTTGTGTTTTAACGTTATGTGTTGAATGTGATATCATTTTGGCCACAAAATAAAGCGTATACATTAAAGAACATAATATTTTTAGGCAGAAAATAAATGACGTAGGGGATGTGAATATTTATACTCTGAGAATATTAATGTTAATTATAATATTAGTTTTATAATTCTTTTAATAATTTTTATATAATTTCACTATTGTAATACATTAGTATATTTGTAATACCATCTATTACATCCATAATATACTAAAACAATTCTCTTTAAAATAAAATAAAATAATAACAAATTTTATATTTATAGACAAAACATTCAAAATACAGGTTACGTGTTGAAATTGAAGGATTACCATGTGTTCATAACACGCACGCAGTGGAAGAAAAGAAAGTAATTCTTAAAGATTTATTTTATGCTTAAACTTTATTCCAATAATATACAATATATAGATCAGATGTACGCTAGTAAAAATCACTTTCTCCTTCGATGGTACGAAGGCGCTATGCGTATCCAATTGAGTGGTATACAATTCTAATAAAAGTAATTGTACTCCCATTCTTTCTTTAAGATGGAATCCCTTTCCTAAAAAGGAGTTTAACCTCTTATCACAGACACTTTGTCATAAGAAGAATGATAAAAATAATCTCATTATTTCTTTAGAATAACCAATAAATCTCATTTATTGGACCTAATATCAATTCTATTGTTGTGCAATTTCTTAATATATATAAGACATCTCCAAACTTTAATGTTCTTGAATTTGAGTTTATGCCTTTTCCATATCTCATATGAAAAAAAAAATTTGATTTAGTGAGAAATTTGTTAATTTAGCCACATTTCTAAAATGTAGTCTAAATATTTAACAAATAGTGATATTCAACTAAATCAAATTTCATGTTTCTTAAACATGATGGAGTACATAGAGTACTAGTATTTATGCACGGCTCATTCTCTATTTAATAGAATATCAATTAGATATTAGAGATTTTACTTTAAACTCTTATAATAAAAATACTCAGTATCTTTATTATTGGTCAAACCAACCCTTAAGAGCAATTTTGATACGCATCCTCAATACTCATATTGAGCTTTTCCAAAAAGACCACAAACCTTAATCATATTAAGGCCAATTATAAATTGTTTGTAACAAAATAAATCTCCAAAAATACTTGCAAGAACAAATTTCGCAAAAGTCATTTTGCCTAGTGGCATTCCAACTTCTAAAATTGTTAAATTCAAAATATATTGTCCAATACTCCCACTAGTTTAAATAAAATATTTGATAGTCATATTATTTTACTTTGGGCACCATACATGTTCTCAAGATGTTCAGTAATAAATAGTTGGTATATGCTTTTGAAATTAGAATTTATGGTTGTCAAAACAATTTATATTATAGTAAAATAATATTTTAGATATTTCACAAGTACTGACTATTCCATCACTAATTTTATTGGACAATATTATTTCAATAGAATTATCATATCCATGATAACCCTTTTATACATAAGAACAATTCTCAATGTATAGCCAATTTATTACTTTCAAGGGTGTCATACGAAAGATGGACATATTAAAAAATTTAAAATATGAAAGTAAACCAAGAAATCTATATTTCTGAAAAAAAATTATTTAGAATCACGAATGAGTATCTTGATTGTCAAGTTGTTACTCATATCTATTCCAAATAAACATGATTAAATTGCATCCATACAATTATAATTCCAAACAATTATCTGGTTGTTAGACAATTATTTAACTGAATTATATTTTATACCCCTAAGTTGTCTAGGTTCAAGTATAAAATTAATTCTCCTTATACATCATCATATGCATAAATAAATTCTATCCGTGATTACAAGTCTCCTGTTGTCAGGTCGTTTCTTGTAAACAAGAGATAAATTTATTTTTGACAATATCCTAACTTTTAGGACTTATATCTCTATTGTTAGAGAATTTCTACGAGTATTCTTGGATTAAATTTTTATACTCCCAGGTTGTCTAGGTAAAAATATAAAATTAAATCCTTAATACATCAAATGTATATACTGATCATTATCTTGAAATAAAACTCCTGGTTGTCAGGCCGCTCTTTATAATCAAGAACATTAGAAAAACTAATTTCTAAAATTATAGTGTTCAAAACACATCAATCAAATCAAAATTTAATTTTTCATGTACTAACATTTAGCTTTAAAAAATTATCAAATCAAATTTGACCTTTATATATACACTTATATATATATAAAACAAACAAAAGATATTTTGTATCTTATTCCTTTTATGGTGATCAAAATCAGAATAAAATTTAATAAATAAATAAAATCAAACAAAAATATTTGATTATAAATATAACTTTTATATTAAAAGAATGATAATTTAATCATAATTAAATAATTAAAATAAATTAACTATTAATTTATTAGAAAACATCTCAATGGAAATAAATACATCACATGCTTAAAAATAATTTGAATTAATCCTATTAATTCACAAACTTTAAAAAAATAAGAATAAAGATTTAAACACAAAAAACCAAAGCTCTCATACCACTGAAGGATTACCATGATGTGTTCATAACACGCAGCGGAAGAAAAGAAAGTAATCCTTAAAGATCTATTTTGTGCTTAAACTTTATTCCAATAATATACAATATATAGATCAGATCTAAATACCTGTGTACACTAGTAAAAATCTCTTTCTTCTTCGATGGTACGAAGGCGCTATGCGTATCCACACCGAAACCAACCTTTGCTGTCAACTCCTTGACTAATGGACATCTGATCTAAATTGAGAAACCTCTTGCAATTCTTTGCACGCCATAAAATTCTTCTTCAAGAATCAGGCTCACATACGTTTATGTGTGTAGAGATAACAGAATAAAACTCTTGTTATTCTCGTCTGTATTGCATTCCTCTACTCTTGGCATACATATATATAGTATGAGATTTGTTACTGATTTTAAATTTGATTCTCAATTCAAATTTAAATAATATCGTGAAATTCCAAATCTGAATCTTTCAAAATTTATGAATCATATCATAACTCAATTCAAAACAGAATCAGTTAGGATCTCATCCAAATTTAGAATTAGAATAACTAATTATTCTCAAATCTCATTTAATATTCTCAATTATCATACTATTATTATATTCTTGGTGCTAGCAAAGAATATAATAATATTCCATTTGAATTTATATAATTATTTATTTGATCAAATCAAAATAATAATTAAATAATTCTATAGCAAATGTTAGAACTCTCGTTAATGTGTGACCTCATAGGTTCAATACTAAGCGGGTAGTAAATTAGTCATACTAAATTTACTAATCAAGGTTGGCGTCTAGCAACACTCCTCAACGACTCGATAGTATGAAGTAATATATTTTTACTAAGAACCTTAGAAGAACAAAGTATAATTCCTTCCATCTTTCGAGCTCTTGGTTAATCCTTAGAGTATGGTTTAATTGTCAAACTCTAACTTGTTACTATTATTATAATGAACTGTGAATGACCTAAGAAACTCATTTCTTCATTCATTCAATCCCATTGGCCAAGGTTTTATTCATCTCAGTCATTATAATCATAGAGCTCAAACTCTTTACCGAGAGTTGACGGATTCCTTATTGACAAATCATTAATTCTACAAGTATTTAAATCATACCCAATATCCATTCAACTAGCACCCTAGGGTATTAGGTGTCCGGAATCAAAGTATAATAAATATATTGTTAATTACTATGATAGTCGCAGGTCAAAGGAAACTCTATTACTATGTTTATCTTGAGAATATCCTATTGACAAATATACGGTAATTATAACCATTAGGAATTCTCAAAGTGAGTCCAGTTCAATGGTCATATCTCTATATGCACCATCTATATATATAATTTAATAAATGAGATCTATTAATCTTCATCCAATGAAGACCATTATATATATATTGATCTTTTCGGATTATTAATGTCCTTTTTAATAATCCTATGACCAAGAACAATTTAGATTAAATTATAAAAGATTTATCTCTCAATATTATGATCACTATCACAATGATAAATCTCTAAATTTAATCAAGGACCTTATTATATTAACATTTTAATATAATAACAATAACAAATTATTTGAGACATGATTGATTGGATTGTGGTCATACTCCTTATTCCCAACAGAAATTATGTCAAATCAACATGTGATATGTGTCAAATACATCTCTTATATATTGGATATGCTCTTTTTATAACATTTACTCATTTGTAATTATATTAAATTAGTCCGTTTTCAACAAAAATATACTAATCTTTTTTATATCTAAAAAAATTAGGAATTTTTTTATTTAAATTAAAGAAATATAGTAATTACAAAAATAAATAAACAATGAGGTATTTACGAAAATGTATCTTGGGACACATTTTGGATGTTGAATGGGTAACCCTAAAATAGCCATATCTCAAATGTTGTGACCTCATGTTATGATAGGGTAACGCTGTATCACATCTTGGGTGCACCCTGAATAAGTGTAAAGGCTGAAATCGGATATCGAGCATCTGAGATAGGCGAATAATGTGTAGAGGGACTCAGCACCCGAGATATGTATAACATCCTAATGCTCCCTCAGCATCCGAGATATAGTCAAGGATTTAATTAGGGTCTCAACACCCGAGATATGTGCATTATGGTTTAAATGTCTCTACACCCAAGATATGTTAGAGAATAAGTCTGTTTATAGAGTCCATCCCAATACCTCTCCTCACACAACTCACAAACCAATCTTTTCTTTCTCTTCTTTCAATTTTGTTCTGATGGAGAATAATCAATTCTTCTTTATTGTGGTTTATCCTAATGGAATAGTGAGAAACGGTGTTGAAGGAGTTATTTTCGAGCCTAATAAGACTGTCATGTGCGCAAAAACTGGGTTGATAGCCTGGATGGACTAAAGACCATTATCCTGAGCAATATGGGGGGAGTAGATATGAATGAGGTTGAGCGGGTTGCATATAGATTTCTGCACGCACTTTCGAATGGTGGATTTACCAACCAGTTATTTTGAATTGATGGGGATTAGGATTTGAGGGTAATGTTCGACGTACATGCACGGCTAATGCCGCAGCATGTGATAGAGTTGTATGCTGCGATCCATGACGTGGTTGTTGGTGGTGGGCCATCTTCGTCGACTCCTGAAGTTGTCCCGCTCGAGACCACAACGATCCCCTAGGCCCAGCCTCATGATAGTGCTAACGAGAACGACAGTAAGGACGATTCAACTTATGTTGCAGAGTCCGGATCGTCAAGCGATACAACTTCCGAAATTCTCAACCCGTTCCCACGTGGGGTGTCCATGCCATCACTGGAAGTCTCTGGTACAATCCCTAATGGGCTCTCCAGCAGTGCGCAGACCAATGTGGTAGGCAACATCCTGGAGTGTAATGCTGGCCTCATCCCATGGAAGGTAGAACGTGTGGGTCTCGGGCCTCCACCGCTCGACAAATGCAGAGATCAAGGAATTGTCAAATATAAAATTTCTCAACTCTGTTACATGCCTAAATCTAGCCTTCCTTATATAGGGCAACATGATGGCCGGCAGCAGGAGACCTAGAGCTACACAGCGTGACAACAATAACCGTGGTCTTTGCAATTTCCAAAATATTTACTCGCAGATGTTAATTACGTCTAAACCATTAATTGTTGCTTAACATTACTAAAACTTATAAACAACCTAGATAAACATATATATTAAATGCAACAGATACCTATTTATTAGACTAACAGGTTAAATGAGAGTTACGTATTTTATTTATTTAACTTAACTCAGAATTAGTTACCTATTTTATTTATTAACTTAAGTATTTACAATCAATTATACAAAGTATAAAACCATACTAGATATACCAACGAAACTAATATAGATCTTCTAACTTAGCATACTCACTATACCTGCCCCATTAACTAAGTTATTAAAGACTAAACATCTAAACTTATTATTCACTAACAATAAAAAATGTTAAACTACTAACCTCAAATTCTAAAGCTCCAGTTACGTGCCAAGTAGCATTCAGTCTGTTGATGTCTCCTTCGCGGACATATTGTCGGGGGCATATTTTCTGAAAGAACTCGAATTTACGCATTTAGAAGGTCACAAAAGTAGAAGATATGGTGGTTATGCACATAATTCTTGGGTACTGTGACTTATATACGCATGCGAGTTTATCTCGGATGTTGAGACCCATCCATGATGATTGCATATATCTCCGGTGTTGAGATCTCCTACACATTATGCGCTTATCTCGGATGTTCAGTATCCGATTTCAGCTTTTACACTTATCTCGGGTGCATCCAGGATGTGATACAACATCACCCTATTACAAGATGGAGTCACAGTATCTAAAATATGACTATTTTAGAGTTATCCTCTCAACATCCGAAATGTATCCCAGAATGTATTTTCGTAAATACTTCACGGTTTATTTATTTTTGTTATTATTATATTTATTTAATTTAAAAAAATCTTAAAAATAGCCGCATTGTTTAATTTAACTCTATTGTTATTATTTTATTATAAAAGTCTAATAAACAAAAATATATTGCAAAATTATACTTTTTAAACTTTTTTATTTTGGTTAAAAAAAGAAGCTTTTCTTTGTAAAGAAAGGTGATAGGGACGTTGACTTCACACTTTTTTGAAAAATTGGGGGGTTTGGTATGTGTCTTATATCGGTGGTGGGGACATGACGTTGAAAAGCATAGCCCAAAAATAATAATAAATCTGTTTAACAAACATGAAATTCTACTTACGTCCCCATCCCAATTCCAGGAGCAGCTACTTGCTAATCTCATCAAATAAATTTGGCTATCTGGCTCGGCTACTTCCTTAACCGGCTTTCAATTTTTTATTATTGAAAAACTCTAAAAAATTAATTATAGCATAAATAAACTCAATTAATTCTTTTTTATTTTTAATTTTAAAATTTCAAAAAATAAGATTAATAAAAAGTTATTTTTTTCATATAACTAATATTTTTTAATTAATTGATTATAATGGACTATATTTTAAGTTGGTTCCTAGTAAAATCTTTTTAGATAACTAAGTACAATATTTACTTTTATATTATTTACTTTCATCTTTTGAAGATGTATCATTTGGAGGCATAAAAATCTCAATATGTCTAGAAAATATCTATATTAATACAACAATAAGTGTGGGATATTATTACTCCATTTAATAACACTGACTGAGTATGGAATTATCCAAAAAAAGTTTGAGAACTAAAGTTAGGAACCAAAAACAGCAAAAAACTTTTATTTTAATTTTATTTAATGAGATCAGTAATGTTTATTTATTAATTTTTTACTTACTTTATCTGTTTTTATTGTAATATTTATTGTATATAAAAATATTAATAACATATATCAAATAGTATATTATAATTATATATATACATTTATGAATTTATATTTTTATTAACAGATATGCTACACATACAAGTCTTTTTGGCTTACAAGTCTTACAAGTTGGGCCAAGCCCAACAAAAACTACTCTCACCCAACTCAAGCGTGTTAAACACACGCGTTACTCAACTGTTTTCAAAGCGCGCTACTCACCATTATGAACGACTCTTCTTCTTCTTCCTCAATCAAATCCACAGTCGTCGAGATTCAAGGCACATTCGAAAACTCTGAAGAAACTTTCAAACTCCTCACTAACAGTCGACGAAATCAACAAGCAAACATCAAAATCTCTATAAAAAAAGGCCGAAAAGAAAGAAGAAATATTATTCAAGGTACTGTTTCACTAATCTTCTGAATTTTTAAGATTTCTCTTTCTGATTTCGAAGGCGAAGCATTATATCGTCGTATTTCTCTTTTATTAAGTAGATTCATTATATGTTCTTAGTTTAAAGTAGATATTTGCTTTTGGTGAAACTGTTCCAGTTGGTTATACTATTTTACGTACTTCTATTGAATGGTTTAACGTATTTTTTCATCTGTTTTTGTGCATGTTTGTATGTTTTGAAGTGAATTTGTATACATATAAACTTTGTACTGTATTTCAAGTGAACTCATATTTGGGTGTATATGGCCGATTTTGGGTGTATATCAATCAAATTCGAATGTGACTGGTGGTTCTAGTGACATTTTGAACTTAAATATCATTTTGAACTCACATAATGTCATGTAATCCAAAAAAATATAGGTGTATGTGTATGGTATATATATCAAGAGTATTCAAGTGTAACTTATGCTGTTGTACTTGTGCTTGACCTTGTAATATCATTGTATGCATGTTTGATTGACTTGAAATATCATTTTGAACTCATATAATGTCATGTAATTAAAAAAATAATAAATGTGTATGGGACTGGATTTGGGTGTATGGAGCTGATGTTTGGGTGTATCTGGCAGTTATTTGGGTGTATGTTGCTGATATTTGGGTGTATGTGACTGTTATTTGGCTGGTATTTTTATCTATTAACAATATTTTTTATTTTTTACGGTAAAAATGACAAGCAAAAGCGAAGGTGGAAAAAAATACAATGTAAGTACATATATATATTTTAGACCAAGTCAATTTTTTGTAATATAAATATAGCTTATTTAAATGACTCTCATTTTGCTTTGTTTACAGTAAACCAAGGATTTGAGATGCTCTATGTCTATGCGATTATTGAATGAAAAGTGTGAAAAAATGAGCGAGGCAAAGAAGGCCATCATTCGGGAATTAGGATTTGGTGGTCTAATGCACATCCTGCCGACGAATGTGCCATAGAAACTATTGAAGGAGTTGGCTAATTCCTTTAATTTGGACAAAAACAAATTGGACACAAGGCATGGTTCGTTGAAAATTAAACCCAAAAAAATAGGAGCTACCCTTGGTCTCAATGCATCAGGTAACTGATTACAAAAAACCTGTATATTTGTATTCTTTGTAATCTATTCTTTGTAATATATTATTCTGATCTCATGTAACTAAGAAATAAATTTAAGTGTATATTGCTGTTATTTGAGTGTATTTTAAGTGATTTCGAGTGTAATTGGTTTTCTATTTTATAGGAGACCTATTTCCGGAGAAAGTGAATTTTAAAGAGCTTTTTGAGGAGAATAAAGAAATTTTTAGAAGGTTCCAGGGGAAAACATTAAAGAATCTGGGTGATCAGATGATGGATATCGGTGTTGACAACATTCAAGATCGCCCAATGTTCAAGAGAATTTTCATCCTCTATATTCAAATGGCGTTCTTGTTACCAACTATGATAAACAAAGGTTCTCCTGTCCACATGGCTCCAATTTTTTGAATGGACAACATACCGGAGTGCAACTGGGGTAGCCATGTACTCAATTTTATCATCAAAGGCATAACCAATTACCGTTTGAAAAAAATCAATTGATGGCTGCCTCTATGGCTTGATGATAGTATATTTTTATCTAACAAAACAGACAGACAAGAAAAGAGAAGCAATCCCTAGACTGTCCTGGGTTAGCCATTGGAATAGGGAGCTACTGGTTGCGAGGATCAGAGCAGAAATTGATTGTCGTATGGTAACTGAACAGAGTACTTTCTCTAATTTGGGTGTATTTTATTTATGTAGATGGTGTAAACTAACGATTCAACTGTTTCAGGGCATCGTCAAGAGAGCGGAAGTGAAAAATAAATTGAAGAAAATGAAAGAGAAAGAAAAGAAAGAAAAAGACAAAAAAGAAAAAGGTAAGTTCATCCGAGAGTGATTCATCGGAGAGTGAATTTATTTTTTCTCTAAATCTGAGTCTGAACAAGACTCAGAGGAACCAACAGAAATAAGTAAACAACCCCCCAGGACAGCTAAAAAGTAAGTAATATTTTTATGTGTATTTTATCATTTTTAGGGTGTTTTTTACTAATGATTGTTTGCTCTCCAGAATGATATCCAGAAAAAGGAAATAGATTGTGGAAGATTCCTCTTCAAAAAGTGAAAGTGAATCCAATGATGAGTAAGATTCTAAAATTGTCATTGCATTGCTTTTTTTTTTTTGTTTATTATCGAAATTTGATGTATTAACAGAGTGTTTCTCATTTAATTTCAGAAGTGAAGAATCGTCACCAATAATAAAATAAAAATCAAAGAAAAAAATTTCAGACTCCACCCAAAAAGTATGCACTGCTTTCGGGAGTATTTTATCATCAACTTTGTTGTGTTTGTCTGATTCATACTGTTTTGATTTCCAGGACGCAATCCAAAAAAAGAAAATACATTGTTGAGGATTCGTCTTCTGAAGAACAAATTGAATCCTATGATGTGTAAGATACGTTGTAAAGCTATCTTATCCTTTATCATCAAAATTTTATTTGTTAACATGTTCTTTTGCATGTACTGTCAGAACTTATGCAAGAACTGAAGAAATAGAATAATTCTTCAGAGGATCAACAAAGAAAAATACCAATGAAAAAGTTGCATAGGGGTATATTAAATTTGGGTGTATATTGCCGATTTTAAGGTATTTTTGTTGTTGATAATTGTTTTTGCTTTCCTAGGATGAAAGAAGCTGGGCTCCCATCGACGGAAGGTCACTATGATTCATCGGAAACGTAAGATACTTTATTTCATAGAATTTTGAGATCCTGATTTAATTAAATAGTATTTTTACTGAATTATGTTTATTCTATGCTTATTATGCCGGAGGTGAACTTAGGAAGCGAAAAATGATACTGTATTTCAAACACAAATGGATAAAAGCAGCGTAAACAAACCCACGGATAGCATGTAATTTCTGTTTCTAATACCATTTTCTTATTTCTTTTATTACCATCTGCTTCTAATTCTGTATATATATTTTTTTTAGAAAAAAAAAACCCTTTAATATTTTATTCATGAAAAAAAAGGCAGGAAAAAAATCTGCAACTACGTAAGTTCTCAAAGAATAGAGCCTGTGTTTCTTTTCAAAGCTTCAGGTGTATTTTGACATTATTTTGGTGGATTTTAGGTTGGTTCTGGAAGAAGAATCAGTTAGTGACTCAGTTCAACAAAAGATGATCATTGTTCGGATGGATATACATTCACAATCTGAACCGCTTGATATGTGAGTTTTACAACTAAATTTTAACCTTCTAATAATCTATTTTAAGGGAGTTTTTTAACTTTTTATTTTTTTCTTGTTTAGAGTTCCAATTCAAGTATGCATGCCTCCGTCGTAGACAACATCAGCAATCCCTATGCAAATTGCACCATCCCCCCTAAAGTCTCCGAGCAAGAAAATTAGCGAAGAAACAATTAAGGGATAAGGAAGAAAATTTGGGTGTATTTGGTTATTATTTGGGTGTATTTTTTTCTTATTTGGGTGTATTTCATCTGAATTGAGGTGAAATTGACTTTTTTATAATTTAAATCCTTTTCTCTAACCTTGCAGCACTCTGCAACCTCAGCAACCTGCTGAAAGCACATCTACAGTGCCACCAGCTCCTTCTAAAATGTAAGTTCTTCACAATATAACTCTCTTTCGATATCATTCATCTATTCTTATTCTTATAGTATCTTATTTATCAACACGCAGTAATCCACCCCCTGAAGCCACTGTTGCATTGATGATGATCGCCAACACAACATTCTATGTACCAAAATAATATCCGGCGCCATTATTCAGCCTCGACTTCACTGATTCGAGTCAGGAAGAAACGCTGACTCAAGAGGGGCGACCGGGATATGAGAAGGAAAAAAGTCCTGAGACATTAATACTAATTGAAGAATTAGAGGAGCTAGGGGAGCAATTGCAAATACTGGGGTTGCAGCAGCGTTAAATTTTGCAGAGGATAAAAGTCCCTCGCTCGGAAAGTAGCCTGCCGACCAAATTTTTGAATAGTTTGAAACTCCTGCAAGGAGGGAGGAATTGCCAGCCGACATGCAAGAAAAGTGCTACCTTTGGGCCACATATGTAAAGACCTACAAGGATGGAGGTACTAATGAGTACGAGCCAGTATGCTTCCTCAATGCCCAACAAACATTGCAATTGTCAAAAATCCACTTCGCGTCTCTAAAAGCCAGTACATATATCGAAGCTGAGGTAATATTAGAATAAGATTAATGAATTTATTATGAGCTGTGACTGCAATGTTGATTGATGTAATTGATTTGGACTTTTTGTTTTTCTAGATTGTCACTGCTATGTGTCTGATTCTAAACAAATAAAATATTAGAAGATTTGAAGAACAAATTTACTATCTCTCCCCTATTATTGTGGTAAGGTGTCTTGAACTCAATTTTGGGTGTATTTATGTAATGTTTTGGGTGTATTAAATATTCCTTTTGGTATTTCACGAATGTTGTAGAATATGGCTATTGGGAATCATGAGAGCGACGAGTTCTTACAGCCAAAAACAAAAAATTCGTTTAACATTGAAGACTACAAAATATTCATACCTTTTTGGACCTGAAAAAATTGGCATCCCATTCATATGTAAGTTTTCATTTCTAAAACTTCTTATGACAATTCTTTGGTTATGCACCAATTAAACTAAAACATTGTTCAATGTGACCATACTTCAGATATTTGCACCTGTTTGTTATGCGGAGCATTGGTGGATATGAGTGTCTGATGTTAGAAAAAAAAATTTGTATCCATGACCCATATCATAAGACGTGTCCCTCTTCACCCAGAATGAATCTTAATAAATTTGTTGTAAGTTGATTCTGTTGTTTGTATTTTAATATTTGGATGTAGTTCTGATCAAAATAAGGTGTAGTATGGGATCCTTTGGGTGTAATCAGGTATTAAATTTATTCTTTCTTATATTTTGCTATGTTTTTTGTTTATAGGGGTATGTAATTTTCAGAATGATGGTATATGCTGGGGGCACCTCTCAAGAAAGACGATCGTGAAATTGAACCGCCACACATTAACATTGCAGGCCAAAAAACGGAGTATAAATCTTTCTCTCTAAAAATTGTGTTTTCTCTTGCTGTCCTATTTTAATTTGCTAATTTATTTTTGGTTTTTAGCTATAATTGTACTATTTCTGTAATGAAATGACTTGAAATAATCGAGTCTCAAAACATTAAAAAGGGGAAATATAACTGGGAGAATTGAAAACATGTAATTGTGTTTAAAACTATATAAATCTCTATTTCTTTGCTAAATTAACGGGGTTCAGTAAAAGAATATTGTTTTAGACTGTAGACAGAGGTGGACCACTTTAGAGTTGAATATGCTTCGCGGATTCTGTTTCATGAGATGAATCGAGACAGAGATACAGCCATTAGGAAAAGTGAAGCAATAAGATTGTCCAAGTCATCTGCAGTGTTGTTAAGTCCATATTGTCAAATAGATTCAGATGATATTGACAATGATTAGTTTGAGTATTATGTAGTCTTGGAATAGTTTGAACAGTTTTTGTAAAGTTTGTGAATATTTAATCCAATCTTATTATAAATTGTTTTTGCATAAATAAATATGTGTTGTATTCAAAAGCTGTCAATTACAGGTTGAAAAAAAATCTTGGAAAACAACAACAAACGTGCTAATACGCTGAATTACTTTCATAATACACCAAAAAATAATCGGTATACACCCAAACTGAGTGCTCACATATTTCCATGGAAAAAATAACTAAGAGTTATGGGAATTCAAAAATTTGAATTGTTAACCTCTTTAGGAATTGAATTGTATATGTATTGTAAATTTAAAATAAAAAATATAAACAAGACACTAATTTCAACAACAGCATCTGAAAAATATAAAAAAAGAAAAATGTCGAAAACAAGAGAATGCAGAAATATACCCAAAAAATTTATCATTACACCAAAATACTGTCACTGTACACCCAAAAACCTATCCCATGCTGCTGGATCTTTGAACTGATAATTCATAACATGTTCATGATATTGGCTAGAATTTGGTTGAACCACTGATGCGCCATTAAAAATGTTCAACTGGAAAAAATAAACTCATATATTGGCAAAATTATTAACAAAAAAAAAATCCAATTACCCCTGTTTAAAGAACATCACTTTTACCTCGCTTAGAGCTTTAGTTTTCTTTTTCTTTGAGGCATTTGCGATTTGTTTGTCCAACTTTGAACCTAGTCTATTTTTGGGACGTCCTCTTGTTCTCACCCTTGGAGGACTTTGAAGCTCGTTAACGGATTCCAAGTTAGCATCTTTGTGAGATAACGAACATGTCCCCTTCCTTTTGGCTTTCTGTTCTTGCATCTCAACCACGACATTATCATAGGCGCGGTGCAAAATGGCAATGAGCTCCTCGAATTCTGATGCAAATTCGCATATATTTTGGGAATGAAACATCAATTCGTCAAACCTCTTACTTCTTAGCTCCAACACTGGCTCGTCGTGATTGCTCTTGATGTGTGTGTCTCTTCTTTACGTTCTTGCTCCATCGTTCCAATATGTATCTCGGTGACACTTTGTTTACTCGTTCAAAGCTTAACACGCTTAGGGCGTGATGGCACAAAATCCCTCTTGACTCGAATAATAAGCACTGGCATTTCACTTGGGCTGCTACTGAGTCGTATGTAACTGCAAACTTATTGAATATTGAGTTGAAAACTTGTTCTACAACTTCGTATACCGAATAGCCTAGAGAGGAGTTCGTTGATCTTGTGATGCAATTCACCTTCCCTCTGAATTGTGCTTGGACTTTCCTAAACTTCTTGTGAGTGTCACTTGTTGAAACTGAGCTTCTATTGAGGATTTTGTTGCATACGGTATGATGGTGTGAAAATCTATAGCATCCAATCTCTCTCTCTTTGCTCCCTGCTTCCGAGACAATTACCGTAGTGTTTGACGAATTGGATAAGTGAGTAGTTCCGCGTAATGAACTTGTTAAAAAAGGCATGCATGCTCTCACTCCTTTGTGTGCTACTCATCCCGACCCAAAAGTGGTGATCGAGATAAATTGAAATCCATATATGACGGTCTTTGTAAAGCTCTGCAAAAAATACCTAAATCATAACTATAATACACCCAAAAACATGCAGTTTATACCTCTGCTGCAGATTTTACAAGACATTACCTGAAAGTCACTTGTTGTCCACAAGACCATACTTCATTAGAAAATCATTCCAATTCCTATCAAATAATTCTTTGGTACGAGAGTTCCAAACAATATGGCTCATGTCATGTTCGATTTCTAGGTGTCTCTTGTAGCCGTTTAATTTGCTTGAAATCTTCTTCATGATGTGCCAAATACACCAACAATGAATTATTGTGGGCATACAAGCCTTGATAGCCCTTTGCATCGATGCACATTGATTGGTGAGAATCCCTTTTGGAGCATTTTCTCCCAAGCAATGAAGCCAACATTCAAATAATCATTTGAATAACTGAATATCTTCGTTTTTCATCAAAGCGCATCCCAAAAGTGTTCACTGACCATGGTGATTTACCCCGACAAAAGAACCAAAAACCAGATTATACCTAAAACAGATTACAACAAAACAAAATTGAAGTCGTTAAAAACACCCAAATAATAGCCGTCTACACCCAAAAAAATCCAATATACACTTCTGCTGCAGATTTATAAAACAACATTAATTCAACATCATAAAACCAGAACAACATATTATATATTTGTATTGTAGGTGGTGTCGAATGAAATAATATCTCCGAAATACTCACAGGCAGCCCTGCTCCTTGCGTCCGCCCAAAAATCAAGCTTAATCGACTGATCGTCCTCGAGTTCGAGCTCGAAAAAGAAATTCTGATTCTTCTCTTTCATTCTTAATAAGTATTTCCCGAATTCTTTTGCATCCTCTAGTTCCGAAACATTCCGCACTTCTCTCGTGATGTAATTTCTCACGTCTTTTTTGATAAAATTTAACTCGCGGTGACCCCCAGCTGCTACCACAAATGATTGGTAAGTTTTGCTTAGTCTGATTCCGGCTTCCTCGATATTCTCTATTGTACGACACACGGACATGCTTAGTTTCCTGTGCTGTTTAAGTATCTCTACTTGATTTACACAGCAAGGATGTGAATGATGCAACACAACCTTGGAAATGATCCAAACACCGATGTCCTTCAATATGTGTATATAAATTCTAGCGGGACAATTTAATCCTGCTGAGGGGTTTGTCTTCGCCGTCGGAGATATTTTCGATTTCCATATCCCCTCTCTGCTACATGTAATCAATTGGTTCTTAATTTCGTTTCCCTTCTTATTTGTGCTCCGAACTCTTGTAGAAAAATCTGCAGCTTTTGGATAATCCTTGTAGAATTTTACAGCATTTTCAAAGGTGTTAAAAGTCATCCCAACCTTAGGAACAAACTGCTCATCAACATCATAGTGGAGCTGCAAAATACACCCAAAAAAGTCCAAAATATACCATATTAAAACAAGCATAAACTATAGAATACAAATACAACTATAAAACCATCATAAAAAATAACAAAAATAAAATTCATGAATTATCATCAAATAGAAACTACAACAATTAAAGTAAAAGAATAAGACAATCCACCCTCAGTTAACTGAAAAGTCAAAACCTATAAATACACCCAAACTTTCCCAATTTGCACCCAAATATTCCTGATGTACACCCGAAACTCTAATATAAATTGCAGAAAATTTATCAGAACTAGTACATTACATTCAATTCAAACAATGAACAATGAACAGCAAATTTCGTAAGCAAGATTCACAACATTATTCAGCTACACAATCATAAACTACTAACAAAAATATTAACTGGAATTAAACCACACTCAAAAACTCCATTGGATTCAAATTCAAAATCCACTTCACTCTGGTTCAGCTGACAATCTGAAGTTGAATCATCAATTATCTTCAAAACGATTTCAGAGTTTGATTTCAAAACAATTTCAAAGCAGAGCTTGATTTCAAAACGATTTCAGAACTTGATTTCATAAACAATGAAAATCGAAAAAAAAAAACGAACAAAGAGAACACAGAGAGAAACGCAAGTAAACGCCGAAAAAGATCGTAGAGAGAAGGCACAAAAACGCATAAAAAGTTGGAAAAAAAAAACGAAATCCTTTCGAAAAAGGAAGTTATATATTCTCGCGCGTTGATTGAAAAATCTAATAAGAAGCGCCTGGACTAGACATGCCAGAAAAGACGCGTTTTAGGTATAAGTGAGTATATAGACTTGTAAAATTTGTATAGCAAAAAGGCTTGTACATGGAGATTAATTCTAAATGAATACATATCATTTATATTTATGACATTTAATTTACATTATATAATAAAATCATATTTTTTATTTATTATATAACATCTACAAATTTATAAACATAATTTTTATAATTAATAAATTTTTATAATTAATATTATTTAATTTCAAATTATATATTATTGCATATATATTTTAAATTATTTTACATGTGCACCAATAAATTATAATTTCAAATTATTTTAAAAATCTTTTAAAGAAATCATACATTTAAATCACCGTCTTTGATAACTAAAAATTTGTTTAATATTTTTTAAAGTGGAATGATTTATTCTAGTTTTTTAATCACACATGTTTTCAAATTTTTTATAATTGAATTTGGAAAAAAATTATCAAATACTTAAAATTAATTTATTTAATTGACAAATTTACTTATAATATCTATAAATTTATATAAATAATATCTATAATTTTATATTAATAATATTCATAATTTCATACTCATAACATTGATAATTTTATATATATAATGTCTATAATTAATAAATTTTTACAATTAATATTATCGAATTTTAGACTATATCTCTTATTATATATTTCAAATGATCTCGCATATGCATCAATTGATCATGATTTTAAAGTTATTAATATTTTTTATTTAATATTCATATGTTTTCTTATTTATTGATTTTAGTATGATGAGATAATAATTACTTTTAAAATTTTATTTTTTTATTTTTATTTTTATTTTATTTTTTTATTTTTTATTATATAATAGTATATATGTAAAATATGAGTTGTATAGTAAAAATTATTTAAATTTTTTAATTTAACATCCATAATTTTATACGTATAATATTTATAATTTTAAATACATAATATCTATAATCAATGAATTAGTACTGATTTATTATTTATTATTTTATTTTGCAAGTTACAAATTAATAATTTTAGATATTTTTTATTTTTATTAAATAGAGACTAATTAAATTTAATATATTTTTATTTTTTTATAAAATGTGTTGAGGTAGGTTAAGATTTTTTTTTTAAGATTAAAAATATAAGAATTTGATATTTTTGTTTGAGAAAAAATTATAAAATTATAAATGTAATACTAAAAGAGAGTTTTTCAAAATTTAATTCACATTAAATTTAAAATTGAGTTTTGGTATAGTTAAATAAAAAAATAATTATAAAAATAATTATATCAATTAAATTAAAAAATAATTTAATTTTTTTATAAATTCAAATATTATTAATTATATATTTTTATTTATTGTCAATCACTACATAACATTATTCGAATTATCCTAATTAATCATTTACTACATACCACCAGCTTGTAGAAAAGTTGATCAAGAATATCTGATCTATATAATATAACTTATTTTTAATTGATGAGGCATTGAGCATTATATATTATTATATTAATTAGTTGCCTTTAATTTGTCCGGCAACATAGTTGCGTGTTTCAATTTCCTCACAATTAAAAAATACCAGTCGCCTGGGAAATATTATTTAGATATTGCCTACAGTATGGACTTCATATTCGGCTGCGATGTAATATATGTCTGGAAAAATTAATTATTAAACATAGATTACAATATTTTAATTCTGAAAATAATATCATATTGGAACGAGAATTAAATACAAAGATTTTGTTCTTTCTCGCAGATTTTATCCAGTATTTTATTGCATTTATAAATGTTACCAGCCAGTAGTTGTCACCATCTAGCATAGCTAGGATTAGAAAACGTTAATAATGTTTGGAATTATTTTCTTTTATGTTAAACTAATAAATACTAACATCTTAATCATCCATCTTATGTTGTAGAATCCATAAATTGTTTGTTATTTACAAAATACACTATAAAAAACATTAGTTTTAATACTTTAATTTCTAAAAAATTAGTTTAATAATAATAATAATAATAATAATAATAATAATAATAATAATAATAATAATAATAATAATAATGAGGAAGAGGAGGCAGAGTTACTTGAACAAACCAATGTGTAAAGTGCAGAGATTTTGGGAATAAAAGTTACCGACAGAAGAGCAACAGTGCACATGTTTGGTTTGAAGCAAGAAAACAGAAAAGAACAGAAATCAAACTTGGCAAGCAAAACATTCAAGGCTGGAATATGCATATACAGAAGCGTTAGCTAGGTTAGCAAAATTATGACTGGTTTTTTTCTATTGGAATTTCCATAAGCACCTAAATTTTGTGGACACAAGCGGCTTAATCGTCTCGCTTAATTAAAATTTATTAGCCTGCTAAAAGGTTTTAAACGCAACAAATTAAAATTCTCAAACTTGCCTCAATTTGGAATTTTGGACCGTGAATTGTTTGTTTATTTATGTTCTTTGGTTTCCATGGTTTGTTTATTATTATGAATTTTAACCCATAAAAGACATATGATAAGTTTATCATTATTAAAAAATTTTAAATATTTTTATTTAATAAATATAAATAAATTTATTACAAATTTAAATTTTTTTATATTTTTAATAAAAAAATTTTAATTTATAAACTTAACATATGTTCTTAGAATAATAAAAGTTAAATAAATCCTATTATTATTAGAGTCTAATTTGAGACAATCTAGCTTCAACTGATTTGTTCCGTAAAAAAAAGTGAATTTTTCAACTATCGACTGAGTTTTAAAACATGTATAATTAATAATTAATTAATACCTGATGATAATTATTTATGTATGGAACGGATATGAATAGTGGTTATCCCCTATCATGTATTCGCTTCAAGTATACACAAATAAATATTTGAAATAGATTTATCAGATTTGATTAATTTAATTTAATAAGAGAAAAAATATTAAAATAATATTTTTCTCTTTTCTATTACTAAAATATACTCTACTTTTTTATAATTTTTAAAAACTTTTTTTTAATTTATTTTAATTTTTTTGTGTTAATTAATGTTAATTTTATCTATTTTAAAAATAAATAAATTATTTTTTACAAAAATATTCTTTAACAAAAATTTTACTTTTTTGTGATTAATTTTTTTTACTAAAATACCTTTTAACAAATAATTTGTCTACTGGTTAAATTCTATTTTTACTAAAATATTCTTTTAAAATTTTTTAATAATTAAATTATTTTTTTTCTAAGATATCCTTTAATAATTTTTTAACTATTAAATTGTAATTTTACTAAAATTTTTGTTAACAATTATTTTGTACTTTACTATTAATTTTTTGATATTAATGTATATTATTTTAACATTAAATTAAAAAAATCTTACCACTGTTAATATGTATAATAATTAATATTAATAAGTAATTTATTTCATAGAACCATTAAAAATTATTAACAACTTTATCAAAATTTAAAAATAAGTCGAGATGGATAAATTCCAAATTTAAAAAATTAACATCTCATTCCTTCACATTTTTACAAAACAAGTTCATTAATAATTAAAATATTATTGAAGGATATCTTAAAAAAAATAAAAACATTAAAAATTTAAAAAAAAATATTTTAAAAAAAATACAATTTAATCAATAGAAAAATAATTTGCTATAAGATATTTTGGTAAATAAAATTTAATCACACACAAATAAAATTTTTGTTAAAAGGTATTTTTGTAAAAAATAATTTATTTTTCTTAAAAAAGGGTAAAGTTAATGTTAGTTAACACAAAAATTTTAAAATGAATTAAAAAAGATATTTTTAAAAAATTATAAGGGAGGAGATCGTATATTTTACAAATAGAAGAGATGAAAGTGTCATTTTAGTATCTTTTAAGGGAGGAGAGTAGAATTTTCTCATTTAATAAATTAGTATTTTTGTTCGTAATAATATTATGAAAATATAAATTTTTTGAACTATATATATATATATATGTTGGTTTTGTCTATATATTATAGATTATGGTAGAAGAAATTTATAGAATCAAACTACTTTTATAAAAAAGTCGTAGAAGATAAAAGTTTTTATCGGCTACAAAGATTAGGATCTCCTCAGATAAAAAAATTAAATAAAGAGTTTTTTAGTTATTATTTTCATGTGAAAGAGTTTAATTTTTTACTAAAAATTAATTTTAACATGCATTATCTAAAAATGAAAAGAATTTAATATTATACTTTTATATTTGATTAGGTACTAAGTGTGCTGCACAAATAAAAATTTAATTTTTATTCTTACTATTAAAATAAACTTCTCTGTATATAAAAATATAGTTAGATATTAGTATAAAAAAAATTATATTAATAGTTATAAAATTAACTTAAAATATTTTTTTTAAAATAATTAAATCTTGATTCTAATTATTAATCACCATCTTAATATTCTCTTCAAATTATATGTAATAAATATTTAAAAAAATATATAAATTAAAAAAATAAACAGTAAAAATTTAAAACTAATAAAAAAATTAAAAAATATATGCATATAATAATAACAAATTTTTCATGTGAATAATATTATGGAATATTTTTTAATAATATTATATTATTATAAATATAATGTATTTTTTATAATTTTATGAATTTATTTGAATTATATAATTTTATTAGTTTTATTTTTGATAGAATAGAAATGTAGAGAGAGTAAGGGAGAAAAGAGAGATAAATATATATATATATATATATATATATATATATATATATATATATATATATATATATATATATATATATATATATAGAGAGAGAGAGAGAGAGAGAGAGAGAGAGAGAATTTGTTAATTTTGGAGAGAAATATTTTATTTTAATTGTAATGAAATAATATTTTGTGACATATTTTGGTTTATTAAATTAGTAATATAAAATATAAATTATAAGTTATATACAGAGTGAAAATGATAGAGAGAAATAGAGAATGACAGAAAAGTAGATAAAATTTGGAAGAAAATATTTCATTTTAATTTTATTAAGAGTGTCATATGACATATTTTTATTGTTAAATTAATAATATAATATAGTTGCATTTCAATTTTAATTACAATTAGTAAATATCATGTTGCACAATTTAATTGTTAAATTTATAATTATTAATTAGTCATTGATAATGATAAATAAGGGAGCTAGAAAAAGAGAGAAGAAAGGAGAGAATTTATTAATTTTTTAAAAAAATATTTAATTTTAATTGAAACAAAAGAGTGAAATGTTACACATTTTTATTATAAAATTATTAATATATAATAGATTTAGTTTTTTTAAAAATTATTTAGAATTTACAATGTATGATTTTAATTATATTTAAAATTTACATAATATTTTTAGTATTTTGTATTTTACTTTCATATATCATTAATTAAATATTTCAAACAGGATGACTGTAATTAAGAAACGAAATATTAAGTTTAGTTGTTTAGGGCGGGACGAGTATTATAGGTATGTAAATTGCAAAGGAGACGTGAGTATATATTTGGGACAATAAATGAAAAACGAGTAATAAAACATGTAATTAGTGTATAGAATAAATGATACATCTATATCGATCTGATGACCAAAAACATCAAGACATGATAATTAATGTGCTAACGCAAAACTAAAGTAAGTAAGCACATCACACACATAAAACATCATAGGCGTCTTGCCCCTTTTTTAGGTGGTTTATTTTGACGAATTGAAGCTTATGAATATGTTAACTAGTGAAGAAACAGAGATCCCCTGCCATATGGAGAAACGCGTACTCTTCTTGTTCTTGGTCCCTAAATATCTTTATATCCAAAAACATGGTTAATATAATATTAATGCAACACCAAAAACTCCAAAGCCCATTGATATAGATGGAAAACGTTATCCCTTTTTTTCTTTGTACTTCCTATTTGGTATTTGCTATCTACTATCGACGCATGTCTCAGTTAGTTTTTAAAATAATAATATTTCAAAAACATAATATGTAATTAATAAATGATACATAACATTCAATTAAATTAAAGTTACAATACAGTAACATTTAAAGTCAAATTCATACAATTTTTTTATTAGAAACAAAAAAGAATTTTAGGTTTAATATCACTCTCAAATTGATAATATTACTTACTTTTAATGATATATATTTTTTTATCTTTTACAAAACTAAAAAAAGAGTGAAGTTATCCTATTGGAAATGATATTATTGGCTTCCTTGAAACTTAAGAATAATATCTTATCAATATTTTTTTTTGTCACATGAATTGAACAATTCATAACCTTTGGTATCATAATATATTTATACTATACACTCATTCGTACAACACTAAATAACTTCTTTTTAATATGTGAAAATTGCATATGAGCATGGAGAAGAACAATAACGGAGAAATCAAGAAGGAATTGAGAATTGAACTTGAATAATGATGAGACTCAAAAAATACAATATTACAGTTTGCTATTTATACTAACACTAGTTTTAACAGAATTGCCTTGCTACTCTAACAAACTATACAGGTCAGCATATCAACAAAACCCACTACTAACAACTTTCTATACAAGAGAAATAACAACTTTAATTAACAAATTCTAACTAACAAAATAAATATCAAGTAACACCCTCCCGTAAACTTGGACTATTGGGAGAGAAGAGGTCTAACAATCCAAGCTTAGAGTAACCTGCATTGAAAGGCCCAGGAACAAGAGGTTTAGTGAGAATGTCGGCAGCTTGATTGTTGGAGAAAATGGGAAGGAGACGAATCAATTTTTCTTGCAATTTGTCACGGATTATATGACAATCAGCTTCAATATGTTTTGTACGTTCATAAAACACAGGATTAGTGGCAATGTAAATAGCTGAATTGCTATCACGAAATAGATTAATAGATTTTGTGATTGGAACACCAAGATCTTGAAGAACATAACTCAGCCATTGAACTTCTCGGATGGCCAGAACTAAAGCTCTATACTCTGCTTCTGAAGAGGAGGTTGCAACTGTTAGTTGTTTCTTACTATTCCAAGCAACCAATGATAGTCCTAAATAAAAACAATATGCCAAGATGGATCTGCGAGAGTCAATGCAACCAGCCCAATCAGAGTCAGAGAAACCAGTAAGTTGTAAATCAGAATCTGCGGAGAAGAAGAGGCCTGCAGCAGGAGAACCCTTTATATAACGCAGCATTCTATGTGCTGTCTTCAAATGCTCAGTAGTAGCGCAATCTAAAAACTGGCTCAGCTTCCCAATGACATAGCTTATATTAGGTCTAGTATTTGATAGATATAAAAGCTTGCCCACAATTCGTCTATATTGACCAGAATCAGTGAGCAATTTCCCGTAGTTTTACTTAGTTTTGCTCCATAATCAATAGGAGTGGTGGCAGGTTTGCACCCTTCAAATCCTGTTTCCTTGAGTAAATCAAGAATATATTTCCTCTGGTACAAAGCAATTCCCATCTTGGATCTTGCCACTTCTAGACCAAGGAAGTACTTTAAATCTCCCATGTCTTTGATCCGAAATCTCTCGTGAAGAACATCTTTAATTAAGTTAATTTCATTTAGGTCATCACCTGCCAATACTAAGTCATATACATACACTAAAATTACTATGAATCCAAGTTATGTAATTTTGGTGAAGAGGCTGTAATCTGATTTGCATTGAGTGAATTTTAGCTCAAATAGAACCGATTTGAGCTTGCAATTTCATTGTCTACTAGCTTGTTTTAATCCATACAAGGACTTTTAAACTTGCAAACTTGACCTGGTGAGGCTTCTAAACCTGAAGGCACCTTCATATAGACCTCCTCATCGAGTTCACCATGCAAAAACGCCGTATTGACATCAATTTTTTTAAGGTGCCACCCTTTCACTGCTGCAACAGCCAGCACCACTTTCAAAGTCCCTAGCTTTACTACAGGACTGAAGGTGTCTCGATAGTCAACACCAGCCACTTGTGTGAATCCTGTGGCAACGAATCTTGCCTTGTGTCTCTCTATTGTACCATCTGGGTGGTATTTGGTACAAAATACCCATTTACAGCCAATCGCTCTCTTTCCAATTGGTAAAGAAGTTATCTTCCATGTCTTGTTTTCTTCCAAGGCATTTAGTTCAGCTCTTATTGTCTCTTGCCAACAAGTTTGAATGATTGCATCCTCATAGGTTTTAGGCTCTAAATTTTGAATAGAAACAAAAAATGCAAGATGCATGGGAGAAAGCCTAGTATAAGACAAGACATTAGAGAGAGGATACCTTTGAGCAGTGAGTTGCAATAAGGGTGAAATAGTGTTGATGGTTTGGCACTCGTAGTCCTTTAAGTATGCAGGTGGTTTAGTTTGCCTAGTCGATCTCCATACATCAGCAATTTCATGCATAATGGAGGATTCAGGCAAAACAGCAGAATTATGAGTTGAAAACTCTTCATGTGATGCAGATGTAGTTTCTAAATAATCATGAATTTCAGGGTAGGAAAGAATTTCTTCAGTCTCATTTAACTCAGATAAAGCATTATCATGTTGATGATTAAGATTTGGGTGATGCAAGCTTAATTGAGGGGCTGCATCATTAGTGTTTAAAACCTGAATCTGAGTCCCTTCCAAAAATTCATAATCAAAAGGATGAGATGCAACATGAGATGAAGTAGAAGAATTTGAAAAATTGTTATCATTGGAATTATTGGAGTGACAGTAAGAAAAACAATTCTCATGAAATTGGACATCCCGAGATAAGAAAATCTCTCAAGTTTGCAAATTAAAGAGCAGGTATCCCTTTGTGTCCTCCTTGAATCCAAGATGCAAACACTTTCTTGCTCTTGGATCCAGTTTGCCTCGTTGTCTTGTAAGGCTGCTAGCATATGCCAAACAACCAAAGACTCTGAGAAGAAAAAAATTTGGCAGAGTCTTATAAAAAACTTGATATGGAGACTTATTTTGCAAAAAGGGTGTTGGCAATCGATTAATTAAATAAACTGCATGTCCAACACTATAATTCTAAAAATATTTTGGCAAGTGTTCATGGAACAAGAGAGTTCTAGCCACAGCAAGGATGTGTTGATGCTTGCGATCAACAATGCCGTTTTGCTATGGAGTTTCCACACAAGTTCTTTGATGAGATATGCCATTAGAGCTGTAAAAAGTAGGCATTAAAAACTCAGGCCCATTATCTGTGCGAATTGTTTAACCACTGTATTAAATTAGGTTTTAGCAAAAATGACAAAATCTTTAACCAATGAAAAAGCCTCAGCTTTAGTTTTCATGAACAAAATCCAAGTGAAATGAGAACAATCGTCCACTATAGTAAGAAAATAACATTTCCAGTAAAGGAGGGAACAGAGACGGGTACCCAAATATCAACATGAATTAGATCAAGTACATTGGCTGCAGTACTAGAACTAACAGAAAAAGGTAATCGCTTTTGTTTGCCAAGATAGCAAGAATGACATGGTTCCGTATGTTTTGTACAGTCAATAAACTCAAAATTCTTTTGTAATGCAACAAGCCTATCATGAGATGGATGTCCTAATCTAACATGCCACAAAGATTGTGAAAAATGGCTGCGGAAAGTTGCTGTGATGTGAAGGAGAACTTTAACTTCTTTGTGCAGAATGTACAAACTATCAACATTGCTAGCTGCACCAACCATCTTCAAAGTGTGCAGGTCCTGTATCTCACAAGCCTTATCAGTGAAACTCATTTTGCAATGTAAATATGCAGTAAGTTTTAAAACTGATATGAGTTTAAAGTTAAAAGTAGGAATAAACAATGCATTAGTGAGGAAAAAATTGTCACAAAACATAATGGTACCCATGATGCAGCTAGTAGTGAGTGCTCTATTAGGTAATTTGAAATGATTGGATCAACTTTGAAATAATTTTGGAAATCAGTCAGGGTATATGATACATAGTCAGTGGCTCCAGTGTCAAGTACCGATGGCTTGTGTTTATTAGTTGAAATATTTAGAGCTTTAATATGAGAATCAAATTGTAAAATTTACTATTCTACCTGTATAGGGAGAGTGATTGGCTTTGGCTGAAATTTGATTGACACTATGAGAATGAGGCACATCTTGTTTGCTAAGCAAGGCCAAAAGAGCTTCTTGTTGCTCTGGAGTGAATTCATTAATGGTTGGTTCACTTCTAACCAATTGTGGAACATTGAGATCATCATTTTCATCTTCAGAAGTGTGTGCAGCAGTTATGCAATTTAGGACAGGTAACTTTTTTTCAAATCTGGGTTTGAAGTTGGGTGGATAGCCATGCTTCTTATAGCAATTATCCACAATGTGTCCTGATTGTTCACAATGAGTGCATTGCAATTTGATGCGATTTTGTCCCTTTTTAGACTGACCTCTACCTCTGCTGTCAGGTTGAGAAGAGGCTGCCAAAATCTTAGTGTCTAAGGCATTATCAAAGCTGAAGAGCTGCCTTTCTTGCTGAGTGATCATTGAGAGGATTTTGTTCACACTAGAAAAATCATCCATTAGCATGACCTGTGACTTAACAGTGGAATATTGCTCTCCAAGACCACGCAAAAATTTGATGACTCTGTCTTCCTCCCTATGTTGCCTAACAATGCCTAAGCCACCTTCACATTTAACACAATCATAGCTAGAGATAGTTCTAAAATCATCAATCTCTTCCCAAATATTTTTCAGTTTGGCAAAATAAGCAGTAACAGACAAGTCCCCTTGTTTTAGTGCATAGACTTCCTCATTCAATTCAGCTACTCGAAACCTATCACCCTAATAATAACGATGTTTAAGATCATTCCATAATTCATAGCCTATATTGTTCCATAGGACACGTTGATTGATTTATGGACTAAGGAAAAGGTTAATCCAAGCAACTACATAGGTGTTGCATCGTTGCCATGCCTTGAAATCAAGATCAGTTTTCTTAGGTTTTAGGATGGTGCCATCAACAAATTCAATTTTATTTTTGGATGTAAGAGCATTGATCATAGCTTTGCTCCACGCACTGTAATTTGAACCAGTAAAAATCACATTGGTAATAGGTATACCTAGATTTTCAGAAGGAAGTATGTAATAAGGGCTTGAAGGATCTTGATTCGGATTTGTCTTGTTGATATGGCTCTGGATCTGCACCACCTGACTGAAGAACACCGCGAATTGTTGCATGTCCATTGTAGGACCACCTCCTGGGGACCCAGCACTTGGATTTGATTTTTCTTCCATCACTGCGAAGATGACAGAAGCGTTTGCAACCTTTCTCTCTTGATCTCATTGATCGAAAACTCGTTATCTCTTCTTAACGAGAAGAGGGTGAGATAACAGAGCTCTCATCAAACTCTATGCTATGAGTTCAAGAGAGAAAAAGAAAAGAAATAGATGAAGAAGAGGAGTTGAGATTTTAGAGAGGTGTGAAAGAGAAGGAGAATAAATTGTGTGAAAGAGGGCGTTCAAATCAAACGAAGAAAAGGGGAAAAAAAAGATTCACTGAGCAAAAATTGCGAACAATCACTTCAACTGTGAATTGAAGCTAGATCTATCATCCTTCTCTAACCACATTATCGAATTGTGAATCAGAGAGCAAGTTTTTTATCCTTCAATCGGGATCTCCATGTTCCTTCATCCACGCTCACAAATTGCATATGAAGATGGAAAAGAACAGTAACAAAGAAACCAAGAAGGAATTGAGAATTGAACTTAAATAATGATGAGACTCAAAGAATACAATACTGTAGTTTGTTATTTATACTAACACTACTTTTAACAGAATTGTCTTACTATTCTAACAAACGATACAGGTCAGTATATCAACAAAACTCACTACTAACAATTTTCTATACAAGAAAAATAACAACCTGTATTAACAAATTCTAACTAACAAAATAAATATCAAATAACACAATATTTAGTATATTTACCAAAATTTGAATTCAAATATAATATATTAAGGGATATATAAATTACCACCTGAAATAAGATCTCTGTTGCATTTTATCATCAACTTAAAAGAGTATTAGATGTGCGGAAAACCACAAGAGTCATTTCAACCATGGTGACGAAAGACATATCATATAGGAGCTATAGATGGGTAGTAAGGACCCAGTGGGCCCAGCAACGCACTAAAGAAGCCAAACATGGCCCAATTTGAAAGCTACGCCCAAGTTGCTTCCTTCCCAATTCCCATCATACTTTGTCCACCTGATTTTTAATACATTTAGAAAATGATTATATCCGACCCAAAAATGTTAATTATATTATTATATATACTCATAATTGTAAGAATCAGACGAAAATAATTAAAAATACAAAGCTTACAAGCACTAACAATAAATTTGGAATTGACGGTAGTATAAATTTCAACAAAAGAAAAACATAATCACCACACGAGTAAAGAAAACTTAGAACGCTAAACTCTAAAGCTATATCTCGGAAGAAAATAAAATTTAAGAGATAAAGATTAAAAAATTAAATTAAATTAAATTAAATATTTATATTATAAAATTAAATTATATATTAGTATCTTATATGATTTAAAATAATTTTAAAAATAAAATAAAAATATTTATTAAAATATTTAATTATTAAAAAATTATTAAAATTTTTGTTTTAATTTTAAAAAATTTCAGTCACTTGTATCTTCATTCTTTTAAAAATGTTACAAGGAATAAAATTTTAATTCGAGCGTCTAATTACAAAATACAATATATAATATTGAGCTTCTGTGCGATCCTTTGGAACATTTGGCTGGAAAGAAATAGGAGGATATTCCAGAATACCAGCAAAAGCGTTGAAAAAATCATCAACATGACCTTCCTTAGTGCTAATGAGTGGAGTTGTGTAGATCCTTTTTGTTGTTGATGGCTTTGTCCGGAGATGACTGAGGATCGGTTCGTGCGACTTTGTTAGCTATTAGTTTTTAGATTTATTTTTAGTTATGCTGTGTTCCTGTTTGCTCCACCTTCGTTGTGTTGAGCTTTGCTTTCAAAAAAAAAAATAATATTGAGCCACGATCCTCTAAATTTTGGAAAGGAAACAGTACCTAATATTTGGCAGAGTATAGTGGTAGCGCGTGGGAAAAGTACAAAAATATTATCCACACGTACAGAGTTTGCAGAGCCACGTTCAAACAAAAGACAGTCACAGACATGCATGGTGAAAATGAAATGGCAATGGCATATCTAAAATTAAGAACATTAGTAAACTTGTTATTAATAAATTCAATCATCCACGGGAAGACAAAAACAATTAAAAGCTGGGAAGTAAAATACAAACCTAGTCAATTATGAGGTGTCATTTAGGATTTTAAAGTTTTTCAGTTTTCACCTCTTCATGCACTAGCTACCTCAGCTCGTTCCCGACACCTATATATATATATGCATTGCTTCACTTTTTTTTTTCGTATTCTTAGATTTGGGTTTATTTCAACAGTTTGTATATTTATAATTCAATTTACGACCATAATTAAACGTGTTTTAAAGAACGAGCTTAGCTATTACAAATTGTATATATTATGTTCTTACTTCACTTAATTTAAATATTAAATAATAGACTTTTTTTTACTACAAACAAGACAGAGAGGTGTCGTATATGTGGATGAATAATATTTATTATTGGTGTGACTATTATGGGTGGACAAAACTAGGTGAGTAACTACATATGAAAATGCATGGTGATGGAGGGGTGAATAGAACAATGGTGCAAGGTACGTACGCAAGATGATGGATAGGAATCATAGGATGGTCCACATACACTTTAGCTATGATTAGGTCTACGAACTAGGATACTGTACTATACGTAGTCTAAGCTGTAGAGTAATTGATAAAGTAATTGTTGCTTCAAAACTCTGGCATCCACCTATAAATAGGGTTTCCGAACAAGCTAAGGTTTAATTTAGTGGTTTAATTAACATGCCAATTGTTTCAAAGGTAAATTTAGTATTACTCCTGGTACTTGTGGATCATGAATCTCTTTGCTCCGGGTTAGTGTCTCCAAGGTGGTAGGATCGAAGTGTCCTTCCGAGAGAATTCGGACATTTAAATTGGTAATAGTTAAAAAAATATAAATATTAAGAATAGATAGTATATTTTGGCAGGTGTTATTTCCTTTATTTACAGTGCTTATAGAGTGAATCTTTGGAAAATTCAGAGAGACATGTGGCAAAATCATCGGTAGATATATATATGATTTAAATCAGATCTGCTATACATACATCCAAGTGTTATTGTCATTTAAATTTAACTAAACAAAGTCAACATTAACGAAAACAACTCTCGCTAAAATAACGCCCTCAAATCTTTGAGCTCTAATATAAAAAAATTGTTTCACTGCCGTCGTTATTTTTCGTGTTCTAATATGAAAAATCGTTTCAATGCCACTTCTTCTTCTCTTTTATTATTGTTATCACCAATAACACCAACATTTTGTTAATATTTTTATTAATTTTAATTTTTTTGGTGTCATCATAAAATAATTTTGGTTCATTTAATAGTTTATTTGAAGTTCATTTGGATCTAAAAATAAATTCGATATGTTTTTGTTAATAATTGAGTCTTTTTGACTGTTTGTTCAAATATGAACTAATTTCGGTTCATTTGTGTGTTAATTGAGGTTCACTTGATGCTGCTGATAAGTATTGGCCAAATTTTTTATTCCTAATTTAATTTCACTTCATTTTTTAGTTTAATTGAGGTTCATTTAGATCCAGAGATAAATTCGATGTGTTTTTATTGATGATTGAGTCTTTTTTACTGCTTGTTCAAATTTGAATTAATTTCAGTTCATTTGTGAATTAATTGATATTCACTTTATCCTGTTGATAAGTATTGACTAAATTTTTTATTCCTTGAGTAATTTCGGTTCATTTTTAAGTTTAATTGAGATTCATTTGGATCCAGAAATGAATTGGATGTGTTTTTATTGATGATTGAATCTTTTTGACTAATTGTTCAAATTTGAACTAATTTTGGTTCATTTGTGTGTCAATTGAGGTTTACTTGATGCTTGCTGATAAGTATTAACCAAATTTTTTATTCCTTAAGCAATTTCTTAGTTTAATTGAGATTCATTTGGATCCAAAAATGAATTCAATATGTTTTTGTTGATGATTGAGTATTTTTGACTGCTTGTTCAAATTTAAACTAATTTCAATTTATTTGTGTGTTAATTGATGTTCACTTGATGCTGCTAATAAGTATTGACCAAGTTTTTTAGTAAAGAAGAATGAAATTATTCATTATCACTTTATTCAATTGCATTAGATTCCATTCCATTCAATTTGTCTTGAAACTCATCCTAACCTTTGGGATAAATTATTCATCGACAACACATCTGGATTGCAAATGAACCGAAAATTATGCATTTTATAAAACTTAGAAACTCCTACATTCTATCCAAATTCAAATTCATAAACAACACTGATTTTAGCAAAGAAGGAAGAAAGTATTCATTATCACTTTATTCAATTGCATTTCATTCCATTCAATTTAAAATTGTTGAAGAATGAACCGAAACATTATCGTAACAACACCATTGTGTAATAAATTGTGCATTCTATAAATTCAGAAACTCCTACATTATATCCAAATTCAAATTCATAAATAACATTGATTTTAGCAAAGAATAATGAAATTATTCAGTATCACTTTATTCAATTGTGTTAGATTTCATTCAATTCAAAATTGTTGAAAAATGAATCGAAATATTATCAAAACAATACCATTGTGTAATAACAAATGAACCGAAAATTGTGTTCATAAACAACACTAATTTTAACAGAGAAAAATGAAATTATTCATTGTCACTTTATTCAATTGCATTAAATTTCATTTCATTCTATTCAATTCAAAATTGTTGAAGAATGAAACTAGATAAAATTAAGAACGACCCAAACCTTATTCATGAAGAATAATCTAAATTACTACTGATTTAAATTTGAATTATTTATTATTTTGGAACACATAAAAACTAAACGATTTTAATTACACTATTCGATTTAAAAAATTAAATGCAAATCAAAATATGAAAAGAAAGAAGATAAAATCAAAGAAGAACACAACAAATTGAAGAAGAAAATAAAATTTAAAGAGAAAGAGAAAGAGAAAGAGACAATAATCAAACAAAATATAGAAAAAAAAATATTTACGTTAAAAAAGAATAAAAAAAAGAGATTTACGTCTATTATAAATGGTGCGATGCACAACTCTAAATCACTTAATTGGAGTTGATTAAAAAAATCACTTAAAGATGGAGTATTATTGAATTTAAATTATGTTCTTTATAAGTTTCAAAAAAAGTGTTCTTGGACCGATTTTAACTTATAAACTCATTTTAAAGGTTGAACCGTAACACTAATATATTATATACTTCTAACAAATTAATTATTAATTTAGTTATTATATAAAATATATATTAAAATATATAAAATAATAATATAAATAAAAATACATGAATATCTAAGAGCTCAATATTTTTTATTGGAAAATAAAAAATTCACTAGTGTTATCTTAAAAACATAAAAAAAATCTAACATCTTATATATACATACAAAAATATATGATAATTTGATGAGTTATTTTTTGTATGTATATAATATTTTGATACTCAATTATCCTTTTAAATGTCGTTTCCTTATGAATATCCTAAACAAAATAAAAACTTGTAAAAATAAAGTTTAGGTTTTTTTTTTCTAAAGCTTAGATTGAAATTTAAATTTGCAACTTCTAAATAAGTATAAAAAGACTATATCATTTAAATTATAGTTTGTTGACAAAATAAAATTTAGTTTGTAATTAAGAAAGCAAATTTAAATATTGAATACATGTATACGGTGAATAATAATGCTTCTAAAATAAAAAATAAAAAATGTAACCCTCTTTAAAAATTAACTTATCATTAAAAGTAAAAAAAAAAATATAAGAGATTCTAAATTTTAAACGTAAATCTTAAATCGTAAAATTTATAATTTAAATTATTGATATAAAATATAATAAATTTAAAATAAAATTATTTAATTAACAGTAAATTTTCCTAATTCTGAAAACATCTAGCAGAATCTCTCGATCATCGTCATCATCATCACCAATCTTGTACAGAATAATCTGCATCGCTCCTTTTTCTGTGAAGCTAATTCATTTCCTATAGGCTTTTCAGGACGAGGACACTGATATGTACTATACTATACATGATACATGGCAGTGGCATAAAGGCTTCGGAGCTGCATGAATTTTGTGCCATTAATATATTCAAAGCAAAATGTGGTACATGCACCCTTACAAATTTTAGTTGCTTTCCTCATGCCACAATGGAGCCCCTCCTAATAAATGCTCAAACCTATTATGTATTATCATTTTCAACAGAGAAATTTTAAGTCATTAATATTTTTTTAACAGAAAAGTTTAAGGAAAGTAATTTTATATTATATTGACCAATATTTTTGGTTTAATAATATATTTTTAATTAATATTTTTAAATATTATTAATTAATTATTAATAAAAAATAATAAATTCTGTTGTTCTATAACATTATTTCTTTTAATATTTGAACTAATTCTTATCAATTGTTCTTTTTTTTTTAGTATTAAAAATATTAATTTTCTAGTATTCTTTGAAAAATAGTACTCTAGATGCTATTTTAACGCACAATATTTTTCTTCAACTTAGTATTAAGAATTTGGCTAACTCATTTAACTCAATGTCAACTTTAATGTAGATCTTGTGAAAAATATTTAAAAAAAATAATTATCAAAATTAGTCGCCAAGTATTTTATAAGTAGATATTTTAGTCTCTAAAAAAAAAATAAATACACAAAAATATTTTAAAATTTTATTTTGACAGATAAATCAACTCTCAGTTTATTTTTCGGTAAAATAATAATTTAAATCAGTCTCCAAAAATTTTAAAAGTGAATATTTTAGTCTCAAAAAAAGTTAATACACAAATTAATCCTTAACTTTTTTCCGACAAACATAATAGTCTCCCATCTATAAAAAAAGGTAAAATAAAACAAAATTATTATTATTATTATTATTATTATTATTACACGATATTACTGTACTATAATTTTTGTATTTTTTAGATAAAAATAATGATAAATTTATTTATTAAATTTTTATGTATGTATTTGTAATATAAAAAGAATTTTTACATAAAAATATAAAAGATATATATAGTCCTTCAATAATAATAATAATAATAATAATAATAATAATAATAATAATAATAATAATAATAAAATTATTAGACATTATTCTAAAAAAAACTCAAAGTTGAAAATCATTGGATTTTAAAGTATTATTATTTACCTTATTTGTTTTCAACAAAAAAAAATGTATTAATATGATAATATCATCGTTCATATGTACAAAGTTAAGCTAATAATAATAAAAGTTAATATATGGTAAAATTAGAATGGACAGAAGACTATTATGTTTGACAGAAAAAAACGTTAGAGATTGATTTGTGTATTAATTTTTTTAAACTAATTTGAATAATTATTCTGCCAAAAAATAGACTAGAGATTGATTTGTCTGTTAGAATAAAACTTTATAAATTGATCTGTGTATTAATTTTTTTTTAAAACTAAAATGTTTATTTTTAAAAATTTTGGAAATTGATTTGTTTAATTACTAAAAAAAACAAACTTAAAGAATTTTTTATCGCTGCTAACACTTAAAAAAAATAACTAATTAAAATATTAAATTATCTATTATTTCAGTTAATCTCATATTTTTTTTTAGCAGTATTAGGAGACCATCAATTTTTTAAATTTTGGGCCATTAAATAATCAGCATAGGTATTTTAAATAGAGAGATGGAGAAGAGGATTAATAACTAAATAATTTAGCACGTGAAAAAAATTTCTGTTAACTAAATAATGGCTAAAATTTTATCAAAATTGATGGCCCTTGAGACTTTATGTTTCTTTTGGATAAAAAGACTAAAAGTCCAGAATTACATTAACAAAACAAGACAGGATTAGCAGAATTAATTTAACAATGGGCTGTGGATAGTGTAACTCTTTATGTTTTTGTTATTGTTATGATGTCTAAATAATGTTGTTTAATTTGCTAAAAATATAAAAATTAATATTTTATTTAAAAAATATATAAATAAATAATTTTTAAATATTTAATATTTATCTTAAACGACAAGTCTCATAAATTCGACATCAAACTAAAAGCACACCGAAACTTTTGCCTTATGTTTTTCGAGTTTAGTGAATCTCACATTTGAAGATTCTCTCAGGTTTCCATCGCCATGAAGCTTTGTCCAATGCCCCATGGTTCATCCACGGATTGCTGTATTTATCAAATTAACCTTTTATGGTATACAAACTATAACGTTCGTTCTTTTGCGTATTAAATCGGGGCTAAGCCCGCAAAACTACCACGTTTATTATGTAAAAAATAACATATAACTCCTAAAGAAAGCCCACGAGGTGCACTTCATCCCAATCCAGTGATGTGTAATGTGTTACATAATAGGCCCATTTAAAAATTATATAAGGAGTAAAGTATATTTTTTTTCCTAAAATTTGATAAAAATTTTAAAAATATCTCTAAATTTTATTTTATTTTAATTTTATCCCAAAAATTTTTGATTTGCATCAAATATATCCTTAACGGCTAATTTTTTAAAAAATTTAAGACTAATTCAACAATAATTTTATAAGAGTTGTGTTGAAATATGATAAGCAGGGTTTTTTTTCTACTAACTCATTTGTGCAGGTGTTGCATGTAGAAATGGCTCCAGAGGATATATCAAGTTACAGCTTTACTAGGTCAATTTGGAAAGGACTTGTCCCTCCTAGGGTGGAGTTATTTGTTTGGTTTGGATTGACTGGCAGGGTCAATACGAAGGAGAGATTGTGTCGGTTCGGGGTTATTAGCCAAGAAGATTCTCTCTGTGTCTTATGTAAAATAGGCGATAAAAATGATTACCACCTGTTTCTTGGTTGTAATTTCTCTTAACAGGTTTGGTGTGCTTGAATATCTCATGTTGGTTTGCAATGGATATACACAGATACAATCAAGGAGCATTTTTAAAGTTGGACAGAGGCATCAATTAACAAGGAGGAGTGCAAGAGTTGGATGGTGTGCTTTTGTGCCATTATGTGGAACATTTGGTTGGAACGAAATCGGAGAATTTTTCAGAATAAAAAAAAAAGAGTTGAGGACATTATAAATTTGTCTGTTCAAAGTTACACTGAATGGCTAGGTGCTGACTCCTTTAGTTATTGATGGCAATGCCGGAGATGACAGAGGGTCTTATGGTTAGATCAGTTAGTCTAGTTTTATTTACTGCTTTGTATTTTTGTTTTAGTTCTGTCCTTGTTCTACTTTTGTGTTGAGCTCCTACTTTAAAAAAAAAAAAGAATAATCCTCAACACAAGCAAATCAAACATAATTTTCATATATTATTGTTAGATTGGTCTTAAATTTTTGAAAATTTAGTCGTCGAAAATATATTTGATGCAAATCGAAAATTTTTAAAATAAAATTAAAATAAAATAAACTTTAAAATGTTTACCAAACTTTACGGATAAATATACTTTACCCTTATATAAAAGTGGTTTCATATTCAACTCTTGTAAACCATGGCTGAGACGGTGTGTGAGTCACAAATCAGTTTATCTCATATTAAGCCACACCCGAAATCGATTTCCACTCTCAACAATAACTGAATTTAGTGTGTGTAAATATGTATGTCAAAAAAAAAAAAAAAACTCTTGTAAACAAAAAATATTCCAACCAGTTATGCTCTTTTTCATAGCGATTTCAGTTTCTTCTTTTTATTTTATATTTGAACAAAGAAAAAAATTAAAATAAAAAAGATACGTTGGCCGAAAAAATTAAAAAGTTTGAAGAAAAGTCTTAATAGATCATTTTATTTTTTTGGAAATTCAGTTTTAGTCGACTTCACGTGAAGTTGTTAGTTGAGAGCCGTTAGATGAAAATTTAGTCAAATCAGTCAAACCATCTAATAATTCTCTACTATTAATTTCACGTGAAGTCGACGATACCTGAATTTTCACCTTTATTTTTTTTACTTATTCACTCAATAAGAGTAGGTTTAGTGCTAAGAAAAACAAAATATAGCAATCATAATATATATATATGTATGTCCAAATATTTTAAATATATATAAAAATTCAACTTAAAAAAAAAAAGAAAAAGAGTACTGCTATACATACAAATTTTTTTGGCATACAAGTCATTTATATAAGGCGTGCGTGAAATTACGTTGTTCCTCTTTGTATTATTCCCTATTCCTCCTCCTCCTTTTCCCCCTCCTCCTCATCCTCGTCCTCCTCCTTTGTGTTTCTCCTCCTTTTTCTTTTATGTGTTTTATTTTCATCGTCATTTTTTTTATTACTGTTGTTGTTGCTGCATTTTTTCCCTCCTCTTTCTATTAATTTTGCAACATTATGTATTTTTTCTTCTTTGTTTGATTTTTTCCTCCCAAGACAAATTATGAGAATATGAAATAAGAAGATGAAGAAGAAAAAGCAACTGAAGATGAAGAGGATAAAGAGGAAGAGTTTTGAATTATGCAGAACTTATCAGCACACATACACCGAAAATTTTTAAACAATACATTTGAATATCTTCGTGTTACACCCAAATATTTTCGTATTACACCAAAATTTACCGTAAATACATAAAAATATTTCCTCTAATGCTGCATTTTTTTCTTATTTCTTTCTTTTTTTTAGTTGAATGAATGTAAGTTCATCACCTTCTAAGTAATTTTGCAGCATTATGTGTTTCTTCTTTTTCTTTGTTTGATTTTTTTTGTTTTTATTCTTATTAAAAGAGTAAAACAAGAAGAAACTTGAGAAGATAAAGTAAAAAGAAAAAGATGAATAAGAAAAAAAGAAGAAGAAGATGGTAATCATGATGAAAAAAAGGAGAATCAGTAGAAAATGAGGAAAAAGAAGAGAAAAAGTTTTAAATTATGCAGAACTTATCAGCACACATATACTGAAAATTCTTAAACAATACACTCAAATATCTTCGTGTTATACCAAAAAATCTTCGTGTTACACCCAAATTTGCTGTAAATACAGAAAAATATTTCCTAATGCTGCATTTTTTTTTCTTATTTCTTTCTTTCTTTTAGTTGAATGAATGTAAATATCTTCGTATTACACCCAAATTTGCTGTAAATACAGAAAAAAAATTTTTAATGCAGAACTTTTACATTACATTCAATTCAAACCATTAATGATGAAATATTATTCACCTATAGAATCATAAACTACTAACGAAAAAATTAACTAGAATCGAACCACACCTCAACCACTTGATTGGATTCAAAATAATAATCAATTTCGTTATGGTTCAATTGATAATCTAAACTTGAATTATTCATTATTTTCAACAATGAGATAACTGATGATAGAGGAAAAGGAGGAAAAAGAAGGAGGAGAAGGAATTCCAATGAAAAAAAGGAGGAGGAGGAGAAGGAGGAGGAGGAGAAGGAGGAGGAGGAGGTAGTGTTGATGACGACGATTACGAAAGAACGTGCAGTAAGAAGAAGAAGAAGATAAAGAACGTGCAGTAACGGCACAAAGAAGAACGTATGCGCGTGAATATAAATGACTTATATAAATTTATATCAAAAAATGACTTGTATGTCAAGAATAATTGAATGAAAAATGATGAACGAAAGAAATTTGATTGAAATTGGGTTTTAGATTTGGAAATTGGAGGGTCTATCTTGACTCTTGACCGTCTCTACTCCCCTAGTCTCCAACTTTCTTGGTCTTTAGCTTTTCTAGAAATAAGCATTAAAAGATAATTTTACACGAAATAATTTTAATTAATATTATCTAGAATTGGTTTCCTATATTATTTCATCTCAAAATTTACAATTACATGGGCATTGAATCGACGTGTCATGATTTTCGTATTTTTTTAGTTCTATTAAGAAATTAATTAAGAATGCAACTAACTAGTTAAAAGATATATTCGTTATAAAAAAACAATTCTATTATTCTAATTTTTTAAATTCTAAAATTAAAAATAAAAAGAGATTGATTGAATTGATTTATATTATAGTTAATTTGATACAATTTTTTTGGGGAGACTATGGGAAGAAGTAATCAAGTTTGATGAAAGGACGGTTTCAACCTTATCGTTTAGTTCTGGTCGTGTGCTAATTGATACTTGTGTGTTTGATGTTATCAAAGAATGGGTGCATATTACCGTCGGTACTAGTGGTTTTTATGTCTTTGTAAAAGAGGTGGGACATGAGGTGTATGAAGATAATAGTCTTTTGGAGGATGCAAATGTACAGGAAAGAGGCGAAAGTTCTAATTCACAGTATGGTGGAAGGGAGGTGATGGCGACGGTGTGGGATCCGGCGACCGAGATCATCATGAAACGGAAAACTGCCAGAGATGAAGACAAGGATAGAATGGTAACATCAGATATTTTTTTGAATGAATGCAATCAAAAAAATTTTAAACAACATCAAATGCAAATGGAAACGGATTATTTTAAAATAAATGGAATTAATGGCAAGGTTGTTTGTGTGGGATTTGACAATTATGTTGGGGCTGATTCGGAAAGAACGAATACGGATATTTGCATTGATGACGGAAGTGGGTCCAAAGGGAAGGTGGCACGTATGCAATGTTGGAAATGTGGGGGTATGGGCTCCAATAATCAATCGGCCCAAATACAAGGCACCATGCCTTGCCTCCTGATGGATCATAGAGGAACTGGGCTGGTTGAGAAGAAACTAATGGGCTGTGCGGTTGAATCACAAGAGACGGGCCAGCTGGATGGGTCGGGTCAGGTACATATCTGGTGCGTTGGGTCGGGTCATGTGGAACGATCCGTGACCACTGCTGGGCTCTGTGACACGGGCTGCTCAATGCAGCGCTCTCCGTTCGCTGCTCACGCCGCCTTGAAGGAAAGCACCGTGCGTCCCCTTGTGCGGATGGGTTTGGACTCAGCTACGCACCCCTCTGTGCTGTCGGGGCCTGATCCGGCGACGCTTCTTCAAAGCCAGTGGCCAGGCAATGGTGAAGGCGTGGTGGAGAGCTGGTCAGCGAAGGTACATGAGGATCGCCATGACCAAGGTGAGGCAGGGGAGGAATCGGATGGAAGAGGTGTGGACCACGGGACTCAGGGAAGTGACAGTGTGCAATTCCAGAAGGACAACAATAATGCTGCGGAGACCGGAGAGAAGGATGAAGCTGCAAAAAATAAAGAGGTGGAAGGCAAGGACATAGAAGAGGTAGGATCTAATGCGGAAGAGGAAGAAACGTGATACGTGCTTCAAATGTTCGTGATATGAAGAGTTCAAGAGTTATTTAGAAGATATTTTAGTTTATATTTTTAGAATATTTTATTTAATGTATTTTGATTTTGTTTATTTAATTACTAGATTGGGCCTTATGTTTATGGGCTTTAGGGTTTTCTTTGTTTTAACCTAATAAGAGGTTATAAATACCTCCTTAGCTATTGCAGTCGTAGCATAGAATTTTTAGAGGTTTCTAAACCCCTTTTTGGTTTCGTGATGAAACCATGGTGTGGACAATTGAGGTTGAGGAGTCCCTCTCTTGTTACATTGAGGAATTGAATAGAAGGTTGAGGAGTCCCTTCGATTCAATTTCCAAACTATGGCGTTGACAAGTTAGGTTGAGGAGTCCCTTTCTTGTTGCGTCAAGAAATTGGGTATAAAGTAGAGTGATTCTCTTTGTATTCAATTTCAACTTATCTTTTTATTTTTATTTCAATTACAATTTATCTTTTTATTCAATTTCAATTACGACTCAGGACGCTGATCAGAGACGCATGCAGAAAGATCATCTAGCCGAAAATACAGAAACATGGAAGTTAGCTGTGGAGTCTGGTGTAGTTTTTTATGATGAAGAAGAAGATCTTATGGCGATTTTACAAAGCCTGAATGAAGCTCTGGCGGCGAAAAGAAAAATTGCAAAACAAAAGGAGAAAGCAAGAAGGTGTAGGCCCAAACAACATAAAAAGGTGTGTAATATTTCATTTAAATGATTTATAGTTGTTGGAATATTAGAGGTTTAGGAGGGGATGGAAAATTGAGTATGGTGAAAGAGTTGAAAAAGAAGTTTAAATTGAATATGCAAGGATTAATTGAAACCAAGAGGGAGGTAGTGACTAAATTTAATGTTGGTCGGCTGTGGGGTTGTGACACGGTGGGATGGGAATATGTGGAATCAGTAGGAGCCTCTGGCGGTTTATTATTAATGTGGGATGATTTGCTGTTTAAACGATTGAACTGCTATAAAGGGGATGGTTGGCTTTGCGTGCAAGGCGTGCTGACAAAAAATAACTTTAACTGTGTATTCTGTTTGGTGTATGGCGCACATGTTCGGAATGAGAAACTGATGATGTGGGAGGAGTTGTGCTATATTTTGGGCCTGTGTCAGGTTCCGTTTTGCTTTATGGGAGACTTTAATGAAATATTAAAGTTGGAGGAAAGAAAATGCGCAACTAGTTTACCGGCTTCTGCAGAAGACTTTAAGGAATGGGTGCAAGTTTTACAGCTAGTGGATCTACCTCTTACTGATCGAAAATTCACATGGTTTCGAGGTAGTTCTTGTAGCCGAATAGATAGGATTCTTCTCAGTTTGGAGTGGCTTGAGGAGTTCTCAGATACTCGTTTGAGAGGATGACCTAGGGGGTTATCAGATCATTTCCCGTTGATTCTAGAAGATGCGAGACTTAGTGCTGGTCCAAGACCGTTCCGAAGCTTAGACTCCTGGTTCACTCATGAAGGGTTTCTGAGGATGGTGAAGGATGAGTGGAGGAACTTGGGTGATGAACAATTTACTAGTAAGCTGAAGGCGTTGACGGTTCCGCTGAGGAGATGGCACAAGGACAATTTCGGGGATATTGACAATAGGATAAAGAAATTCGAGGAAGAAATTAAGAAGATTGATGACGTGGTTAGTGCTGGCAGTCATGATGGAACATTGGAGGCTAGAAGGAAGGCTCTTGTGACTTGCTATGCGAAGTGGTATGCCAGAAAGGAGGTTCATTGGAAGCAGATGTCCCGATCTCAACATGCTAGGGACATGGACAAGAACACCAGATACTTCCATAATATAGCATCGGCTAGAAGAAGGAACAACAGAATCAAGTCCCTGGTAATTAATGGCAGAGTAGTGAGGAACCAGGCCAGAATAAAAGTTGCAATTACAGGATACTATAAAGAACTATATCGACAGGAGCTCTATCCAAGGGTTGGAATCCATGATGGGTTGGTAAGGCAGATTAATGAGGAGGAAGCAGAAGAGCTAGAGGTGATACCATCACCCGAGGAAGTTCGAGAGGTAGTTTGGGATTGTGGGTCTAGTAAAGCACCAGGTATTGATGGCTACAATATGAACTTCATAAAGAAATGTTGGAGTGAGATTGGCCAAGAGTTTACTACAGCTATTCTGGATTTTTTCCAAAGTGCGAAGCTACCAACATATGCTAACGTAACATGGGTGGCGCTAGCTCCAAAATTTGTGGGAGCTAAGGAAATTAAAGATTTAAGGCCAATTAGCATGGTTGGTTGTGTCTATAAGGTGATATCCAAAATCTTGGTGAGAAGAATGCGGTCAGTAATGCCAGGTTTAGTGGGAGAGACGCAGTCTGCGTTTGTCAAGGGTCGCAAGATACACAATGGTGCGCTCATTGCTTGTGAGATGGTCCAATGGCTGAAGTCGCGTAAGAAGCAGGCGGCAATTATCAAACTAGACTTTCAGAAAGCTTACGACAGAGTGAGATGGAGTTTTGTGGATGAGGTGCTCCAAAAAATGGGTTTTGGCATTCAGTGGAGGGCAGGGGTGAAGGAATGTGTGACCACAGCATCTATGTCAGTGTTGATTAATGGATCACCAACCAAGCCGTTCAGGATGGAGAGAGGACTGAGACAAGGAGATCCACTGTCTCCTTTTCTGTTCGTTCTGGTTGTCGACATCTTGCATAGGATGGTGGGTGAGGCAATCAGGAATGGGCACATCTCTCCACTGTTGGTGGGCAAGGACAACATAGAATTGTCGCATCTCCAATTTGCGGACGACACAATTTTATTTTGCCCACAGGATACAGAAACAATACTGAACTATAAGAGGCTTTTACGTTGCTTCGAGTGGATGTCTGGCCTGAGTATCAACTTCGAGAAGTCAAATCTGATTTCGGTTAACTGTGAGCAGGACTGGGTGACGAATATGTGTGGTTTGTTGGGTTGCGCCGAAGCTACTTTACCAGTCAGGTATTTAGGAATTTCGTTAGGTGCAAACCCACGGTTGGTGAAGACATGGAAACCAATCATAGACAAGGTAGAAGATAAGCTCAGTTTGTGGAAAGCCAAGTCCCTCAACAAAGCTGGTAAGTTGGTTCTCATAAAATCCATTCTGAATAGTCTTCCGGTTTACTACCTAAGCTTGTACAAAATGCCAAAAGCGGTTGCGGACAAGATTATCGGGTTACAGAGAAGGTTTTTATGGAGTAAAGAAGATGGGAAAAATGGTATACCACTTGTGAAATGGGAGATGGTGCAAGCTCCGAAAAAGTTAGGCGACTTGGGGGTAGGAGATGCATTGATCAGGAATACGGCGCTTCTGTTCAAGTGGTGGTGGCGTTTTTCGAAGGAAGACTGTCCGCTGTGGAAGAAGGTTGTCTGTTCTTGTAATCTCTTGAATCCTTCTGTAATGTTGTCAAAACAGTCATTACCTGCAAGAGGAGAGCCGTGGAAAGATATTTGTCAGCTTAATTTTAAAGGGCCACAGGGGAGAGATATGATGATCAGTGGTTTGGCTATGGAGGTGGGAAATGGTAGACATATTCGTTTCTGGGAGGATGATTGACTACAAGGTGGTCCGTTGAAAGATAGTTTTTCGAGACTCTTCTCTGCTTCAAATCAACAAGGATCTATGGTAGGGGATTGTGGGTTCTAGGATGGGATAGAGTGGGTGTGGAACTTTCAGTGGAAGAGAAAGTTATTCCAATAGGAACTTGAGTTGCTCAATCAACTACATGACCGATTGCGAGTAGTAAGAATGTCGCCTAGTAAAGAGGATACAATTGTATGGAAATTTGATAAAAACAGGTATCTATTCTACTAATTCTTTTGTGCAGGTGCTGCAGAAAGAGACTCTCTCAGAAGACATCACAAGCTACAGCTTCACTAGTGCGATTTGGAGAGGATTGGTTCCTCCAAGAGTGGAGCTCTTTGCGTGGTTTGTCCTAATAGGCAGAATCAACACTAAAGAGAGACTGAGTAGGCTAGGAATCATACGACATAGCGATACGATTTGTGTGTTGTGTAAAAAAGAAATAGAATTTGTGCACCATTTGTTTCTAGGTTGTGAATTTACTTGGCAGGTGTGGTGCGCTTGGTTGACGGGTGCAGACAGAGCATGGGCTATTCCGAGGACTGTCAAAGAACTGTTTGAGAGTTGGATGGAAGTGCCTGGTCGTAGTTCTGAGAGAAAGAAGTGGCAGATAGGATTCTTTGCGGTTATCTGGAACATTTGGTTAGAACGGAATACCAGAAATTAGAGACAGGTGTTGATGGAGTCAAGAATAAGTCGTTTCTGAGTTATAAGGAATGGTGTGGCGTTGATCCGTTTGGTTGTTGATGTCAATGTCGGAGATGACAACGGATTCTACCCCAGAGTTATGTCTCTTTATTTTGGTTTCTGTTTTGTTATCTTTTCATGTTTGCTCCACTCTAATGTGTTGAGCTCACTTTCTTCAAAAAAAAATTTTTTGGTTTTTTCATTTTGTTAAACGTTACTTATGACTTGAGTCACGCGATGTATTTATTCTTTAGATGTGCAGTGCCTTTAAATCAATCTCGTTACATGTAAATCTTTTATAATAAATATTATTTTAAGAGAAAGTACGAGAAACTAATGAAATATTTGTACAATGTCTACAATAAAAGTTTAGGGAGTATTAGTGATATAACCATTAGTGTTACATTTTTCCATCAGCTGAAACTTTTGGGATGAGTGGTATCATGACATGATTTAGAGCTCTAAATCTAAAAGTTTAAGAGTTCGATCTTTGGGAATCAGTTTGGAAAATGTTCAGTTCTCTAATAGGACTCTTATTTTAATATTAACATTTTTTAACAATTAAACACATTTTTTTATATAATTAATTTGTAACAACTATACCTTTATACAGAACGGATAGTAAGAATGTTGACTTGTTGAGTGTATGAATATTGTTTTTTCTTTTCAACGTAAAGAAGATTTAGTAATAATAATTGAATCATTAGTGACGAAATAAATGAATGCAATTTTCAAAGCTCGGTTTTGATTGCAGCACACAATCATTGTTTTTTCCCACAGTATTTTCTAACTTCGTAGGCTAAGTAACTAAGGATTAATTTGTCGCTAATCCAAATTTTATTTAAAAATTTATTGTTATGCCAATAAATTATTGTATGTAAAGGCAAAATTATCTTGATTAAGAAACATCCAGAAACTGGATTGGATTGGACGCAGTCATAGAAGTTGAGTCGTGGCGGTCCATTATATTTCAACCATGCATTACTACAAAACGAACGACGCAAGCAGTAACAAAGTGCATTCAGAGATGAAGTGGTCGGAGATAGAAGCATCAAGATTTGGGTGCAAGGTTCATCCGAATAACAACCAACAACCAGGCGTTTGCGCTTCTTGCTTAAGAGACAAACTATCCAATCTCCACAGACCAACCCATTCTTCTTCCCGTAATTCTCCTCAATCCATTTCTTCTTCTTCTTCTGCGTCCAATGTGCTGGATTCCGTTTCATCATCAATTAGCTTCGGTGGTGGTTTTAAGAAGAGTAAGTCGGTTGCCTTTCCCTCAAGAGAAAGAGAAGCCAATGGAGATAACAGGCGCAGTAAGAAAAATAACCTTTGGTCCAAACTACTCAAACTCACAAGAAAGTTCCAGATATAGGCCTTTTTTGCATTCCAGGACCATCGGGAACCCTATGACCTAGGGCTTAAATTTTATTATTCTTGTTAATTTTAAGTTTTTTTCTATTATTCTTTTTAAAGCAGAACGTAAATCAAAATTGAATTCATCCTGTAAATTTTTTAATGATTCTCATCATCATTATATTACTTGTGGAGAATTTGATAGCTTGAATTTGACCGTGATAATCAAAATACAAATTATGGAGAATCTTTACAGCGATTGACAAGCGCAGCTGTGCGATTAAAAAATTATGAATACGCAACGGATCAAACATCTGCAAAGGCTATACAATTTGAACAATTTTCAAGTATGGCTTCTATGGATCATCATGCTCCATTCATATATGATTACTGTTCAAGTTTCTGTATGGCGGATCTATTTCCTTCTTTAGGCTACACTAGAGGACCAAGGTTAAACTAAGATTAGAAAGAAAGAATGGTAAGAACATCATGCAGCACTTTCACATTAATATACATGATAATATGGACTTGGGAATCCCAATATTGTATGGCTTCCAATTAATCCTCCTCGTTGTGAATAACTTGCTCTGCTGAAGGCTGTTTCAGTCTTTGGAAGATATCATCAAGGGATTCCGATGAGGAAGCACGGTTGATCTTAACTTCCAGTGGTTGCTGTATGGGTAAAAGCCACCTGGCTCCCATGTTGGCCTTGAAACTCCGAAAGCCTGTCTTCATTGTTTGCCATGTCGAGGCCAAACCCGCAGATGACACTCCAGCTGTATTGCCTGAATGAGTAGTATCACTGTGATCAAGCAAGGAAACCTTACTAGACTCAATATTTTTCTCTTCCCTCTTGGAGTTATATCTAGATGCCTGTTCGCTCTGCCGCCGGAAAGCAGCATACTTGCTGCTTATGGATTCCCTGCTAGAAGTATATCTCCTAGTCTCTTCCCTAGAAGTTTTAGGAAGACCTCCATCTGTTTCTGTATTTGTCAGACTGGAAGTTCCCCTCATTTCAACACTATTTTTCTCCTGAACAATATAATCTATAACATGAGTAAAACGCATAACCACAAAAAAAAAAAATATAATGTCATATCTTGAAGCTGTTGAAATCATGACAAGATTAAACTACATTCGGTACAAAAGATGAAAAAATAGATGAGATTGTTTCTTTCTTTCAAGGTGGCACGTGAACATACCATCAGACTGCTGGTAGATTCAACATCAATACCATTGAAATTCCTTGCTAGTGGAACTACTTGCTCACCAATTTTGCATCCTTGTTCAAGCCATGTCCGTTCTAAAAATAACACAATTCCACTATCAAGCATGAGTATCACAACATCCCAAATACAAGGTAAGTTTGCTAATTCAGATGCAATTTGTCATTTTTATTAACTCTAAGTAGAGGTTTAAAAAGAATATACCTTTCTGTAAGATAATTAATCCTGATGGGTCAAAACCATCCATATCTTCAGCTTCTGTTTTAAAAATATACCTCTTCCAACTTCCCAGAAAATCAAATATTCTGTCAAAGAAGTTGCTTGCAACCAAAAGGGTGTATATAACCATAATGAGTGGAAAGATTCTGTTAAACTTGTCTCCAAAGAAAGGGACAGCCTTATCAATGTTACCCATTCGCTGTAGTCAAGCACAATGCTTCAAATCAGATAAATGAATTAATAGGAACCAAAGGAATCAAACATGTTCTGATATGTAGCTGCCAATAATTTCAGTCTCTAGCTTATGAGACTAATTAATGACAAATTAATATTAAAAGAATAAAATCATATACTGTAAATACACAACAGATGCCACATGACAAATAAAATTCATCTAACTGGGATAATAAAAGAAAGGATTAAATAAAACATACTTTGGTCAATAAACTTAAATGACAAACTAGTTGAATGCAAATGAGGAATATATCATTTTCCACGTAGTACCCATCTACATAAAAGCGATAAAACCATTTAGGTATGTTGTTGATGTGAACATTTGGTTCTGTCTGGCTATAGAGCTTATAGTTTCTGAAGAGGTGTCATTTCTAGTGCTTTTTGAGATTTATACCTTCCCAAAATAAGCACTTTTGTTATGATGTATATTAATATAACTTATTCATAAGTTTTTTCAAAAATCCTTTCACATAAGCATTTAAATAAACTATTTAAGCGAACTTACTCTATGTAAAGCACCTAAGAACTACAGCCATGAAAATTGTGATGGGGTTACTGTGAAGTGATGATATACTATATGTGAAAGATATAGATCAGAGCATCAGAGTATACAGTAATGCATGAAACGTTGCTAAAATATTTACCTGTTCAAATACAGTTGTTTTGTCGGAACCAAGGCGAATGAGATTGAGAAAATTGTATGAGATAGGGGGTGCATAACGAGCAACCATGCTGGAACAAGAAAGAATACAAACAGTACTTACAAGATATCACTAGCAATTCAAGGAAAACAATAATATTCAATAATAATAATAATGAAACAAAACTTACGAGCATATCATAAGCAAGTTGACTGAACTCGTCTGTCTGGGTGTCAAAGAGTAAACCATCAACATTCCAATTTTGAACAAGGAGTAGTATGTGCAGATGCACATGTACATGAGAGGAACAAAAGCAAACACCTGTACACGATATTTAAGATATGCCATTTCATGCACCCTTTCAGAGAATAAACAAGAAATGTAAAATCTGGCTTCACTGTCTCCTCCCATTAGGTAGTTTTAGTGAAACCAACAAAATCATTCATCCTGTTGAATTTACAGTACTAATAACCTCAAGATTATCTTTATGTCAAATGTTTGACAGCATGAATCACTTGAGTAATGTTTATACAGTTGTGTTTGATGCTAGAAGCTAGAGTTTAGAACAAATGAATGAAACATTGAAGAGTGATTCGAAAAAGCAAATTTCAAATAATAATATAATATGGTAAAATGAAAATGTTTCATTAAAGCAAAGCCACGATAATATTCAATTAGAAAGAAGTTAATATAAGATATCGTAAGCTAACATTCAGATTGTTACATGATTTTCAATATTTTAAAATATCTTCACCAAAAAGCTTCTTTTGATAAGGTGGAAAAAAGATTTCAAATATATGTGCAGCATCTCAAGGTCCACATTTAGCACAAACAATTAATCTCTGAGTCGTAGTCTACCTGCACAAGCATCTCCTGTGTTCCAACGGATTTGATAAGAATTGAAAAAAGAGATAGATCAACACTAGGTAGAAGAGTTGCCTCTGCTAAAAGAATTGCAACAGACATGATACCAAATACAACAGCCAAGCCCCTCTCTACTTGCTTTCTTAAAATGCATCGCCATAAAAATTCTGCAATAAAACAACCATTTATTCAGAAGGCTGTGCCAAATGACTCTAATAAAAATATTCCATATTTTTACAAGCCAGGAAAATGTGTAAAATTTTCAAGGTATCTCTTGGGAAACTAATACAATCAACATTACTAGTCAAATTACTAAATAAAATTCCAGTTACAGGAAGAAAATATGTTAACAGTAAATCTCATAATTACCTAAAGTATCAACTAGAGATCCTAACTTGCCAGTCCTAGAAGGTTTAAAGCTTGAAATATATTTCCTGAAATGACAGCAGTAAAATGGCACAAGGTGAGCAGGACTAACCTTTAAAATATTACAGAAGGATAATTAGGTGGATAAAAGAAAGAGATAAAATAAAATAAAACAACCATCCGGTTGAGTTGCAGCGTTCGTAATTCTTTATCGTATCTTCCAACTCAAGGGCTTCCAGTACATAAGTCATATACTCACTGCAAAAGTAACCATATAAGGAAAATTCCAGGAGAACTAGTTGTAATGATGTAACTGAAAACAGAGATACAACTAAACAGTCAAGCTGCTAAATAAATTCAGTCAACACTGTGACTTGACTGCCAGAAGAAACAAATAAACAAAACAGATTAATAACCAATTACGGCTTTCAATTGATTATATATACATTGAAATATTTTATACATTTGAATAATTTCTAGCTTTGAACGCTTCAACGCAAATGCTAGAAGGTCTTTCATATTAACACATACAGCTTGGAAGCAAAACTATACACTGTTCATCATCCAAGTAGAACCAATCAACTAGAGCAATAACTGAAAGACTGATTACTCAAATAAGGTTAAAAAGAAAAAGAACCTAGTAGAAGTATTTGTAATGTGTGGTACAATCTAAAAGAGATTATTTTTAAACATACAACTAATGTTCTATTACTAGTTTATCCTCCTTGGAAGAATATATAGAACGCATGTAAAGGATTCAAGAGCAAATTTCCAAATAAACATACTTAGAATACTAAACTGATAATTGCTTACCTTTTATATCTGTAGTACTCCTCAGTAGCTCCCCGAAGATGACGTCTAAGTGTTGCCATTGACTTCTCATCAGTATCATAGTCCATATCATTTTCCCCTAATTGGCCACCTTGTGGTTTGAAGGATGGGTCTTCCCTAAACTGGAAAATTGAAGGAAACATACAGAGAAAGAGATCCAGTTACTATAAGCAGAACATATGGGTGAAACGGTAATCAGAATACTTAATCAAGGAATGAAAATCTCAATACCAATTGGGCTAGCATATTATCAATGACATCCATGTAAGGTCTCAATGGATCACGCTTGGATATCTGGTTGGACGTAGCTTGGGCAACCTACAGAAATAACATATCAAGTTTTAAATATAGGTTACGGACCTATAGGTTCAACTAATCAGTACAGAGAGGTTACTATTTTATTTACAAGTAAGAGATTAATAACATTTTCAAGCTTGAATATGTAGACTGGAAAGCAGAAAAGATTTAGAAATAGCAAGAGAAACTTTGCTTACAACATGCAATCTACTTACAACAATAGCATTTGAAAGTTCTTGATGAGCATTATCAAGTTCAACAGCCATTTTGGCAATCTTGTGGGAGAGAACTTTCTGGCGGATTGTCCAGTCAGCATGTCTCCAAACACTTTTGGGAATTTCACTTAGACCAAAGCCAAGAAGAAATGCACCTGTAACTAGTCCAAAGGTATTTGAGCAGGCCATGGCAAATCCCAAAAGACCTCCATGCCTGTTCAATAGAAACCAATCAAAAAAAATATTTGAAAAAACAAAATGGAGCTTCTTCTGAAACCTAAAGAATGCTTATCACATGTTAATTGGTCAACCATGATCATCATGTAAAACCATACTTATTGGGCAAAGGACATACATTCATATTTCCATGCCTTAAAGAAACCACACAAGGTGTGACTTATATGTAATCCTGTATTTCCATCTTGGTATAACTTGATATAACAAAAAATCTAGAATGCACTCATTTCTTGTGGCTCATATAACAAGTTTAAGAGGATAGTAAGAACAAACCATTTCTTGTGCATCATAATGAGAAGAACAAGTCCTACGAGGCCAATGGTTCCAACAATTAGATAGAAGACCAAGTTAACATGGACACTAGTCTTCAATCGCTGAGACACTGTGAAGTCCCCAGCATCTTCAAAACCCTGAATAAGGGGCACGACGGCCCTGCTCAGGACGCAATAATAATAATTGAAATGAGAAGAAGCACAAAGCAAATGATGAAATAAGAAATAGCAATGAATTACCAGGTAAGGAGAAAGGTGCTCCAATAAGACCAGCTCCAGAAGAAGGAAATGGGAGCAATATCATGGCGGGAAGATATGGTGGCCCAGATATCAGCGGGGACGAGGACGATGATGGAGAGGGAAGAGAACCAGGTGTAAGCGACGGTGAAGAGGACGTAGCGAGGGACGTGAGGGGCGGCGAAGTAGTTGAGGGTGAAGAGGACCAAGCCCGTCGTGAGCGGAAGCGAGATCAGGTAGAACACCCACATCTCGATCCCAAATCCCGATGCAGAAAGGGAACCCTGTTTCTTTCTGGTAGTAAACAGTGTCTCAATTGAGAGAAATGAACCTTCACCACCATTAAGCTACCGTCTTTTGCTTACTTATTACTTTACAAGGAAGGATTCCTCTTTGCCTGGCACCCACCTTGTAACCAACGCGTCACCACTCCCGAGACATGCCTAACGCCTTCTGCTCCACGGTTCAACCCAAAATTCAACTAGTCTCCCTTTACCCTTTCCTAGTTAAATCAAATGGTTTTCACCTTAAAATTGCTCTATAATTTATTTTTAATATGTATTTTATAGGGTAAAAAATGTAAATAAGCTAAGGGAGTGAGAAATTACGCAAATCCGCCAAATTGAAAATTGATTCACAAATGAGCTAAAATACATTATTATATAATTCGAACCAGGTTGGTTCGAACTACAAAAACACATAATTCGAACTAAGGTAGCTCGAATATTGATGGAACAAGTGATGCATAAAATTCGAACCTAGTTGGTTTGAACTAGGATTGAGAGTAATTCGAACTAGGTGAGTTCGAATTATACGTTTGGACGCTTCAGCAAGTAATTCGAACCTAGTTAGTTCGAATTAGTCAAAATTTGCCTTGAATAGTAATTCGAATGATGCTGTTAAAAAATTAATAATTTATTAAAAAAATTTATTAAAAAGTTTATTAAAAAAAATTAATAATTTAAAAATTAAAAAAATATATATTTTATTTTATACTTTAAAAAAAAGCTAACAAAATATTTAATTACGAGACTTTTTTAAAATATTAATGAGCTATCAATTCGAATTCCATATCATACTTTTCTGTCCATTTTTAATAGCTCATGAATATTTTTTAATAAATTTTTTTAATAATTTTTTTTTAAATTATACTACAAATAATATTTTATCCTATACAAAACAATTTAAAAAAATAGCTTAAAAAATGTTAGAAGTACTATAAAAATTTGTAATGTTCTAATAACTTAGGTAAATACATGAATGTACTCAAATTTTAAATAAAATATTCTACATAGTCAATAATAATTTAGAAATGAAAGAAAATATTTTATTCCATACAAAATAATTAAAAAATATATTTTATTCTATACAAAATAATTTTAAAAAATGGCTTAAAAGATGTTATGAGTACTATAAGTTTGTAATATTTTAGTGATTTAGGTAAATACATGATAAAAATATTTTTTCTTTAATTTCTAAATTATTAGTGACTATGTAGAGTATTTCTTTAATGTCGGACATTACATATTTTTATAGTACTTCTAAAATTTTTTAAGCCATTTTTAAAATTATTTTGCATAGAATAAAATATTTTTTTTGAGATATAATTTAAATAAATTTATTAAAAAATATTCATTAGCTATCAAGAATGGGCAGAAGAGTATTGTATAGAATTCGAATTGCTCACCATATAATTTGAATCAGAGTGATTCGAACTTCCACATGCGTAATTCGAATCATGTAATATCTCATCATATAATTTAAATAATTTTATTAAAAAATTATCATGAATATTTTTTAATAAATTTATTTAAATTATACCACAAAAAAATATTTTATTCTATGCAAAATAATTTAAAAAATGGCTTAAAAAATATTAGAAGTACTATTAAATTTGTAATGTTCTAATGACTTAAGACATTAAAGAAATACTCCACATACCATCAATATTCGAGCTACCTAACCAAATTATATAGTAATGTGCTTTGGCTCATTCGTAAAACAATTTTCAGTTTGGCGGATTTGCGTAATTTCGCAGCTCCTTTGACTTATTTACGTTTTTTATCCTATTTTATATTATATAATTTTTTTATTTTGGTATTTCTTTTTATATACATCATTTATTGAAAATTTAAAACATGGTTAGGTATTGAATATTGACATTTTTGTTAACTCAAATTTCAACTGTGATGTAATCATATAGCTAGCTGTTAATAAAAAAATATACTTCTAAAGTTCTCATTTTATTTTGTAAACAATAATAATTATTATAATTTAATTTTATTAGCTCATATAATTAAGGATTTATTTGGATGAATTTAAAAAAAAATTAGTGACTTTTTTTATAAAAATCCTTTAGAAAAATAAAAATAAATTTATATTTAAATATCTTATATAAAAATATTTTTTTATTTAATAATTATATTTAAATATCAAAATATAAAAATACTTTTTGTTTGTTTATTACATAATTTTATTATTAAAATTTTATCAAATACACTAAAAATAAAAAATATTGAAATTTTTTTTTCTAATAACATGTTGCTAGAATTATTTTAAAAGAAAATGAATCAATAAATTAATTCTTCCAAATATAGCAGTGAGTAGGCTAGAGTTTTGTAAGGCTTGTATCATATAACACTTGGTCCTATGCCATTTCTCCGATTATTAGCACCGCAGCCACATACGGTGAATGAAGATGTCAAAATGGCGAAGTGTCTTAAGGATTTGGATTCTTTAAAGTTTGAATTTCACTTTAGAGAGTAAAATATGATCTTTCACCATTATTTTATAAGTGGGACCAAGAATAAATATGAAAAAAAATTATTTAAGGATAGAAAATCACACTTTACCCTCTAAAGTACACATTTAAAATTTAGAAGATCCAAATTCGTGTATCAAAACAAAAAAGAATAGCTCTCCAGAATCTCTCCGCAGTGCCACTTCTTTTTTGCGTTGGGTGGGCTTCAAAGTTCTAGTACGTTTTCACATAAGCATGAACCTTAGCCCATATTAATTTTTGGTATTATCTTTCGAGCGAGCTAACTGGATCAAACAATCAATTTCGATTTTTGATATACTTTATTATACACTTAATTCAACTAGTGCATGGGCTAATCGGGCCCACTTGATCTTTTCTTTTTAATCTTTTTCGCTCTTTAGTTTAGTTTTTGAAATCATTTCCCCCTTCTTGACGAAAAAATTAAAAATCACTTTCCGCTGCATTAGATTCGAAGGGAGTATCTTTTCTTCTTTTTGGGTATAACCATGAATAGTTTAGTACTTTAATGTCAATATAACTAAATCTAAGTTTCAAAGGTACCATGACCAAAAAAAAAAGCTTCAAAGGTACGACTGTGTGACAAACTGCGGGGTCAACAATTTGACTATATAACTTGGAAGAATTTATATGATTAAACAAAGAAAGAAGAATTAGAAGAATTGTCCACACAAGTCATAAGGCCCACAGGTGGTGGGCATTGGGCTATATCAAATTTGGAGACACAGCAGCAACACAAGCTGCCGAAATTTGAAACTTCCTTCAGTCTTTTCATCATTACCCCATAAAACTTTTAGGCCTTTTGACTCTTAAGGAAGCCAACAACTAGGAAGATTCTCTCCTAACCACAATTAGGACTTGTGAAAAGTTTTCCCACTTCTTTTCTCAGCCATTGGATTCTACTTTATTTGCTTTTCTTTTTCATGTGAAAGTATAACCTTCCTACGTGACTGTTTTCAGTGGTTTTCTCATTTGTGGTTGCCGTGTCACTCACCAAATTTCACTTTCACAAGAGAGATTTCGGAAAACAATAAATAAGCTGGTAGTAATGGGCCAATGGCCCCCCCAAGTTAAAACAATGATAACAAAGACAAGTTTCTCTAACAACCGTCAAATTTCTATGTTAAAAAGATTTTCATACCCTGTTTCTAGATTTGAATTTGATTATAACATTCGAATTAAAAAAGGGGCTAACATATCTTCTTTTTTGACTAAACCATTGGGTAAATTAAATTTCAATGCTTCCTTTTTCTTTTTCTTTCTTTTCTCTTTTTTTTTTTTTTTTTTTTTTGCCTTACTTGTATTCTAAGTATTTCAAAAGTGATTTAATTTTGTGAGTTTTATCTAAAATTTTAACTCCATGAAAATGTTAAAGGAAGGGGGAGGGGTGTACTGTGTAAGTGTGTATACATATGTTTTCTTAAATCCTCAATTTTTATATGATTTAGTCAAGAAGAACACAGTATTATATAAATATCAGAACATGATAATGATGGTCTATCTATCGGAGAAAAATGATATAATATTATTAATATTTTATAATTTATTTTACTATTATATAAATTTATTACAACAGTACAACACTATTTTTGTTAATAATTTGTGCAAAATTAACAGTAAAAATAATATTGAAACACTTTTTAAACAAACACACAAGATTAAACAATATTTAGCTAATATGTGCCTTTTACATGTGTCTTAAAGGCATATGATAAAATTACTAATTAATTTTTTTAAAAAAATACAAAATTTTAAATATTTTTGTTGTACATTTATTAAAATAAACAATTTAAATTTTTTTATTACCAACAACCTTAATTTATATCTTTAGATACATGTTAATTTTTTTTTTGGTCAAAATTAGACATAGATTAGTTAAACCCTATATTAAAAATATCATTATATTAATACTTAACCAAATATTTAACACAAAAAAATAATACTTTATCCTACGTATAAAATTAGGTGACTAAAAGTCTGAGAAACAAGCTAATCCACATTATTTGTTTTTTCTCAATTGTAGAACAAAGAGAAACATCTTCTTAATTGAGTCTAGAAGTAAACTAGGTTTATAACTGCTAGAAGGACAGGTTTGACCGATTGAGTTCTGGAATAAAAAATATATGTAATTAGAAAATTGTACTTTTTGTAATGGGGTTTCAAATAAATCGAATTATTTAAAATGCATATTCATCATAAAAATATATTCATGTTTAAAAATTAGATACAATAACCTTTATGAAAAAAAAAACACGGAACTATTTATTATTATTATTATTATTATTATTATTATTATTATTCTCTTATTTGAGAAAAGTACAAATAAGTTCCTGACTTTTTGTCCCGCGAACATTTTTGTCTCTAACTATTGAAAAATACTTTTAAGTCCCTAACCTTTACAAAATTTGGACGGATCAGTCTCTGACGGAGGCATTTAGACGGATCAGTCCCTGACGGAGGCATTTGGAAGGAGGGACTAATCCGTCCAAATTTTGTAAAAGTCACGAACTTAAAAATACTTTTCAATGGTTAGACGAAAATATGCACAGGACAATAAGTTATAATTCAGAGACTTATTTGTTCTTTTCTCTTATTTTTAAGTCAAATGGATGCTTCGGCTTGTTGCATGATTGTACATGCCCCATGACAAAAACACGATACATTAGTGAGCCAAGAAAGCTTCCACCTAATAAAGCAACAGAAAATGACTTCCATTGAACCACGCAGGGGATTTGGTCCAAAACGACGACTTTTCATGTTTCATCTCATTCAATCCAAAAATAAAAAAAAGTACTACTTTTTATACACGAGAAACAAGAAACAAGAAACAAAATAGATATAATATATAAAAAATGTTTTTGTCTAATAAGACTGATGAATAATAATAATACTTTATGGATCGGACCCAGCGTCCAATTCAGACAATAAACCCTCAAGATGCAACTACCCCGGATTTTATTGAAGGCAACAACTTCTTTGATTGGCAGTATAAGATGAAAATAGTAACCAAATTTATATAAAGTGATGTCTTCTGTTTTTTTTTTTTTTTTTTAAAGTTGTGTGGACGGAATAGGCCTCATTTAATATACTATCAGATAAGATAAGCATAGTAGCATGTGGATTTAACCACTCAATATAATTGGGGAGACAGGTGAACAAAATTTGTAGATTAACTTTATGTAGACAGCTAGAAAAATTAAACGGAACCACCAGAAACGGAAAAAAAAAATAAAAGGATCCAATGGTTGAGATGTGTATTAACTATTAAATTAAGAAACAGAGGAGAAAGGTTAAATATTTGGTAGGACGCAGAAATAAATCAAATGATAAATTGATAATGGCCATCATCATCCTCATAAGTTTCAGTCTCCACATTCCTCGTGTGCCTTTTTTCCTATGAAAGTCAACCCAATTGAAAAATGTTTCCAATTGCGCCTAAGAATCTAAAAAAGAGTGATTTACACATTATATTTGAATTTAAAGGTGCCTTGTGTCCTTAAAATAATATAGATACACCTCCATGTAATAATAAACGGAGAATTATTTGGTGACCAAGATAATAGTGTTTAAAAATAGCCAAAGATTGACCACAAATTAAAAGTTGAATGTTTAAATTAATTATAATGAGAATTATTTTAAGAGAATACTTTTGTGAATCACGTTAAAAATAGAAAAAGCTAAGTTATAAAAAAAAAATATATAAATACACGAAAGGAAACAAAAAAGGAAATAAAAAAGAGCAGTGAAATTAATAAAAATGAGATTTTTTATTTAAATAAATTAAATAAATATTTTATTTATTGAATTAAATAATTATAAAAATTATTATAAAAATATGTCTCTCAATATTTTTATTATTTAAAATCGCTTGTTTTTTTTATTATTTGAAATATCTTATTTTAAGAATTTGGTCTAATTTAAATTATTAATATTTTTTATTATTTTTAAAAATTATATTTTTATATTTTTAAGAATCAAGAACATAGCTATTGAGTAGAGAATAGAAGAGAGATGAGAGAAAAAAGAAAAGAGAGAATTTGTTTAAGCTTTTTTTTAAGAGGTAAAAAATGAATTTTACAAAAATAAATTATTATTCTCTCAATTTTTTTTAATAATTAAGAGAGTAAAGTGTAATTTTTTATTATTAATTTTATAAGTAAAACAAAAAAATATAAAAAGAATTAATAAAATATTAAAAATCACACTTTACTCCCTCAATTTTTTTCAACAATCGAGAGAATTCATTATTTGCGTATTACCATTAACTTACTTATATACTACATTATTATTAATAGCATTGCTGACTAGATATTGTAACTGCATAACAAATTTACTAATCAATTAATACTCACGAACTGTTTTTAGCGGCAACACTCTAACTAACTCATGTAATAAGTTGAGTTACCTTGTTTTAGTGAATTTCCAAGAAAATGAGATTGTATATTATGATTTGATTTCTAGATATATTGTACAACATATATATATATATATATATATATGAAATGTCCGAACCCCACAATATCCAACTTTGAGTTGTGTAGTGATTGTCCATATGTTTTAGTTAGTTCTTTCATTTTTTATGAGATGAGGAACAATGATATATATCAACCATGTTACATGCAGTTTGTCGAGTTCTCAATTTGTAAATCATTGCTCTCTCCATGAATGATCAGCCTGAATATGGCCAAACCAATCTGGCATGTTATATAAACACAATTATTATGCATATTTCTAGTTGGGTATGCTAATCTTAAAGTTATAGTAAGAACGAAAAGAAAAATGAGTTTACCAGTTTACTCATCAATGTGCATCATTACTTACCTTTTGGGACATCATTCAACAAACATAGGCTGATGCTACCTTCCGATATTAACAAAATTAATCATTCAAAGTTTTGGTAGCTTAATAATAAATTACCGGCTTTAAAATTGGACCCCAATCGATACTGTGGGTAGAGATAGAAATAAAATAATGGAGAAATCATTACCATGATTTTGATAACCCGACTGAACTAATTAGTTCAATGAAATTAACTAAAAGCAGGCCATCTGACTGGTTTGATTCAGAAAAAAAATAAATAATAATTGATAACGAATCGGTAAAAAAATTGAAAAATCAATCAAAAATCGATTAATAATTTATCGAGTCGTTTTCTTTTTTAACAATTAATCAATTTAAAATAATAAAATATTAAAAGTTATTTTTTAAATTATATATTTAACTTTAATTAAATTTTAACACTTCTAATAATTATATTGATTTTTAAAATCTTGATCATAAATGAAGATTGAAGTCAACATTAAAAAACTTCTATTAGTGATATTTGTATTAAAAAAAATCATAAAACTACATATATAATATATTTAAAGAAAAATGTTAAAATATTGGTAATGTGGCATCAATAAATATTATCAAAATAATATATGTGACTATAATTATTCGATAAATAAATATTATTTCTGATTATTAAAAGCATTTCCGTCTGTAAAGCATGAGATAATTAAGACAATCAACGTGGCAAATGTGAAAGGTACGATTTCTTGAGCCGATGGATTGATTAATCATTCATTAAAGAGAAATGCTAGGGTGTTACCTGAATTCATACCCCAATTATTAACCCATGACCCCTGCGAGAAATTAGAGAATGATTAAATTAATATGATTTGTAATTAATTATATCATTGGGCACATTATGCACAAATCTTCATGCACCAACCAAAATTACAAAAGCTTCTATGATGGTCCTAACTCCCAAGCTGATAATAAGTTGGCCAAAAACAAAATATTTGATTATGCATAATCTAGTACAAACTTCTGAAGACGTGCCATATAGTAACGATGAGAAAGTGTAATTGCCTTTTAACCTAAGAAATAGAGACATTTTTTTTTTATGCTAACAAGTTATAGTTTAAATGGTATAATTTTTTTTTTGTATTTTTTGTATTCAACTGTATTTTAATAAAAAATAAAAAATTCTTTTTTAAATACGTTTAAACATACTTAAATATCATTACGTGATAGCGTGTCTAATCTTATTTTTAATATATTCTTAATAAAATAAGTTTAGAAATAATATATATTATTAATTATTAAAAAATTTAAAAATAATTAAAAATTAATTTTTATTTTAATATAAATAAAATATTAAAATATTATTATAATTTATCTAAAAAATATTTTATATTTTATATATATAATATATCTTTGTATCTTATAAAAATTTTAAGTTTGTATATCTATATATCTCGTGTCAATATCCGAACATCATAACTTTTGACCTGAGTAGCCATTACTCCATTGAAATGTGGTATCTATGCATCTACTTGTTTGTCTTTTTTTCTTTTTTTTTTGCTTCCTATTCTTATTAATTCGTATTTACTATACGTGCATTATTATTAATTTTGGGAGCAAAGAGTTTAGAGTAAAACAAATTTAGAAGCACAAAACCTCTCTGAATGTTTACTTAATCAGTGTTTTCATATATTGTTGGTAATTGCTATGATACCTACAAATATTTGCTTAACTTCTTAAAAGATTAAAAATTAATATTTAATTTTAAAAATATTAAAATAAATAATTATTAAATATTTAAAATTTGTCATAACAAATAAATTAGAAAAAAGTTAAGCACCATAAAATTCACTTATATTATTACTCTAGTTTTTGTAAATAATGCACAACATACTTGACAAATGAAAGCAATAATGCGTTGGATAATCTAATGTCAAGTTATTTCAATTTACATATTGTTAAGATTTGGTTGAATTAGTCCCACATTGTTTAGGATAGCAAATGGAGTTGGTGGCCTAGGCTATAAATATGAGGCTAAATTCTTCATTTATTTTTGCACCAGTCAGAAACACTTTAAGTTTGTATCTGATTTTTCTTTTCCTCTGTACTCTTTGATTAGAGAGTGTTGTGGGGTGTAGTTAGATATTTGCTTTGAGAGAGTGTGGGTGTACTGGGGTGCCGGTGTTAGAGAGAAAGAAGTCTATGTGTTGTAACAATTTTCACATAGTGATATTCTCTGGTTGTCATTTGACAACGGCCGTGGTTTTTTCTCCGATAATTGAAGTTTCCACATTAAATTCTTGTGTTGTGATTGTGTCTATTTTATTTCTCTGTCAAAGGTGTTTTCTCAAGGGGGAATGATATCTTATTCCCAACAAGTGGTATCAGAGCTTCGATTTGGTGAGATTTATTCTTAGTATGCTCTGTGGTTGCAGCTTGATCTTTGGTTGCTGTTGTTGTTGCTGGAAGGCAGTGTGACACTGTGAGAGTGCAGTTTGGAAAGGTTCTGACTAAGGAAAGACATGGTATTTAAGTGTGTCCATTGTGACCCACCTCTCTTTCTTGGGGACCCTTCTTAGTGCACGGTTGAGTTATACTATTTCAGCATACGGTTGCAACAATGTCAGGATATTCAAGTGCTGTGAAGCTTGAAATAGAGAAATTTGATGGAATAATCAATTTTGGCTTGTGACAAATACAAGTCAAGGATGTGTTGATACAATCAGGTTTGCACAAGGCGTTGAAGGAGAAGATCTCTGGTTGCTCTCTCTATGAGAGAAGATGATGTTCTCTAGAAGACAAGAAGTATCCTCATGGTATTACCGCACTGCCATGGATAAGGATAAGTTGTGGCAATCGGGTCCACAATTGCACACGGGCATTGGTTGGCGTTGAGATGCAAGGTGTGTGGCGGAGTTAGGTCGATGGCTGAAGAACTTTCAGGAAAAGCCAATTTGGAAGTTGCACCATGAATTTTCAGCAAGGTTTCGATCTGTACCAAGGTGAAATGCTTGGAGTGGTCTAATTCCAAGTGAGTATACTTTCATGGTGGAGTATGATAGTTCTCTGAACTATGATTGTCGGTATAGACAATGGCAGCAAAGAATTGTCGGTGTTGACAATGGAAGCTGAAGATGTGTGACTATTTCAATCAAGGTGGAGATTGTTAGGATTTGGTTGAATTAGTCCCACATTACTTAGGATAGCAAATGGAGTGGGTGGCCTAGGCTATAAATATGAGGCTAAGTTCTCCATTTATTTTTGCACCAGTCAGAAACACTTGAAGCTTGTATCTGATTTTTCTTTTCCTCTGTACTCTTTGATTAGAGAGTGTTGTGAGGTGTAGTTAGATATTTGCTTTGAGAGAGTGTGGGTGTACTGGGGTACCGGTGTTAGAGAGAAAGAAGTCTATGTGTTGTAACAATTTTCACATAGTGATATTCTCTGGTTGTCATTTGACAACGGCCGTGGTTTTTTCTCCGGTAATTGGAGTTTCCACGTTAAATTCTTGTGTTGTGATTGTGTCTATTTTATTTCTCTGTCAAAGGTGTTTTCTCAAGGGAAAATGGTGTCTTATTCCCAACAAGTCAAAAAAGGAGCTCATGTTGGGCCAACCGTGGGGAGCTCTCGACAACCGGGGAGACTTCGGGGAGGAATCAAGTGAGAGAACATAAGATGAGAAGACACCACATCCAACTCAAAACCTTAAGGTGTCAAGTTAATGGGTCTCTCATCTTATAAACTTCTCACTCTTCCATGCTTTCTTTGATGTGGGACTAACTCACACTTGCAACTCTAACAATCTCCCCCTCAAGTGTGAGCCTCCACATCAAGCACCAACTCCCCTCTAGCTCCTCCACCACCACGAGTATTCGTCCATCACACCGCCGCAAAACACCGCGGGACACGCCGCCCGGACCACCTTTTCCGGAAAGACTTTCGATGCTTCACCTTGAATACTCCTTAAAACCACCAGACCGATTAACCATCGGCTCTGATACCACATGTTGGGCCAACCGTGGGGAGCTCTCGACAACCGGGGAGACTTCGAGGAGGAATCAAGTGAGAGAACATAAGATGAGAAGACACTACATCCAACTCAAAACCTTAAGGTGTCAAGTTAATGGATCTCTTATCTTATAAACTTCTCACTCTTGCATACTTTTTTTGATGTGGGACTAACTCACACTTGCAACTCTAACACATATACGCATGACACTCACATATAATAACCAAGTTCCAAATTAATATATATCATTAAAAAATTGAATTATCAAAGCCAATATGTCAAAAATTGTATTTTGGGAAGAAAAAGTTCAGAAGATCAATAACATAACAAGTCAATTAAACCAATTTCTTTTTATTTTTATTTTAAAATTCAAAAAATTAAAATAGTGGAAGGTTGTTTTTATTGTTTTTTGATAATGAAATTGTTTTTCAACTAATTGGTTAGAGTTGGCTTTATTCTTAGTTGATTCTCTAACAAAATTATTCTAAAAAACGTCATCCACAGTTGCCAATAATAATCTATATATTTTATTCATTTGATATATTTTTTGTCCCTAAACTTAATTTAAGAGTGTTTCTATCTTTTGTTTGTGAATATAGTTTTTAATTGTTATTTTAAAATACAATTATTTTAAGAAATCGATTGTTTAGCATGTCTTTCTTATATAATATATCCAAGTAAAAAAATTTGATTGAATTTAATTAAAAATTAATTTGTTCACCTGACTCATGATAGTTTATATATATGTATTATCTCATAAAGATATTGTTATTTTGTTTCTAGTCTTTATATATTTAATTGGTTAATATTTCAAAGACCTTTAGACTTATGCCAAAATAAAATTTTTATAGGAATCAAAATTAAATGTGTTTGAAGTAGTTAGACTAATAAAGAATTTATCTAAATGCAAACAAAAATAACATTTGAGATTTTTATAAGAACATTTATTTTTCATAGCAAAGTTTAACAGGAAAGATTATTTTAACAATTTCACGAGTAAAGGAAACTGGCACCACGTTTAGTGCCAGCAAGTAACTTACAGAGAATGTCTCTGACTATAGTTTAATAAAGTATGAATTTCAAAACATGATTTGTCTTGCATGTATGTGTTGGAAGGATTTAAATTTTATAAAATGCTTATAATATCTTAATTGTCTGTAATTAAGAAAAATAACACCTTTAATTATCTCAAATTTATGATTCATTATATTAGTTTTTTCATGTTATAAAATTCTAAATAATTAATTTTCGTTAAATATCAAGGTAATTACATAGCCAAATAATTTGGTTTTATATTTAAGCACTAAAAATAAGGTATCATATTTTGAGGTTAAAAGGGGACGACCACCACACACTACGCGGTCTAATAAATAACTTTTTTGCAATGTCTTAATTATTATAATTAATTTTATTAGCAAGTTAATTGACTTTGCCTTTTTTTTTCTAGCAGATGAGAAAAAAAAAAAAAGAAGGAAAGAAAAAGCCAAAACAAAAGGATGCGCAAAAAAGAAAAGAAAAGAAAATCGCTATCAAGCAAAGCAATAATCCAAAATCTCAACTCCATCTATTCACGGCTTCCGTTTCCCTCTTTTAAGATTAGCAAAAATAAAGTTTAAACAAATTTTTGGTTTTTATAAAATATTTACTTTTTTAGTTTTAGTTTTTAATAAATTTAAATTTTATTATTAATTTAGTTTATTAATTGTATGATAACTTAAATATTGACATAAAAAGTTTAAATACTAATGTGGCAAAAGACCAAAAACAGCAAAAGCAAAAGGAACTGCAATTTTCTTTCCAAAATAAAAAAAAGGATAAAAAGGACAATTAGATTAAAAAAAATAAAAAATGAAAATAAACCTGCATTATTAATAATAATAATAATAATAATAATAATAATAATAATAATAATAATAATAATATATTATGCTATGTACTTCACAGTCCTTGTGACAACAAAAAAAGTCTAACCGCCCTCTTCACCCTCCAGTGGCCTCCCCTCTCTTTTGCTTCCCCACACACATTTCGTTTTCATTCTCCGATTATTCACTCGTCCTTCCCTCATCACTCCTAATTTCCGATGACCGGCGGCGATAACTGTCACCGGACGGAGAACTGAGATAAAAACAGCTCACACATAGATACACCACACTCTCTCTCCTCTCTCCGTTCCAGCATGTCCGAGAACAACGACGTAACGCTACAGACCTTCCGAGCGCTGGTAGAGAACGCTGACCACAAGTTCGCTAGGGTTCGCGACGTTCCTGCGTACGGTCGCGTGAGCCAGAGCCACTTCTTCCACAAGGTGTTCAAGGCGTACACGCGGCTCTGGAAGTACCAGCAAGAGAACCGGTCGAAGCTGGTTCAGTGCGGCCTCAAGCGCTGGGAAATCGGCGAGATCGCGAGCCGAATTGGCCAGCTCTACTTCAGCCAGTACATGAGGACCAGCGACATCAGGTTCCTCGTCGAGGCCTACGTATTCTACGAGGCCATACTCAGCAGAAGGTACTTCGAAGGATCTGAAGGCTCGCCGAGAGATCTGGGAGTCCGGTCCAAGGAGTTGAGGTTCTACGCACGGTTCTTGCTTGTTTCGATCATTCTGAACCGCTCCGAGATGGTCAACCACCTCATGGACCGCTTCGTGGCTCTCGTTGACGATTGCAGAAGTAACTTCCGGGTAAATGCACTTCCCCTCTTCTCAAAATTCCGGCTAAAAAAATGCTTCGCCTTATGGAAAGTTGTGTTTTCTAGCTTGATTTTGGAATTTGAATGGTTAATTGTTGAAGGGAAGTGAACTAGCGTTCATCCACTAACTCACTTTCTCTCGTTTTTGTTACTGACGTATTTTAGACTAAAACGATAGCTTATAAATTCTATACATGCTGTTTCCTTTCCTGTGATACTCTTTTTAAGTATGAAGGCGCTCTGTTTAGATCAATTACCTATCTGGTTATTGCATCGTACTTCATTTAGAGTGACTAGAATAGTATGTCGTGTATTTAAAGTGTTTTATAATTGTTGTATCTAATATAATACATAGCTACATGCTTGTATGTTCTATCATCTATAACGTTGTTAGTGTAGGACATCTCGCTAAATCTTTATTGACTTGAGCTATTTGTAGCAGTGGAAAATACATTGAGGGATAGAGCAGATAAGATTAGGGCTGTAAAACAAGAGGAGTGAAAAGTTTGCTTAATTAATATATGCTACTTTGAATCACATGTTCTAGTTATTTTCATATTCGTATTAGACATTAGGTTCAAGTTTCTCTTTTGGATATGCTTGAGTGTTGTAATAATTATGAGTATATACCCAAATATGTCCCTAAGGAATTTCAAGTCGGACGTTTTCGTCTCCAAAAATTTCTTATTATATTGAGGTACAAAAGTAAGACATAAGTCCCTATCTTAGTCAAATCCGTTTCACTTGGACAAATAGATCTTCTAAAGTGTGACGGAAGGACCTATATGTCTTACCTTTGTAAAGTTTAGAAACCTCAACGTAATAAAATTTTCATGGGGATGAAAACGTCCGATGCAAAATTTCTTAGGGACCTATTTGGATATATACTCTAATTATAAAGGAGATTACTGGTGTTCCAGAAAAGCTTATGTGCTGTAATGAAGACAGATGTTTTCAGAGAAAATGAGCTCCACTTTATATAACCAAACCAATGTTTGAATCAACTCAGCATCAAGTAGTACTCTACTATGTTATATTGATGGTGGGGGCTGAGCTTTCAAGAGTAACATTGCTGGTGTAGTGATGGTTTCTTTTCAAGCTGAGGATATACGCTAGGGAAAAAAATGTCAATTTGCTGAAGCCTGAAATTCTGATACAAAGTTCTTGTAACAATTTGGGAGCACAGGGCAGGGAAATGTCTGCCTGTTGAATGTTGATAGAACAAAATAGACGATTCTGAAGTGTTAGAATGCATTTACACCTGTTGATTCTGTAAGTAGAGCAAAATAAGTGAGAAGAGAAGTATCATACTGAAAATAATGATGCTTCAATAAACATACAGTTTACAACAGTTTTTCTTTCTTTTTTTTTTTTTTTTTTTTTATTGAAGTCCAGTTGACTAAATTTTGAAAAGGAGTAAGATGAGCCAAACTGTTTTTGATTGGACATTGGACGTGAGATGTTGGTTACCTCTTGGTTATTATGTTACATGTATTATTCACCTACTAGTTTATTTTATACCTGGCTTTTGCATGCTTGTTCGTTATTTTTCTGGTTGGAAGTTGTGCTTCCGCTTCTTGTTCTTTGTAGTTTTTCCTTTTTAGTAATTAAATATTGTTGTTATCCCCATTGAATTTTCGTGCTTTAAACTTGGATAAAAAGATTTAATACTGCTTATCATAATATAGTTCACTTTGCTGTTTTAGATTAAACTATTCATCTAGATAAGGCAATGTCACTGTGTTGCTTCTCTGACTTGATGAATATAAACTACTTGTCTTCAGGAAACTAACTTCAAGGAGTGGAAGCAAGTGGTGCAAGAAATCGTACGCTTTACAAAAGTCGATAAGGGCTTTAATATTAGACCTCTGCGTTACTGTACCACTTTTGATACACATCGGTCTTCTCTTCCTTATGTGGCTCGTTTTCATGCAAAGAGGGTTTTAAAATTTCAAGATGCACTGTTGGCAAGCTATCATCGAAATGAGGTCAATACTGGTTCATTTTGTCATGGGGGGTTTCTTAAATTTGGATTAGTCCAGTAGTCAATAGCTGAAAGAGGCTGAACCTTTTATTTTGAATATTCTAAATTTCAGGTCAAATTTGCTGAGCTTACATTGGACACCTATAGAATGATACAATGTTTAGAATGGGAGCCCAGTGGATTATTCTACCAAAAGCCTACAGTTAAAGCAAGTGAAAACGGTGACTCTATTGATCATTCTGGAGCTTCTGGGATAATCAGTATGAATCTTGCTGCAGATATGACTGATCCAAGCATGCCTAGTAATCCTAGAAAAGCAACCTTGTATCATCCGTCTGTGACGCATTTGATAGCAGTGAGTTTTTGAGCCTAGGGGAAAGTTTTTGTTGCTGCATCCTTTCTGATTGCAGAAGTTTTAGTGCTGTACTAGGAACTAGGCCTTCTTGATGTCAATTATATTGCATGCAATTTTTATGATTTCTTTATTAACATGATCTTGATAATCTTATCTGTTAGTATGGAAACACTGTTTTTGGTGTTCTCATTGATCTGAATTTATGTCAAAATTTGTTTTCATGTCTGTATCTGTACTAGGGCATACATGTTTGTGTTTGATTTTTCCTTCACGATATATGGTTTTGGTTTTATGAATCAGTGCCAAAATTCTCAGTTGTTGAATATATGATTTGTTGGTTTTTATGTTGAGCTTCATGATTTTATTCAGGTTATGGCCACAGTTTGTGAGGAACTGCCAACAGATAGTGTTGTGTTATTATATATTTCGGCATCAGGTATACATTTTCTTAGTTTTTTCATGTGTAAGTTATTACTCTGTTGTGTTCATTCTGTTATTATAGGTTAGTCACCACATGAACACTCATACAGGAAAGTCTGGTCATAGTAATGTCTCTCCAACGGGAAATTCTGGCGGGTCATCCAAATATTCAAGATACAAAGGGATTTATCAGGACTTGGGTACTTCTGAAACTCAAAATAATGGCAAGAGAGAATTGAGCAGCTATGACGATTATCTGTGGTTTGGTCCCAAGGGGAATAGTGGTAAGTATTTCTTCTCAGTTAAATTTTCATTTAGATTGTTCCAGGAATGTCATGAAAGAGTAGTTTCTCTCTCTCTCTCTCTCTCTCTCTCTCTATATATATATATATATATATATATATATATATATATATATATATATATATATATATTGGTGGTTATTGTTAGCATTTACTACATGTTACAGAAGAAGTTTTAGCTACACTCACACGTGCCATAATTGAATTTTATCAGGTTCAAACAATCTCTACCCTGGTGATCTTATTCCCTTCACTCGGAAGCCTCTTTTCTTGATTATTGATAGTGATAACAGCCATGCATTCAAGGCAGGTTTGTCAAAACTGTGTATGAGTTGCCTGGAAACTGTTAGGTGGAGATGTTATTTGTACTCGAATCTAATTTTACTTGTTAAAGGATCATGAAGTTTAGCATTAGTTTGTTGCAATTTAATCTATGGTTTTTATGGTAACAGTTTAAGATGAACTTTATGATGCTAACCGAGGGAAACCCTGCCATGTTAAATTGTTGATTGTCTTAATCAATTTGAACCTGAATTCTCCAAGGACAGTAGAAACGATGTAGTGTGTCAAATGAGTGATGATATCAACTTTCTTGTGTAGTTCTGGCACAGATTTCAGAATGACATAATTTTTCTGGATCTGGGATGATTTTCTGATAAATTTGTTGGGGGCGCCTGTCACTAGAATATTTGCTTGTTGGCTTATCCCATGCTGATTGTGTATTTGAACTGTTGGTACTGACGACTTACCTTCTTTCGTAACTCTGAGAAATGCCATTGATTGACCTGCGTTATTTACATCAACAGTCATGATGATGATGACTCTACGCAATAAATGATTGCAGGTTTTGCATGGTGCGGAAAGGGGGGAGACAGCCGCACTCTTTCTTTCACCTTTAAGGCCAATTTTCAAGAACCCATCTGAAGTACACTCACATACTGGAAGCCAATTTACCTTTTTCTTGACTGCTCCTTTGTCAGCATTTTGCCAAATGATTGGTGTCTCCCCCAACGAGGCTGATGCAGTAAGAATTGTTTTGAAAAGTTTTTGTACTTTCTTGAGACACTGGCTGAATCTTGTGGGTCTAACTGTTGTGTTAATTATAGGATTTCTACAATGAGGCCGAGAACATACTTGCCAATGCTTTCTCTGAGTGGGAAATTATTCTTTGTTCATCGACTAGCATGGATTTAGTATGGGCACAAATTATAACTGATCCATTTATAAGACGGCTCATTCTAAGGTATTTGCTCCCTAGCTTTTCATAATCAGTCATTGTTTTCTTTTTTACATTTAATTGAATTTCCGGTGAATGACATCATACAATGATGCATTAATTATTCATTTACAGATTCATATTCTGCCGATCCTTGTTATCTTTTTTCTGTCCACCTGAGGAAAGTGAACAGTATATGCCCCTTTGCTTACCGCAACTACCCCCTTCTGTTTCACCAAAGGCTGAAGCAGTACGCTCTGTTGTGACGCAACTTGCTATGCACTTTGACGTTACTGACTCCTTTCACTTCACCGATATATAAGATTTGGGACTTGTAATGTAAAAAGAAAATATTGTTACTAGTTTAAATTGCAGGCTTTGGATGCTAAGGATACCCGGATCAAATGGGAATTTGAGACAGAATTTTGTGGGTTGACCTTTTGGGCGACATGAGATAAGTATTTATGGTGGACATGGGCTGTCAGGGTGGAAACAAAATTGTTGGCGATTGTTGCGTCTGCTTCGACCCCACCCTGCATCAATATTGGTTTATAATGCTGTAGTTGGTGGTTTGCTCTTTGCTTTCGTTAGGTCGTGGTAGGGCCTGGTTACTTTATCATGTGTTTGATCGTGGCAAGCTAATTGTTAGTCTAAAATTAGTTGTATTTGTTTATACTTCATAGCGTTGGAAGAAAAAAAAAAGAGAAAAGAAAAAGGGAAGTCATTGTTAATTCATACCGTTTTTTAGCAGAAGTGGTCGGTATTGAAACCCCATTGATTGAAGAGTTGGATTTGGATGTACTCAAGGAAGAACGAATTCGAAAAAACTCAAGAAAAGTGAAACTAATATACCCTGTATATTCAACGTCAAGCATTTCCATGTTTAGATGTAGAAAGTAGAAACATTAGGATGCAATGTGCCTTTTTTGTGATAAATATTATGTAATCCTTATTTCAGTATCTCATCATCTCATGGTGGGCTTTGGTAGTTGCTCCGTTGGTATTATGGCAGACATATTTGTGGCTAGCAGCTATTTACTTGTTTCGAGTTTTGACACACAAAAAGAGAGATTTGTTTATTTATTTATTTTATTTGGAAAAGTCTAGGAGGTCAGCAACTTTTCCAAATTCTGGCCAGCATGTAACCAGCAAGAAAAAGTGAGCCATTGGATGAAATTCCACACCAATCTCACACCATTAAAACCATCATCGATGGCTATTTGATGGCTACAAATACTAAAAGTTGCTGGCCTCCTAGCACTCCTTATTGTCCAAATTTATACAGGAATCAAAATTCAATAGCAAATTTAATGAAGTATATAGAATTTAATTAAAAGCTTTTATACAGTCATTTATTTATCTATTATCATTATAATATAAATTGAATTTATTTTTTTATAAATTCTCAGTGTAAAAATATTTATATAAAAATTATTTTTAAATTTATTATTTAAAAAGTATCTATGAACATGAATCTAATTAAATAGTCATCATTGAGAAAGTCCGGGGAGTAATTTTGGCTAGCAATTGATTCGTATGTACAACCATTGTTAATTCATATGTATAAATTTTGGTAAATATAAGTTCAAATTCTGTAAAATTATACATTTTAAAAACAGAGAGAATAAAGGAATAAATAGATAACCGAAAGATCTTGAATTTTCTGTGTTTGTTTGTATATCTTTAAGTTGTTAGATTATGAATAAAATATATCTTTTTTTAAAGGCGGAGATTCTCAATTAGCAACTTAATATAAAGACAATTGCATATGAATTTTTATTTTTTTTAAAAATTATAATTTATATATTTTTTATAATATTTATTTAAAAAATATTTTTAATCTAATAAATAAATAAATAAATTTTATATTATTATATCTAAATATAATTATTAAATAAAAAAATATTTTTTATATAAAATATTTAAATATAAAATTATCTTTATTTTTTTTAAAAAATCACTTAAAAAAATATTTTCGTAAAAAATCAGCCAATCAATCCTTTAACTTTGCTTAAACTTCAAAATGTGTATCTATAACGTTTTTCGGCAGTGCGGGAGCCGGGAATGCTTTTGGCAGCTCTTCATCGGTCCAAGCTCAAACGGCTACTTCTACCTCCTTTGTCCACAATCCAAACTAGCACCCTTTCTTTCTTATCATCCCCCACTACCCTCAAGCGGCGCCGCCACTCTCTTCTTCCCCTCGCCAACACATTCTCAACCAGCCATGTCTACAGAGACAACCTCAACATCGCTGCTCTCGCGCGTGCTGGCAATGTCCACGCCGCCCGCCAGCTGTTCGACAAAATGCCCGCAAGGGACTCCGTCACGTGGAACTCAATGCTCACGTGCTACTGGCAGAACGGCCTTCTAGACCATTCCAGAGCGCTCTTCCACGCCATGCCCGCCGACATCAAGACTGTCGTTTCATGGAACACCATGATCGCTGGGTGCGTCCAAAACGACATGCTCGATGACGCGTTTCGCTACTTCACTGAAATGCCGGAGAAGAATGCAGCATCGTACAATGCCATGATTTCGGGCTTCACGAGGTTCGGTCGCATGCGGGAAGCGCAAACGGTGTTCGATGAAATGCCTCGTCGGAATGTGGTGTCTTACACCGCCATGATTGACGGGTACGCGAATATGGGTGGGGATGGCGGGATTGCGCTCGCAAAGGAGCTGTTCGAAGTGATGCCCCAAAGGAACGAGGTTTCGTGGACGGTCATGATCAGTGGGCTCGTGGAAAATGGGTTGTCTGAGGAGGCGTGGGAACTGTTTCAGAGAATGCCAGAGCGGAATGTTGTTGCTACAACTGCCATGATCACGGGCTTCTGCAAGGAGGGGAAGGTGGATAATGCCAGAGCCTTGTTCGAAGAAATTCGATGCAAAGATCGTGTTTCCTGGAATATAATGGTAACAGGTACGCCCTTTATTTTAAAGCGAGAGCCTTCTATTCTCTTTTGTCATTCTAACTTGAGGCTACTATGTGATGTTAGTTTCATGAATAATCTAATTTCTATTCACTTTGTGTAAGAGACTAGTATTACATAATTGAATGTCATTATATAACTTTACTTCTAGAATGAAAAGACTTTAAAGGTTAGATTTATGCATAAAATTACAGGAAAGTTAATCCATAATAATTTTAGCAAACAAAGTCTTTGTGTTTATTTTCGTTTGGTGTCATAGTTGATTAAGTAATTGTAGGTTATGCTCAAAATGGGAGAGGGGAAGAGGCATTGATTTTATTTTTACAAATGTTGAGGAGTGGTACGCAACCGGATGAAGTAACTTTTGTTTCACTTTTAACTGCCTGTGCTAACCTTGCTTCACTTGAGGAAGGGACACAGGTGTATGCTCTTGTAATTAAGCATGGTTATGATTCAGATTTGTCTGTGAGCAACGCCTTGGTTACGATGTACAGCAAATGTGGTGGAATTGTTGATTCCATGTTAGCTTTTGGACAAATTTCCCATCCAGATGTTGTTTCATGGAATACTATCATTGCTGCGTTTGCGCAACATGGTCTCTATGTTAAAGCACAATCCTACTTCGACCAGATGATAATGCTTGGCATTCAACCTGATGCCTTGACATTTTTGAATTTGCTAGCTGCCTGCTGTCGTGCAGGGAGGGTGGATGAGAGCGTGAATCTGTTTCATTTAATGGTCCATGATTACGGTATTCCACCAAGATCTGAACACTATACTTGCTTAGTTGATGTTATGAGTCGAGCTGGTCAGTTGCAGAGAGCTTACAAAATGATCCAGGAGATGCCGGTGGAGGCAGATTCAAGCATATGGGGTGCTTTTCTTGTGGCCTGTAGTGTTCATTCAAATGTGAAATTGGGAGAACTAGCAGCTAGTAAAATTTTGAATCTGGACCCTTATAATTCTGGTGCTTATGTTATGTTGTCCAATATATATGCTGCTGCTGGCATGTGGAAGGATGTAAATCGAGTCAGGGTTTTGATGAAAGAGCGAGGAGTTAAGAAACAAAAAGCTTATAGTTGGATGCAGATTAAGAACCGAATCCATTGTTTCGTTGGAGGGGATCCATCTCATCCAAATATTAGCGATATTCATTTTGCTTTAAGAATGATTGCCTTACATATGAAGGTGAAGGGTGATACTGGAGACAATTTCTTTTAAGAGGCTGTCAAAATTATTCAGTCCCTTAGACAACAGAAAGACATAGAATTGTTATTGGGCGCAAAGAGGAGGCAAAGGAGATGTTCAACTTTTAGAATTCAGCACATTTCAAGGTGCAGTGAAAATCTGAAGTATTGGCGTTTGTCATCACTGGTGAATTGATTTGGTCCATAACAAGGATGCTTTCCTGCCATAATTTCATGTATACTATATTGATAGAATGCGGCCTTTTCCTTGGAGATCAGTTAAAAGGTACTCTCACAACCCCCAATTGTAACACTGTTTAAAACTGTCATGCTATATATATGTTTTAAAAAAATGATCGTTGAATGGATAGAATTAATAATGCACATGCACTCCATGAAATTCCTATTTACAGATTAGTCAAAAAAACATGAATAAAATTTGTAGTTTCATCCCCCCCCCCCCCTCTTTTTTTTTTTTTTTCTAAAAAAACCTAAAAAAAAAAAAAGAAACCATTTTCTGAGGAATAAAAAGAAATTGATAAATTGTACCGTGGGTTCTTATTGGGATAATGGTAGCCGCATAAAGATGAGTACGGGAAAAATAAAGTAGCTTATTATTACTCTAGAAATTCAACTTTGTTTTTCATACATGTTTTTTTGGGCACTTGAATAATACTAATTTACTAGTTTAGTACTATGTTTTTCCATGAAATTTATTACATTATAAGGAAATGGTTGGCTGGGAGGCTTTTTACTTCTCCATTAAAATTCTAATCCCACTTTTACTTCCCAACCAGACTGTAAATAGAAATATGAAAGCTCCCGTTTTTACTTCATAATATACTTTAATTTGTCGGAACCATTTATATGTTGTGCTCAACACTGGCATTCAGAGGAAAAGTACAAGTCATAGACTCATAGTCAAATGTTTTGGACTTTTGGATAGAGAGCACAATTGGATTCCATGACAACGATACTTCATAGTTCCTTTCGTTTTTTGTTTGCTATTTATGGGGAGTTTTAGCCTTTCTGGATTAAAAGATTATTAATATTTATTTTGATTGCTTTTGTTTTTTCTCTTCAATTATGAATCATATATCATCATAACTAATAATTCTTGTGTGGAATTTTTAGATTTTAATATTACAAAATTTTTATAAGATTACATTTATTTATATCTCATTCTCGTTGTTTTATGTATGTAGAATTATAGATTTTATTTTTTTAAAATATCTTTAAATAAAAAAACTAAATATGATACTTGTTTTAAAGAATATAAAATTCTTCTATATATATCTACTATACCATGATAGTTGTCTAATAATTATTATTTACTTCACAATTTTATTCTACATATTTTTCTTACTTAAATATTGAATATTGTTCATCATGCCTAATCTAAAAAAAAATGCGAGTGTGACAAATGTGATAGAAAATTTTTTACTTTAAAAAGTTTGTGCAGTTATAAGAGCAAGTTTCACAATTTAATTACTTATAATCTAAGTAATTGTAGTATATATTGTAAATATTTCGACATTTTATCATTGCTGCAAGTTTATATGAAAGAAGAACATGGGTACTATACATCTTTGTGAACAATAAGTCTTTGAAATATAAACATAAGTCCATAAATTATGTTAGGCTACGTTTGGAAGGTAAATCGATAGAGACTGAAAGACAGAAATTAAATTATGTTTTTATATTGTGTTTGGTGTAAAATGTATATTGTACAGGACACTAATGTCTCAGTATCTTCTTTGATTTAAGATAAATATAGAAACTAAAATAAGTAAATTATTTAAATACTCTTATTAATTAAAAAAATGAAAACACAATAAACCCTAATCCCTTTTCTCTCTCATACCACCATTCCTCATCTTGTCGGCACCACTCCAATGGTTGCCCGGTCACCACCATCAAGAAGAACGAAGAGAAGAGCTAAGAATGAAGAGAAGAAGTCCTAACTAGTTTTTACAAAGAGATAGAATTAGAATTTCAAATTTTGATTAAGAGTAATTTTGAAAATAAACGTTATTAAATTTTCAGTCCTTATCCGGTTATTCCCATAAATTTTAGTCTCTGTCCACCTTATAGTAGAAGTATGAAAGGATTGAAATTTTGTGTTTTGGAATAAAAAGTTTAGTTTCAAATCACTAAATACAATACTAATTTTTTAGTCTCAGTCTTAGTACTCTATACTAAACGCAATTTTAGTATTTAGGATGAGAATTAATATTTATGATATTTTATTTATTATTTTATTAAGAATTTTTTTTAAGAATTTAATTTAAAAATTGTTATCGATATTATTAGGATTTTAGAATTTTAGCTTATATTATGAGTTTTTGTTATGAACGGATGTGTTTTTATTTATTGAGTTTGTTAAGTTTGCACAATTATATTTAATTAATAAAAAAGATTAGAGTTTAAGTTCTAATCTTTAGAAGTATTTTTTTTTTTAATTCTTGCTGGTGTATGGCCAATATAAATTTTCATTAGTAATGTCTTTTGATTTTTTTAAGTGAAATTTATTTATCATGATACAACAATTTTTTGTAATTATTTTGATTAATAATGTAAAATATTAATTAAACTTTATGAATTTAAACAGTATACATTTACTAAGTGTAAGAATAATTTTAATGTGATCAATTTTAAATATTATTTTTTATTTTTATAGTAATTAAAATAATTTAAAATTAAAATTTATATTGGATATTATCTTTGAAATGATACTAAAATCAGTAACGAGAGATTATATTATTTTAAAAATAAACCAAAAATATGCTGATACTTATATAATCTATTAAATTCATTAAATAAATTTTGGAATGTTGTAACAATATAAGGTTGTAACATAGACTCAATTAAAAATCTACTTAAATAAATTAGATGTACTCAATTATATTCTTACATTTTATTATTATATTTTTTATATTTTATTAATTTAATAGAAAAATATATCCAAATCAATTTGAAAAAAAAAATTTTAATTATTTATAAATTTTTAATTTTTTTTCAATCCAAATGCATAAAATTCTTAATTTTCACATTCATAAAATTCCAAATTTTTTTTTAATTTGTAAATAATTAAAAAAAATTGAGTTTAAATTGAAATGAAATCAAACCAAAAAATTTCACATTGAATTTCAAATTAAATTTTATGAGAAATGATCTCACAAATATTTATGATTTTATGTGAAAATTTGTAAGATCTAAAATAAAATTAAATTAAAACTACACATTAGAAATACTCTAAGACTTATATATTGATTCACATTATTATTAATTTAACCTGATGAATTAAATAACATACCGACTCAAAAATTATTCACACAAGATTTCAAATTTTGGCATAAAAATATTGATCTCACGCAGCCACGCCTCCTATTAGTGTAAAGATGATAATCTTCCAAAAACTTCTAGTATCAGGTATCTCCCAATAACCTCTGGTATCAGAATAACACTTGTTATCACGCTATTAACAAGAGAATCAATGTCAACACTTTTTGCGCAACAACAACACAGAAAGGACGGGCTAATGATATGGTAAGCTTACATGTCAAAACTCACGTAATTTAAGTTTTTTTTTTTAATTATTTACGCAATTTTAATTTTTTTTCTAATCCAATGGCACTAAATTCTTAATTTTTGTATTCATAAAATTCTAATTTTTTTTATTTTTGAAATAATTAAAAGATAATTCAAGTTTAAATTAAAATAAACCAAATTAACAAATCTCATAAAATTTTAAATTAAATTTTATGTTATATGATCTCACAAATATTTATATAGTATTTTGTAAGACTTAAAATAAAATAAAATTAAAATTAATATTAAAAATATTGTAGAACTTATATATTGATTCATATTATTATTAATTAAACAATATACCGGTTTAAAAATTATGTTCTTAAAATAAAAACAAAAAAGATTTCAAATTTTAGCATAAAAATATTGCATAGCTTTTAGTATCAGGGTGACAATTTCTTAGGTAGCGTTTGGTGGAGAGACAGAGACGGAAAGACTGAGATTGAGAGACAGAGACTAAGAGACAGGAATTGAAATAAATCTTAGTATTCTGTTTGGTGCAAAATGGGAGATAGGAATTGAAACAAGAATGAAACTCTAATTTAATTTGCACAAAGGGTAAAATTGAAATTAATTAATTGAAATGAAAGTATTTTAGGTATAAAATGTTATTAAAGTTTCAGTTTCCATCTCTAAAAATTTCAGTCCCCTGTGTCCCTACTTTTTGGAGGTACTGAAATACTGAAATTTTAGAGACAGAGATAGAAATTTTAGTACCAGTCTCTGAACTAACAAACACGATACTAAATCTCAGTTTCTCAGTCTCTGTCTCAGTACCTCAAAACAAACACTACCTTAAAGAACCTTTAGTATTAGGATGACACTTGTTATCATACTTTTAATAGGAGAATTACAAGACAACAAAACATAAAAAATGGGCTAATGATATTACAAACGATATAGGTAAAAAGTCAAAACTCATAAAAGATAAGGCTAACGATGAATCTCATTGTAAATGGTGCATGTTAAAATTCACCACAATTTATATATCTAATACTATACGTGCATGTTTGTGCTTATTAAATTTGCATCTCTACCAACACAAAATTTTTTTATGTTAGAAGTGTTTTGACAAAGCTAACTTGTCATAATTAACAATAATTTCTCACAAAATTTTATTATAATTTTTTTAATTCTTATAATTTTTTATAAATAATTAATTTAAATTAGTCCATTGATTAATTTATTAGGTCATTTAGTGCATTAAATATATTTTAGAGAATAAAATATAATCATTTCAATCAATAATCAGTTGAAAAATTGGATAACAGGATGACCTTGAAGCAATCTTTTCTAAAAGATCTAATATTATTCTGTGATGAAATACGCAATTCATTTTTTTAATGTATTTAATTGTACTTATCTTTTTTAATCGAGTAGAATGTTATTGATCGCTTTCCTGATAGCTTCACTACAAAGAGAAGTTAAATAAATCTAATTTTTTATCGTCTCTCTGATACTGCTTCACTATCATATACATTCTTTAATATGAATTCAGCAAATTATATATTATGATATTCAGGTACATTGGATATGTTTTAGGGAATAAAATATAATTATTTTAATTAATAATCAATTGAGAAATTAGGATATTAATCAAAACTTGAAATAACCTTTTACGTAAAAGAAATCTAGCCTGTATCATAAAACATAATAAAAAATTATTTAGTATCATTCGTTGTTGTAAATAATTTTATAAAATTTAAAAATTTCTTATAAGATATTATGAATACCATAAAATTTATAATGTACTCATTATGTACTTATGGTTATTTTCAAAAATTTTTTCAACAATCCTCTACGTCTAATATATCAATTTCATTTTTTCTGCCTCCACCATCCTCTTTTCACAATTCTTAATCATTTTTGGTCATTTCTACAATTTCTGACTCTTCTTAGAATCCTAATTGGGTGCTAGCCATTATCTTACTAATGATAAATTAAATCTCATGATAGTATCAAGACTATATTAGACCAGATATTATTCATGGCCAATGGTGTAGGTATATCAATATAGAATTTTGGTAATTCTATTTTAACAAATATTCTTACCCAACACTATTTTTATCTAAAAGATATATTATTTAATCTTCTAATTGCTAAAAATCTTTTTAGTGTCTCTAAATTCTGTCTTAATAATAATGTGTTATTTTTAAGTTTTTTGCTTTTTACTATCTTGTGAAGTCACAGATCAATAAAAAAAAATTCTACTTACAACTTAGGAAAGGGCTTTATGTTTTTGAAAATATTAAAATTCCTAAGGAGATTGATGATACTACCCCTTTTCATATTTTTCTTACATAATATAAAACTAGCCTGTTAGATTGGCATATGAGATTAGGACATTGCTTACATGCTATTGTTTTAAAAATTGTGAACTCTTATAATTTGCCTTGCTCTAATAAAAATACTTCTTAATAGCACCGTGTGAACATGGCAATATGGCAAAAATGCATGCTCTCCCTTTTTCTAACTCTCTTAATTTATCATAGGTTTTCTCCAGATTTTTTGATGGTCATGATCGTTTTTCATAATTCTTGTTCCTCATAGTGTGTATCACTTGTTATGCAACAAGGATATTATCTAAATTAATCTTGCCAGAAAGTAAAACTTGTTTAGGTGTTAGAAATAAGAGTAGACATAAAAATTTAAGTCTAGTAACAATAATTTTAGTGATAATCTTATAGAAAATATTGCATAAGCTAGTAGGTCTAAAATGACTAAAATTTTTAGAAAAAAGAATCTTGGGAATAATAGATGTAGCACTTTAGTAGCCTAGGCAATCTTACTAGGTTCATTAAAAAACAAACTTTAGCCACTCCATAACCAAATTGGCAACAGTATTCTACGAATGTTGAAAAACTTGGTAGAAATCCTATCATTTCCTAGCACTTTCCAATTTTTCGTACTTAAGATGGCCTTTTTTATCTTTTCTAGCTTAACCTCCCTGCCGACATTCATATTTTTTGTCTAGCAACCTAAAAAGTATCGTGAGATGGGAAAAAGGTTGGTTTCCATATCTTTAGTATAAAGGGTTTTAAGAAATTAACTTTACCCAATTGTATTGCTTCCGGTATTTTTTTATTGTTGAGTTTAGAGAACTAAACTATCATTAAGATGATGACTAAACATTATTCGGTTATTTGTTTGTATGATTTTGTTGTGTTTGTGTGCAGAAAATTAATTAATTCACATTGACCCAAGAAGCATGAAAAATAAGCTCATATTGCATCTGGCCCAATATGATTCAAACAAAGCACTCATATCATATGATGAATAGCTATGAAAGCAAACAATCTAAACAAAGAATATAAAAAAAGAAATATGACCCAATATCAAGTTCAGTTTGAACAAACTATTCATTCCAACAATCTTGATCCAAAGATTAAATGGCTGAACCATGAGAAGAAAGAAAACGAACAAACTGGCCCAAAAACAAACATAAAGCCCAAGCTGGTGGTCCATATTCAAATCCATTCCTCCAACTTGGGTTCTAACTAAGTGACTTAATTCCATTTCAGTTGAACCATTCACTTCACCTACCGAACCAAAATTCTCTCTTCTCTCTCTACTCTTTCTTTCATATCACATCACCATCTGTAACAAAAAGAAAGAATGAAAACGTTCTAAAGCTAGGGTAAAGGGTAGAACAAAAAATTTATTTCCAAATTCAAGCAAGAATAGAAAAAAAGAGGGCTACAACAAGAGGGAAGATCACATCAGAAAAGAAAATTATAATAATAAGGTTTTTCGATTTGTGCTTCATCAAGGAATGTTGAAGAAATCAACTAGGTCACAAGCACCATTCTGAAAACTTTGAAGAAAGTGAAGTCAGTGGTGCTCTGCTGCTCATCAATAATCAAAAATCAAACTTGGGACCAAAGCAAGAACGCACGGCCCAGATTCAAGAAGCATGAAGAAAAATGTTGAAAGAGAATACTGAAGGTATGGTTGCATGTCACTGCTTCTACCCTCTCTCTCTTCTGTGAATGCCGCTGCTGCATATTTGTATTGGGAGAAGAGAACCAACATGTGCTGAAGCAAGGTTTCAAGCCCTAAAAGCTTCACTCCTCTATAATAGGGGTGACCGGCCAAGGATTGAGACGAGGAGTGAGAGCACCACATTTGGGGTTCCTATAGCTCACTGAGCTGTTTATTCTTCTCCTTCATGGTTGTCATATTGTAATTCTTTTTTCTCAATTTAGTCTGTCTGAATTTCATTGGAAAAGGGCAAACATGATGATGTTTGTAAGAAAAAGCCAATGAGTGAAAAAAGGCAGTGAGCTAGACTTGGAGAAAAAGTCTAAGTTATTTCAGAAATTCTTTGTATGTATTTCTGTTTTGTTGTCATGATCCTGAGGGGATTCCCTTGCAAATTGAGTTAGCACTTTGTTGTTGAAAGCTAGGGTGAGTTCTAGTCAACTTCAGGTTGGGTTAGAATCTAGACTTGTCCTAGATAGGATTGGATAGATCCTAGGAAGAATTGGTGATTGTAATCTGTTGAAAATATAGTGAAATTCCATAATTGTTGTGATGGAGACTGGATGTAGGCTATATTATACTGGGTAGCTGAACCAGGATACATCTGTGTGTCATTCTCTATTCTCTTCTCTGTTTCTGGTTCTGCATTATAGGAGACAAAACAAAAGTATCTCCTGATTCTACTAATCAGTTACACTCCTCTGTATCACACCTTACATGTGACTCTGTTTTGGCTCCTGCCGCGTTAAGAGACAAAACCTCAGTCTCTGCTATTTCTACTCAAAGTATTTTAACAAAACGCAAGGATTAAAAGCTAGATTAAAAGGAGTCCAAAATTCAATCCCTTCTTCTGTTAGCCACTAATAACCATCACTGGTGATTATTGCTACTCTCTTTGTCTTTTCCCTATTCAGGATTACTGGTGGTAGCTTGAAAAATTATAGTAGTCTAGCTTTGTTTGGAGTTTCCTGTTTTGATCTTGTCTGTTGATTGTTTCTTATTTCAGCATTCTTTCTTTTTGGATTCTTGTTATTTGTTACTCCTTTATCACATATATGTAAATTTCTCCCATTATTCATTTTCTTTCGCTATGGTGGCTAAGTCGAGTTCTTACCTTTTTTATTGCCCTTCCTTTTTTGAAGAATATATTTTGCCAAATTTCTTGCTATTTTTGTGCTATGGTTTCTTATCCTCCATCCAGGACCCAAAATGGTTTTTATCATTAATTTCTGATGCATTAAGTGGATTTGTTGCAGATTTGGGCATTGGGTTTATCAAATTATTGATATAACTGATTCTCAGATTTTCTCCCCCTAATTCTCGTTCTCCATTATTTCTTTTCCTTTTTTGTATTTTAGCACTTTTCTTATTCGACTGTTTTTGGAATTCAGAGCTATTGACTCAGATATGGGTGGTCTAGCCACTATTGGTAGTTTTTATTGTCGGAATTATTGGATTGTCTTTTCCCTTTTCGAGTAGCCATCAACCTTATGACCATATTTTCCACAATTGAAATAGAGTTGGTACAACCCTTTTATATTATAGTCTAAAATCCTTTTCTAGAACCGAATAAGAGGGAACTAATTACTTTCTTAAACCGATTCAACATAAATATGAGCCAATTTTTCCCTTGAATGGATGAAGGTGAGTTCATCTACTCTCAACATCGTTCCTAGTATTTGGTCGACCTTGCACAAGAAATATTTGGTGTATAATTTAGCTGACATGTTAGGAATTCTCACCCAAACTGCTAACTTCTAAACTTTATTTTATTGGAGGTATGAACAAAGGTCTCCATTTTTGGATGAGAAAGTAGTGATAAAAAATCATCCACGGTCCTTCATACGAGCATAATATAGTCATCATTGCTTGATAAACGAACAAGGAAGAAACCTTCTTCCAAATCCATGACCCGAGCAGCTTTTGTTTAGTCCCGCGCCTATGGACCCAACGATTCATTGCATGAGGTTAAGCTTCTTACCAAGCTATTTGATTATTAGGTTTTACTTTCATGGTCTACACCATTTGTCATATTCTTCGAGAGAGATATTGATCACTCGTTTTGGATTGAAGGGGAGCATGATTATCCTCCTCAAATTCATAAAATCTTGGTCGGAAAGGTGGTCTTCATCCCCCATATCAACAATCTCCTCCGGATTAACCTTGTCCAAGCCATCTTCTAGAAGCATATCTTTTTATATGAGGATTTTGTTGGAATTTATGGTTGTGACTGTGTTTTGTCAATTTTTAGCAAATAAAAAATGGTTCGATATCTAGTGATTTGGGAGCGAAACCTACTCCTCTTTGTAAGTACCAGTTCTATGAAAGTACATCAAAGACCTTTTGGTCGGACAAAAACTTAAGTAAATCTGAAAACAATAAATAAAGACTTTGAAAATAAATTGACTAAATTTGAAATGATTTGCATTGAATTTAAATAAAACAATAAAATGCCTTCGATTCGATCAAAGGACTTTTGAAACAAAAAATAAAAATTCAGGAATGTAAAATTAGACAAAGAAATTAAATGTTGCTTGAAAGATAAACTTGCAAGAAAAGTAAAGTTTGTAGAAAATGTAAATGGAAAGATAAAAACAGTGGAAGGAACCCATAGAGAAGAAACTCGAACACAGACCCAGTAATTCGCTGGGATATGAGTGTGCTTGAGTATTTTCTGAAGCAAAGTTTCAATCCGTGTACCTTTGAGCATTCTCCTATTTATAAGAATCCTTGACCAATCAAGTTGAAGTGTAACTCTCACATTCATTAATCCATAGGTAACCGTTCCTACTTCTTTTGCTTGACAAAGATAATGTTCAGAAGCAACCCTCGAATATTGGAATCTTCGATTCAACATATCGATCAGCTTGTTGACTAATCATGACAGTTTGACTCTTGCTTGATCTTTCCTGCCAAAGGACTCTCTTTCGGTGTAGACTTTTTCGAAGACACACGCTTATTGACTCTTGAATACTCCCTTTTTCGAAATAAATTATTTTCAACTAACAAATTGCCTCCTATAATTAATGTGTTATTTTCGATATCATCTTAGAATAATAACACTTAATCCTAACATGCTCCTATTATATCATCATAATACATTAATCAATCATAAATGAAATTCACTACCCATCATTTACTCGCGCCTATCCGACATATTTTTCACTATTCTTAATTTCTCTCTCCACCACTTCACCTTCTCTAGGAAGTTACCCAATTTCAAATTTTGAATTTCATCATATGAAATGGCGAAGCACCCTTTTAATTACTGGATAAACTTCTATCATCACTCACCATTTACTTTCTATTTTCAACTTCCATCTTTCTTCCTTCTCTGAAGTCTCCGCACGATTCCACTTTCAACTTTATCACTACCAGAGCTTACTTTCACCCATCAATGGCTTCTTCCTCAGTTAAAAAAATCTCTACTGCCCAAGATAAGGGCAAAGGTCCTGCAACTCAAACCCAGGAACCACCAAACCTGCAAGTAGTAAACCAGTTTAACGACGAAATTGTTAAGGACCGTCAACTCTTGCCTAATGACAAAAGGATTCTCATTCCTTTCACTGTTGACGATGAAACGTGCTGTTTTGTTGGCCCCATTCAGACTTTGAAGCGTGCCAGTAAGAAACTCGATTTCTTTCCTAACGCTGAAGGAGATGATTTACTCATCAAATAAGATCTCTTCATTGCCCCTTTCCTCGATCTCAAAAAATTCTTTAGAAATAACCCCAAAATTACTCCTTGAGGAGCTGATTTTTGAGCTTGGCATCGACGTCTCGAAATAGTAAAAAGTGATGCTTAGAAGGCTCTAGGTATTCATGATCTCCTTCGTCTTTCCCATTTCTCTCCTACCACTCACCATTGGATGATTGGGGCATCTGTGTGTTTTTGGAACAAAACAATAAATAGCTTTCACCTCTCCTGTGAAATGGTAGGGCCTACATTACTTGATGTGGCTGTCATCACTGGCCTTCCGATAAATTTTCCTAAAGTGACTTGTGATATGCAGCCAAATAAAACTTATAAGATAACTCAGAAGAACTCTTACAACGACTTCATCAATCAGCATATGGGACATGAGAATGATCCTGTAACTGATGAAGAAAGCGTGGCGTTCTTATAATACTGGTTGAATGTCATCGTTTTCTGTTCGATGAGTATTCAAATGCAAAAGTTATTTCTTCCTTTGACTGCTCTTTTGCATGAAGGTCACAAATTCAATTTAGCCAAATTGATTTTGGGGCATTTGTATGATGAACTCGAGTATTTGGTTGATTGTCTTCGAGCTAACTCGTCGATCAGTGTAGGTGGCCCTCTTTGGCTCCTACAACTTTGGTTAAATGTTGTATTTGAAAAATACATGAAGCAAGATGGGGGCAGTGCTTCAAATAAACAACACATCGAAGGATTTCGATTGGCCCCTTTTCAACCAAATTTCGAAAATGCCACGTCGATTGAAGACTTATTTTGGGCTGTCTTTTCACTTCACTCTTGCAAAAACTTCAACAATAACGATTTGAAATTCACACCATTTCTGCGTCGAAGTTGTGGACCAACATGGTTCGAACGTCTTCTCTTTCCATCTGATGATGGAGAAAATGAAGTTGACAAGAAAACTTGGGCAAACCTCCTTGCTGTTCAGGTACTTCCGATTGGACTACCTCAATACAAGAAAGAACAATTTAAGGTGGCCCTTTATGCCCCCCCCCCCCACTATGTTGCCAGGCAGATGGGCTTCTCTCAAGCTATTCATTCTCCTGTTCCTCAAAATGACAAAGCTCTTTGTCATATCGAACTCAACTTGAAGAAAGACATCGAGAACTGCCTCACCATCAATCAACAACACCGAAACAACTATTCTCATCTCCTTTATGAGCGTAGTTCATTTGTTACTAAATCTTTCATCGAATGGTGGACCAAGTATTATTCCCAATACAGTCGCACATTCGATGAGATAAAAAACTCCTCAATAAAAATTATTCAAGCTACTGAAGGCTCACCAAAAAGGGCCCCAAAAAGAAAAGTTGAAGCCACAGTGCAACACAAACAACCAAAAAATAAGATTCGAAAAGTTTTAGCCAACGTTTTTAAAAGGGTAAGCCCTTGTTCGAACTCTTTTCTTCACATGATGCTAAATTAGCTAAACTAGTGGCTGTTCTGACGAAGATCACTCAAGAGGAAGAGTTTCCCATCTCGAATTCAACCACTAAGGATCAACCCACATTGAGTCTTCTTACAGAACTTAATCAACACACTCTTAAACAATTAACTACCATCCTGAGGCGACTAACACATACTCCCAAAAGATGGATCAACCCGATTTGAATGTCCTTTTGTCTGACATTTTAAGTTCTTCTTTCGAATTCCAGGTTCCGTCTCAATTCTCTTCCATATTAAAGAGGTTCACCAAGGTCTCAAACAACTGCATCATCATTCAAGACAAGTTGCAAGAAACTAAAGAAAGGGTAGCCAAAATCAAAACCGAATCGAAAGAGATTGATGCTGCTCTCCAGTCGATGCAACAATCATACAAGGAATATGACTTAAGACTTGCTCAGGCTGTCAGTGCTCAAGTCCATTTCAACAAACGAGATGAGGAACTTGAAATAGAGCTAGCCAGAATTGGAAAGGAGTTGGCTAGAATTCGAAAGAGACGAGCTGAATTGGTCGAGCCCTTTGTCACAGCACAAGAAAAAAAACAAAAGATCTTCAAAGAGCTTTGCATAACTCCCACGTTCATTAATCCACAGGTAATTGTTTCCGCTTCTTTTGCTTGACAAAGGTAATGTTTAGAAGCAACCCTCGAATCTTTGAATCTTTGATTCAACATATCGATCATCTTGTTGACTAATCATGACAGTCTGACTCTTGCTCGATCTTCCCTGCCAAATGACTCTCTTTCGATGTAGACTTTTTTCGAAAACACACGCTTACTGACTCTCAAGTACTCCCTTTTTTGAAATAAATTATTTTTTACTAACAGACTGATTGATAACCATTTCTTCCGCTGCAACATTGGCCTCCTTCATCTCCACTTTCTGGTTCTCAACAATCTATGTTTTCTCTTTTATATGATCTTTATGTTCCACGACATTCATCTTAACTTTTTTAGTGCTCCTGACCACTAGATCCTTTTTTTTCGGTGACCGTTTCTCTGTGTCAACTAGATTTAGATCATAGCTCATCCTAAATACTTTTTGTTACTACAAATTATTTTTATCAATATTATATTAGTACTAACATTTTTTTCTAGGGGTGGCAACAGGGCGAATTTTTGCTTTATCCGACCCCGCTCCGCCCTACAATAATCTGCATAGAACCTGTCCCGCTCCTACTTATGGATAGTAAAAAATTGAACCCTAACCCGCCTCTGCAGGTACTCGCCCCGCAGGCACCCGCCCCTATAATTATTAAAATTTAATAAATAAAATTAAATTTCAAATTTTATATAACTATCATCACATACATAACATAAATTAACGTAAAAATTTAAATATGATATAATATTATTAATAATTTTACTATTTATTTTACATATATTACACATATTATATATATACCGGGTGGGTATCACCTAAACTTGGCCCGGCCCTGCCCCGTCCCGCTAAAAATCCGCCCTCAGTGCGAGTTGGATAATTACCTGCCTGAACGGATAAAAATAGGATACGGTTCCGCTACGTTACCAACAGCATATCTGCCAACTTCTGCCAACTCTTATTTATAATTGTGTTTCATGGAAGTGTGTTCATGGATGTGTCTAATAAAAATGTCTTTTTTATAGCTATGCTTAATAGAAGTGTCTTTATAGATATATTTTCTGGATGTGTCTCTTTATATATATATTTAAAATATATTAATTATTAGACACATCCACGAACACACTTCCATGAAACACAATTATAAATAAGAGTTGACAGAAGTTGGCAGATAATAAGTTGGTATCCTATACTTTTCCAATAGGATAAGCACCCACGGATTCGAGTGGTGTTACCATCCCTATTTTTCCCTCTTTTCCAAGTCAATATTTTTAACAGCATATGCTCTTAGAAAGAAATTTTTTACTACATACACAGGCCTAAAAAATGCACTAGGTAGAGGCATGCATGATTTGGTATTTAGTAATAGGGTAAAATATCTTTTATCTTTAAAATTTGTTAAAAATTTTAAAAATATTCATAAATTTTATTTTATTTTAATTTTATCCTAAAAATTTTTTATTTGTATCAAATATATCTCTAACGATTAATTTTTTCAAAAAATTTAAGATAAATTCAGCAATAATTTTACAAAAATAATTATCAATGCAAACAAATCATAGATAATTGTCATATATTATTTGGATTAATTTTAAATTTTTTAAAAATTTAACTATTATAAATATATTTAATACAAATTAAAAATTTTTAAAATAAAATTAAAATAAAATAAAATTTAAAAATAAAAATATACTTTACATTTGGAAAGATGAATTGTATATAAATTGTTAAGTGAAATCAGGGTCAGGTTCACAGAAATCCATGAAAGAGAAGTGTCGTGAGTGATGACTGCAGCAATGTTTCCCCAAACCGAAGTTCAAGATAAAAAAGTAATCACTTCAATTTGCTCCTTCCCATAACACCACCGCTTCGCTGATTCATGGCATCATCATCGTCACATGCATGCTTTTATTTTATTTACAGATGACGCACAGACTCCTCCTTCCATATCCGAAGACAGTATTGTTATAATTGTCTTGTGGGTCTCACCAGCACCATTCCCTTCCCAATGAGTGGGTGGTCCCACATCCCACCGCCCCTCTCACATCCCTCTCCATCGTCCACCTCATCACTCGTCATACTTTCTTCTAAGAAAACAACGTTTTTTTATTTTTTTTTATTTTTTATTATTGGATTAATAATAATGTTTGTCTAAATTGTAAATTGTTGTAATATTTTATTAAAATGTAGGATGATTTAATTTTAGAAATAGAAATTGGACCATCTAATTTTAAAGAAATACAAAAATTAGACTGTCTAATAATCAGATCTTTGTAATTTCTGTACTCGAATCTTTTAGTTTGTGTTTAAAAAATTAAAAAAATTGAAATATATAAATCGGATTCTCCAATTTTTGTACTCCAAATTTTTTTAATTTTTTAAACACAAATAAAAAATTCGATTTATATACCTCTCACAATTTTAAAAAATATAAAAAATTATAATATTAAAATATATCATTCATCTCACTTCTATATCTAAATTTTTTTTTGTCACATTTTTCATTTTTATGATTTATTTTGGGGGTCAATTTTCACTCATATCATTCATGTGTTACCTATTCATTTAGTATGAACTATACAATTGAAATATGTTAGTCATTGTCTTTCATTTGGTCAAATACCGAATAATTTTGGTCAAATATTGAGTAATATTAAATCAAATTGTCTAAGAAAATATTTTTATTGGAAGTAACTGAAATTAAAAGAACAATTTTAGTGATATTTTGTGGACAAGTCAAATTTTGTTCTTGTACGATAAGAAAAGTTTAAAGAAATAAATTTTTATATTACGAAAATAATGATAATAAAAATAATATACGGGTATAATTGAATGAGTCTAAAACATGTAGAGAAACAGAAATTTTGTCCACATGGAGTTATTCTCATATTTATGTTTTCCACAGAAACTAATCTTAATCTTTATTTAATTGTAACCGATCGATTCACCAAAAGACAACTGAATAAAAACAAATGATTTAGTTCTTTTCATACACAAAAAAATCGAGTTTGACCTCAACTATGCTTTTAAATAATTTTTTTAATTAAAAATAAAAAAACTAACACATACATTGTATCAAAGGATAATTTTATGAAATGTAATTGTGATTGATTAAACGTGTAAAAACTGAAGTGAAAATGTGAGATTGAAAATCCCAACTTCATAAAATAGTTGGAGGGACATTCCTTTATGCATTTTCCCTTTTGTGTCACAAAATGAAAAGATAGGAACCATTTTCTTTTACGTTACAGTAATGTCCCATTTGTTAATTATAGCATGATATATGAATATAAAGACTTGTTTGAGTGATTTTTTTTAAATCGAGTTATTTTTTAAATATTTTTTAAAAAAATAAAAATAATTTTATATTTAGATATTTTATATAAATTTATTTTTATTTATTAATTATATTTAAATATAAACAAATATTTTTATTTATTTATGTAAAAACATAAAAATATTATAAAAAAATGTAAATTATAATTTTTAAAAAATATTTTTTTATTTTTTAATATTTTTATTTTTATTATTAAAAAGTATCAAATATACTAAAGAATAAAAAATAATTAATAAATTTTTTTTTAATAACTTGATAATGTCCAAACAAATTTTAAATTTATTATGATTATTTTTTTTTATCTTTCTCCAAAAGTAGAGAAACAATAAAAATAAGAATAGAATAATTATTTTTTTTATTTTATGTTTAATCTTCAGTCTAATATTTTTATACTTTTATTCTCATTACAAGTATCAAATAATGCGTATAAAAAAAGTACTCAAACACTTGTTAATTCAAAGAAAACAAAAATAAAAACCTTTGATTTGATTTTTTTTCAGGAGAAAAACGAAGTAAATTAAGATCAGATCCGTTAACGTGTTCATTTTAGGATGGAAGCTATGATGTGATGTACTCTGAAATGATTTTGTCTAGAAATTTATGAAGTAAGGAAAGAATTGATGACTCATGAAATATAAAATATTCAATCATGATACATATAAAATATATTAAAATATAAAAAATATATTAAAAATAAGTGTATTTATATATAAATAATTAATTAATATTTATACTTGTAATATATTATAGAATTGTAAGATTTTAGAAATAAATTATATCTTAATCTTTAATTTTTATTATAAAATTCTAAAACTAATAATATCTAATGTTTTTATAATAAATATTAAAAATTTTATCAAATAAAAGAAAAAAAAATTAAATTTGTGTTCTGTTTTAGTATCTCTTGTATAATGAACATTTTATGAATTAATATATTTTTTTATTAAAAGCACTTTTTTAGATAGGTGTCTTCTAAGTTTTAATTAGAATACCAAAATAATAAATAATACATACTATATACTGTGGCAAAATATTTTGATAATTAATAAAAATGATGGTATATTAGTTAAAAAAATGAAGAGAAATAGAGTAAGTGAAGAAAAGAAAGTGATTTATTAATTTTAAATTAAAAGTTGTATTTAAATTGTATTAATAATATATAATTATTTTAATTTGAATTATAATAAAAAATATAATGTAATATATTTTGATTATTAAATTAATAATTAATAATAATATATAAGAGAAATAGACTAGGTAGAAATAAAGGCCAATAAATGAAAGAAGTCGTGGATTCGAATCTCTTTATCTTTGGTAAAAAAATAAAAGAAAAATTTTTTTTAATTTAGTAATATATAATAATTTTTTTGTGGTAACTGAAATTAAAAGAGAATTTTTAGTGATATATTGTGAAGAAGTCAAATTTTGCTTTTGTACCATGAGAAAAGTTGAAAGAAGCAAACTTTTATATTACGAAAATAATGATAATAAAAATAATATGGGGTATAATTTAATGAGTCTAAGAAATGTAGAGAAATAGAGATTTTGTCGTTATAAGACTATTCTCATATTTATATTTTTTACACAAACTAATCTTAATCTTTATTTGATTGTAACCGATTGATACATCAGAAGACAGCTGAATAAAAACAAGTAATTGTTTTCTTTTCATACACAAAGAAATTGAGTTTGACCTCAATTATGCTTCTAAATAATTTCTCTCAACTAAAAATAAAAAAAAACCGACACATACACTGTATCAAAGGATAATTTTATAAAATGTAACTACGATTGAATAAACGTGTAAAAACTGAAGTGAAAATATGAGATTGAAAATCCCAACTTCAAAAAATAGTTGGAGGATATTCCTTTATGCATTTTCTCTTTTGTATCACAAAACGAAGAGATAGGGACATTTTCTTTTAAGTCACAGTAATGCCCCATTTGTTAATTAGAGCATGATACATGAATATAAAGACTTATTTAAGTGATTTTTTTTTTAAATTGAGTTATTTTTTAAAAATAAATATAATTTTATATTTAGATATTTTATATAAATTTATTTTTATTTATTAATTATATTTAAATATAAACAAATATTTTTATTTATTTATGTAAAAAATATGTAAATTAAATTTTTTAAAAATATTTTTATTTTTTAATATTTTTATTTTATTATTAAAAAGTATCAAATATACTTAAAAATAAAAAATAATTAACAAAAATATTTTTTTAATAACTTGATGATGTCCAAACAAATTTTAAATTTTTTATGATTTATTTTTTATCTTGCTCCAAAATTGAGAAACAATAAAAATAAGAATAAAAGAATTATTTTTTTTATTTTATGTTTAATCTTCAGTCTATTATTTTTATACTTTTATTTTCATTACAAGTATCAAACAATGCCTCAAAAAAAAAAGTACTCAAACACTTGTTAGTTCAAAGAAAATAAAAATAAAAATAAAAATAAAAAGTACTCAGATCCGTTAATGTAGAAAAACATGTTCATTTTAGGATGGAAGCTATGATCTGATGTACTCTGAAATGGTTTTGTCTAAAAATTCATGAAGGAAGGAAAGAATTGATGACTCATGAAATACTCGATCATGATACATAGAAAATTACAGAAATTATTTTTAATATAGAGATAAAGATAATGTTTTAATTGAATATTAACATTTAAAACATATTATAGTATTATGAATGTGTAAAAAATATTGATATAATATATAAAAATGTGTTGCTGCAATTTGATATGTGTTTAATATAATCTGTGTGTTAATTTTTTACTTGTAAAATTCATTCACTTGTAATTACATCAAATTAAATAAGTGTATTTATATTTTAAAATTATATATTAAAATATAAAAAATACTAGAAATAAGTATATTTATATATAAATAATTAATTTAATAATTAATGAATATTTATACTCATAGTAATATTAAAGAATTGTGAGATTTTTAAAAAATTAATAATATCTAATGTTCTTATAATAAATATTAAAATTTTATCAACTGAAGGAGAAAAAGAGATATTAGATTTGTGTTTTGTTTCAGTGTCTTTTGTATAATAAATGCTTTATGGATTAATATTTTTTTTAGAAGCAATTTTTAAATAGGTATCTTTCAATTAGAATACCAAAATAAATAATATATTCTAACGTGGCAAAACAGTAATATCTAAATAAAATAATTTAAAAAGAATAATATTTTGATAATAAGTAAAAATTATGGCATATTAGTTAAAAGATAAAAAAATAAAATGAGTGAATAAAGGAGAGTGGAGAGTGAATTTATTAATTTTATATTAAAATTTTATTTTAATTGCATTAAAATAGAGTGGTATATTATATATTTTAATTATTAAATTAATATTATAATTAATTTTAATTGAAAAATTTTATGTAATATACTTTGATTATTAAATTAATTAATAATAATATATAAAAAAAAGAGCAAAAAAAGCTTTTTTTTATTCTGAAAAAATTAATTCAATTATAATAAAAAATATATAACATATTTTAATTATAAAATTAATAATATATAATAATTTTTTGTGGTTGATTTTTTGCATGTATGTAACTTTTTTGGTGTCAGATAAATATAATTGTGATGAATTAAAAGTGTAAAAATTAAAGTGAAAATGTGAGATTGAAAATTCCAACTTCATAAAATAGTTGGGAGGAATATTTCTTTATGATTTTTCCTTTTATGTCATAAAAGGAAGAGATAGGGACTATTTTCTTTTAGGTGACAATAATATTTCATTTGTTAATTATAGCATCATAAATAAATATAAAGACTTGTTTTGATGAGTTTTTTTTAATTGAGTTATTTAAAAAAATTATATTTAAATATTGAATATAAAAATTTTTATTTATTAATTATGTTTGGATATAAATAAATATTTATTTATTTATTATGTAAAAAATATTTTTTAAATAAAAAATATTAAATATGCTAAAAAATAAAAAAAATTATTAACAAATTATTTTTTCAATAATTTAACGTTACCTAAAGTTCTACATCTTTTCATAATTTATTTATTTTATTTTTTCTAAAATTGAAAAACAATAAAAATAAGAATAAAAGAACTATTTTTTTATTTTATGTTTAATCTTCGGCCTATTATTTTTATATTTTTTTATTTTCGTTACAAATATCAAACAATGTGTCAAAAAGTACCCCCAAACACTTTCAATTTAAAGAAAACAAAAACAAAAATAAAAACCTTTGGATTGATTTGTTTTTTAGGGGAAAAACCAAGTATATTAAGAACATCCCATAAAGTAGAAAGGCTTGTTCATTTTAGGATAGAAACTGTGATGTGATGTACTGTAAAATGGTTTTGTCTAGAAATTTACGAAGTAAAGAAAGAATTGATGAGGCACGAATATAAAATATTCAATCATAATACATATAAAATATATATTAAAATATAAAAAATATATTAAAAATAAGAGTATTTATATATAAATAATTAATTTAATAATTAATTAATATTTATACTTATAATATATTATAGAATTGTAAGATTTTAGAAATAAATTATGTCTTAATCTTTAATTTTTATTCTAAAATTCTAAAACTAATAATATCTAATGTTTTTATAATAAATATTAAAAATTTTATCAAATAAAAGAAAAAAAAAATAGATTTGTATTATGTTTTAGGGTCTCTTGTATCATGAATATTTTATGGATTAATATATTTTTTTATTAGAAGCACTTTTTTAGATAGGTGTCTTTTAAGTTTTAATTAGAATACCAAAATAATAAATAATACATACTATATAGTATATATCGTGGCAAAATATTTTGATAATAAATAAAAATGATGGTATATTAGTTAAAAAAATGAAGAGAAATAGAGTAAGCGAAGAAAAGAAAGTGATTTATTAATTTTAAATTAAAAGTTGTATTTAAATTGTATTAATAATATATAATTGTTTTAATTTAAATTATAATAAAAAATATAATGTAATATATTTTGATTATTAAATTAATAATTAATAATATATAATAATTTTTTTGTGGTTGATTTTTTGTACCTATATGAAATATTTTGGTGTCAGATAAATGTAAGAGTTGGTTGTTGTGTTCTTTACTGTTTAAGATTTCCACTTCTCCCGATCGCTCCAGTCGCGGTTTTGACCGTTGAAATGGGAGAAGGCAGAACCGCAGAAGTAGTAGTAGAAGCAGTGAAGCACTGAAAAGTATAAATGAATGAATGAGAGAAGGTTGCTTCAGAGAAGGGGTAAGTGGCAACTAGAGTAGGGCAGGGGTCCCCATCCCTTACCGGATTTTCCTTAATCCAACAATCAATTGCCACGTCGGACCAATTCTTACATTGCATTATTTTCCCTTCAAAGCTTCCTCACTCTCCTTATTCTACATGTTTTCCATCCCTCATGCAACAATTATACCACATGAAAGAGAAAAAAAAAAAAGTTTACTTTCCTGAAAGTTCAGACTTAGAGGTGCAAGTGGCGGTATTAAGTTACTATTTGTTTTATATAAATGGTAAAATGTTTGTATGCAGAGGTTTGCACATTGGAATTTGTAGGCCATAAAAAAAAAAAAAAAAGATGCGATACTCCACGCAAACACTTAATATTTACAGAGAGTTGTACTACTTATGCAACTACAAAGCCAAGCACATACAAACACTGATCAATTCCCAACGAAATTATTACTTACCTCAGCTCACACAATATTATATTGCTATTTCAGTTAACACCATAACTGGTTGTTCTTAATAACAAGTTTAAGTAGTAGTAGTAGTATTAGATTTCCAAACTTTCAACATTGGAACGAAGAAGTTCTCTGTCAACCATGGAACGTTACGAGGTAATCAGAGATCTCGGTTCAGGGAACTTCGGTGTAGCAAAGCTTGTTAGAGAGAAATGCAGTGGTGACTTCTATGCTGTCAAGTTCATTGAGAGAGGCCTCAAGGTTTGTTCTTTTCTCTTCTCTTAGCTTCTTAGTTGACTTGTCATCATCACGGCTTAGAATTGTGTGTGTGATTTGATTTGCAGATTGATGAGCACGTGCAGAGGGAGATCATCAACCATAGGTCCTTAAAGCATCCCCATATCGTTAGGTTCAAAGAGGTAATCATAGAACCATCTTCGTTTTAGGATTCAATCGGTGAAATCTCAGACTCAGAGGCGTAAAGTATTCAACTTGATTTGATGGGTTGTTCATGGCAGTTGCTACTTACTCCAACACATCTTGCCATAGTGATGGAATATGCTGCTGGAGGAGAACTATTCGAGAGAATATGTAGTGCTGGAAGATTCAGCGAGGACGAGGTAGATCATAATCATCATCATCATCATATCATAAAATAAAGAAAGCTTCAGTGCTTTTGTCTATGAGGCCACTATATTAGTATTCTAATTCTTTTAGTATACATAAACAGTGACGCAAGGGCATTTTTCAATAAACAAGACAACTTAGTAATATAGTACTACTATTTCTCCTTTCTCATCAAACATAGTACCTTTTTTTTTAGAATATTTCACACCTTAAATTCTTATTTTGTTTGCAACTTTGCACAGGCAAGATATTTCTTCCAGCAGTTGATTTCTGGAGTCAGTTATTGCCATGCAATGGTAACCATTCTTGCTCAAGCCCAGTATATTATTATCCAATGAAGATTTTCAATTTCATTGTGATTGAAGATGTAAAATAATTTGCCGGCAGGAAATTTGCCATAGAGATCTCAAGCTGGAAAACACACTTTTAGATGGAAGCACAGCACCAAGGCTTAAAATATGCGACTTTGGTTACTCAAAGGCAAGAAACTTGTCACATAATTTCAATAAACATGTTTCATGTTTCACTCGGAAACCCTCTAATATTGTTTTTTATTTTTCCATCTTGTTTCAGTCTTCTGTTCTTCACTCGCAGCCAAAATCCACTGTAGGAACCCCTGCATATATTGCTCCAGAGGTCTTGTCAAGAAGAGAATATGATGGAAAGGTAACTCATCTGCTTCTTCACTTTTTTGTCTGTCGAATTATGCTGTTCTCTTGTTTGGCCACGAATATGTGCTATGATGTTTGGAAAAATGATTAGGTTGCAGATGTTTGGTCTTGTGGGGTGACCTTGTATGTGATGCTCGTTGGTGCTTATCCTTTTGAAGACCCAGACAACCCAAGAAACTTCAGAAAAACTCTTCAGGTTTGTTTTTATTGGATTCACAAATATTCTCTTTATTTTGCTTCTTCAATTTAATTTAACAACTCACACAATTTATTAATTTTTTTTTTGTGTGTAATTTTTGACAGCGAATTCTGAGTGTCCACTATTCTATTCCAGACTACGTTCGTATAAGCAAAGAGTGTAGACACCTTCTATCTCGAATATTTGTTGCCAACCCTGAAAAGGTACCATTATTTGTGTTAGTCTCATAAGTCCATAACATTTTTGTTTTAATAAGACGGTTACTTCTACAGAGACGTCTTTACGTGAAGATAGTATTGTGAACTATTAGATAGTCTGACATATTTGGTGGAATATGTTTGATTTAGTTCACAATACTATCTTCACAAGAAAATGTCTTTGTGGGAGTAGCCACCTAATTAACCCTGAACAATGATGTCAACCTTTTATGTGTTACATGATTGATGATAATGCAGAGAATTACCATACCAGAGATAAAGATGCTACCATGGTTCCAACAGAACCTACCACTAGAATTCACGGATGAGGGTGCAGGTAGGCTGCAAAATGTTGGTGGGAACCATGATGATGATAGTTCAATTCAGAACGTTGAAGAAATATTATCAATAGTACAAGAGGCTAGGAAGCCAAGTGAGGATAACCCAGAAGAAGCTGGTGGGCAGTTTGTTGGGGGCAGCATGGACCTTGATGATATTGATGTAGATGCTGACATGGATGATATTGAAACGAGCGATGATTTCGTCTGCACTTTGTGACTTGCAAACTTTGCACTTTGCCAATGCAATACCATACATCAGATCAGACTAAAGTTCTCTCTCAAGAAAAGTAGTTTAAGATAAGATGGTGTTCCTTTTCCTCAGCCTTAACGGGATAGGCAAAAGGGAATCAAACTAGACTAAAGCTCTCTTTATAAAATAAATAAATAAATAGTTTCCTTTGATTGGAAGTTGCTTGTAGTGGCTAGAATCGTATAGGGGGATTTTACTGGTTTTTCTTGCTTTCCCACTTTGCAAAACAATAATCCCACTATATTGTAAGATATGCTTATCTTATGTGTATTATGTATAATAATACTTGGTACTTGGGGGTTCTGTACCCGAAATATATTATATCAGAATCTTGAGTGTTTTATAAGGATGCAAATGTTTTTTCTTTATATAATTCTATTCAACTGATGCAACATTATATCCGGTTTGAAGATACTTATAATTTTAACAGAAATAAAAAGAAAAAAAAGGGAAAAAAGAAAAGCGAAATTGTTTGTGTTTGCGTGCTTTGTCCTTTTTGCAAATGTGCTATGATCCGTTCACATTTGAGAAAGAACAAAGAAGTGAACTATCACTGTCATTATATATCAGGCACTCGACAAATGCGCCAAACAACACAAGTATCTGATACGAATGATTTTCCATGCTGCACGGTAGTATTAGACATTTGCCGCAACTATGGATATCTTATTTTAATTAGAGATTAGAGATACTATCTTGTCAAACTTTGTTGTTCGATCATAACAGCAACATAATCATGATTAGATACCTTATTACACTTGATTTTGTGAACAAATTTTGCTCGTAAGTTTGAAACTTGTTTTATAATATTTTGATTCAATTTTGTTAGGTAGACAATAAAAATGATGAACAAGGTAAACAATGAGTTACGTTCCAAACCCATTAAACATGAATAAATTTAATTAATTCAAAATTTAAATTTTAAAATTAAAATTAACTTCTTTTTTTAACCTATTATTTACGTTGTAAGAAAACCGTTATTTTTCTATACTTTTTTATTTTGATTTGATACATTTTGAGTCTATTGATGAGAATGCATTGGACTCAGAAAATTGTTGGTATAAAAATGAAGAAGAACCTCATAAAGAGGATAAACATTTTGACCCCTGTCCAATAATTCCAATCACCAAAGATGAATTTGAGGAGTGGTGTAAAAAAATATAAGATTAATGTAAGAAATATGGATCGTGACTATTTTTTGGTTCACTCTACTGATGAAGAAGATTATAACTATGCGCTCGTAGAAGGACCTTGGATGATAGCAGAACATTACCTAATTTTCAGAGATGGAGGCCTTTCTTTATCTCATCTGAGAATGTCGTCAAGAAGATTGCCGCCTGAATTCGTATTCCGAACCTGCCGATTGAGTTATACAATCATCGTTTTCTCAGGAGAGTAGGCTCAACCCTAGGTATTATGCTTAAAATTGATCGTGCAACCTCCGTTCACTCTCGGGGACAATTTGCAAGAATTTGTGTTGAAGTGAATGATGTGAGAATTATTGTCAGTCTAGAAATTTCTTAATAGAAAAGGAACTTCGTTGTGAGCATAGTTCCAAACCAACTAAGAACTCTCAATCAAATTTTAATAATTTGGTTGTCACATGTACAAACCCTAATAAAAATTAACAAAAGTATTCAAATATCGGATCGTCTCACAAGGAATTGCAATGAAGTACTCAATTATTGGCTATAAAGATGCAAGGGGGTTTGATTTGTAATTGGCAAGAAAAGTAAATAACAAGAAAGTAAATGACAAGAACTAATAAAGAAAGAGAAAGAACTATTGGCTAGACATGGGAATTGAGATCACCATCCTTGTCTACAAACCATGTATTGACAATTATGAGGGACCAACCCATTTAGTCTACTTCTATGCTTGAAGTACGTATAATGTCTACTTCAACGATTGAAGTACGTCAAATAGGCTTGATCAACATCAATCCATAAGTCATAACCTAGCTACTAATTGACTTAGTAGTAGGCTAGTGTCAATGGTTATCAAATTGACCACTAAAGGTTCTCAAATCACCAATTCAATGAGACCCAATGACTCAAGGTCACTCAATTCCCTTAGCCTAGGCCAAGAGTAAAGAAAACTACTCTAAAACTAGTGAAAGCATTTTAACAAACACCTAGTGTGCAATAAAAGTAAACATCACAAAATGCAAGAATTAATAAAAACTATAACTAACAAAAGCAAGAAATCAACAATAGTAACTAAGATCAACATAAAAAGACATGGAAACATAAAATTGCATTAAAAGAAAATTAAAATCCAACAAAGGTTCATAAACATAAAAGTAATAAAATAAAGGAAATGACAAGTAAAACTAAAAGAATAAAGATGTAACAACAAGAAATTAAAAGAGAAAACTAAATCAAAACAAGAATTAAAAGTTAGATCTAAGAAAATTTGACCTAGACTACCCTAAATTCTAGAGAGAATGAAGAGCTTCTCTCTCTAGAATTCTAACCTACAACATGATGAAAACTATTCTATGGCTCCCCCATTCCCTTGCAATCCTTGGGTTCATAAGCATAAAAAATGAGTTGGATTTGGGCCTCTTTGAGCTCAGAAATCGCCTCCTGCGTATTGCCTTTAGTGAGGTCACATGCAGCTTGTCACGCGTACGGATGGGGAACGCGTACGCGTCGCATTGCAAAATTCCTCTTCACGCGTGCCGGTGAGTGACGCGTGCGTGTTCGCTGGCGAACCTCCTTCTCACGCGTACGCGTGGATGACGCGTGCGCATGGCCTTGAGTTCAGCAAATCCTCATTTTTTCACGAATTCTCTATTTTTTTCATGCTTTTGCTTCATTCCTTCAACCCAATCTTTGCCTTCTAATCCTAAAATCACTTAACAAACATATCAAAGTATCGAATGGAATTAAAGTGAATTAAAATTAGCGATTTAAAACCCTAAAAAGCATGTTTTTACTTTTAAGCACAAATTAGGAGAAATTCACAAAACCATGCTATTTCATTGAATAAATGTGAGAAAAGATGATAAAATCCCCTAAATTAAACACAAAATAAACCACAAAATTGGAGTTTATCAGTGATCCTATCAATAAAACTAATTCCAAGAATCTTTGTTCTTGATCATACTCTAAATGTTGAATATGAGGGATTACATCTTTTATGTTTTACGTGTGGTAAATATGGCCATCAATTGGATCATTGAAGTGAAGTCAAGACAACAAGGTGGTGCCGGAGAACACATCCACAGCGGGCAAGGGTGGTAGTACATCATCTACTGAAGGCGACGGCGTGAACCACATTAGAAATGGTGGTCAAGAGGCCCCATAATCGGTGAAAAAAAGCAAGTAAATCAAGATCCTGCGGAATTTGGACTTTGAATGATGGTAAGAAGGCGAGTAAGAAAAAATTCTAACACGAAAATTAAGGGTGCTAATAATAAGAAAGGATCTTCTTCTAATTTGGAAGCTAGAAACTCTAACGGATCACATTTTATTATTCTTAATGAGGAATATACTGAACAAATCTACGAGGAGATTGTGCATGAGGAGCTTTACGTAGAGGAATCCATGCAAAATGGACCAGATATTAGAATGGAGCAACATGGGCCTTGTACTTTAACGCCATATAAAGCCCATAAAAAAATGAAAGACCAATCCAAAGATAATAAGAATGGGCTAAATGGGTTAGGAAAAGTGAACAAAGATAAAATAAAGACCAAACTAGTTCAGAGTCATACCTTGGTGCCCTCTGACTCAACATCTGCTCCTCCTCTAACTGAGAAAGTGAGCTCGAAAAATTTAGAGAAAGAAGCCATGGAGTGTGAGAACCTTCACAAAATGAGTATCATAGAAAGGAAATAGTGGGAAGCTTTTGAAATTGGAAAGATCATAAAAGAAGGCATGGCGAAGCAAATGGCATCGTCCTCCTTCAACAATCTGAAACTTTTTCAACATGCTATGATCACTAATGTGAAGGAAATGGCTGCAAATTGTCAAGGAAAGAACCCAACTAATCCCATGATTGAAGATCCAGGATCATCAAAAAACAGTGAGGGTAACTCTAAGGAGCTCAGTTTGAGCTTGACCAATGGGAAGCTACACTCTACTTGAACTGCGTCTTTGGTAACATCTTTTTCCTATTTCTTTTAATAATTTTCTTAATCTGGAATTGTTGTAGTGTTGGTGGAAGTTCTTTTACTACTTCAATTAGAGATATTAAAAGAGTATCATGTTAATTTTTTAGGTTTTTTTGAAATTCATATTAGTGGGGATAGAGGACTAATATTAGAAATAAATTACCTTTTGACAGTTGTTTTGTAGAGGAATTTAGAAGATACTCTGGAGGTATTTGGTGTTTGTGAAATTTTGATGAATAGATAGTGGATATTTTGCCGAATCATCAACAATTCGTGCATATGAGAATGCTAAGAAAGGACTTACAACCATGGGTTTTTACTAGAGTGTATGGAAGTGATCTCTAGAGACTACATAGAAAAGAACCCTGGAAGAATATGGGGGAGCTAATTTCGCAGAATAGTCTCCCTTGGTGTCTGGTTAGGGATTTCAATGCGCTGATACATAATTTTAAAAGACAAGGAGGAGCAACTATTCAGTTTAATGATGCGTGTGTTGAGTTTCAGGAGTGTGTTTCTGATTGTGGACTTTTAGACTTGGGATACTCAGGATATCCCTTTATCCGAAAGAGAGGAAATTTGGTGGAAAGATTAGATCGTGGTCCGAGCAACATGGATTGGCAGATCAAATTTTCGAAAGCTAAGATAAAGCACTTACCTATGTTAAAATCTGATCATGCTCCTTTCTATCTTCAACTCTTTACTGCTCCTTCACCTAACAGTGGGCAAAGACCAATCAAATTTTTAGCATCTTGGTTATCTCATCCGGACTTTAATAATATAGTTTCTAATAATTGGAAAATGGAAAATAATTGGTTCCGAGGTGTGGCAAACTTTTAAGATTCTCTTAGAGTATGAAATTCTACCGTCTATGGAAATATCTTTAGAAGGGAAAGCAGGATTCTAAGAAGATTGCATGACATTATGAATAACTTGAGTGTGAATCACAACCCTTATCTAGAAGATCTCAAAGTTACTCTTTGAAAATAATATGAAGAGCTCCTTTTCTAATAAGAAATGTTAAAGTTTCAAAAGTCTAGATGCAAATGGATAGAGTATAATGACAGAAATATTAAATATTTTCATGGTACCACTATGACCAGAAGAAGGAGGAACAAGATTACTTCTTTGCAGGATGAGGGGGTAATTAGATACATGATAGTCACATTCTTGATGACGCACGAATATAATATTCAATCATAATATATATAAAATATATATTAAAATACAAAAAATATATTAAAAACAAGTGTATTTATATATAAATAATTAATTTAATAATTAATTAATATTTATACTCGTAATTTTTAATTTTAATTATAAAATTTTAAAACTAATAATATATAATGTTTTTATAATAAATATTAAAAATTTTATCAAATAAAAGAAAAAAAAAGATTAGATTTGTATTCTGTTTTAGCGTCTCTTGTATAATGAACATTTTATGAATTAATATATATTTTTATAAAAACACTTTTTTAGATAGGTGTCTTTTAAGTTTTAATTAGAATGCCAAAATAATAAATAATACATATTATATACTATGGCAAAATATTTTGATAATAAGTAAAAATGATGGTATATTAGTTAAAAAAGTTAAGAGAAATAGAATAGGTGAAGAAAAGAAAATAATTTATTAATTTTATATTAAAAGTTGTATTTAAATTGTATTAATAATATATAATTATTTTAATTTAAATTATAATAAAAAATATAATGTGATATATTTTGATTATTAAATTAGTAATTAATAATAATATAACGGAAATAGACTAGGTAGAAAAAAAGGTCAATGAGTTATAGTTCAAATAATATAGTTTTTTCATACTCATTTAAGAGGTCGCGGATTCGGGCCTTCTTATTTTTGGTAAAAAAAATGCAAGAAAAAACTTTGTATAATAATTTTTTTGTGGTAACTGAAATTAAAAGAGAATTTTTAGTGATATTTTGTAGACAAGTCAAATTTTATTTTTGTACGATAAAAAAATTTTAAAGAAGCAAACTTTTATATTACGAAAATAATGATAATAAAAATAATATGGGGGTATAATTTAATGAGTCTAAGAAATGTAGAGAAACTCTAAATCCTAAACCTTAAACAGAGACTTTGTCGTCATGGGGCTATTCTCATATTTACGTTTTCTACACAAACTAGTCTTAATCTTTATTTGATTGTAACCGATAGATACACCAGAAGACAACTGAATAAAAATAAATAATTGTGTTCTTTCTATACACAAAGAAATCGAGTTTGACCTCAACTATGCTTCCAAATAATTTCTCTCAATTAAAAAATAAAAAATAACTGACACATACATTGTATCAAAGGATAATTTTATGAAATGTAATTGTTATGGATTAAACGCGTAAAAACTGAAGTGAAAATGTGAGATTGAAAATCCCAACTTCATAAAATAGTTGGAGAGACATTCCTTTATGTATTTTTCCTTTTGCGTCACAAAAGGAAGAGATAGGGACCATTTTCTTTTACGTCACAGTAATGCCCCGTTTGTTTTTATAGCATGATATATGAATATAAAGACTTGTTTGAGTGATTTTTTTTAAATTAAATTATTTTTTAAATATTTTTTTTAAAAATAAAAAAAATTAGGAAAAATTCACAAAACTATACTATTTCATTGAATAAATGTGAGAAAAGATGATAAAATTTCCTAAATTCAACACAAGATAAACTACAAAATTATGGTTTATCAGTGAACCTATCAATAAAGCTAATTCCAAGAATCTTTGTTCTTGATAATACTCTAAACGTTGAATATGAGGAATTACATCTTATATGTTTTACGTGTGGTAAATATGGCCATCAATTGGATCATTGAAGTGAAGTCAAGACAATAAGTGGTGCCGGAGAAGACATCCACAGCTGACAAGGGTGGCAGTACATCATCTACTGAAGGCGACGGCGTGAATCACATTAGAAATGGTGGTCAAGAGGCCCCATAATCGGTGAAAAAAACAAGTAAATCAAGATCCCGCAAAATTTGGACTTTGAATGATGGTAAGAAGGCAAGTAAGAAAAAAATCTAACGCGGAAATTAAGGGTGTTAATAATAAGAAAGCATCTTCTTCTAATTTGGAAGCTAGAAACTCTAACAGATCAAATTTTATTATTCTTAATGAGGAATATACTGAACAAATCTACGAGGAGATTGTGCATGAGGAGCTTTACGTAGAGGAATTCATACAAAATGGACCAGATATTAAAATGGAGCAACATGGGTCTTGTACTTTAGCGCCATATAAAGCCCATAAAAAATGAAAGACCAATCCAATCTCTCCACAAGATTCTTCAACCGAGGATTGGAAAAATTTTTCGAATAAGTAAGAATGCTAGTAATAATAAGAATGGACTAAATGGGTCAAAAAAAGTGAACAAAGATAAAATAAAGACCAAACTAATTGAGAGTCATACCTTGGTGCCCTCTGACTCAACATCTGCTCCTCCTCTAACGGAGAAAGTGAGCTCGAAAAATTTAGAGAAAAAAGTCATGGAGTGTGAGAACCTTCACAAAATGAGTATCATGGAAAAGGAATAGTGGGAAGCTTTTGAAATTGGCCTCCTTCAACAATCTGAAACTTTTTCAACCGGCTATGATCACTAATATGGAGGAAATGGCTGCAAATTGTCAAGGAAAGAACCCAACTAATCCTATGATTAAAGATCCAGGATCATCAGAAAACGGTGAGGGTAACTCTAAGGAGCTCAGTTTAAGCTTGACCAATGGGAAGCTACACTCTACTTGATCTGCGTCTTTGGTGATATTTTTTTCCTATTTCTTTTAATAATTTTCTTAATCTGGAATTGTTGTAGTGTTGGTAGAAGTTCTTTTACTACTTTAATTAGAGATATTAAAAGAGTATCATGTTAATTTTTTAGTTCTTTTTAAAATTCATATTAGTGGGATAGAGGACTAATATTAGAAATAAGTTGCCTTTTGATAGTTATTTTGTAGAGGAATTCAGAAGATACTCTGGAGGTATTTGGTGTCTGTGAAATTTTGATGAATAGATAGTGGATATTTTGCAGAGTCATCAACAATTCGTGCGTATGAGAATGTTAGGAAAGGAGTTACAACCATGGATTTTTACTAGAGTGTATGGAAGTGATCTCTAGAGACTACATAGAAAAGAACCCTGGAAGAATCTGGGGGAGCTAATTTCGCAGAATAGTCTCCCTTGGTGCCTGGTTGGGGATTTCAATGCGCTGATGCATAATTTTAAAAGACAATGAGGAGCAACTACTCAATTTAATGGTGCGTGTGTTGAGTTTCAGGAGTGTGTTTTTGATTGTGGACTTTTAGACTTAGGATACTCAGGATATCCCTTTACCCGGAAGAGAGAAAATTTGGTGGAAAGATTAGATCGTGATCCGAGCAACATGGATTGGCATATCAGATTTCCGAAAGCTAGGATAAAGCACTTACCTATGTTAAAATATGATCATGCTCCTTTCTATCTTCAACTCTTTACTGCTCCCTCACCTAACAGTAGGCGAAGATCATTAAGATTTTTAGCATCTTGATTATCTCTTCCGTACTTTAATAATATAGTTTCTAACCATTGGAGAATGGAAAATAATTAGTTCCGAAGTGTTGCAAACTTTTAAGATTCTCTTAGAGTATGAAATTCTACAGTCTATGGGAATATTTTAAGAAGGGAAAGCAGGAATCTAAGAAGATTGAATGGCATTATGAATAACTTGAGTGTGAATCACAACCCTTATCTAGAAGATCTCAAAGTTACTCTTTGGAAATAATATGAAGAGCTCCTTTCCCAAGAAGAAATGTTATAGTTTCAAAAGTCTAGATGCAAATGGATAGAGTACAATGACAGAAATACTAAATATTTTCATGGTACCACTATGGCCAGAAGAAGGAGGAACAATATTACTTCTTTGCAAGATGAGGGGGTAATTAGATACATGAAAGGGTCCAGATTCTGTTGCTTGGGCGCTAATATTTGATGGGACGTTTAGCCTCAAATCAACCTACAACTTTTTCAATAAAATTATCCTAGATTCATATCAGACTTTCAAGGTAGTTTGGAAATGGTGCAGTCTGGAAAGAATTCGTTCCTTCTTGTGGCTAGTTGCTAACAATGTAATCCTAACGAATGTGGAAAGAAAGAAAAGACACTTAGCAACGAATGCCAACTACCCCAGATGTAACCGTTAAGAAGAGAACTCTTTACATGTTCTCAGATATTGTTTCTATGCCAAATCTGTGTGGAGTTTCTTGAAACCTCATGAGGTTGTGTTCGAATTCTTTAACCTCAGCCTCAAGAATTTGTTCACTCGGAATGTATCAGCAAGAAGTGACTAGGCTTGTAAGTTTTGAGTTACTATCTATTCTCTTTGGTTCTGTTGTAACTCTTTTATCTTCGAAGGAAAAAGGGTGAAGCCGACTGTTGCGGCGAGTTCAATTAGAGCACGGAGCGATAAAATTCTACGCACCATGAAGTTTCGATCCTCTTTGCATCGTACCAGGAAGAAATCATTTGGGTAAGTACCTATTGGATTTTTCTTGCAACCTAGGGAGGTGTTTGATTACTTATGCGAAACTACGAGAGATTGCTAAAGGGCTTAGTATTATTGTTACTCACAACTTCCAGTACCTTATCATTGAGTTGGACTCCTGGTCAATTATAAATTTTATCAATAAAAGCTGCTTGAATCTGCATCCTGTTAAATTTTTGCTGAAAGGCATTAAGATCCTGGTGAGTAGGTTACATCATGTAGGTTGGAAGTATAGCTTGAGAGAAGCTAATACTGTCGCAGACTCTTTTGCTAAGAAAGGGAAGAATCTTCTCATGGGAACTCACATTTTTGAAAGACCCCCGCCAGATACTCTTCAGACTCTATCATCCGGTATGAGTGAAAATTTTAGAATTAGAGATTCTTAGGGTGTGTTTGGTCTGTATTTTTATTTTTTGTTTTTATTTTCAGTGTTTTTTATTTTATAGATTTTGTGAAGGAAAAAGTGAAAATAATAAAATTATGTTTCTTGTTTTTATCTCCTATTTTCACTATTTCTTTTATAAAATCCAAAAAAAAATTCTAAAAATAAAAACAGAAAATAAAAGCGCAAATCAAATGCCCTTTAATTTTTGTTGTTTGGGTTTCTAAACCCCTTTTTCCTCCCAAAAAAAAAAAAAGAAAGAAAAAAACTAAACATTACTATGAGTTTTGCTTTTTTCTTTTTTGCGAATTACTGTGAGTTTTGATAATAAAAAACAAAAAGGTTTGTTTTCGGACCCTACCCAAACTTATATGGCCTTGGAAGTTTGGGCTGTAACTCAGTTGGAAAGAAAATACAGGTCCATGAAAAAGTCCAAATAGTCGCCTAGCGGTTATTTTCTAAACCCTACGGGAAAACCAGTACCGCAATTGGCTGCCTTGTGTTGTGCGCGTGAGCCAGACTCAGTAGCAGTTACTCACTTAATCTTACTCGAACGCAGAAGACGCAGCAGTAAAGACCGTTATGGGAGGCGGCGGGAGAGGAGGCAGGTCTCGCACTCAGAGAAAACACTTCCGTCAGAGCCGAGACAATGTCTGGAAGCGTTCCAAGTCCGATCCAAACGCCAACAGCAGCGCTCCCTCCAACGACCCTAACGATCCCAATCCCAATCCCAATCCTACGTGGACTCCTTTCGCCACTGAAAACGCGTCCTTCGATGCCTACTACAAGGGCCAATGCATAGTCGAAACCACCGAGTGGGATCAGTTCGTCTCTGTTCTTAGAACTCCCTTGCCCGCTACCTTCCGAATCAATTCCAGGTAAATAACACTCAAACTCTCTCTCTCTTCTCATTTCCAATCCCCGCTCTCCAAAACTTCTTGAAATGGGAATTCCTATGTTTTTCTGATTACAGTAGCCAGTTCGCCGACGACATTCGCTCGCAACTCGAGAATGACTTCGTCCATTCTCTTCGCGATGAGGTACGCTACATGCAATATCCGCTGCTATTGTTCTATCCATTGCGTCGTTGTTCTTTCTTTCCCTTTTTTTTAATCGATTTTGGTTGTGTCTTGTGTTGTTTCTAGGTTGCCGAAGGGGTTGAGAGTGAGACTGAGGCTATTAGACCTTTGCCTTGGTATCCTGGAAACTTTGCTTGGCATTCCAATTTTTCTAGGATGCAGCTCAGGAAGAATCAAACACTTGAGCGGTATGTCGATTGTGTTCATCTACGACTTGTATCTGAATCTGAGGGTTTTTTATTAATAGAATCTAGTCATTATTTAGTTGTCGCTGATTTTTCATTTACAATCTTGCAGCTTCCACGAATTTTTAAAGCTAGAAAATGAAATTGGAAACATTACAAGACAAGAAGCTGTTAGTATGGTAGGTCATTTCAAAAACTATTTTGATCTTTTCTTTTATTTTTGGAGTTCTCTATGATTTAACTAGTGTCATACTAATGCTTTTTTTGCAATACAGGTGCCTCCCCTCTTCTTGGATGTGCACCCTGATCATTTTGTTCTTGACAGTAAGCAACTTCTAGGATACCAAGTACTCTTTGTTGTTTTTACCATCACTATTTTTATAGGACTGAAAATTTTCATTGTTATAACCTATCTCCTTGCTTTTGTTCAGTGTGTGCTGCACCAGGTTCGAAAACTTTCCAATTGCTCGAGATTATTCATCAGTCAACTAAAGTAGGATCACTACCTGCCGGAGTGGTATGTGTTCTTTTTAGTTAAATGCTTCTTTGTTGATAATTCATTTTTACTTTTCAATATCATTGGTAGTTAATGATTAGCAACATCTTATTTGATTTGCTAGACTTATATGATTTGATCTGTCCTGATTGGGTAAACGGCATATGCATAATTTGTTTTTGCGTCTTTCTTAATTAGGTTATAGCAAATGATCTTGATGTCCAAAGATGTAATCTTCTCATACACCAAACGAAACGAATGTGCACAGCCAACCTTATTGTCACTAATCATGAAGCCCAGAACTTTCCAGGATGCCGTTTAAATAGAAACCATGAAGTGATGGAGCCAGATCAGCATATAGGCCAATTGTTGTTTGATCGTGTTCTGTGTGATGTCCCATGCAGTGGGGATGGAACCCTTCGTAAAGCACCTGATCTCTGGAGGAAATGGTAATTTTCATTCCTCTGTCAGCTCAACTTTCTTTAACTGCTGTATTATTTTTGTAAGACATCCACCCCCCCCCCCCCCCCCGCTTTTTTTTTTTGCAGGAACACAGGGATGGGACATGGGCTTCACCCCCTACAAGTTATAATTGCTATGCGAGGTACTATTTGACTGTTTCCTTTAGCATGTGTATTTTAGAGGTTGCCATTGTCAGACTTGCATTGTGTTTTCTGATAATGTGCTGTTACCGTAAACTCTTACCCCTCTGTTACCTGCCTCTGTCATACATGTTAATTGAACTCAGCTAGACTTATCTGACATAGCTACTAGGATTATTTTCAAAACTTCCATGGTGACTCGGGCTACTTTATTCCATTATAAACGGAACATTATGAGTGAGTGAAGCTACTGATGCTTTCTGATTAAGTTCTCCATAAAAGATTGTTCTGCTGTCCTTTCATCAGTCTCTGAAAGAGAACATTTTACTTCTTTTTGGAGCAAGAAGGATCCAACCAGCAATGAATGAGTGTGTCCTGTGTGATGCATGTCTAGTCAAGTTCCTTTTTCGCTTTTTGACCTGAACATGAACGTTATACTTTAGGCTAAGGAATATTTGTAACCGCTTTGTCCTTCTTCTTTGTTTCTATTACTTTTTAAGATAGATTACTGGGAGTAAAAAACTACTTATGTTTACTCTATTAGCTGAATATAAAAAATGAACTAGGGTTTGTGAGATTTAGATTGGAAGATTACTTTGGCAGTCTCAGCAGCTATATTGATTTTGTCAGGTTTATCTTTGCTTAAAGTTGGTGGTAGAATGGTTTATTCAACTTGCTCAATGAATCCTATTGAGAATGAAGCTGTGGTTGCAGAGGTAACTACTATTGATGCTCTGTTCTTCTCTTCTTCTTCTTCGTCTTTCCTTTTTTTTTTTTTTCCAATTTTTAAGTTGCAATCATACTATGTAATTTTTCAGATAGGTGGATGTGTATTCCATTGGCTTAATTATTTAATTAAATGCTAAATTTATGGATATCATAGATAAATTTTTATAACATTTTCTCAACATTTGAAAATGTGATTTAAATATCTATGAAAGCAAGTGCACTGCATCTAAAGGCTAAAGCTCTAAAAATAAGTGGCAATTGCTAAATACCTAGGAAAGCAAGTGGCATGCTAGCTGTTACAAACACTTGGCCATCCCTTACTCGCAATTAATTTTATATGGTAAGTAGCTCCAGCTAATTCTTTTTCCTTTTCTATTGTGTTTCAGGTCTTGCGGAGATGTGGTGGGTCTGTTAAACTTGTTGATGTATCTAGTGAGGTTCCCAAACTTATTTGTCGCCCTGGTCTCAAGACATGGAAGGTTTGTGTTTGCTGTGACTTTTTTTTTTTTGAGAAACCAGAGTTTTGGTATACATGTAACACTAAGAAACAAATATTAAATCTACTAGTGCTGCTAATCCCCTAAGTTTTTGCAAGTATCTCACCTCTCTAGAGTCTAGATTGAGGAAGATAGACCCCCTCTTATGTCAAGTGATGTGACAACCTGAAGGGTTTTGAAGGAAAATTGTGGGTTTGGGTAAAAAATTTATGTAACCTCAATGTCTTTTCCAACTCATGAGACATCTTGGCTGAAATATATGTTTCATCAACTACAGATGTTACTTGCTGTTTGGTCTTGGAATGATAAGAAATGAGAATGAGGCTATAGTGAATGCTTTATTTTTAAACATGAGTTGGATGTTGATCTGGTTATTTCCATATTCATGTGCATGGTGAAGAATAATGTTTCAAGCTTTCTGCACAGAAAATTTGTATCTTTATATAACTTGAACACTTGTGCTATTGGTTTCTGTATGTGAATTCAGCTTGTGGCTTCAAAAATAGAATGGTTTGATCTTGATTTTCAATAGTTTGGATTTACAACGTTGTGAAGCCTTACCATTTTGGGAATGCAGGTATATGATAAGGGCACTTGGTTGGCGTCTTACAAAGATGTCCCTAAATATCGTAGGAGTATAGCGCTTGCTAGTATGTTTCCTTCTGGCAGCAGCTTTCATGAATCTGTTGACAGTGATTGTAATGTTGAAATGGGATATGATGTTACTGATGGTGTTGGTGAAAATTCTGAAGATGGTGTTCAAGAAATGGTTAATACTGTGGTGCCTGATTCTGCTGAGGTTTCTGATTTCCCTCTAGAGCATTGTATGAGGATAGTTCCTCATGATCAGAACACTGGAGCCTTCTTCATTGCTGTACTGCAAAAAGTTTCTCCTTTGCCAGGTAGATTGTGTGATACCCTCTCTCTCTCTCTCTCTCTCTCTCTCTCTCTCTCTCTCTCTCTCACACACACACACACACACACACACACACACACACACACACACTGTAAGAAGGTGATTGGGAGTGCTGGCTAACATGGAAATGACATGTTTTTCTGGTTGTCATTTCTGCCTTGTATTTATTTTCATCAACAAAGATTTTTGCTTACCACGATGGGTTTCTGATTGATTGTTTCTTTCTTGCAGCGATTCCGGAGAAATCCAAAAAACGAATTGGTAAGCCATGTGCGGAACCATCAAACACTCTTGAGGGTGAACGACTGTTGCAGGTTGATTCCTTAGAAAGTGCACAAGCTGTCCTTGAAACAGTTCCAGAAGAAAACGTAAATGGCCATGAACCCCCTGCAATAGATGTGGAAGTTAGCCCTGTTACATGTGAAGAAAAGAATTCCAAGGAAACACAGGAAGCCCATAATGTAGAGAACATGACCAAGGTTCCTGGAAAAAGGAAGCTACAAATTCAAGGAAAATGGAGAGGTGTTGATCCTGTTGTCTTTTTCAAAAGTGAAGCAATTGTTAATAATATAAAGGATTTTTATGGGATCGATGAGCATTTTCCATTTGATGGTCATCTTGTTACAAGAAATGAAGATGCAAGTCACGTGAAAAGAATTTACTATGTCTCCAAGTCAGTCAAGGATGTTCTTGAGTTGAACTACTCAGTTGGGCAGCAGCTTAAAATAACTTCTGTCGGTCTGAAGATGTTTGTAAGTATATTTTATTGTCAATCAAGAAATATTGGTGATGTTTTGCTGTTTATTATTATTTAATGTGGTTGATTTGCTTACCACCCATGCTCCAAATTTTAAATGCAACTAATGAATAGAGGTGATAATGATAATGATAATACATTTAAAATTACTTAAGGGAAGCCCTGAGATGTGGCAACATTATAATATTAGGGGGTGGCACCAATATGGTTACTTGGTTATGCCAAGCCAATCCCCATGTAGGAGTTAGTTCCACATCCAAATAGCATTGTGAACCCATCCCTTGTAGTTAGAAATATTTATTGGTTAGAAAGGAATTAACTTCTTCTTTAAGTGAAAAGAAAAAGAATTATTTCTTTGGAATAATTGATATATACCTGCCCTCATCATACAGGAAAGACAATCAGCACGACAAGGTAGCTCTGCACCATGTTCTTTCCGGATATCATCTGAAGGATTGCCTCTTATTCTCCCACACATAACAAAACAGATTCTGCGTGCATCTCCTGTAGACTTCAAGCATCTTCTTGAGAATAAAGATGTAAAATTTGAAGATTTTGCTGATGCTGAGTTTGGTAAAAAGGCTGCAAGCCTAATGCCAGGTTGTTGTGTACTAATTTTGGGTAAAGGTATTGTCACCATCCTCAGGCTAAAGATAAGGTTAAATACCCTTCGACATAGATGTTGATTTACTTTGATATTTTCCTCTTCTACAGGGAACGAGGTTGGCACAGAGCCCATCCAAGTGGATGACTCAACAATTGCAATTGGATGCTGGAAGGGTAGGTCAAGATTGAATGTGATGGTTACCGCAATGGACTGCCAAGAACTGCTTGAAAGGCTTGTAATACGACTAGGCTCAGAAAATGGCTCGTCAGTGCATGTGGTCAAATCTTCCATTGATGTGGAAGGTATAGTAAGTAGTACAGGAGTTGAACGGTAAGATTGATGGTGATGCTATTCCTGTTAAAGTTACTGAGGGTTAAAAGTGACAGGTTGACGGATATTTATTACTAGGTTCGAACAGCATTTATGGGAAATCGTGATTTTTTTCCCATCATCCACAAAACGTGAAAGATGATTTAGCTGTTTATTTTAGTTAGCCTTTGTACTTTCATACGAATCCACAAACTTCAATTCACATTTGTATTGGTATAATCTATAGCTTTTAAGGATTACAGTTATAGGAAACTTTGTTGTTAACGCATCGAGATTATTGGTTAGATCGAGATCTCTCCCATTTTTTTTCTCTCAATCGATTGGTACATATATATTTATTGAATTTTACCAGAATTCGGGTGGCAAGTATTTGCCCATATAGCAAATCTTGTTTAATCCCGGAAGGAAGTCTCATGTCAAGTCTTATATGCTCGTAATGCTGGTCTTGTAAATTTAATTTTTATAAAGAAGAATACTAAAGATCATCAAAATTTATTATTTTTGATCATTAGTTAATTATTAATATTTAAAAATATAAGATAAAATATATTATTAGATTATTAAATTAAAAAAATTAAATTAATAATTAGATAAAAACAATAAATTCTAATGATCATTTAGCATTTTTCCCTTTATAAAAGGGTTCATCAATTTTATAAATGAAGGGCTTATATAGGCAGAATTGAGCACCGAGCCATCAAATTTCACATGCGCTGACGTTCCGAGCCACCCTAACAATTAATTAATTGAATATCATGGGATATTCCGATGTTCTACCCAGCAATTTGAATCTACCTATAGTTTTACTCCGAAACCCATGCAAATGAAATTGAATAATTTTACAATAGTAAATGTGCCAAACCTTTAAAAATTGGTAACAAGATCATCAAACCACGAAATCTGCTAAATTCAAACACTAAAACTCAGGAAGACTGACAACACATGGTCTTTTTAGCTGGGATTTCCTGTGCAGGGCCAGGAATAATAATCTTCTTGCCAGCCAAAGATGCGGGGTTCCCATTTCCTTGACTTTCGTCCGCAGCTAGGGTCTTCTTGTTGACAATGTTGTAGATTTCTGTCAGGACAGTCATGAAGGCTGTTTCAACATTTGTTGATTCCAGAGCCGAGGTCTCCAAGAAAAACAAGCCTTCTTTCTCGGCAAATTCTTTTGCATCTTCCGTGGGAACATCCCGCTGACTCTGAAGATCACTTTTGTTTCCTATAAGAATGATGACTATATTCTTGTCGGCATGGTTGCGCAGTTCTTCCAGCCACCGGGGGATGTGTTCAAAGGTCTGACGTTTAGTTATGTCATAAACCAACATTGCCCCAACAGCACCCCTGTAGTATGCACTTGTAACAGCTCTGTATCTGCACGATTAAATAATGAAATATCAGGGCAAGCTGCAATCTAGCATTTAACTTGCCGCTTACCCTAAATGAAAAATAAGAAAATTTCAATTGATGATGTCCAGAAAAGAATAAGATTCTATGTTTGTGACCACCTAAAGAACCCGTGTGGCCTTAGATCACAGCAAAACCCATGTGATTAATGATCCAAAAACCACGTAACGATGCTATATGAAATATCAACTTGAATACCCTCCCCAAAGATTGCCAAAACTATGCATGCGTGTTATGTTCCTAAATCTGTGCTAGAAACACAAGGGTATTCAACATGTCCAAGTGAGTAGCCCTAGTACCTGCTAGTTCTCCAACAGAATGTTTAGAATTCATAAATGTATAACTAGCTAACCTTGAATTTTTCAAATCTCATCAAAGTGTCACAATCACAACCCAAGAGGGAAAATGCAAGTAACAGAGTATATTTAATAATCACCAAAACACAGCCATGTTGTCCTCCACATAAATGCAGACATAAACAATCAACCATGACCCCGGTAATCTCCGGAGAATCTGCCTAGTAGGTTGGCTTTACTATCTGCAATAACCAAACTCGTCCCCTTTTTCCTTCCCAGTGATTCCTTTTGGCGCATTATTCGATAATCACCAATCAGCTAAACCACCAACGCTAACATATATTTAACTATAGGAAGTTAGGAACATCGTGAGATGAAGATTCTCGGGTAACCGATAGAGGATAAACAGTGACACCAAAAACACTGGACATCAATGGCATCAAGTTGAAATGCATAAAAACATTCAAAACCGCAATTCAAATTTCAAACACTAATAAGTAGCTAAGCTAAGGTTAACAACAATGATCAGAATCACCACATCATTGAGCTTCAATTTTGAAAAGCTACAGTAGATCCAGCTCAGTAACCTTACTCAAACAACTCGATCCTTTGAAATAACGATCAGATCACGCATCAACGGCAGTCACAACAACAATTTCTCAAGGAAAAAATAACAGATTCAACAGCATCAAGTAACACCATATACGCATTCATACAGTTGAAAAAAAGTAGTTAGAGAAGCAAATATTACCGTTCTTGACCAGCAGTGTCCCAGATCTGAGCCTTGACGCTCTTATGATCGATGACGAGAGTTCGCGTCTGGAATTCAACTCCGATGGTGGACTTGGAGTCCAAGCTGAACTCGTTCCTCGCGAACCGTGCAAGTATCTGCGATTTTCCAACCGCTGAGTCACCAATCAGCACCACCTTGAACACATAGTCTATTTTCTGGTTTCCATCTCCATAACCACCACCTCCACCACTCGCCATTTTCAACAAACTTTCTCACACAGAGATCAAGATATTTCTCTCTACTTTCTTTGCCTCTTCTTCTACTGTAGTGTATCTTAGTTCTTATAATCACTGTCTCTTTCTTTCTACTTCAAAAATTATAGCAACAAATGGATTTATATTATATTTATATGTGCACAATAATCGGATGGATCTCTTGAAAGGTGAGACTCTTTTTTCGTTTTTGGCCCTTTCTTTCATAAAATCAAACCCGATTTTTTTTCCCTATGTCCTTTTTAAATTTTAAGAACAAGCAAACATCTAAAATAACGGTGAAATTTTATCTTTAATTTATGGGTTAAGATTTAAGAAACTTAACGACTTGTCGTAAGAATGTTTATGATTAAAAAGGATGTGAATTAAATTTAAATTATTATACGAAGATATTCGAGTTCGAGCAAACATCTTTATACTCTGTCAATCTAATTACTGGAATTTTATAATGATAGTTTAATAGTATAAATAATTGCGAAGGGGATTATTACTGTGGGGAAAGGAGCACAAGACATGCGCACGAACGAGTCCAGAACGAACATGTGTGTATTAGTGTATTACCCAGCCAATGAGAAGTGCCAGGCTAGCGAAAGGAACGGGTGTTTTGACTTCTGAGTGACAAGTGGCGAAATAAAGATGGGTGTGCATTGAAGAGGGAAGTGAGGGTGGTTGTAGAGGATCTAATTCTCATTTTAAATAATATAGGTTTTAATGATGATGACAATTGATAAATGGAAAATTTAGAAATTGAACGGGGAAAATAGTTGGGGACAGCTGTAGTTTTGCAGTGTTGAGTGTCAAAAAGCGTCAGTGTTGTGTGTGCTTAGTGCGTTTGCGTATGTCTCGGGTGAGTTGTCTGATTGGCCAATCGTATTCGCTTCTTGCGGTGCTTACCACAGGTGATCCAATTCATATTTGGGTAAGCAGAAAGTTAAAATTTCATTTATATTGTACTTTAAAATTTAACTTAATATTAATAAGTATTTTAAATGTTCGTTATGTGAAGAGTTAATGTATTATCTAAAAATTATTAGTTTATATTTTTTGAATTTTTTATTTAATTTGATTTATTTTAATTTAATTTATTTAGTTATTAAATTATATTTTATATTTAAAAGTTTAGAATTTTTTTATTTTAGCCTAATAAAAGATTATAAACATTTTATAAACTAGTGTAATCATAGCAAGACTAGAGGTGTGAAATTTTTCTTTCTTAGAAGTGTATTTTTTTTTAGAAACACCATTGGAAGAATTTTATTAAAGAGTAAACTACTGGTTTAGTTTCCAACGTTCAAGGTGAATCTTATTTTAGTTTTTGATATTAAAACATTTAAAATGTCATTAATGTTATTCCACTTTCAAATTTCTTACTACTAATTTAAGAAATTGATATATTGTTAATAATATTTTTGTTAAAGCTACGTTTGCTCAATTCTATTCTTCTACCTTCACCCTCTGTTAATAAAAAATATCTTGTTTCAAGAAATACCGAATTCGAAATATAATGGATTTCTATTTCGAAGAGTGAAGGATTATATCGAAAAAGATTTGTCGTGAAATGAGAAATATGAGCTAATCGATGCGCTAAGTCGAGGAAGGAAAATAATTCGAAAATGATTTTTTGCGTTACACACGTTGCACATAAAGAGCGGGAATGGTTATTCAAAGACTAGCATGCGTGAAAGTTATTCTTGAATTTGATTGGTTGAAGATTCTTATAAATAGAAGAAGACTTGAAAGAATAAAGGTTGGAACTTTGTTTCAGAAAAATACTCAAACACACTCACACCCCAAAATTCTATTGTAATTCAAAAACACTCCTAAGCTCATATTCTGAAGCTAAAGTCAAATCATTTTTTTTTTCGGAGGCCAAGTCTCATGAGGATTAAATATATCATTATTCCTTGCTTTCCATATCCACCAAAGTTCCGAAAAAATCTGAACGGATGCTCTTTGCTATGATACAAGAACTAGTTCTTCAAATCCAGAGGATGATAAGAAATATCCAACATATGTCATACAAGTTGAGTTTTTGGACAATCTCGAATACAATGTAAAATCGATTCCTGGTTTGAAAGACATTTTGGGCACCTATCCGATTACGGCATCCCTCTTTTGAAGCAAAAACTTGCAGTAGGAAGAGCATTCCTAAGACATAAACAAGCTAAAAGCTTGTGCTTTTTCGGAACAAGTTGGCACCAAAGCCAAGGCCAATTCTCCCGCTCATTCTAACTAAAAAGCTGCTTACATAACCATAAAAAATTATTGCGTGAGTCATAAACTTTGGATGCAGACTCAGACTAATACCAACACACTTTCAAACTCGTTTGCACATTTAGATTGTAAGAAAGAATGTTACCTTTCAGATTCTGAGATAGAGGAGAATAAAGAGTCTTCAAATGTCACCTACCAACTAACCAGATATCCTGTATTCGAAAGTTCGAATAAAAAAGTGTGAATATAATTCATTTCATTAGATAACTTCCTTTCTCTCCTCCAGCGAAAAAACCAAAAAGTATGCT